>NC_084794.1:155976857-156633857 GCF_963169125.1 Humulus lupulus | reverse complement strand
TATGCCCTCAACGGCTAAAATTATCACATATCATAATATACATAGTCATGCATCTCAAATACTCAATTAGTCATATAACATGCTTAAAATCATAATCATGCGTCTTAATCATTAAATTCACGCATACTTCCCATTATGCCCTCCAGGCACGCTAATCAAGGCCCTTAAGCCTTATTAGCAAATTTGGGTCGTTACAGGTATCCTTACCTCCTCACAAGCATGCAACTTTGTGGAATAATACTCTCAGCCATTTCATCAACAGCGGAATTAAACCTCTACTCATGTCCGGTACAATAACACCATTATATACTTTTTACTATTAGGATTTACACCCTAAAAGCATGTAAAGACAATTTCTTGATTTACATAAAAGTACAATTTATTATATTTGAATGTGTAAATGTGGAAATATTTCCTTATGAATTCTATTCACGAGTGAAGTTCTATACCACGAGACATCCTAAGAAGGCGTGATATGATGATAGGAGAGTTGGGCTAAGAGGGCCACCCTCGCTGGACGAGGGCCTTCGGCCGCTTGCCAACCCAAACTTCACCTTCGCTATGCGAGGGTCCCCCAGCTGGTCGTCCGCATGCGCCCCATTCCATCAGGCATCAAGCCTCGCCTACACTCGGGAGAAGAAGGTCAGCCTCGCCATGCAAGGCACCCTCGCTATGCGAGGTTCAGGCTTTGTTGAGGCATCCGTGCCCCTAGCCTCGCGACGCTTGCACCTGGAGGAAAGGCAGCCTCGCTATGCGAGGGTGCTGCCTTGTTGCGACGCCCGTACCCCGAGTCGTACCTACACCCGAGGGAAAAGGGCCAGCCTCGCTACTCGAGGTACCCTCGCTATGCGAGGGTGAGGCCTTGCCATGGCGCTCATGCTGCGAGCCTCGTGTCTATGCGATCCGCATAAGCTGGCCCTGACCCCTGACGCCTTGAATTCTCAGGACACGCATAGGTTGAGGCCTCCTTGACATAGGCACGGGATCACTTGGAGGAACCTTGTCGATATGCCAAACGAACATGGAGCATTGAACGGGGATTGATGAGGACGACCGAGTACGGAACACGTGCGCTGACACGAGGCGTACGGTTGTGGAGAGAACAGAGGCACGACCCTGTGATCTGCGTCTGAGGAGTAGTGGCGGTACAGACTTGTACGAAGAGTAGTGGTACCACTTGGACACCCCCGACCATACGCCAGAGCTGACAGTACTATGTCCTAGGCCACGACTCTGACACCCCCAGGGTAGACACCACTACACCCTGAGCCACTACATTATCAGAGTACCTGTGTACGCCCCTGTGGTCTGGGACTTGTTTATATTCAGGGCCAATAAATCCCCCCCCCCTATAAATAGGCTCCAACCCCTCAGGCTAAGGGGTTGGAAAACTGAATGTAAAAACGAGACTTAAGAAATATATGTTTTTGGTATTCATGGTTGCCTAAGTTTTCTCCTGTTGTTTAGAGTTCTTTCTATCTAATTCATAGCTTCCTATAGTATAGAGATCAAAGTTTTCTAACCATCAATCATTGACGAGTTGTTACCGTCAACAGTTTGGCGCCGTCTGTTGGAAAGTAAGCACCAAGCTACTGTTCTGCCATTACTACCGGCAAGGAGAAATGCCAAGACGTTCGAAGCGACTCAAGGAGCCTCGAGAGGTGGAGGTCCACCTTACCGGAGTCCAGCTGAAGGCCTCCATGAAGGATCCACCTCCACCCCAAGATGTAGACCCTCTAAGGGACCCTGAGGTTCACGAGAATGACAGGGAGTCCTCGTCTCCGGCCATCCCGCCCGGTGAGAATCCTCCAAGGACAACTACTGCACCACCCGGGAATGCCAACGAGTTCCCTCCTCCCAAACCACCAAAGGTACCGAACTCCGGCCGGCAAGACCCGGGCCCCTCAACGCATAGACGTGATAAGCAACCCCTGGTCCATTCCGTGAGCTCGAGTTCTAAATCTCGTTTCTATGAAGAGGAGATTCGTGAACTACACCGTAAAAATCAAAGACTGGAGACTACCCTGGAGAACATGCAGGAGGTGCTGAATGGCCTGTTGCAAGGTAAGTCGAATGTGACCCTGCCCAAGAGGAAAGAGAAGGGTCGGGAAACCACTGTCCCAGTAGACGACGGGAGGACCAGACACTCCACCAGTAACACCCCCAGGGAAAAGCCACAAGAGCATCCTAGACCATCGAGGCCACCCCAGGAGCCAAGGCAAGGGAGCAATGGTGGCTCTCGCAACGACATCGAGGTCACCTCAAAGAGGACGCCCTCAGACCTACGAGAAGAGCTCAACAAGAAGAGGGCGGATAAGAGAACTACCCCTCCTACTGTCCCCCGGGACGGCAAAGGAAAGGAAGGTGTCAACCCGTCCATGTTGAGGGACTCCCTGAAGAAGAGGAGGCAAGACCTCGATACGGAGATGAAGAGCCTGCGGAGTAAGATTGTCACCACGTCTGGAGGGCAAAGCCTTGAGGAAGAGTTCGACTATGAATCAACTTTCACCAAAGAGATCCAAGCCATTCGACTCCCAGCCAACTTCAAGGAGCCTCATATGACCCCGTATGAAGGAAACACCGACCCCAAGTACCATCTAGACGCATTCAATGACTTAATGAAGCTGAGGGGGATAAGTAGCGGGGCTAGATGCCACTCTTTCGCGGTCACGTTGAAAGGGCCCGCATACAAATGGTTTAAGAGACTTCAACCGGGGTCCGTCAGGTCTTGGCAACAATTTTTAGACGAATTTCTCCAGCAGCATCATGTCGTGCATGATTATACAATGCCGGGAACCAGCCTAGCCAATGTAAAACAAGGCAAAAATGAGAGCCTAAAAAACTACATCCATAGGTTCAACATGGAAGCAGCCAAAGTGGGGAGCCTGACCCGCAGAGAGTTAAAAATGGCCATCACCGCCTGGGTGCTTCCGGGAAGCAAATTGTGGGATAATATGCTCAAGAGGGAAGTCACAGATCTAGATGACTTCTACGAGAGAGCGCAGAAGTATATTCGTGTAGAGGATGGTCACGCGAACTTGAAGGCGGGAATGGGCGAGTCCCCTGCACGGCCCCCAACCAACGAAGGGTCGAATGGTGCGAAGAAGAAGAGGGCATACGAAGGATCGAGGGATGATCAACATAGAAAGCCCAAGCGGGGAAGCGACCATAGGCAAACGGCTTATACTTTCTATACGGACCTGAAGGATACAAGGGAGCATATCTACATCACCAACGAGAAGCGGGTTCCCTTCAAGAAGCCCCCACCAATGAGGAAGGATCGGTCCCAGAGGGATCCCAAAAGGTACTGCCAATACCACAAAGATATTGGTCACACCACAGCAGAATGTATCCATTTGAAAGAAGAAATTGAGGAACTCATCCGCAGGGGGCACCTAGGCCGGTATGTCAGGAGGGAAAGGTTGAAATCGGAGGACGAACCAGTGCTGTCTAAGACGCATAGAGAAGCTCCAGAGATCCAGGGAGAAGTGAGAACTATTTTCGGAGGTCCAGGGCTTGGGGGAGACTCCCGGAAAGGACGAGATCGGTATGCTAGAGAAGCTAGGCGAAGTCCACCACCCTGTGTTATGAGTTTAGAACAACGACCCCCGAAAAGCTTCAAGGGAGAAAATGACTCGATCACTTTCACTGAGGAGGACGCGCGGGGGGTACACTTCCCCCACAATGATCCGCTGGTGTTGACAGTTCAGTTGGTCAACCGGCGGGTGCATCGAGTCCTCGTAGACAATGGAAGTTTCGTAGATATCTTATATCGCCCCGCCTTGGAGAAGATGGGTTTGGGCATCAAGCACTTGAAGCCTTGTCAATCCTCCCTATACGGGTTCGCAGGGGACTCGATACAACCTTTAGGGATGATCGAATTAGCCCTCACTATGGGAGAACAACCTCGACAAACCACGATCATAGCAAACTTCGTCGTACTAGATTATGCCTCTGCTTTCAATGCGGTTTTGGGGAGACCATCCCTAAGAGAATTGAAAGCAATCACTTTGATATACCACCTCACCGTCAAGTTCCCAACTCCTGGTGGGGTAGCGAGTATGAAGGGAGAACAAAGAGAGGCGAGGGAGTGTTATAACACCTCCCTTCACACATCTGCGAAGCCATCAGAACCAACGGCGATGGTGGTGCATGGAGGTACAGACCCACAGGGACGAGACCCCAGAATCGTGAAGGGCTCAATCGGGTGAGCTAGCAGTAAGGCTCCCATGCTTGATGCAGGTAGAAGCTGTGTTTGGTTTGTTGCAGGTTATGCTATTTTAGTAGACAAGAATCAAAGAGGTTACCTAGATAACCTCCCAAGTAGATGTAAGCCTTTTATCTATTTATATATCGTTGTAATCTGACTACTATGAATGAAACTGTTTTCCACTTCGTATGTTATTTACTTCTTTGTGCAAGCATCAACTAAAGTCCCCGCCAAGATAAATCTCATCAGGTACTTGGGGGGGTAGGACGACAAAAGTAAACAAAAAAAAAACTCTCTTATATTCAAAAGGATTAGCTACCCTTATGAATATCAAGGGAACAGTTTAAAAGGATGACCTCCAACGAAAGGTCGACACCCCAAGAGGTGAGGCTGTAAGGAGAGAATCACCCAATAAGTCTAGATCGGCCATTAAGCCGGCTAGCCCAAAAAGGGTCTTACAAGGAACCCTTGGAAAAAAAATAGTACTATGTACAAGGACGAGAAGGACGCTTCTCGCAAAAAGTAATAAGCGCACGCAAAGAATATAAAAGGACCCCAACAGCCCAACGGGTTAAAGTGTCCTTACAAGTATAATCAAGGTGCACCAGATAAAAGAAAAAATGTAATCCACGAACAACAGCAACAAGGGGGACTCACCAGAGCCCCTTAAGTTTGACAAAAAAAAAAGAGAAGAAATGGTACAAGGGATTACATAGCAAAAGCATACATAGACTGAGTACAAGGGGATCTACGAATCTCCACCTTGATCTTTCCACTCAGAAATCTTCTCGACGGCATGGTCCCCGAAAGGAGATAAGTCAACGGTGGGGTTAGTCCTCCAAACAACATGCAACGTTTTCCCGATTATGCGATCCTCCACGTTCGTAAGCTCAGCCTCAAGCACAGCGATCCTCCCGTTCAGAGTTTGGATGGTAGCCTCCAGCTCAATGTTGCTCTGAGAAGTTGAGGCAGCCCGGGCCAAGGCGGTATCCCTCTGGCATACCATCTCGTCCAGTTGCCTGGACAAGGCATCCTTCGCAGTCTGGGCCACCGATAGGTTCCTCAGCGCCTCCTCAAGCTCGTGTTGCAATCGTTGGGCCGATGAAGAGTGGGAGGCGAGCAGCCGATGGTTCAAGAAAGAGGCCTGGGTGAGGACGAAGACATGAAACAAAGCCTCAAGGGTCAGATGATACACCAGAAATAATATAAAAGGTATTTATATGGCCATCATAAATTAACAAACCAAGTATCGCGACAGTCACCTGCAGGGAGGCTCGCATATAGGCATTCTCTAGCTCAGCCTCGGGGACATCGTGCAGCATCCCCCATTCACCCTTGGGAAAGTTTCCCAAGTGATAGCTCATGGCTTCCCCATATTGGCTCTCCAGGGGATGATCTTTGGGAATAGAAATAGGAGCTGGGCCGGGGGAGGCGTGAGTGCCTGCCGACGCTCGCTTTGGCAAGGATGGGGACCGAGAAGGCCCTGACCCGTCCACAGTAGTGCGAGGAGCAGAAGAGTGCGGGGTCATCTCCTGGGGTAAAGAGACGCCTGTGGATGCCCACCTGGAATGCCCCCTCGGGGGTGAAGGAACCCCATCAAAAGAGGGAATGACAAAATTCCTTCTAGGAACAGGGGGGCAAGGAGCAGGGGCATCAAAGGCAAACTCGCCGCCAGGCTTTAACGGCGACATCCGAGAGGTAGCACCGCCAGTATGACCGTCATCGGCTACACCCTTAGCCCTGCCAGCAACAGAGTACAAGCAGGAGTAGTTCTCAGACACCACGATCTCCTCAACATCCATATGGTCACCCGGGGAGTAGACATAATCCCTATCAGCTGCTTCATCATAATTCCTTTCATCGTGACCATATACCCACAGACTCTCAAGTACGGGTCCCGCTGGGGGTAAATCAACAGAGTCGGGTGACGCGGGGCGTGGATCCTCAGATTCAGGGGAAATGGAGCATAAGGTAACTTTCTGGTCCGGGGTCAACAACCCGCACGAGTGGAGATTGCTCTCCGTGAAAAGGGCGTTGGCTTGTTTGCGTTCCTTCGGCATAGCCAGGATTTGTATTACCTGGTCATGAGCCGCCCGTTTCAGATTAGGACCAACGACCCCTAAGAGACCTGCCATCGAACGAAAGGAAATAACCACAGTTACAATAACTATAAAAAAAAAAGGTCGAATAATAAGAGAAATTTCTGGTATATGGGATCAAAGTGAGGATAGCCTTACGTGGGGTGTTGAAGTTAGAGTATCGGGTCTGCCCACTATAAGTATAGAAGTAGTCTGACTTCCACGCCCCCTATTGGTAATAGATCCCTCCAAGAGGGAACTCCCTTTAAGGGCCGCGGCTTTCTGGAGTTGGTAGAACCCGGGGGCTGATGTATTCTCCCTTAGGGTGAAGAAGTAATGAACCTCACTTGCGGAAGGCCCCCTAGAGTACACCTGATGGTACAACACATACAAACAGCTGAGCATCACCTAGGAGTTGGGGGACAATTGTAGTGGCGCCAATTCAAAGTAGTCCAGCACTTTGATGAAGAAAGAGTGGAGTGGCAGAGCTCCACCAGATCGGATTATGGCATCACTAAATGCCACGAACCCTTTCTGCGATGCAGATGCGCGTTCCTTGCGCTCTGGTATAACGAACTTGAGGTTCAAGGGTAACTTATGGGCTTTCAGCATGTTGCCCAATTTCTTCAGGGTAACGGTAGACCTTCCAACTTCATCAGAAGTGTCCAAGACTCTCTTCGGCATCTCGGGTACCTGGACAAAGTAAGGCAGTTTATGAGCAACATACTTTCTTAGGGTCCTAGAAGATCCCCCACATGTCCTATGTCTACCAGCTCTTTGCTTGACCCTAGGGCGCAAGACAGGGGATAGGAGAGGGAACACAGGCGGCACCATGGAAAGGAACTCCGGCTCAACCAATTCATGTCTACCGCCTTCAAAGGAGGAATCCACGTAATCGGGAGACTCGTCACGACAAAAGGAAAAAGGCTCAGGGGGCAAGTTTTCTTCTAGGCAAGCAATTTCGGAAAGGCAATCCTAGAGGGTGGATTGTAGCTGGGAAATGTATGTCGCTTGCTGGGGGAAGAGATCAGAACCCGCGTCCCCGGGATGGGATTCTAGCTCCCTCTCTAGACAGTACGCCTTATGTCTAAGGTAAGATAGTCTCCTGAGGTAGAGCGCCCGCACACCCCCGCGGTTAGAGGGTTTACATGCGTCGACCTCTGAGTTGGAGGAGCACAACTCAATAAATTCAACATTAGACGGACCTTCGGGACATCGCCTAGACGCCATGGACAAGCTAAGACTCGAGGGCGTGTATGCATAAGGGCGACTCAATATCTACAACACGAGTATGAGGGTATAAGAAAAGGGCCGGTGTATGGGTACTGGAAAGGCTATGCGAAGAAAATGCTAAACTCTGAAGGTTGAGTGTCATGCAACCATCAATTCTACCCTCGTATAATCAATGCAAACAAAAGGGAGAAGAGATCAAGGAGACATACCTGTGGGAATACGAAGCTGAGGGGACGCAAGGACAGACTTACGAAGGAGCAGGAGCAAGACCGTAGGAGCGAGGTAATGCCCAGCATCACCACGAAGCTAAAGAGAAAAAAAAAATTATTAAAACAAAACAAAAAAAAAAAGAGAAAAGGAAGGAGAATGGAAATAAAAGAAGGGGTACCTCAAAAATTCATCTATTGAGAATAGAACCTTGGAGCTCTTGGAAGAGGCTTAGAGGGAATACCACTAGGCTAAGCAAGTCTTTGTATAGAGAAGTGGTTTCAAGCCTTGGAGTATTTATAGGGAAAGTCAATGCTCCCTAGCCCTTGGATCTATTTCCCTATAAATGGTGGAGATCAAGAGTATGGGTAACCTTGGGATCCGCGATGGAGGATGATTGGTCCTTATGAAATCTTAGGATCTTTCATGGATCCCACAAGTGTTGGGTGACTTTTGTGTTTCTTTGGACACTAAAAAGAAACACAACCCCAAGCCTCACCTCATGCTTCTTCAAACGGCGTTGGAAAAATTGCCAAGGCAAAATCCCCCAAGATTGGTCGTGCATGTCAGGCAAGAGAAGTGGAGAGAGTCTACAAACACACTTAAAAGTGTACTTATAGACTCGGGGGGAAGTGTAAATGTGGAAATATTTCCTTATGAATTCTATTCACGAGTGAAGCTCTATACCACGAGACATCCTAAAAAGGCGTTATATGATGATAGGAGAGTTGGGCTAAGAGGGCCACCCTCGCTGGGCGAGGGCCTTCGGCCGCTTGCCAACCCAAACTTCACCCTCACTATGCGAGGGTCCCCCAGCTGGTCGTCCGCATGCGCCCCGTTCCATCAGGCATCAAGCCTCGCCTACACTCGGGAGAATAAGGTCAGCCTCGCCACGCGAGGCACCCTCGCTATGCGAGGGTGAGGCTTTGTTGAGGCATCCGTGCCCCTAGCCTCGCGACGCCTGCACCCGGAGGAAAGGCAGCCTCGTTATGCGAGGGACCCTCGCTATGCGAGGGTGCTGCCTTGTTGCGACGCCCGTACCCCGAGTCGTACCTACACCCAAGGGAAAAGGGCCAGCCTCGCTACACGAGGTACCCTCGCTATGCGAGGGTGAGGCCTTGCCATGGCGCTCATGCTGCGAGCCTCGTGTCTATGCGATCCGCATAACCTGGCCCTGACCCCTGATGCCTTAACTTCTCAGGAAACGCATAGGTTGAGGCCTCCTTGACATAGGCACGGGATCACTTGGAGGAACCTTGTCGATATGCCAAACGAACATGGAGCATTGAACGGGGATTGATGAGGACGACCGAGTACAGAACACGTGCACTGACACGGGGCGTACGGTTGTGGAGAGAACAGAGGCACGACCCTGTGATCTGTGTATGAGGAGTAGTGGCGATACGGACTTGTACGAAGAGTAGTGGTACCACTTGGACACCCCCGACCATACGCCAGAGCCGACAGTACTATGTCCTAGGCCACGACTCTGACACCCCCAGGGTAGACACTACTACACCCTGAGCCACTACATTATCAGAGTACCTGTGTACGCCCCTGTGGTCTGGGACTTGTTTGTATTCAGGGCCAATAGAGCCCCCCCCCCCCCTATAAATAGGCTCCAACCCCTCAGGCTAAGGGGTTGGAAAACTGAATGTAGAAACGAGACTTAAGAAATATATGTTTCTGGTATTCATGGTTGCCTAAGTTTTCTCCTGTTGTTTAGAGTTCTTTCTATCGATTCATAGCTTCCTATAGTATAGAGATCAAAGTTTTCTAACCATCAATCGTTGACGAGTTCTTACCGTCAACAGAATGTTATAATTATTATTTGAATAGTTTATATGAATATCAAGAAAATTCTATATTCATTTATGAGGATATGATCTTGTATTAGTACGAGAGAATTAAGATCATATACAATGAATAAAATAGTTAGTAACATATTAAAGTAAGGAATCTTTAATGAATGGTTACCAGTACACTTACTAAGCATACGGGGATGCAAGTAGTCTAGAGTCAGATTATTTATGAGGATAGACATTTTGGTAAATGTGCTGTATATAATATAGATTATATATGACAATAGCGATATGAATTAACTTTCTTTATAAACTTGGCGTTCCCCATACAGATTTAATTCTTATCATAATAGATGATCATTTGTAAAACAATATAAATCTTAAGTAGTCATGAACTCTGGATATTGGATCTTTTGATGCACTCGTTAATGCTTCTTAGTATAACGAGGCTAGTAACTTTTGTTTTGGAGATTCAATATCATGAATGGCTGGGAACATGATTAGCAATAATGGAATCCACACTTTCCTAACAAATCAAATATTGGTTCCCTTAAGTGTTAATTCTGGAACTGAATAGTTATTGAGCTCAAATCTATAATTTGATTATAGATTAATTAGTTGCTTGTGAATTAATTGTACTTAAGGAACATGAGGTAATTAGAAGGGTAAAATAGTAATTTTGACCAGCTTTAATTAATGAACCAATAGTTGGAGAATAGAACTATATTTATTGATTATATAAATGGACTACAAAGAAATCTATGTAAATATAATTATATAAATACTTAGAGTGCAATTCAATATTTATAGTGGAGTAATCATGAAATTAGTAAATAAGATTATTAGATTAAAGAGTTTAAATAATCTGGTTTATTGGAGCTTCGTATTATAGGTCCAAGATCCCTAGGTCACCTCTGTCCTACACTGTCAAGGGTAAGGATGTCATAAGAAAGATTTGTAAATAGGATGACTTAATTGCAAAGAAATTAATTTTCTTGGGCAATGAAATAATTATGTGATAGTTATGGGCAACTAATTAATTATTTAACTGTATAGATTTTATTTTGAAAAACTTTATGTTAAACTAAGGGTAAATACCATTTTCAATCCTATATTTTGTAAAAGTTACCGATCAGATCCTCTCTTTTGTTAAATGCCAATTTGGACCCAGCGTTTTACAAAATGGAACAAACTTGTACACTGAACCTGATTTTGGTCAAACTTTTTTTAAATATGACCAAAGTACCCCTAATTTTTTAATTGAATTGATATAGTAAATTAAAATAAAATATTACTATATTAAAATTAATAAAAAATGATATAAAATAATGAAAATTCTATTTTAATCACAAAATGCTTTAAAATGATTATAAGAAATAAAAATTAAACTTGAACCTAAACACTAATTATAAAACCTAAATTAAGAAAAAAAATTCTAGATACAAAATCAAACCAAAATAACTAGATACACATATTTCATCATCACGTTTCCAACCCAAATTTTATAATCAAAATCACAGTTCAAAATCAACATCAACATTACATCTTAAAATCAATATCACAACTCAACCTTTTTTTCTTCTTATTCGTCCTCAAACATAAAACTTAGTGTCCTTGTTTGGCAAGTCACCAAACTTGCCCAGTTGGTCACCACCTAGTTGGAGTTACCCTCCAATCAATGACGTTCGTTAGTTGTCACACCCGAAAACCTCCCCATCGCTCCATGGACTCAGCCCATCCCCATCAACTTCAGACCTCAATAGTTCTTGGACTTCAAATCTCGCCTCACTTGTCACACAGGCGCACCAGATCTCGACTGTGGTGGGACGAAGCTCCTCGACGCTGGCCGTTCACAAACCCAAATCTCGATTGTGGGAGGGACGAAGCTCCTAGACGTCAGCAGTTCATAAACCCAGATTTAGACTGTTTGGAGGGACGGAGCTCCTCATCACCGACCTATCACAAACTCAGATCTCGTTTTCAACGATGGAGCTCTTTAAACCTAATCTTGGTAACAACCATCTCGGCAGTGAAGACCTACAATAAGAAGATCGAAGATGGCATAGGAAAAGGAAGCAAATGCAGGTGAAGAACAATTCAAGGGTTTTCTATTTGACAAATAACATTTTAGGATTTTTTTAATATATAAGTTTGTTTTTTTATATGTTTTAATGAGATTAGGTTCAAGGTTTAGTTTTATTCATATATATTTTTTAAAATTTACTTTAATTAAAATATTATTTTAGTTTGTTTATTAAAATTATGTTATTTATGTTTAATTAATTAAAATATAATTTTTTTGTTCTTTTAGTTTTATATCAATTTTTATTGATTTTAATATAATAATTTTTTATTTAATTTACTAAATCAACTAATTTTGAAAAGCAGGGGAACTTTGGCCATATTTAAAAAAAGTTTCACCAAAATCAGGTCCAGGATACTAGTTTGTTCAATATTGAAATATGCAGGGTTCAAATTGTCATTTAACAAAACAGAGGGTATGATTGGTAACTTTTACAAAACACATGGTTCAAAATGGTATTTACCCTAAAATAAATATTAACCAGGTTTGGATTAATATATAGAGAGAATAATATTTATTTTATTTGTAATAAGATATTTATTTATTTAAAACTGATATTTTACGATAAAGTTAATTTTGAATTAAATGATATTTATTTTGGGATAAATATATTATCTTACATATTAATTAAATAAACAAATGAGAAAATGAGGGAAATCCTTATATGTGGCTCACGACACACTCATTGTACAATGAGTGTGTGTGGCACAACCCAGGAATAGAAAATAACCCTGGGATTTGAATTTTGAATTTCAAATTTATTTGTTTATTTAATTATATTTAATTATTCATTTTAAATATGATTTAAATTAAATAATTAAATAAGTTGTAACTAATCAATTTTATTTAAAAAAAAATAAAGATGAATTAAATTAGTTAATTATCTTTATAAACATGAATAATAAGTTTAAGAAGTTGTTTTTGACTATCAGGCTCTCTTAAGAAAGAAACGATAGAATTTACCAAACCCGAAATTCCAAAAATTTCTATAGCCTCTCTCTTCTCAATCCTCTCGATCTCATGTGTCGAGTACATCTAGAGAGTCTAAATCAACATTTGAATCCTACATGCCCACATACGTCCTTGTGTGTTTGAGGATTGGCTTGGAAGGCTAAGGTGTGAGCTTTATGAATAAGGATAAGAAGATCGTTGATTTATACAAAAAGATTCAAGGACACTTGATAGGCTTCAAGAGTTAATCTTTTATCTAATTTTATGTGATTTAATATATCTATATATGTAGGATCCTGGCTGGTATTAATGAATTTTTAAAAGATCGCATTCCGCTGGGTATTTAGATTTTTATATTTAATAGCAACATCTACAATAACTGTGTATACTTGTTCTCGTGACCTAAATCTAACAAGCAATACACTAGTTATTCATGTTGTAGTCAAATAACTTAGGGTTTACTTACTATAGTCCTTAGCAATAGGATAGATTTTCCTATACTAGAAGTTTCATCCTTGATTACCCAGTACTATAGATAGCCATACAATACACTTGGATTAATTATGGTGATTATTAATTATTAAGTTTTCTTTGGACATTAAATCAATATAGATATATTGAACTAGTACAACAATTCGTTATTGGTTTTTCAAACATTCTCTATAAACCCTCTAGAACATTAGATTCTTTAGATAGGTTCAATCCTAATTACTTTCCAAGATTTATTCTATTCTCGACCCTAACTGGGTTATCTAAATTTAGAGCACTAGTGATGCAATAAGCTTAATCCTTTAACAACTAATGATGAAACAAGAATTTCCTCCTTCGGTACATCGATAATAGGGGAAATAGGTCACTATTTTACTTTAATTAGATCCTAGAAGAATTAATTTATTCTTAAAATTCCCTCAACATTTATTTAGAAATGAATTTTTCCCCCTAATCATTTTGGAAAAAAAAAAAGGCTTTGGACCCCTTTTTATTTATTTAATTATTTTAAGGTGAAATCTTAACATTGTAAGTTTATTCCATTCATTGATGTTTAAAATAATCCTATTACTTAGTTAAGTTGAAAATCTAAGCATACTTTTGAATAACATTTAAAACTTACTATTTTGGTAAAAAGTCTCAAAATATTTCTAACTCGTGAAAAACTTATCAAAATTTCCAAACTTTGGAAGGCTGCCTTCTTAAATTCTATGACCCAAAAGTTCCAAATTTTCATATAACTATACATAGATATTCCAAGATGTTCCCTAAAACTTTGTAAACAAAAATACACATTTTATCTTGGTGAAAGTTGTCACCAAATGTATGTTTTGAAGCTGTTTTCTTTGAAATCCGAATTTTTCCTAAATTTAGGAGACCTACAAAATCTAATCCACTTGGTATTTTATTATGATTTTCTTAGGTCAAAATTAGGGTATGCTAAAAATATCCTTGAGAAAAATTAGGCCAAAAAATTAATTTTTTCTTGGTGAAAAACGTTCACCAAGGTGGCTGCCCAAAATGTTTTATTACGAAATAGTATGTTTTCTTCTCACTTTAGAAGGATATATTTCCTAGCCATTTTATTATATTTCTTTATAACATTTCCAGTTTGATTACCAATATACAGAGAGTGTTTAGTTTTAATTTTAGCACAAAATATTTAATTTTGCTTAATCAAACATTTTTCCAAATTGCAAGGGCACTATCGTGATTGAGAATGAGTCGGGCGAGGGGGAGAGATGGAAGGCCTCTACTTCTTAACCTTTGATTCTCCCTTTTGAATTTTGCCATTTTTTTAGATTTCTTGTCAACTTTAACATTTTATAAATCCCAATATATTAATCATATTTTCATGAAACTTTCTAGATTTATACTTTGATATACCATAAAAATGTACACAAAATTTTATTCGAAAATACTTTGATTTACCCACTCAACACATTCCCCAAAATTTTATGAATCCCGTCAGCCAACATTTTTCTAGATTTGTACAAGTTTCACAAAACATTCATAACTCTCAGCATACAAAATATTTTTGAGCGTTTGAGAAGCCTAAAATCATGCTCTTCCTATAGAATTGATTCATATAGTTTATTTTTATGAACTATGTAATTAAGGCAATGCTTTGCCCTTTGGAAGTCAAGTCGAAAACTTTGGCAGCATGCGTAAGATCATACAACTTAGTGGAACTTTGGATTCCAAGCTAACAACAAACCCTACCACCATGCATGCATAACCATACATCATAAACACAATATTACAGGCCAAAAGAAGAACATAACACATGACACACTCATACAAAAAAAATTTCCTAAGCTTGTACAAAACATAAGCCAAAGTTCACTAGAGTTTTACCTTAGTTGCTCTAGTTTTGGTTGTGTATGTCCCTCCTAGGTTATCTTCAAACCTATCCCAAAACATCACCAAGTCAGATCATAACCCAAAGAAGAGAAGAAAAGAAGGGAAGAAATGGACATTTCGATACTAGAGGATTACCTCCTTCATGATAAAAGTTGCATGCAAGCTTCAAAGTGAGATTGAGGGACATATGGATGCAGTGGGTTTCTAGACCTTAAAATCATGATTAAAATTTGGTAAAACTCAGAGATCAAGGTGCACAAATGGAGCCCTAGGCTCAGCATAGAGAAGAATAAGAAGAAAGGGTGCAAGAACTTACCTTGAAACTTGGTTTCTCAAGCATGTTCTCAAGCTTCCATGGAGGTTTCCTTGAGAAAACAAGAGAGAGAGTGTAGCGAAATTGAGAGGCAGAGAGAGAAGAGTGCTCTGAACTTTTCAGAGCTTGTTTGAAAGATGATGAGAGAGAGAGAGAGAGAGAGAGAAAGAAAGAGAGAGGGAATAGGGTGGGAAACTAGGTGGTGTGATGATGATGAGTTGGTGTGGGTTGGTGTTAAGTGGCCCCTTTGACTCAACAATTGTCACAAGAAAATATCGAGAGTTGAATACCACATGATATTAGCCCAATACACTCAGCCACTTCCTAATGATCCCTTAATTTTCCTATTTTGATTTAAATAATTAACTTAAAAACCTGAAACTATAGTGTATTCTCCGATTTTGGCATGAGTGCCTTTTGAAATATGCCTAAAAGTCTAATGAAGGGGTGGTTGAGCCAAAAAATAAGGCCAAAGGGTAGTATAAACCTAAAGTCCCTTCAAGCATGATAAAATTGTAAATATAGCCAACAAAAATGTCATTAAAGTCCCCTTATAATATTTGTGGAAACCATTTTCAATTTGTTTACCCAATAATTCCAAATAAGCATTTTCTCTCAAAATACAAATTAGTATTCTTTCCTACTATATTTTAAAAAAAATTCTCTCATAGCATTCTTAATATTTCTATACCCAAAATAAATGTTTTTGCCAAAATTATTAATTTTTCCACTTAATTATCCGAGATTTAACCCATGTAAAGCTTTTGTTTCTGTCCGGGATTGAAATATTTAATTTGACTAAAAGTCGATTAAAATCATATTAATGCAACATCTTAATTTGAACTTTGATTTTCAAATCTTAATACAACACAAGTATGATATATATATATTAAGGGAATAAAATCTCGACACGAATTGATAATACCACGTGCCCAAAATGCGGGGCGTTATAGATAATCTATGCTCATTCTCATGGAGTCGTCCTTCTTTTTCACAAATAGAACTGGAGCTCCACACAGAGAATGGCTTGTTTTAATGAATTTTCTGTTCAACAACTCTTGTAATTACGTCTGTAGCTCCTTGATTTCAGCTAGTGCCACAGGTATGGTGCTTTTGAGATCGATGTCGTCGCTGGAATTAGCTCTATTTCGAATATAACTTCTCGATCTGGTAGTATCCCTCAAAGATCTTCAAGGAATTTGCATACCACTGATACATCAGTCAGTTGCAGCTTTGTCTCCATCTCTTTGTCGACGAGATTTGCGAGGTATCCAATGCATCCATCATCAAGCATCCTTCTCGCCTTTAGTGGCGAGATCATTGGCCACTTCTTTTCCCAGGAGGTGCCCTTAAATTCAAACAACTGCTTACCTACCGTAGTGAACACCACCTTCTTGCGCTTGCAATTAACAATGGATCCATATTTGTTCAACCAATCCATACCAAAGATGACGTCATATTCGTGCAAGTCCAACACTAACTGGTTGACTGTCAGTTTGCGTCCTACTACCAAAACTAGTACGGCTCTAACCCATGACAACACCAGAATATCCTCTCTCGAAGGTAAGGATACTTCACACATATCAGACATATGCTCAGACCTTCTATCTATCCATTTCACAAAGGAAGCATATATAAAAGAGTGTGATGCACCAATGTTTATCAATGCATATGATGAATTTTGGGCGATAGGAATCTAACCTGCCACCATTTCTTATGATCCAGCTCCCTTTCGCCTTGGGTGAGAACAAAGACTCGAGGTGCAGCTCCTATTTGTTTTTGTTGACCATTCCCACTCTTTGGAACCAAACTCAGGAAATCTCTAGCAAAATGTCTGAGGCCGCCACATGAAACGCACGACTTGGAGCTGCAATCACCTGGATGACGTCAATTGCATTTAGTGCATATAGGCCAATTTTTAAATTCGTGCCTAGTTTTCTTGTTAGAATTTGACCCCTGATTGGGAGGTCATGTATTCCTCTTCCTGCGTCCACTCTTATTATTCCTTGGACTTCCTTGTCCATTTCCTCTTATAGAATTCTGGTTGAACCTGTGTAACGACCCAAATTCGCTAATAAAGCTTAAGGGCCTTGATTAGCATGCCTGGAGGGCATAATGGAGATTACGTGTGATTTTAGTGATTAAGATGTATAATTATGATTTAAAGCATGTTATATGAATACTTGAGTACTTGAGATGCATGACTATGCGTGTTTGTATGCATGTAGGCCCAGAATAGTGTAGAAGGGCATAATCGTAATTTTGGCCATTAAGGGCATAACTGCTTTGATATATGTGATAATTGTTGAGACCACATTATTATGTGGATATATCTGCGATCTGTGACTCGAGACGATCCTAGTGAGCTAAGTAGCGGAAAAGTCATAGCGGGGATTTATACCCGGCTCGGGGTGAGCTCACGGGTGTAAATGGGAATTTAGTGGATGAGCTGGAGATTATTGTAACATTGAGGAATGCTATTGGTGATTAATTAGGTATCGGGAATTAAGCGGGAAATAATAGAGACATTCGAGGAAGTAGCGGGAATTAGGTAAAATGACTAAAATGCCCTTAAGTGGACTAAAGGATTAGAGTTAATTGGGAGGGCATAAAGGTCATTGGACTCTTAAGGATGGGTATTACTGAGGTTTTAAGTTAGTGGAATTTATAGAATATCAAGGAAGTCTGAAAAAGAAGGGAAAAGGAAGAGGGAAAACAGAGAGAGTTTCTCTAAAGTCGGTTTACACTTTCCTTCATTTGTTTCTTGAGAATTTCTGGAGTAAAGCTTAGAGGAGAGCTGGGATAACTAAACATCATGGATCTTGACCTAAGACTAAGGAACTGACAGAGGTTTAGCAGGGTTTCACCAACACTTGAGGTAAGGTTCTAGAGTTCATCCATTTCTGTTTCTGGTTTTTAAGTTGTGGTGCTTGAATTGAATTGAATGGAACTTTGGGGAATTCAGGCTTAGGGCTGAGGAGTAGCAAGCCAAGGGAGCCTAGGGATAGCTTGTGGGCGAAATTCTATCAAAGGTATGAATTCTAAGCTTTAGTTCTGATGTTCAGCTGGTTTGTGTTGGGTTTTAGAGTTTGGAGGTGGCTATGGTGAATTTTGAGTTTGTGATTGCATGTGCTTGGATTTCAGATGGTTAGGGTGTTTGGGATGAGTGGAGTGTGTTCATGAGGTTGTTTTTAAGTTTGGGTAAGAGTTGGAAGAGGTTTGGTTGAGGTTGGCTCGAGAAAATCGCATAAGGGAAATTTTGGGTGTTGGGCTGTCTGTGACTAGCGCTACAGCGCTAGCCTTTGGGCGCTGTAGCGCTAGGCCATTTTGCTGGAAGGGTTTTGGCTTCTGTCTGTAGCGCTATAGCGCCCTCCCGAGAGCGCTGTAGCGCTACCCTGCCTTCTGAAGGGGATTTTAGGGTAATTTGCAAGGGTTTTTGACCTAAGGTTTGGGGTTTGGTTCCACCACCTTGTTTGGTGGAACTAGGTCATCCCGGGGGCTCGGGATTGGCCCCGGGGCTAGGTTTTGAACTTGAGGGTTGATGTTGACTTTGGCCATGATTGTGTTTAGGTGAGCGCTAGGGCTCGAGTGGGATCGTGCTCAAGGTGTCGAAGGATTAAAGCTATTGAATTGAAAGGTAAGAAAACTGCACCCGAATGTATGGTTGTGAATGGGACTAAGTGCTCCTGAAAGTTTTATTGTGTCATCGTTGGTATTATGCCAAGGGACACGTATAAGCGGTCTAAGAGTACCGCTCATGAGTTTAGCGCACGGAGCGCGAATTGGCCATTGAGTGCCGGAAATAAAAGGATAACAGAGGGAGCTGCCTGTGAGCGCTAGCCCTGGTTATCGTCTGTGCATTATGTATTTGATGAGATGCTTAGTATATGAAATACTTGATTGATGATACACTTGAGTTGATGAGATGCTATAAGTGTAATTCATTTGTTGCTGGTTGTTCATGCTCTGTTGTTTCTATGTTTTCTTGCTGGGCCTTGGCTCACGGGTGCTTCGTGGTGCAGGTAAGGGCAAGGGCAAGCTGGACCAGGCCTGAGGTGGAGAGCTCCGAGGTGAAATGTACATAGCCAGCCGTTCGATCACCACGGTCGAGAAGTGTGTCAGGACAGAGATTACCTAACAGCTCGCTTTTGCCTTAGTATGGCCAGTTGATGTATCTAAACGTTGTAACTTTTGTAAATGGCTTTTAAACTGTCAATTTTGGGGATCCCATGTACGTAAACAATGTTTAGTAATGGAAACGTACTTTTGAGACCAAAACACTTTTAACCCTAGTTCCTCTACTATTTCAGTAACACGCTTTTACTTTAATGACTTGATTAGCGAGTCTGGCACTTTATAAACACACAGTGTAACGGTCTTGGCTATCCAGGGCGTTACAACCTGGGAACGAATCTTCCCCTTGGTCCATTTCGATTGGCCTAAAATTGGCCTTGAATGGTCAGAACAAATCTTTTCTCTTCAAATCTCTAGGGCTCCTTCTTCTCTTGTGCAGCCCATGACTATTGGTAGATTGCTTGCTCCACCACCTCTTAATAAGTCTCTAGGCTCGTTATCCTGATGTCAACAAATTGTCTATATCACCTCGTAAACCTTTCAAAAATTTCCTCACTTTGTTTGCCTCCATGTTGATTAAGTTTGGTGGAAACCTTGATAATTTGTCAAACTTTTTGGCATATTCTTGGACAGTTTCTCTTCAGATTGGAGAATTCAACAACCTTGCAATCTATTACTGTTCTGTTGAAATATTTGGAGTTTAATAGGATAAAAAACTTTGGCCATTTAATTTCTTCCGCATTGTACTTCTTCTTGGCGGCGTCCCACCAAATACGAGCATCTTTCCTGAACATACCGCACACACTACCTTCTAACATTCGTTTACTAGTGGGTTCATTCCAGTATACTTGTAACGACCCAAAAATCACTAAGAAGACTTAAGGGCCTTGATTAGTATGCCAGGAGGGCATAATTGGTTTTTGTGTGAATTAAATAATTTAATACATGATTCCGTGATAAGCATGCTTATATGATTATATGGATATATGAAATGCATGTCTAAGAGTATTAGTATGCATGTAGGCCCTGTTTAGCTTAAAGGGGTATATTTGTAATTTTAACCCGTTGAAGGCATAAATGTGATTATATGTTATAATTGTGAAGACCCCATTATTACGTGGATACATTTGTAGCATGCGACTTGAGGTGATCTTAGGGAGCCAGTTAGTGGGAATGTCACAACGGGACCCAATACTTGACTCGGGGCGAGTCAAGGGGTATTGTGGGTATTAGATGGTTATTTGGGTTATCGGGTTATGGAAATAAATAATTGGTGATATATTTGAGGTTAGAAAGCTTAGGAGGGAATACAGGGGAAGTTTGTCATTTTGCCCTCGGGGATGTTTTTGGTACCCCGAACTTTAGGATTAACTTAAGTAAGATAAAACAAATAAGGGAATAGCTAGAAACACCTAAACCGAACCTTCTTTCCTCTATCTCTCTCTCAAGGAAGCAATTGAAACAAAAGGGGATTTGGCTGGAAACTCAGAGATTTGGGTTGGAACCCTGAAGATTAGCTCAGTTTTAGCTAAGGAATTCAATCAGGAGTTGAGGTAAGACTTGAATCACATTCTTGGTCCGGGCACCTTTATACAATTATTATTAATGGAAACCCTTATCTTGGTTGTGACTAGGTGTAAGCTAGGGCTCGGGAAACAGACCGTGCTCAAGGGTCATCTCTCATAATCAAAACACTTGGAATTAAAGGTAAGAAAACTGCACTCGGTTGAGAGTTTATGACGGGACTAAGGGTTCCCTATTATTGTATGCACTATGTGAGGTGGTATTATGCCATGTGAAAATTAAGCAAACGACCTAAGAGTGCCGAAGTTTGCACTGGCGCACATGGTGCGGCTTAGCCACTGGTAGCTAAGGAAAGCTTAATATTCACTGAGCTCGGTTTAAGCAGACCAGAGTTAGTGGGGTTAACAGAGAGTGCGACCTAAAGACATCGACCTTGATTATTATGTGATTTGGTTATTGTTGTTAACTTTTGAGTCTGACATGCTGGATATTTGAGTATTAGTTTGTGGATTTCTTTGTTATGTATATTGATTATATGATTAATATGGATTGCAAAGTATATGAACATGCTTAAGGAATTATTTGATTATTATCATTGTTTGTGCTATGATGTTATGGTTTTCTTACTGGGCCTT
Organism: Humulus lupulus; assembly: GCF_963169125.1. Classification (NCBI taxonomy): domain Eukaryota; kingdom Viridiplantae; phylum Streptophyta; class Magnoliopsida; order Rosales; family Cannabaceae; genus Humulus; species Humulus lupulus. Next base: position 156,612,395 of record NC_084794.1, on the reverse strand, counting down.
GGCTCATGGGTGCTACGTGGTGCAGGTAAAGGCAAGGGTAAGCTTGATCAGCCCTGACTTGGAGAGCTCTAGAGGCAGAATGTATATAGTCAGCTGCCCGGCCGCCACCATTGTGGGTTGGATAGGAACGGGAGAACCTTGCATGTCTATTTTGCCCTTTGAGTGGCTAGTGGTTGTGTATACGTTGGAATTTTGTAAACTGTCCTTTTAACTCTATTCTCTTTTGGGATCCCATGTTCGCAATGTTTATTTAAATGAATGGTATCTTTTATGACCAAAACCTTTTAACCCTAGTTCATTAATGGTTTTAGGAACACATTTTCAACTAAATGACTTGATTAGCAAGTCTTGCACCTTTATAAATAGACGGTGTAACTGTCTTGGCTACCCAGGATGTTACAACTTGGTATCAAAGTGTCCTAGGTTTAAGGGTTCCTGAAGACTGGCTGGATATGTAAATTTTCCGCTAAAGACAAGCTCGACTCAGGGTTTGATAAATGTGTATATGTGTTTATATGTTTAAGTGGTTGGAGAGAATCTTAATTGTTGTTATTTATATGACTAATAGGAAGCATGAGATACTGATAGGGCCTGGCCCTTGACTGTTGTGTGACAATATAGAAGCGTGCTTATTAGCATTGCTATGCATGTAAATGAATATTTGAAATGATTAGTTGTATATAGCTTATATATAGATGAATATATGGATGGATGTCTATATCTTGACTGTTGTGTGGTGATGTTGTGTCATGCTTATTGGCATTGCTTGTGCATGAGGATGAGTATTTTGATGAACTGTCATATCTTGATTGTTTATGATTGATAGTGTTCCATTGGTGGATTTTGGAAAGGCTTTTACCCTGTCATCATGGTTTGATTGCCGAGTCGTTGATTGCAGATTAACTTGGATAGCTATGCATCCAAGGAAATCTACGCGACTATCCATCATTAGATTTGAGACTAGAGATGATGACAAGGGATAGAACCCTCCGCCAGTCCCTGATAATTGGGAGCAGATTATGGCAAAGATGCAAGCGCGTCTTCAGAGCCAAGGTGGACAGATCCGTCTCCTGAGACAGTAGGCTCCGTCAAGGAGGGCTGCACCCATTGTGCCGCCTGTAGTGGCACCAGTTATTTAGCCAGTGGAAGTTTGAAACAGGTGGGAGCCATTGTATGAGCGATTCTGGAAGCAGCATCGCCCAACTTTTGAGGGAGGACTTGATCCACTGAAGGTCGAATAGTGGATGACTATGACTACTGCTATCCTGGATTTCATGAGGGTAGAAGGTGACAGAGTGGCTTGTGCCACATATATGCTGAGAGAGAATGCCCGCATTTGGTGGGAAGTGGCATCACAGACAAGAGACGTCACTACTCTGAGTTGGGATGAATTCAAGGAATTGTTCGGTCAGAAGTACTACAATGTTGCCATCAGTGCAGTGATGGTTAATGAGTTTGTGGGATTGGTGTCGGGCAACAGGACAGTTAATGAGTATGTCCTAAAGTTCGACAGACTTGCCAAATTTGCACCAGATCTTGTGCCTACAGATGCAGCAAGGAAAAAGAGATTTATTAGAGGGCTTAATGCTATGATAGCCTGGGATGTGAGGATCACAACAGTACCTGGGGGAACGAATTATGCCTAGGTTGTTGAGAAGGCTCTTACCGCTGAAGAAGCACAGAACAAGATTCGGAAGGAAAGTGTTGTAAGGCGAGAGGGTCATAGAGCAGTGCCTCCATATGCTGGCTCTGGTAAGGGGCAGAGGCCCTAGTGATTTGAAGAGGAAGACCCCTAACACTTCGACCGCTACCGGTCTTGATAGGAGGGATCGGGGTGCTCAGGGTGGCCATTAAGGAGGTGGTGAGGTATGGAGGAGTTACTCAGAGTGCACGGGGTACAGAAGATGCCATCAGGGCAAGTGTCGGGCCAAGGCTTGCTTTGTGTGCGAAACAGTAGGACATCTCAAGAAGGATTTCCCAATAGTGAAGAAAGGGGAAGCAAGGAAGGTGGACAGCTTGACTCCAGCATGAGTGTTCACTTTGACACAGGCAGAGGCCGAGGCTAGTCCCTCAGTGGTGACAGGTCAGCTTTCTAACGTTGGTTCTTCTTTTACTGTATTGATTGACTCTGGTGCTACACATTCATTTATTTCTAGTAAGGTGATTGATAGATTGTGTAGACCTAGTGAGCACCGTACTACCGGGTTTGGGACCATATTACCTACTGGGGAATTGGTAGTTTCTAGAAGGTGGATTAGAGCACTGCCAGTGATGGTTGATAGTAGAGAGTTTTTCAGTAGAATTGATTGAGCTAGACATGGAGGACTTTCACATGATTCTACGGATGGATTGGTTGGTCAAATATGGGGCTACTATTGACTGCAGGAAGAAGATGATGACTTTTGAGCCGGAGGGTAAGGATCCCTTTGTTTTTGTAGAGTTCCAAAATGTTTACTTAGCTAGATAGTAGTAGTAGTAGTAGTAGTAGTAGTAGTAGTAGTAGTAGTAGTAGTAGTAGTAGTAGTAGTAGTAGTAGTAGTAGTAGTAGCAGTAGTAGTAGTAGTAGTAGTAGTAGTTATAGTATGTTTATGTTGACCCTGATTTTGGGCAACTGACACGGAGTCAAAATACGCTTGACTTGGATGAATGCGTTGAAAAGAACGTGATGACGAAAATAATAAGAACACAATATTTGTAGTGGTTCGGCCCCAGGATCTAGTAATAACCTACGTCCACTTAGATTGTTATTGATGTGAGATCTAAAGGAGTGATCAAAGAACTAGGGTTCAATAAATTTCACCAACCTCTCAAGAACAATACAATATGCTTGATATGATAACTCTAATCTCAAGCGATTTAGAAGTCAGAAAAAGAAAAAAAAGATCCCCTTCCCTGAGCCCTCTTCTTCTATTTATAAGCTTAGGGAAGATTTACATTGATCTGTTACAGATATTATTTCCTAAATAATCAGATACTCAGGAAATCATGGGAGAGAATTTCGGATTCCATCATAACTGCCTAAGATTTCCTCCGCGTGTTATGTCACACGACCAGACTGGTCGTATGAAGATACCAATCGCATAAAGCCGAATATCTTCCTGGTCGATAGTCGAACACAGGTTTTGCCAGGTGTCAGCCACGTGTAATTAATTCCTGCCATGTCATTCACTTCTGATTTTTGGGATAACATTTTCCCCCCAAGTTTGTTTAGTGCGACCAGTAATAAAGAAACTTAAGGGAACAATCGTTCGTCTTCCCACGTCTGTCAATCTGATGGCTTGTCCACTTCCCCACATTTCGAAAACCATGTCATAATTATGTCTAATCAAGCCTTTTCGGTTTCCAAAAGGCAATCTGATGGCTTGTCCACTTCCCCACATTTCGAAAGTGGGAAGTGATGATTACCGCCTTTTGGCTGTCCCTTCGCTCCCTATAAGTAGGTCTTTCTTCTCTTTCAAGAAATTTTTACCCATCAACTTTGCTAAAATCTTCAAGAACTCACACTAGTTTTCAGAGCTTCGAAAACCAGTCCGACGTCGTGCCGCAGGTCTTCTGACTCAAGTTTTCATCTTTCTCTGAATCCTCATTTTTCCCAGGTAAGAACTTTGTTCCTTAAGCTTTTTATTACGCCATGCATGTCGTTTTGGTGCTCTACAATTTCTGTGTTCTTGAATAGGGTTTTAAGGGTTTCTTGGTATAAGCCATCTATTGCTAGGTAAAAATGCGTTTTTATGCTTTGCATAGATCAGGGCTATAGTTTGATAGTGAGGATCTCCGGTTTAGGACATTAAGTTGACGAAAGATTCAACCTTTAAGCTAGGTGAAAAGATCAAAAAAAAAATTTCCCACCTTTCAGGAGTCGAAAAAGTTCTTCTCAGAAAACATTTTTCTTTCTTTTTTGTTTCTATCCGTCTTTTAAACTACCCATGTTGAAGTTAGTGTAGGACTAGGATGTTGCTGGTTATTTAGGCACGAGTAACGTTATCCCAGTTTTTCCCACTACTTCGCGGATTGTGTCTTATCTCCTCCAATGTCTGTTTGCAGTTCATATGCAAGACCCTTGGGGGGGAGAAAGACCTATCGAAGACGAACTCTTGGCCCAACTGCTCGAGGGCGAAGAAAATCCTTCCACGTTGATTCCAGAAATTCAATTTTCACGCCCTAACCCAAATCCTCCACCAGCTCCTACTCAGAAAATGGCCAGAACAAAAACCAAGGCCAGAAAAAGACGCAACCCTTACTCTCCAAGTCAGCCTCCTGCTGATGCTCCCTCGACCAGTGGTCGAGGTGAATTCCCTCCTGAAACCGAAGTCCAGAGGCGTGCCCGTCCTCGTCATGCCGACCATCCGGCCGTGAGTGGCATGTGGTACCCCCAAGTACGGTGACAATTCGCATGATCAGCAACTATTTAAATAAGTACAATCTGATGGGGATAACACTAGTCAGACCTTCCATCGACCAGCGAGCCAACCTGCCAGGGGGGGCTTATAGCGCCAGGTCGATATACCACATCGAGGCGGGTGCTACTCTGCCTCTTCATATATTTTTCCAAGGGGTGGTAAACTATTTTGGGGTAGCCCCTTTTCAAATTACCCCGAACGGGTATAGGATGCTGGCTGCACTCTATATCTTTTATAAACTCAAGAAATGGCCAGCTCCTTCTCCTCACGAGGTCAGTTACCTGTTTGATCTCAAGTCCAACACCAACCAAGATGGTACGGGATTTTTCCACTTTTGCCACCAGGAGACCGGACGAACCTTTCTGTCCGACACCACTCACATCTCCAACGTGGGGAAGTATCATCATGAGTACTTCCTTACGCCTGACATTGCCACGGATAATCTGGCCTTCACTCGAGGAGGTAAGGAAAATAACGATCCTTAAAACAGTAGTTCCTGCGCTTTAAATCTTTCTTGTCATAATACTCCACTGTTCCATTGTGTTCCAGGTCCATGGTTACGCCCGAACCCCACTCCAGGAATGGAGTCGAGGGCAGTACTCTTAGCCAGTACGCCAAATGCTGCTAAGAGCGTAAAAAACTTGATCAATGAGGCTAACCTTAGGTTAGCTGGCCTTAAGGGTTCCCAACCTGCGACCAGTGAACTCGCGGCAGGTGGTGCTCATGCTGATGTGGGATCTGAGCGGGGACCTGAGCAGCAACCTCAGGCGCCTCCTCCTAGAAGGAGGCCAACTGGGGTTACAATCAGGGAACCTGCTGTTCCCCATCGAGCAGTAGAATCTTCGGTCCCCAAGGGCAAGGGGAAACAAAAAGCTGTTGAGCCTACCGAACAATCTGACGACTCGTCGGAAGTAAACGGTATATGATTATCTTTTTTTGAATAATCTGCCAATTCCTTCCCATCTATTTGATGGGGATGGCCACTTTAGGAATGCCCCTTCTTTAAACTCAGATTTCTTCCGGAACTAGGTAGTTCAGTAGATAATGTTACGACCAGTAGGTGTACCTCGGGCATTTTACGTGTAATCCTTTCACTTTGATCTCTGCCCCTCGTGATCCTTTAATCTAACTGTTCAAATTGTTTTCCTTTGTGCAGTAATGGACTCTGATGACTTCTTCGAGCACTACCAAACCGATGTTGCTGCCTTCGTCCCGAAGGACAACAAAAGGGGTCGAGGGGAAAGCAGTAAGGCCCCCTCAAAGAAGGCTCGAACAGAGGACACTCCCAGTGCCGGCCCTTCTAAGGAGAACACGACACCTCTACCTCCCACCAAAGAGTCGTCGCCTGTGCCTGCGAATCCACAGCCCTCTTCTAAGGCCGCTGGTAGAGAGACTCTGGACAATGCATCCGAAGGCTCCCTGTCCAGCCTCGTGGTTGGGTCGGCCAGGAAAAGAATCTACAAGCTCTCCAAGCACAGACACAGCCAGGCCGCCATCAATGAAACCGCCTCAATGATGGTCGACCAGATCATTAACCGAGGGTTGAACGAAATAGTCAGCGTAAGTTAATTTATGTTGTTTCATCCTATATTCCGACTTCTATTCCTTACTTTTTCGTTTATTGTTCAGGGACTGCTGTCTCTAACTGCTGGCTGGCGCTGCACTGGGGCGCTGGTTTCTCACGAGCAAAACTTTGACTCCAGGCTTGCTCAGTCCATGCAAGCACTTGAGGATGAGAAGAAAAAGCTGCTCGAAGAGAACAAGGAGTTGGCTAAGCTGAACGAGCAACTATGGGAGGACCAAGCCGCTCTTACCCAGGTGCTTCAGGAGAGTCAAGAGGTCTGGAATAAAGCCATCGATGAGCGACACAAATGGAAGGAGAACTGCATACTCAACACCCAAGAGTGTAAACAACTCACACTTGATCTGACCGCCAACAGGGATAAGGTAAAGAAGCTTGAGGAACGGGTGCGCGAGCTCGAGGAGGACAGAGTTAAAACTCTGAAGAAGTACAAGGAAGCCACCTTCCTCTACTTCTATGACTTCTGGAAGCACAATCGGGAGGCAGACATTAGCTATCTCTCCGAGTGGTTGCAAAGGACGCTGATGGCGCAATGCGCTGCTTGGCTAGAGGCAAAAGAGAAAGCCAAGGCCCCAACTCCTGCTGCTGCTGCTGTGGCTGACCAGTATGCTCCGAATCCAGAAGATCCTCCTGCCCCCAGCAAAATTAATATTTATATATATATTTTTTCAGCTTTTATGGCCCACGGGTCTTTTTGTAAAGACAATCTTTTTTCTTTTATTGCTGCGAGGGCAACTCTTTTACTTATGCTTGAACAATTACATCCTAGCAGTACTGCTCGCGGTGTAAAGGTTTTTTCCTTTTAATTTCATACTTACATCCAAGCACTAATGCTCGCGGTGTAAATGTTTGCCTTTTTGATATTATAATGTTTCTTTTATTATAATACCTGTTCGCGTGATCGAACTTAGCATAGTACTTTGGTTTGCTTTTTTCAAAATATTTTTGAAAAATGCTCTAAGTACCGAAGCATGCTTTCACTTATTTTGTTCATGTGTTTACGTACCTCATGGTGGTACGCTTTGCTATCGATGTACCTTATATGCCCCCCAAGTGATCGAGGAGCTTTAGGTCCTTGGTCACTTGCCTTGACCACGACCTGTGCGAACATTACTGCTCGTTGCAAAATTTAACACTTGTGATACAGCAAAACAACACACATAATGAACAAATACTTGTAAAAATAAATTTACAAAAGTTGGCAAGAATGACTGGCTGCGCACAGTCCCTTATAATCTCGTATTAAAAATGGACTAAACATGTCTTTACGAGTGATCTTAAAAAAGATCTTAAATTTATAAGAGATTAGCCATACAACGTGGCTAACCCTTTTTGCAAAACTTGTAAAAAGTAGAATTTAATGCAAGCCAATCCTTTAAAAAGGATTATTTACTGATAATACTTGCGCAGGTGTTCTCCATTCCAATAGCGTGGAACGAGATCTCCGTTTAGGCGTGCAATTTTATAGGTGCCCGGGTGGAGGACTTCTTCAATCTGGTATGGTCCTTCCCAATTGGGTCCGAGCACTCCAACAGTGGGGTTGCGGGTATTCAAGAAAACGCGTCGTAGCACCAAGTCACCAACGTTGAATTTTCTTTCTTTTACTTTCGAGTTAAAGTACCGGGCGACCTTTTGCTGGTATGCTGCAACTCGGAGTTGGGTTTTTTCCCGTATCTCGTCAATTGAGTCTAGGGACTCCATCATCAGTTGGCTGTTCTGGTCCTGGTCGTATGTTATACGTCGATGTGAGGGGGGATCTAACTCAACAGGTAACATAGCCTCATATCCGTAGGCTAAGGAAAATGGGGTATGACCTGTCCCTGTTCGGTGAGACGTTCTATACGACCAGAGGACTTCAGGCAGCTGCTCTGGCCATGCTCCTTCAGCGTCTTCAAGCCTCTTTTTCAGGGTGTCCTTAAGATTTTTATTCACGGCCTCGACCTGCTCGTTAGCTTGGGGATGCGCAATTGAAGAAAAGCTTTTAATAACTCCGTGCCTTTCGCAGAAGTCGGTGAATAAGTCGCTGTCAAATTGGGTTCCGTTGTCTGAAACGATCTTTCGGGGCAAACCATACCGGCAAACAATGTTTTTGATGACGAAGTCAAGAACTTTCTTTGTCATTATGGTAGCGAGTGGTTCAGCTTCGGCCCATTTGGTGAAGTAGTCGACTGCCACAACTGCGTATTTCACTTAACCCTTCCCTGTTGGCAGGGATCCAATCTAATCTATCCCCCATACTGCAAAAGGTCATGGACTATGCATCTGTTTCAACTCGTTTGGAGCTGCTCGTGGAATTTTGGAGAACCGTTGACATTTATCGCATCTTCGCACAAACTCCATTGAATCTTCATTCATAGTCGGCCAGAAGTAGCCTTGCCTTAGAATCTTTTTTGCCAAACTCTGTCCCCCAGCATGATCTCCACAGAAGCCTTCATGCACCTCTTTCATTAAATCCTTAGCTTTTTCTGGTGTAACACACTTGAGTAGTGGCATGGAATATCCTCTTCGGTACATAATACCATCGACCAGTATGTACCTAGCGGCTTGCCTTTGCGGAGTTCTGGCCTTGTTTCCATCTGTTGGTAGTATAACTTTTTTCAGATACTCCAAGTAAGGCGCCATCCATGTATCCTCCATTCGAATTTCCATACTGGCTTCAATTTCTCGTATGCTTGGCTTACTCAATCTTTCTACTGGCACAATGTTCAAAGTGTCAGCATATTTCGCGCTCGCAAGTTTGGCTAAGGCATCTGCGTTTGAATTCTGATCCCGCAGTATTTGCTGGAGGGTATACTTCATGAATTGGGCTAGCAGGTCATTGGTTTTGTTTAAGTAGGCCACCATTTTTAGGCCTCGTGTTTGATATTCCCCTAGAACTTTATTCACTACCAGCTGTGAATCACTGTAAATATCAAGCGTCTTTATGCTCATGTCTTTCGCCGTTCTCAACCCAGCGAGGTGTGCTTCATATTCGGCTTCATTATTTGGCGCGGTGAAGTCGAACCTAATGGCGCAGTGAAATTGATGCCCTTCTGGCGTTATCAATATCACTCCCGCTCCTGCGTGGGATTCATTGGACGACCCATCCGTGAGTAACTTCCACGAAGGAGCTTTCTCTTGAGGCTCCGGCGCACTAGGCTGTTCGCACTGTTCGCTGTTTGGGAGTTCGGTGAACTCTGCAATAAGATCAGCCAAGACTTGTCCTTTTACTGCAGCTCGCGGTGAATACGTGATATCGAACTGCCCTAGTTCGACCGCCCATTTTAATAAGCGCCCAGCCGCTTCTGGTTTCTGGAGGACTTGCCGAAGGGGCTGGTCGGTTAAAACTGTGATAGGATGGGCTTGGAAGTAAGGGCACAGTTTCCTTGAGGCTAGGATTAAGTAGTATGCCAACCTTTCAATGGGTGGATATCTTAGTTCTGCCCCGATCAGCCTTTTGCTAACACAGTAGATCGCTTTTTGTACGCCTTCCTCCTCTCGTACTAGCACCGCACTCGCAGCAACTTCCGTGATCGCCAGGTAAATGGAGAAAGTTTCTCCTTCGATTGGCTTGGATAAAACGGGAGGATGTTCTAAATGGGCTTTCAAGGCCTAGAAAGTTTTCTTCCAGTCTCTTGTCCATTCAAACTTCTTATTGCCCCTAAGTAGATTAAAGAAATGGACGCATTTGTCTGTTGACTTCGAAATAAATCTACTTAGGGCTGCGATTCTCCCGGTTAAACTTTGTACATCTTTGATCTTTTCTGGCGATTTCATGTCGATCAGGGCTTTTATTTTTTCGGGGTTGGCCTCGATTCTTCTTGAATTTACATTGAACCCCAAAAACTTCCCTGATCCAACTTCGAAGGAACATTTGAGAGGATTTAATTTCATCTGGTACTTGTTCAGTACATCAAAACATTCTTGTAAATCCTTCACATGCCCTTCTGCCTTCTTAGAATTTACCAGCATGTCGTCCACGTATACCTCCATGTTTATCCCGATCAGCTCTTTAAGCATGTGGTTGACTAGCCACTGGTAAGTTGCACCTGCGTTTTTCAGTCCGAAGGGCATTACTTTATAACAGTATAAGCCCGTATCGGTCCAAAAGCTGGTGTGATCCTCGTCAGGGGGATGCATGCTAATCTGATTGTAGCCTGAATATGCATCCATGAAGGAAAGGATCTCGTGTCCTGCAGTAGCATCGACCAACTGGTCGATTCTGGGGAGTGGGAAGCAGTCTTTTGGGAAGGCTTTATTGAGGTTTGTAAAATCCACACAGGTTCGCCATTTTCCATTAGGCTTGGGAACCAGCACTGGATTGGAGACCCACGATGGATAAAACGCCACCCTGATGAACCCATTCTCCTTTAACCTTTCAACTTCTTCTTTTAAGGCTCTTGATCGATCTTTATCGAACAACCTTCTTTTTTGTTGCACGGGTGGAAAAGTCTGGTCTATATTCAGGACATGGCTGATAACGGCAGGGTCTATCCCAGCCATGTCTTTGTGCGACCAGGCAAAAACCTCCTGGTTCTTTCATAAAAATTCCACCAGTGTATGCTTCATGGTTGGTTCTAGGTTTTTCCCGACCTTCACGACTCTGGTCGGGTCTTTTTCGTCGAGTTGAACCTCTTCCAGGTCCTCAACGGGTCCAACGTTTTCTTCAAAATCCCCAAAGCGCGGATCTAGATCTCTATCCTCACTTTGGGCAACACCCTATTTGGTGACTTCATCACCAGATTGGCCTTGTGTATCAATTTCCATCTGCAACCTATCTGAGGTAGTGCTCTTTGATGTTCCCTTTTTCGCCTTCGTCATTAAGGCCTTATAGCACTCTCTGGCCTCCCTCTAATAAGGCTTAAGGGCCTTGATTAGCGTGCCAGGAGGGCATGATGGGATTTATGTGTGATTTGATGAGTTAAATGCACGATTATGATTTAAAGCATGTTATACGACTGTTTGTTTATCTGAGATGCATGACTATGTATATTAGTATGCATGTAGACCCGGATCGTGTTAGAAGGGCATAACTGTAATTTTGGCCATGATTGGGCATAACTGAATTGATATGTGATGATTGTTGAGACCACATTGTGATGTGGATGTATCTGTGATTTGTGACTCGAGGCGATCCCAGTGAGCAGGCTAGCGGTAAGTGATGGCGGGAATTTGTACCCGGCTCGGGGTGAGCCTGGGGTATAAATAGGATCTGTTGAGTTTATTGGCGTTTATTTTGATATCGAGGAATATTGTTTTGGTGGTTTATCAGGTGTTGGAAAGAAACGGGAAAATATTAGAGACACTTGAGGATTAGCCGGAATTGGGTAAAATGACTAAAACTGCCCTATTTGGACAAAAGGATTTAGAATTAATAGCGTGGGCATTTTGGTCATTTGTCTTTTAAAGATAGATTTTATAAGGCTTTATATAGTGAGTGGGATTGTTAGAGAGTGAGAAAGCTGAAGGGAAAAGAAAGAAAAGAAAGAAAGAAAATAGAGAAAACAGAGGGGTTTTTCTCAAGGTTCGGTTTGTGCATTCTTGCACCATTTCTCTCCATTTTTCTTGGGGCAAAGCTCAGTGGAGGGCTGGGATAGGCTGAGCATCAAGAATCTTAAGGTTATACTTGAAGATTTGGCAAGGATTAGCAAGAACACATCAACTTTTGAGGTAAGTTTTTAGAGATTTCAGTTTAAGGGTTTTGATGGTTTGAGCTGTGTTTTGAGCTGAGTTGATGGGAATTTTAGGGAATTTCTGGGCAAGCTTTGAGGATGAACAAGCTAAGGAGGTCTAGGGTTTAATCAAGGTCGAAATTTTCATCAATGGTAAGAATTCGAAGCCTTTAACTTTGTTGTTGATTGAATTTCTGGGTTTAGGGTTGTTCATGGTGAATTTTGAGATTTGGGTTGACTGTACTTGGGTTTTGAGTTCTTGGGATGCTTGGAATGAGTGCGAGGTGTTTATAAGCATGATTTTGGGTTTGGAAAAGGTTTGGACAAGTTTGGGGTTGAATTGGTTGAAGGAAATCGCAAGAGGCGATTTTTGGGTTCTGCTGGGCTGCAACTAGCGCTACAGCGCTAGTCAGTGGGCGCTGTAGCGCTAGCCCCTGTTCTGGGGGGGTTGTGTTCTGCTTGTAGCGCTACAGCGCCCTCTTTAGTGCGCTGTAGCGCTGCACTGTTCACAGAAGTGGATTTTTGGGTTTTTGATGAGGGATTTTGACCTAGGGTTCGGGGCTCGATTCCGCCACTTTGTTTTGGGGATTTAAGACTTCCTGGGGGCTCGGGATCGGTCCCGAGGCTAGGTATTTGGACTTGGGGTTCGGTGTTCACTTTGACCTATGTTTGTGCCTAGGTGTGCGCTAAGGCTCGAGTGGGATCGTGCTCAAGGAGTCAGGTGATCTAAGCTATTGATTGGAAAGGTAAGAAAACTATAACACCTGTAAGATAGGGCATGGGCCCATAGTGTGATTGCGGGGCACGACCCTATATTGCATGTTGCATGATGAGATGATTGCAGGGCACGGCCCTATATTGCATTACATGTTAGGGTGCAGACTTAAATGAATTAATATATGTTTGAATGTTGTTGAGTTATACTATATGTGTGATTATAGTGAAATGAACGGCTATGGCCGAGGGCGGCAAGGCCGAGAACGGCAGTGGGGCTGGAAGTAACACTTAGCACATGGGATGTGTAACGACCCAAATTCGCTAATAAGGCTTAAGGGCCTTGATTAGTGTGCCAGGAGGGCAGGCTGGGATTTATGTGTGATTTTATGAATTAAATGCATGATTATGATTTAAAGCATGTTATTTTGCTATTTGTTTAACTGAGATGCATGGCTATGTTTACTAGTATGCATGTAGGCCCGGATCGTGTTAGAAGGGCATAATTGTAATTTTGGCCATGTTGGGCATAACTGTATTGATATGTGATAATTGTATTCTGTGAATTGTACCACGTGGGTGTGGTTGTTTTATTGTGATGCACGTGCCGAGACGGTCCTAGAGAGCTAGTTAACTTAGATGTCACAACGGGATTTTTGTACCCGGCTCGGGAGGAGCCTAGGGGTACCTCGGGGATTTTATGGTTAAGTTGAGGTTTAGCGGGTAATGGTTATTGGAGATTTAGTAACCTGGGTAACCATTAGTTACTGCTGTGAGTAACAAGTTTTAGAAAGAAAATGGTAGAAATGAAATAGAAGAGTAATGACTTAAGTGCCCTTGAAGGTTTAGATTGGAAAGATTAATAGGAAGGGGTAATTTGGTCTTTTGGCAAGGGGATTATGAAAATTTCAGCTGTGATCTAAGGGGGTACGGTTTGGGCATTTGGGGTCACTTGTGGCATTGATAGAAATTGAAGAGAAGAAAGAGGGGGAGAAAGAAGAGCTAGGGCAAGTGAAGAGAAAAGAAGAAGAAGGGTGAAGGGCTGAAGTGGGAACTTGGGAGGAGGATCTAGGGAGCTTTTGAGTGGATTCTCCATTTGAGGTAAGGATCTTGTGCATATTTAATTTTGATTTCTGTTTTGAGTTGTGGATCTAAAGCTTGAGTTAGTTTCATGCCTTGGTTTGAGTTTTTCTGAAGTTAGAAATCAAGGGTTGAATTTTGGGTATGAGTGTGTTTTGGATCTTGATTCTAGTGTTTGTAGGTTGATAGAATGTTCATATGAAGTTTGGATTTGAGTTTTGGGGTTTAGGTATTGGTTTAGGAGGATTTGGAGAGGTTGAAGCTCGGGAAAACGCGAAGGAAAAACCCAGAATTCTGGGTATGCGAGGGCGTGCCGCGGCACGGGTTTTGCTTGCCGCGGCGGGGAGCCTCTGGTTTCTGGGTGCCGCGGCACAAGAAAGTTGTGCCGCGGCACAAGGCAAATTTCAGGATGGCATTTTTAGGCAATTTTAGGCCTTTGCTCCGGGGCTTCGGGGGATGTCTCCGGGATGTTGTTTTAAGGTTTTAGAGGTCCCGAGAGTGCGGGATTGGTCCCGGGAAGTGGTTTTGGGTTGATTAGTATTGAGGGATGTTTCTTGTGTGTTGTGACTAGGTTGTTGGTGAGGCTCGTGCTTGAGGACCGTGCTCGTGGCTCTAGTGCATCAGGAGGCTCGGAATGCAGGTAAGAAAACTATAACACCCGAGGTTAGGGCATGGCCCCAGATTGTATTATGTGCAATTGTTTAACCTTAAATGAATCATGATGTGTGTGAATGATTATTTCAAATGTACTATATGTGTGATTATGATGAAATGAGCGGCAAGGGCCGAGTACGGCGTAAGCCGGGGCGGCCGAGGGCCGAGTACGGCGTAAGCCGGGGCGGCCGTGGGCCGAGTACGGCGTAAGCCGGGGCGGCCGTGGGCCGAGTACGGCGTAAGCCGGGGCGGCCGTGGGCCGAGTACGGCGTAAGCCGGGGCGGCCGTGGGTCGAAAGTAACACCTAGCACATGGGATGCTATAATCAGGGCGGGGCCCGGTGGATTCATGTGTTATGATATATATTTAGGGTGGGACCCAAGGGATACATGAGTTATCCTCGCGGTGAGAACCGATACCCCAGGGCTTTGGTAAGGGTCCTGGGGCGGCATGGCCGTGTTTGCTTAGTCTAATGATTGACTTGTTTATTTGTGGATTATCTGTTATGATAAACTGTATACATTGCATATGTTTATGTTCTGCATGAGTTTTCTTGCTGGGCTTCGGCTCACGGGTGCTCTGTGTTGCAGGTAAGGGCAATGACTGAATCAACCAACCATGAGTACGGAGAGCGTGAAGCGGCGCGTACATGTTTGGCCTGCCCGACTGCTTTGGTTGGGGGTTTATTTGAAAATGGCTGTAATAATCTACGATTTTATGATTTATCAACTGTGAACTTATTTCAAGATGTAAATAGTTTTCAAACCTTATTTTGGGATCCCAAATGTTTAATAATAGAAGTTTTAATGAAATGACGCATTTTCAAAGATTACAGCCTTAACTTTTAATCAGTCACACTTTTGTTTCAAAACCTCGGTTAGCGAGTCCATTGCACACTGTTTTGTCTTAAAAACTCACTTAGTAACGGCTCTAAGGAAGTAGGGCGTTACAGGATGCTTATGGTCAGGGTAGGACCCAGTGGATACGTGTGATATCCTACGGTGAGGACCGAGACCCCAGGCTTTGGTAAGGCTTCTGGGGCGGCATGGCCGTGTTTGCTTAGTCTAATGGTTGACTTGTTTATCTGTGGACTATCTGATATGATTAACTGTATAATTTGCATATGTTATGTACTGCATGATTTTTCTTGCTGGGCTTCGGCTGACGGGTGCTCTGTGTTGCAGGTAAGGGCATAGATTGAGTCAACCAACCATGAGTACGGAGAGCGTGAAGCGACGCGTACATGTTTGGCCTGCCCGACTGCTTTGGTTGGGGGTCTATTCGAGAAATGGTTGTAATAATCTATGATTTTTATAATTAATCAACTGTGAACTTATTTTAAGATGTAAATAGTTTTCAAACCTTATCATGGGATCCCAAATGTTTAATACTAGAAGTTTTTAATGAAACGACGCATTTTCAAATATTACAGCCTTAACTTTTTATTAGTCACACTTTTGTTTCGAAAAACCTCGGTTAGCGAGTTCATTGCACACTGTTTTGTCTTAAAACTCACTTGGTAACGGCTCTAAGGTAGTAGGGCGTTAGAACTTGGTATCAGAGCGTGCCAAGTTTTATTGGTTCTGGAGATCGACCGAACATGTACGCTCGCTGTCAGTGACAAGCTCGACTCAGGGTTTGTTGGTATGAATGATTGACATGTTTGAATATATGTTTGAATGCCCTGTTTGCCTGCTTATTTATATGGAGCATGAGAATTGAGGTTACATATGCACAAGACACTGTTGGGCTGGGCCCTTGACTATTGCATGTTGAGATTAATGCATGCTGAATAACATTATTATGCATGTGGATGAATATTGGCATAATGGTTCGCATATTGAGTTTATGTGGTTGATTGTTTAAATTGAATCCGTATGTTACATCCGTTTATTTGCTTGTATGAAGCATGTTGAGACCTGGATATACTTAGTGATGTTAAATCTGGTAGCTAAATGTATATCATTGTGGATTTGGCCTATATATGCTTGGTGTTTACATGATACCTGTGGATATTTGGATTTAGTTGTGGGTTGGCTCAGGGTATGAACCTCAGGGTTCAGGAGTTGGTCAGTTTTGACAAATAAACTCGAGTTGTTGGTTCCTAGAAGGGTTGTAAACCTGATATTGGGTTAAAAAGGGGGGATTCTAGATATAAGTTGGAGTTGAGATCTCCAGTTATCCCTGAAAGCAGCAGCAAAGGGTCACTAGTGTGTGAGTAAGCTGTGGAGTTTGTTAGTTGAGATGGGATAGAAGAACAGCGGATTTCTCTGGGGAAATAGCTGATTTATATGTTTTAACAGTAAGGGTACCAGTGCTGGCTTACTGTGAGGGTATGGACAGAAAAGGGTATTATATGAAAGGCTTAAAGGGTGTTATCCTCGGGTTTTGAGGAGAGTTCGGGCTGACAAGGAATTTATCAATAGATGGGCAAAGTTAATTCCACCCTTGGTTAAGAGGATGAGAGATCCTGATTAGAGGGTTGTGTTAAATGTTGAGGCAGGGAGATGCCTGGAAATGGTACTCGGGCTGAGGCACAGGCATAATGGGTTGGAAAGAACCTAGATGATGAATTGTTAGAAGGGATTATTAAGACATAATATGAACTGTGGGGACTGGTGGACTTATAAGTTTGGTTTGGACTGATAGGGTAACAACAATGTAAATCAATGGATTTGGTGAATCGGGTAATTCATTTCGGGAGGTTATACTGGCGGATGTATCCGGAATTGATGGCGACCCATTTAAGGATTTGAGATCTGGAATAGTCTAAGGTATTTGGGCCACTTCGATGTAAGGACTTATCGTCTGTGTGTGGATGACGGAGAGGGCCATGTTGTTCGAGGAACTGATGAATGATGCATAGAACCCAAGAACCAAAACTGCGATGGCAGAGCTTCCTTTGATGGAGTTAGTAAAGGTAGAATTGTGATAATCAAGTTGATAGAACCCCGGATAGTTCTGTGGCTTCCGGTTTTGCCAAGAAAGGGGAAAAGTCTGATTGATAAGAAGGTACTTTTATTGATAGAACGCAGCGAGGACGGACTCTCAATTTTTGAGGTAGAAAGACCCCAGACAGTGCTTGGGCACCTAGATTGAGATTGGAAAGAAGCCTGATTGAAAGGTAGTTATCAAGATGGTGAAAGGAACCATGGAGGTTATTTGGTATGCATGAGGGAAAGGATGCCACCTGAGAGGAGGTCAGGTGAGGGCATGACTTCTACATAGAATGACTCGATATGTTAGGATGGATTTCCGATGGTGAGGGAACGGAGAACTGGAATGCATCGATACATTCAAGGTTCGAGGATGAGTATTTAACTGACTAGTTTATGCTTTGGGCATGAAACGAACTGGAAGAACTCGATGTTGAGATTGTTCCGAGAGGGAGATGGATATAGAGAGGAAGCCTCAAGGGTGCTATTCGAGAGGCTGATGATAGTAATACTTATTGAGAAGAAATAAGAAACTTTGGCAGATGGATGGTAGAGGAAATCATCTGGAGTATGTAAAGGAGACTGAGTGGGAACTGAGCTGACCAGTGGAAAATTATGTGGGTATAAAAAGGAAGACTCAGGAGTATTTCAAGGTTAGACTACAGATAGGATTGGTATAAGGAATGTGGTAAAAGATGGTTTTGGCTGACAGAAAGTATTTTGAAGCAATCGAAGGAATTTGACCCTAGAGTAGCCAGAGTGTTGTACTGCGGGGATTGTTAGCATCATCGGGTTAGAACGAAAAGTACAATGTTGGATACAAGATAGGACGATGTCTCCAAGAGTTGATAAAGGACCTGGTTATTACCAGTTGGAAACCAAGGATAAAGACATTTCGTGAATTGTCTAGTTTGCACCGGGTAGGGTGCGAGGAACTGGTAACAAAGACTCTAGAATGGTTCAAGCTGCAGCAGCACAGGTAAGTTCTTTAGGCAGAGAATGTGTGAACGGTATGGGCAAGTCCCCTTCAAGCTCACGAGCAGTACATGTGGATTACTCCCAGATGGAAATGGTGAGCAATGATTTTGCTGAAGACGTTTGTACCCAGAAGGCAGAGTCACAGGTAAGGTTCTACGGAGAATCAGTTTGAGTTTCGTTAGGAGAACTCAGAGTAGAGCTACAAGAAGAAAGGACAGGTAAGGAGAATTGATCTGAAGCCACAAAGAAGCTAATGATGAATATTTGAAGAATTGAAGGCATAACAAGACTGGTAAGCGCGTCATCTATTGCTCAAGCACCTCCGGAGATAACTACATCAGAGATGAGGAGAACAGTAGAACTCGAGGTTAGACGGACTGAGTGGTGTCAAATCAGAAAGAAATTCAGAAGACAAGGTAAGATTTTTTAGTATCTGGTAATGCTGGAATATGCGTATGTTTTGGTTAAGTAAAGAGTGATTGCATAAAGGACCTAATCTATGGTAGGGTTATGGAAATGTGGGAGTGCATCACGGATTGTGCACGCCCAGGCACATTTGGCGCGAGGATGGATCGAACCTTGCGGGAAATGAAAGAATGGATCATGGTTGATATCCTTGGAACGTTAAGTTGACAGTTATGCATGGCATAAGGTACTTGAGTGTTGGGTATTAATAAGAAGGTTAATGTTGAGACCCATATGCGGTGAAAAGTAACAGACGAATGATCAGTGTTTGAATCCTCGATTGAAAGAGAGGAGATATAATTGGAGGCGAAATTCCTAACTGAGAGGCGTGTGCCAGTCAAGGAATAACGTCATAGACTGTAATGGAGTGGACAAGGCAACGACTGAGATTGGCGCAACGTTAGTAGGTATGATTAGCTGGTGAGTGTCACTGAGCTATGGAATCCGAAGTGTCGGCTTGGGTCGAAGCAGGGAAGAACCCTGCTAAGGTGGTACAAGTTAGGATACCAGGAATGGATGAAGGATCCAATTAGATTTGGTGCATGAATGAGAATTCTGAATGGATATTATTCCACCTCCTAGGGTATGTCGTACCAGGAGGGTCGAGCGGGTGACAGAATCTAGTGTTTTCCTTTGGACCCTGAGGGGTTAGGTGATGTGGTGGTGCATCGTGGGGATAGACCAGAATAGACCTTAAGTAAGGTGTTTGGACATGAAAAGTTTTAACTCAGTTGTTTGAGTTAATGTTGTTGGGTCAAGTGAACTGGTTTCAGGGTAGAACATCGATGATACTGAATTGAGACCCTATAGTATTTTAAATTTTTGGAATGGATTTAGAGAACGAAAAGAACAGAGTGGGAACCTGGAATTATCAGTTGATGACAAGTGAAATGGCAGTCTGAAAGTTTATCAGATATCTTAAAGAATTGAGCGCTGAGTAGGCGAATACTTGAGGTATTAAGGGAAGCGTAATCCCTGATGAGTTAGTCGTGGTGGCAGTTGCTGGTGTCTTGTTAATGTAACGCGACATAGGGCTTGGTAAGAGGTGAAGGATAGTGAATACTACAGTTTGGCTTTAGTTCAGTGAGAAAGCCAAAGAGGTCGTTGAGACTTCTTAAGGCAGGAGTGTCTGCCTATTTGAAAGAATAAAGAGCTGGTAAATTGCTAAGTTATGAGGAAATAAAGTTCCGGGAGGAAAGAGTTGCGTCTCTGCGTAATAACAGACGAGGATCTGTAAGGTGTTCAGAGAAAGAAGGAAGAGTTCTGACTCTTAATTCAACATAAAATTCTTAAGTTTTACCATGGGTTAGGCCAGCGGGGCCTACCAATTGATCCCACCTAGTAGAGGTGACGACTTTTGAGTATCTCTGGAATCAGGAATAAGACAATGAATTGGTCATTGTAATCTAGGCAGACCCTGAGGTTTCGGCAGGGTTGCGGTGTAAACAAGAAGCTATCGAGAGTATGGCTTTTAGACAAGATCTTGTGGGGCAAGATTGTTACTCTTGTAAGAGTGTTGTTGAAAGGTAAAGTAAGGCGGTGGACCTTGGAAATCATGGTCAGAGTGCGGGTTTTCTGACTGATGTGTTTGGATAAATTTCGAGGATGAAATTTTTATGAGGAGGGGATAGTTGTAACGACCCAAATTCGCTAATAAGGCTTAAGGGCCTTGATTAGCGTGCCAGGAGGGCATGATGGGATTTATGTGTGATTTGATGAGTTAAATGCACGATTATGATTTAAAGCATGTTATACGACTGTTTGTTTATCTGAGATGCATGACTATGTATATTAGTATGCATGTAGACCCGGATCGTGTTAGAAGGGCATAACTGTAATTTTGGCCATGATTGGGCATAACTGCATTGATATGTGATGATTGTTGAGACCACATTGTGATGTGGATGTATCTGTGATTTGTGACTCGAGGCGATCCCAGTGAGCAGGCTAGCGGTAAGTGATGGCGGGAATTTGTACCCGGCTCGGGGCGAGCCTGGGGTATAAATAGGATCTGTTGAGTTTATTGGCGTTTATTTTGATATCGAGGAATATTGTTTTGGTGGTTTATCAGGTGTTGGAAAGAAACGGGAAAATATTAGAGACACTTGAGGATTAGCCGGAATTGGGTAAAATGACTAAAACTGCCCTATTTGGACAAAAGGATTTAGAATTAATAGCGTGGGCATTTTGGTCATTTGTCTTTTAAAGATAGATTTTATAAGGCTTTATATAGTGAGTGGGATTGTTAGAGAGTGAGAAAGCTGAAGGGAAAAGAAAGAAAAGAAAGAAAGAAAATAGAGAAAACAGAGGGGTTTTTCTCAAGGTTCGGTTTGTGCATTCTTGCACCATTTCTCTCCATTTTTCTTGGGGCAAAGCTCAGTGGAGGGCTGGGATAGGCTGAGCATCAAGAATCTTAAGGTTATACTTGAAGATTTGGCAAGGATTAGCAAGAACACATCAACTTTTGAGGTAAGTTTTTAGAGATTTCAGTTTAAGGGTTTTGATGGTTTGAGCTGTGTTTTGAGCTGAGTTGATGGGAATTTTAGGGAATTTCTGGGCAAGCTTTGAGGATGAACAAGCTAAGGAGTTCTAGGGTTTAATCAAGGTCGAAATTTGCATCAATGGTAAGAATTCGAAGCCTTTAACTTTGTTGTTGATTGAATTTCTGGGTTTAGGGTTGTTCATGGTGAATTTTGAGATTTGGGTTGACTGTACTTGGGTTTTGAGTTCTTGGGATGCTTTGAATGAGTGCGAGGTGTTTATAAGCATGATTTTGGGTTTGGAAAAGGTTTGGACAAGTTTGGGGTTGAATTGGTTGAAGGAAATCGCAAGAGGCAATTTTTGGGTTCTGCTGGGCTGCAACTAGCGCTACAGCGCTAGTCAGTGGGCGCTGTAGCGCTAGCCCCTGTTCTGGGGGGGGTGTGTTCTGCTTGTAGCGCTACAGCGCCCTCTTTAGAGCGCTGTAGCGCTGCACTGTTCACAGAAGTGGATTTTTGGGTTTTTGATGAGGGATTTTGACCTAGGGTTCGGGGCTCGATTCCGCCACTTTGTTTTGGGGATTTAAGACTTCCCGGGGGCTCGGGATCGGTCCCGAGGCTAGGTATTCGGACTTGGGGTTCGGTGTTGACTTTGACCTATGTTTGTGCCTAGGTGTGCGCTAAGGCTCGAGTGGGATCGTGCTCAAGGAGTCAGGTGATCTAAGCTATTGATTGGAAAGGTAAGAAAACTATAACACCTGTAAGATAGGGCATGGGCCCATAGTGTGATTGCGGGGCACGACCCTATATTGCATGTTGCATGATGAGATGATTGCAGGGCACGGCCCTATATTGCATTACATGTTAGGGTGCAGACTTAAATGAATTAATATATGTTTGAATGTTGTTGAGTTATACTATATGTGTGATTATAGTGAAATGAACGGCTATTGCCGAGGGCGGCAAGGCCGAGAACGGCAGCGGGGCTGGAAGTAACACTTAGCACATGGGATGCTTATGGTTAGGGTAGGACCCAGTGGATACGTGTGATATCCTACGGTGAGGACCGAGACCCCAGGCTTTGGTAAGGCTTCTGGGGCGGCATGGCCGTGTTTGCTTAGTCTAATGGTTGACTTGTTTATCTGTGGACTATCTGATATGATTAACTGTATAATTTGCATATGTTATGTACTGCATGATTTTTCTTGCTGGGCTTCGGCTGACGGGTGCTCTGTGTTGCAGGTAAGGGCATAGATTGAGTCAACCAACCATGAGTACGGAGAGCATGAAGCGACGCGTACATGTTTGGCCTGCCCGACTTCTTTGGTTGGGGGTCTATTCGAGAAATGGCTGTAATAATCTATGATTTTTATAATTAATCAACTGTGAACTTATTTTAAGATTTAAATAGTTTTCAAACCTTATCATGGGATCCCAAATGTTTAATACTAGAAGTTTTTAATGAAACGACACATTTTCAAAGATTACAGCCTTAACTTTTTATTAGTCACACTTTTGTTTCAAAAAACCTCGGTTAGCGAGTTCATTGCACACTGTTTTGTCTTAAAACTCACTTGGTAACGGCTCTAAGGTAGTAGGGCGTTACAGGGCATCTTTCGACACTTTCTAAATGTCCATTTGTAACTCAAACTTATTGACGTGACATACCGGGTCACCGTACCCATCAAAGTTCAGAAGCGTAGGCATTTTAAACTTGCTAGGAGTCTCTGCCATGGCTATCCTCTGGACGAAAGGAGTGCCTTTCCTCCTGTCGTGGTCGATATTAGATGTTCTTCCCCCGACCAGCTATTGCACCGCCTGGTTGAGGGCATCTATCTGGGCTTGCACAGCGATAGGAATCGATGTGGCCTCTGTTGCTGGGGGGATGTTCTCGCCATGCCGCACACGGCGATCGTTGACCAAATCTCTCAAATCCTTGTCTTTTCTCCGTTGCTCGCTAGCTCCGAGCTGGTTGAAGACGTTATTTTGCCTGGATTGCCCCCCAGCTTCTTGTCTGCCGGGTTGGTCATCCTGAGGTGGTTGATTCCTGTTTCCACCTCTTTCGTCATTCCTCTGACCGACGTTTCCTCTGCCAAAATCGGCCTCATCATAACCATTGCCATCTCTGAATCGCTATTGGCTATGATGGGATCGACTGTTTCCTCGATTTCCTTCCCGGGCTGAAACCTCTCGAGCGTTAGAGGGTGGTCTGCGTTGGTCGTTAGGTACCCATGCATTATCATGTCGTGGGGGACCTCGGACCGCAGAGCCCAACTCTGACTTCCTCCTGTTACCAGGAGGATGCTGTCCCCTATTTGAAAGGTTCGGCTCGTCGCCTCTATGGCGTCTAGGATTACGAGGCTGATGCTCGGTCCTATTCTGCCTCTGATGCGGGAGATTTTCGCGACCCGCTTGGGATGGAGGCTGTGCCTCAGGGTCCAGTGGGACATTGTTATGAGGCACCTGAGGCTGCTCGGGCCTTTGCGGGCTCGAGGGTTGGATAGGTGGGCTAGGATTGGGATCCCTGTGCGGTGGCCCATTCGTATGTTGATCAGGCTGCAAGGCAGGTGCAGCCTGATTCCTGGCTAATTGCAAGGCTGCGTCAAGGGCTGCCATGGCTTCGCTCTGGCGACGGTCCATCTCCGTCTGCCTCTCGCTTAACTCCACGCGCTGCCCTTCAATCTCTTGCTGCTGCCGCGCCATGATTTCGGCTGCACTTTCTTGACTGGCCCTCAGATTGGCGAGCTCTTCATGCAACGCCCCCAGAGTGCTTTTTAACGTCGCGTCATCCATTTCTTCCTCCTCAAAATCCAAATGTGGCTCATCCTCAGCCATGCTTGTAGAAGGAGGAGGAGGAGGCGGGTATGATGGTGCAGCGGCGGCCGCCTGTCAAGTTTTCCTTGCAGCTTTCGCCATCAGTCTTCTCAACGGTGATATATCAAGCTCTCAATGAAAGCACCAGAATGTTGACCCTGATTTTGGGCAACTGACACGGAGTCAAAATACGCTTGACTTGGATGAATGCGTTGAAAAGAACGTGATGACGAAAATAATAAGAACATGATATTTTATAGTGGTTCGGCCCCAGGATCTGGTAATAACCTACGTCCACTTAGATTGTTATTGATGTGAGATCTAAAGGAGTGATCAAAGAACTAGGGTTCAATGAGTTTCACCAACCTCTCAAGAACGATATAGTATGATTGATATGATAACTCTAATCTCAAGCGATTTAGAAGTCAGAAAAAGAAAAAATAGACCCCCTTCCCTGAGCCCTCTTCTTCTATTTATAAGCTCAGGGAAGATTTACATTGATCTATTACAGATATTATTTCCTAAATAATCGGATACTCAGGAAATCATGGGAGAGAATTTCGGATTCCATCATAACTGCCTAACATTTCCTCCGTGTGTTACGTGCACACGACCAGACTGGTCGTATGAAGATACCAATCGCATAATGCCGAATATCCTACTGGTCGATAGTCGAACACAGGTTTTTCCAGGTGTCAGCCACGTGCAATTAATTCCTGCCATGACATTCACTTCTGATTTTTGGGATAACAGTTTATTACTGTGGATTTTGGTTCAAGCCGGGACTTAGTTGAACACTTGTAGCAACACTTATAGATTTTATAAGTTTAAACTATAGTTTAAGAATATTAATTATAACATAAGGTTTGATTAATGTAGCTGATTATAAAGATGTTATTTATTATACTATAAGTTTTAAATAGAATTAATAAGATCATGACACTTGTCGTATGCAGGTTTATTTAAGGATTTAATTATAGTTTAAGTAAAAGAAAGTTCTAGAAAACTATAGAACCTTCCAATTCCATTAAGAGCATGACATTTGTCACAATCTTTTTTATTTGAGGAATTAAGTATTTTTAAGTGGATAATTCAAAAATAGAAGTTTCTAGAAGCTCTAGACCCTTCCAGAAGTTGTTGGAATCTCATACTACTCAGTCAACCCTGATTAATCAATTTAATTATTCTGAAAATGTGCAATTATATGTTTAATATATTCACGTATGTCGATATATTGCAGCCTAAGAGTCGATGTATTGCCACACGTGGAATATGAAAAACACGTGAACTTCACACAAACGAATCGACGAGCACTCAAGGCATAAGCCCAGGCGATATATCGCCTATAATGGGCAATATATCGACCCTAGGGTTATGTTTTCAAACGATTTTGAAACCGAGCTTAATTTATTCCTTAACCACTTGACCAGCCTCTGAACGTTTTGACCGAGTCTTAAGCCTCTATTGAAGGAATATTCAAATATTTTTCAATTAATACTCATTATTTTTATTCAAGCTAAAAGGAGGTAGTTCACTCCTTGAACTCTATAAATAGGACCTAGTACCCAGCCATTTCTCTCATTCTTCAAGCTGTGTTTAGAGCTTTCAAGCTGCCAGAGTTACTATAGAGTGATAAACACTTGGGTTGGGGTATAAGCTTTATAAACACTTGGGAAGTAAGATAAATATTGTGTTTTTCAATATCGAGGTGTAGTTCGGTTCTAATACAACCAAAGGTATTTCTAATCTTAAGTTAATTTCTGTATGTTTCTTTAGTTCTCTTTAGTATCATTCAGATTCTAACTCGTCATTAAATTCTTGGTTAGGTATTCATGTTCTTTGAACTTAAGGTTTCTTACGGTAAGTTTCTTCTTGGTGGTTTAGTTCATTTCATTATCATCTCTTTCTTAAGAAATAATCACATTCTTATTGTTGGTTTTAGGAGTGTTCCGAATCCCGTCCTTGTTCTCATATCCCGGTTTTGGTAAGGGAAATAGGATAGGATTATATATGTTTATATGATATGTTATGTTTATGTATGTTATGTTATGTTATGTTATGTTATGTTATTTTTACATTATGTATAGTATATAGTCCTTGGGCATATGACTTGTCTCGCTAACAAGCCCCAGTAAATTATGGGCATATGACTTGCTCGGCTAGCAAGCCCCATCAATCTATTGGGCATATGACTTGTTTAGTTAACAAGCCCCAAGTAGTATGATGGCCATTGTAGTATATGACATATGTTTTATGTTATTAGTAGATTTTCCTTGCTAGGCATTAGGCTCATTCCTTTATTTTTATGTATGCAGGAAGATAGATATGGCGGCAGAAGGATTCTTGGTAGCTTGGCCTGTGTATTGAGAAAGAATGGATTCGATGGACTGAGTGAACGATTTGAGGATGATGTTATTTTTAGTCTTTTTATTATGTTTCTATGTATTTTCAGCACTTAGTTTGTAAACAATTTCATTTAAATTTTAAAGTTATGTTTTATTTTCAAACAATGGGATCCCATATCATTCATTTATGTATGTCAATAATTACATTGAGGGTTTTAACAAAGTTGTTAATATTTCTTATGTATGTTTTCTCAAAAGTAGTATCTATGTATAAGTAGTTTTAATGGTCCAAAGTCTTAGAATTAGTGGGTCATTACAGTTTTTGTGGGTGCAGTATGTGGACCCCGCGTACCCATGATATCAGCACTGAGAGGCAGAGACTTGTTACAAGGATGATGTATAGGTTTTCTGGCTAGTGTGGTGGATACTACTAGAGTTTTGTCAGCAGGGCCAGGAGAGAACAAATTGGTTTGTTAGTTCTTGGATGTATTTCCTGAGGATCTACTAGGAATACCGCCGTGCAAGGAGATTCAGTTTGTTATTGAGTTAGCACCGGGGACAAAACCAGTTTCAAGAGCACCATATAGGATGGCACCGACAGAGTTGAAGGAATTGAAGATAGAGTTATAAGAACTTCTGGATTTGGGATTCATCAGGCCTAGCTACTCTCCATGGGGCGCTTTAGTTTTGTTTGCAAAGAAGAAGGACGGGACTTTGAGGATGTGTATAGACTACAGAGAATTGAATAAGTTGACCATCAAGAATAAGTACCCTCTACCAAGGATCGATGACTTGTTTGATCAGTTTTAGGGAAGACAGTATTCTCAAAGATTGATCTTCGATCGGGCTATCACCAGCTGAGGATCAAGGATGAGGACATAGCGAAGACGGCCTTCTGAATGAGGTATGGGCACTATGAGTTTTTGGTCATGTCATTTGGTTTGACCAATGCCCTGGAAGCCTTTATGGATCTAATGAACAGGGTATTCAAGGATTTCTTTGATCAATTTGTCATTGTCTTCATCGACGACATCTTAGTGTACTTCAATTCGGAGGAAGAGCATGAGCAACATCTTCAACAGGTCTTGCAGAGGTTAAGGGAACATCGGTTATATGCCAAGTTTAAGAAGTGTGAGTTTTGGTTTCCAGAGGTGACTTTTCTTGGACATATAGTTCGCGCATAAGGGATTAAAGTGGATCCATCCAAGGTGGAGGCAGTGAGAGATTGGCCGAGGCCAAGGATCACCTCGTAGGTCCGGAGTTTCCTCGGATCAGGTTATTACAGGAAGTTTGTAGAAGGGTTCTTGAAGATCGCTACACTGATGACAGAGTTGACGCAGAAGAATCAGAAGTTCATTTGGTCAGAGAAGTGTCAGAACAGCTTCCAAGAATTGAAGTGGCGATTTGTTACTGCACCTGTGCTGAGTCTTCCTTCGGAGGAAGGAAAGTTTGTGGTACATTGTGATGCATCAAGGTTGGGTTTGGGCTGTGTGTTGATGCAGAATGAGAAAGTTATAGTTTATGCATCATGACAACTGAAGGAGTATGAACTGTGATATCCTACCCAAGACCTGGAACTGGCGGCAGTAGTATCGCACTGAAGGTGTGGCGACATTATCTGTATGGGGAGAAGTGTGAGATATACACTGACCACAAGAGTTTGAAGTATTTCTTCACCCAGAAGGATCTGAACATGAGGCAAAGGTGTTGGTTGGAATTGGTAAAGGACTATGACTGTGACATTCTTTACCACCCAGGGAAAGCCAATGTGGTGGTAGATGCATTGAGCCGAAGGGGCTCGAGGCAGTTATTTAGTTCTGTTTAGATTTCTGGAGAGTTGGCTGATGAGATGACCAGGGCAAGGATAGAAATGGTGGTGAGCCGTTTAGCGAATGTTACTTTGTAGTCGACCCTACTAGAGTGGATCGAGGAGGGTCAATTGGTGGATGTGCAGATATAGGAAGTAAGAGAGAATGTCATAGCGGGGGCAGCTAAAGACTATTCTGTTTCTGAGGTTGGTATGCTTCGATATCAGCGGTAGATTTGTGTTCCAGCGGATGTAGGGATCAGATGAAAGATACTAGATGAGTCCCATACTATTCCGTTCTTGCTTCATCTGGGCACCATGAAGATGTATCAAGATCTACGGACATTGTATTGGTGGCCTGGGATGAAGAAGGATGTAGTGGAGTACATGGCCAGGTGTTTAACCTGTCTGCAGGTGAAAGCAGAGCATCAGCGACCAGCGGGGTTGCTTCAGCCTTTGGGTATTCCTGAGTTGAAATGGGAGGATGTTACTATGGACTTTGTGGGATGTCTACCGAGGACAGTGGGACTTTATGACTCAGTGTGGGTGATAGTGGACAGATACACCAAGTTAGCTCATTTTCTACCAGTGAAGTCAACTTATACAGTACAGCCAAATGCAAATCTGAATGTAAAAGCGATCATTCTTCTTCATGGGGTTCCTAATTCTATTGTGTCTGATCGGGATCCTATCTTTACCTCTAAGTTTTGGGGTAGTTTTCATAAAGCCATGGGGACTCAGTTAAAGTTTAGCACAACCTTTCATCCTCAGACTGATGGACAGTCTGAGAGGACGATTCAGGTGTTGGAGGATATGCTTAGGGCATGTGTGATTGACTTCGAGGGATCTTGGAGTAAGTATCTTTCAATGATTTATTTTTCCTATAACAATAGTTATGAGTCCACGATTGGAGTGGGTCCATATGAGATGTTATATGGGGGAAGTGTAGGTCGCCCATTCATTGGGATGAGATGGGGGAGAGGAAATATTTGGGGTCGAACATGGTTCAAAAGACAAATGAAGCTATTGAAAAGATCCGAGCCAGAATGCTTGCTTCACAAAGTAGATAGAAAAGCTATGTTGACCTTAAGGGTAGGGATGTGGAGTTCCAGGTTGGGGACCATGTGTTTCCGTGAGTCTCGCCACTGCGAGGGGTGAGGAGATTTGGGATGAAGGGCAAGCTAAGTCTTCGATTCGTTGGACCTTTCGAGATTCTAGAAAGGGTTGGACAGGTGGCTTACATGTTGTCTTTACTACCGTCGTTGTCAGGAGTTCATGACATATTCCATGTTTCTATGTTGCGGAAGTATGTCTCAAATATGACACATGTGCTGAAGTATGAGGACTTGGAATTTACAGATTTGAGTTATGAGGAATGACCAGTTTAGATTTTAGATCGGAAGGGCAAGGTTATACGGAATAAGACAATTCCGCTAGTTAAAGTGTTGTGGAAGAATAGAAAGGTCGAGGAAGCGACCTGGAACTTTGAGTCGGTGATGTGGGATCAGTATCCCGAATTATTCTGGTAAATTTCGAGGACGAAATTTTCAGTAGGAGGGGATAGTTGTAACGACCCAAAAATCACTAATAAGGCTTAAGGGTCCTGATTAGTATGCCGGGAGGGCATAATTGGTTTATGCGTGAATTAAATAATTTAATGCACGATTCCGTGATAAGCATGCTTATATGATTATATGGATATATGAAATGCATGTCTAAGAGTATTAGTATGCATGTAGGCCCTGTTTAGCTTAAAGGGGTATATTTGTAATTTTAACCCGTTGAAGGCATAAATGTGATTATATGTTATAATTGTGAAGACCACATTATTATGTGGATACATCTGCAACATGTGACTTGAGGCGATCTTAGGGAGCCAGATAGTGGGAAAGTCACAACGGGACCCAATACTTGATTCGGGGAAAGTCAAGGGGTATTTTGGGTATTATATGGTTATTTGGGTTATCGGGTTATGGAAATAAATAATTGGAGATATATTTGAGGTTAGAAATCTTAGGAGGGAATACTGGGGAAGTTTATCATTTTGCCCTCGGGGACGTTTTTGGTACCCCGAGCTTTAGGATTAAGTTAAGTATGATAAAACAAATAAGGGAATAGCTAAAAACACCTAAACCGACCATTCTTTCCTCTATCTCTCTCTCTCTCTCTCTCTCTCTCTCTCTCAAGGAAGCTACTGAAAAGAAGGGGATTCAGCTGGAAACTCAAAGATTTGGGTTGGAACCCTAGAGATTACCTCAGTTTTAGTTAAGGAATTCAATTAGGAGTTGAGGTAAAACTTGAATCACATTCTTTGTCCGGAAACCTTTATACAATTATTATTAATGGAATCCCTTTTCTTGGTTGTGAATAGGTGTAAGCTAGGGCTCGGGAAATGGATCATGCTCAAGGGTCATCTCTCGTAATCAGAACACTTGGATTTTAAGGCAAAAAAACTACACTGGGTTGTGAGTTTATGACGAGACTAAGGGTTCCATATTCTTGTATACACTATGTAAGGTGGTATTATGCCATGTGAATATTAAACAAACAGCCTAAGAGTGCCGAAGTTCGCATTGGTGCACAGGGCGCGGCTCAGCCAGTGGTAGTTGAGGAAAGCTTAATATTCACTGAGCTCGGTGTAAGCGGACCGGAGTCAGCGGCGTAAACAACGGGTGCGACCTAAGGGCATCGACCCTGATTGTTATGTGATTTTATTATTGTTGTTAACTGATCAGTATGGCATGCTGAATATTTGAGTATTAGTTTTTGGATTTCTTGGTTATGTTTATTGATTATGTGATTAATATGGATTGCTAAGTAT
Organism: Humulus lupulus; assembly: GCF_963169125.1. Lineage (NCBI taxonomy): Eukaryota > Viridiplantae > Streptophyta > Magnoliopsida > Rosales > Cannabaceae > Humulus > Humulus lupulus. The sequence continues at coordinate 156,581,671 of NC_084794.1, read as the reverse complement.
ATGAACAACTTAAGGAATTATTTGATTATTATCATTGTTTGTGCTATGATGTTATGGTTTTCTTGCTGGGCCTTGGCTCATGGGTATTACGTGGTGCAGGTAAAGGCAAGGATAAGCTTGATCAGCCCTGACTTTGAGAGCTCTAGAGGCAGAATGTACATAGTCAGCTACCCCGCCGCTACGGTCATGGGTTGGATAGGAACGGGAGAACCTTACATGTCTGTTTTGCCCTTTGAGTGGCTAGTGGTTGTATATACCTTGGAATTTTATAAACTGACCTTTTAACTTTATTTTCTTTTGGGATTCCATGTTCGAAATGTTTATTTAAATGAATGCTATCTCTTATGACCAAAACCTTTTAACCCTAGTTCATTAATGGTTTTAGCAACACATTTTCAACTAAATGACTTGATTAGCAAGTCTTTCACCTTTATAAATACGCGGTGTAACGGTCTTGGCTACCTAGGGCATTATAATACTTGTCCATTCCTCTGCTTCCATAGGGTCTGTAGTCCCTTCAAAAACTAGTGGGTTATGTTTCCCGAACATCTGTATGATAGGCTTTGGCTGAACTGCCCCAAGTACCGTGGCTGGTAGGTTACCCTGTTCGGCCTCAACCTGTACTTCAGGGTCATGTACCTCAACAACGGGTGGTATCGAGTTATTTTTAACATCAACTAGTGTTGCAGGTAGTCGTTGTGGCAAAATTTGGAACATCTCAATGTGACGAGCATCAGCATTGGCCTACCGCTTTCTATCTTGATCCCGCAAATTTCTTTGCTTCTCTAGAATTCTTTACAGTTCCTGAACTTGTTCAACCAAGGTAGGTTGAGTTCGTTGTGCTTTAGTCATGGATGCCATATTTTTTCGTATGCAGACTTTCCTTTAGTGAGGTAATAACGAGAAATTAGTAACGATACAAACAATTACTTCATATCCACATAACACGAAAATCAATAAATAAGGCATAAAACTTCACTGCATATAAACATCACTCTGCAAAAATATCCAAAATTGGGCTTGGTTATCCTATGGGATTTACAATATTAGCCCTAGGGTGTCCGTTAGTTAAGCTTAGTTATCCTAATGGATTTATGAAACTTAGCTCTAACATATGAGTTATTTAACTGCTAAGCAAAATATAAAATTATATATAGTCGCTATCCCAAAAGTACATAGCTACATAGTCTATCCTTCAGCACAGACTATGATCTCAATGTCAGAGTCAATCTCCTCATCTGTATCGTCCTCCATGTTTTCCTTTGGATACTCCTCTGGATCCTCTTTGGGATCCTCTTCAGGGTCCTCCTCAGGATCCTCATCCATGACTTCTTTGTCTTGTACCACCATTGCAGCTGCATTCTCAGCTGCCGCTTCTTGGATCGCTCGATGGTTACACGTCTGCAATGCCCTTTGGTATTCCAGGAACCACAATGATTGGCCATGGAGTGGCCGAAAAGAAAACTCTATCAAAATTTGGAAATTTTTCCATGAGGTGGTATCCTATCTAGAAGACAAAATGGGACCATTTGTTAGCCTTACCTCGCATATAGGGTAACTAAACTCACCCAGAATTGAGTAGGAATAGGACTCACACCTAGAATGTGGTCCAGGCCCACACAATCCAACGAATCTCAGTCAGCAACGTCCTACAGCTATGGTCCCAACATATAAAATTATTGGTGGGTAAACTATCTCGGGGTGAATAACCTCTGGTTGCTCTGCCATTTGAACCTACAATTTATAGAATTTAGGTGGGTAACAAGGAAACAACCCAACTATAAACAACTTGAAGTCTATAACGTTAAATGTAGGTCTACCTTGCGGAATGTACATATGGGTTTATCTACAGAACGAGCTCAACTCGAGCTCTGATATTACTTATAACGACTCGAAAGTTTCTAACACCAATTTTTTAGAATAAAAGTCATTTATAACGTTAAAAAGGTCTCAAAATTTTGGATAAAAAAACTTTTACCGTAATGTGCACACACTAAAAATATTTACATTAAAGCTTTAAAAGCATCGTGATAAACCAAAAAAAAATTGAACATAATTAAAATATTCATTTTGATAGTGCAAACTCCTCAATGTTCAGGCCACATGTACAATTTCACAGGCAAACTCCAGCTCTCACTGGCCCAACTTTTCCTTGCCCTTATCTATAACATGAACAACTAGGTAATCAAAAATGCTTAGTATGTCAATCCAACATCATAAAATAGAAACAAACAATAAAATTCAATGACCTAGTAATTATCATCATAACATACAACTTACCACACTTAGGGTTTCAAATAAATTCGGGCCTTAATCAAACAACAAGAACGCTTAAGCGTCTTGGCGGCATCGACTCCCTTTAGCAAAAACCAAAATCATAACCCTACAAATAATTCCAGACCAAAATAGAAGCAGGAAATATCATCCAATAAACCCATTTTACCCTAGAACCTAATCTAGGAGTACCCAAGGTATCCCCCTAGTATCTCAACTCAATTCGTAGTAGAGACTCAAGTCTCTGCACTGATATCTAATTCAAGAATCCTTCTCGAGGGTAACCATCGGTTACATAAGGCATTTATGCTAATTTCAACATAAATGGGATTTGGTGGATCTACACCAGCTCATCGGAGCTCCTAGGTTACCTAAAGACAATTACAACTATACCCTTCTTAAATGGAATTTCGCCCTTGAAATTCATGATACCATAGATCACAAGGTTCTCTCCTCATTGAGAGTCATTAATAGTTCAACATTGCCTTGTCACTAACGTCTTATGATCATCATAACACATCTTAGCTAAGCACTATAGCCATATCCAATAAACAACATATACTCGTATACATTTTTGGGTTTACACCAACCTTAAAACTAATTCTAACTATTTTAACATTTCTTTTACTTTCAACAATTTGCCACATGATATTCCTGCCACTTTTTGTTCGTTCTAGTAGTAACTCATCTCCACCGATTCTATATTATATCCAAAATTGTTGTCATATCAATTTTCATATTCGAGGTAGCTTTCTTCACAGCTCATTTGTTAAGAACGAGTTTCCTTATACGCAGCGGAATGGTGGTGGGTTGGCCCAGTGTACAACATAAAAAATGTAACATATTTAAACTACCTTTAAATATGCAGATCCATTAATATACATACATTAATCATAAGCAAGAAAAAAATAGAAAACATACCTCTTGATGCATATCAAGTGTCCTTGCTATGTGTTCGTAATTTTAACGAACTTCCTATCCAAGCTGCTCCCAGGTACTCACACCAAGATCTTCCACAATGTTCTATACACCTCAAGAAGTGTGTGGGCACTTAGAGAATAAAGGAGGATGGTTAATTTCTGATTCTATTTGATGTACTCAACACATGAGATAAAGAGAATAGACCTGAGATTGGTTCTTTATCTTTTTTAGGGATATATAGAAAAGTATTGTTCTTTTCTTTTTGAGCGAATGACAATCTATCTTCTTATTTTCTGATAAGTCTAACTTAAATAGAAAATATTTAAATTTAAAAAATAAATTTGTAACCAATTTACAATTTATCTTTTAATTAATTAATTATCTCATTAATGAAAATATCCAAAAACTAACTTTTAAATTTTCCATTAATCAATTAATTAAATAAATAAAATTGAAAAATCTATCCCTAAAAAATGTGAAGTACACGCCACACACAGTCCATGGACTGTGTGTGTCGTGTACCACCCTATATTTTAGGGATATTTGATTTTCCATAATTATTTAATTATTTATTCAAACTATCTTATCAGATAAAAATCCAACAAATTGATAATTAATTCAAATTTGAATTAATTATCTTTTTAACTAATTATCAAATGAAATTAATTATTTGAATAAATATCAATCTTTTAAATTCAAATCTAGTTTGAACTTGTCAAATTATTATCTCCCACTAAAATAAAGATATTTAATTAATTCTACAAATTAATTAAAACCAATTTAAATTTCGAAATTAAATACTTAATTTATTATAATTCAAAAATTATATTTAATTAATTATTTAATATAATTTTGCAAATAAATTTAATTATTTAATATAATTTTGAAAATTACATAATAATTAAATATTAATTAATTTTGTTAATCACAACTAATTTGTAATTAATTAATTAATCACTATTATCACATAATTGCATATTTGGCCCGAAGAACAAATTTCTTCTTAAATATATTTTTCTTCCATTTTTCTTTTATATCAACTCTTGCCTTGAATAATGTTGATAGAGCTGCTGTAGGGACCTATGGATCAATAATTCCAAGCTCCAATAAATTTGAAATTATTAATTAAACTCTTTAATTAAATAATCTTAATTTGTTAATCTCATGATTACTCCACTATAAATATGAGATTGCACTCTTGTAATTATAGACATTTCATTTACTGCGTACTTTATAAAATAAAGCGTCCATTGATATAATCATTACATAAAAATTAACCCTCTAATAATGGTTCATAATTAATCGGGAATAAAATTACCGTTTTACCCTTTTAATCATACCTTGTTTCCTTTAGTACCATTAACTTTACTAGTGAAGGTTAATTCATAACTAAATTATGAATTTGAGCTCAATAACCTTTTCAATCTCAAAAGTCAACCCTTAAGAGAACCATTATTCAATCTCTTATGAGAAGGTATAGATTCCATATATGTATACTATGTCCCCATCTATTTACATTAATGAGTTCCCAAAACAAAAGTTTCTAGCCTAATCACTCTGACAGACCCTAACAAGTGAATCAAAGAACTCATATAACATAAACAGGAGTTCATAGTAACTTCAAGATTAAGATATATTTGTATATGATCATCAATTGATATATTTAATTAATCCTTCGAAACAATATTTATCTAAGTATTAATAAAAACCTATCTGGTCCAGTTCTCTATATTCTTTAATATATAATGTACCTCCACTAAAGTGTCCTACTACACTACTAATTCAGATCTAGATCACATGTATTCATAATACTAGTGGACCGTACTTGCAGTAATTAATCTAAAGCTTTTATAACTTTATTTTACTGCGAACTATTCAAGTTTATTTATCTCAAACACAATCCTCCCGTACCAATACGTGGTTGAGATCACATATATGAACTTAGGAATTTTTCTGATATTTACTGAATATTATCACATAATAATATAGTTCATAAAATATATGCATAACAAATTCAATTTATTTATTTATTTGTTAAAACAATGTCTACTACACATGATTTCAGGGCACAATTCCCAACATCATTAATGTCTATAGCCTTTAAATATATACTTCATACCTTAATTCTTCGTCTAGAATCCTTGCTGGGTTGCACTACATGTCCTCTTCAATCCTCATCACTTAACAATTTGATCATGCAACCAAGCAATATATCTCATACATATTTTCTTAAATTCCTTGCGACAACCCATTGCCCTTGTGACAACCCCTTGGATTTTACCACATACAAAGTTAAAGGAATACATATTCTCTTGATCTTTCCTCATATCTTATATTCATCATAACATACTCAAAACATGATATAACAAACAAATATCACATACTTTTTACTCTTCACGCAGGTGTCCACTCTTCTTACCTTAATCACAATAGAAATCCACACACACAATATGTCCCTTCAAGTATTCTTAGCGAGCCATAAGCAAAACAACATAAAACATTCATCTTTAGAGACTTATAACCTAAACCAAGCATTATGCAACTATCCTTACTCTTTCTAGGATCTAAACCACTCTAAAGTGTTCTCAAGAAAATCCTAAAACTATAATGACTAGAAAATAATAAAACTAATTTTGCGGAGTTAAAGCCGTTTATAATATTAAAAAGGTCTAAAATATTTGGATTAAAAAAACTTCTGTAATGTGTGCACACACTAAAAATATTTACATTAAAGCATTAAAATCATAGTGATATACCCAAAATAGTTTGAACATAAGTAAAATATTCATTTTGAAAGTGCAGACTCCCCAAAGGTCGGGCCACATGTACACTTTCCCGGGAAAACTCAGCTATCACTGCCCTATCTTTTCATTGCCCTTACTTACAACATGAGCAACTAGGTAAGCGGAAACACTTTGTAAGTCAAACAAATAACATAGAGTATAAACAAACAATAGAAACCAATGACCTAGTCATTGTCCTCATAACATACAACATACCACACTCAGGGTTCTAGATAAATCCGAGCCGTAATGAAAAAAATTCAAGAACACATAAGCATCTTGGAGACATCGACTTGCCTTTAAGAGAAATTGAAAATATAACCTTGCAAATTATTACAGACCAAAACAGAAGCAGGAATTAACATCCGATAAACCCATTTGACCCTAGAAGCCAATCCAGGAGTAGCCAAGGTATGCCCCTAGTATCTCAACTAAACTCCCAGTGGAGACTCGAGTCTCTACACTGATATCTAATCTAGGAATCCCTCTCGAGGGTAACCATCAGTTTCCTAGGGCACTTATGCTAATTTTAACAAAAAAAGGGTTTGGTGGATCCACATCAGCTGATCGAAACTCCTAGTTTATCTGGCTCACTTACCTTGTGGATGATTATCATGGTAGCAAACTAGACCAATAATTTCAAGGGTAGGAACTGCTTGCACAATGGCCGAGTAGGCTGAAAATGTTCGTGCTACATATCAAAGGGTGAAAAACCTCCAAGCACTCATGAGCCAATCATAAATTGTCTACCCAATAGTACAACAACTGGAAACCGTCCACGGAATCATGAGGTAGGCCAATAATATCAAATGTAGAAATAGTGTACATAGTCATTAAATAGCCGTAGAATGTCTGGACTATCGGACAACATGGAACCATCCACATTTATAAATCACATGTGAAGCATAAGCACTGCCTATTCATTGCCGCTAAATGAGTCCTCTCTCTGAGACTAGCGTATAAGCCTTACTTCTAGCATGCAATACACTAGTTAACTCATGTTGCAAACATATAAATCATAGACTAACTTACATGTTGTCCTTTGTTGTACATGGGCAATCTTCCCACATAGTATCACACATTGTTAGCCAAAAATGTAACTAACATACAATGTACTCTAATTAATTATGGCATTATAGTAGATTATCGTCCTACTTTTGGCATTAAGGTCATAATAAAATACCTACCTAGGGTATTTTCATTCTCGCACGTTTTTATCCATAACGATGTTTAATGTTTTCGAAAAACTTCCCTCAATTTTTCTAGTTATTAGAAAGTCGACCTTTTACAAAATTTCCTGCTCCGTTCTCACTACTAAACCTAGTCGGGAAAATATAATTTTGGAATCTTTCAAGCATACCAATTTTATCTTTTGTTTATTAAGTTACCGAAAATCCGCACTTTTTGGTAAAATCACTTAAATCATTATTTTTGATAAATTAAATTAAATTAATTTATTAAGAAATAATTATAAGAAACATATTTTTTTTAGTTTATTCAATAGAAACTAAGAGAAAAATTGAATTTATTATAAAAATATTATTTAATTCACTTCTATGAAAAATTAAGGTTTTGGACCCTTTTTAATTTTCTTAAAACAAAACTATTAATTAATAAAATATTAATTTTCTAATATCTAAAATAACCTTAATAACTATTTAGTGTGCTAATTAAAATTCTTAACTACCAAGATTAAATTATATTTTCTTAGTCAAACACTTTAGAGAAATTCTAAATTTTTTCGTGAGAGTAAACTTTTTTAGTTTTAGGTTCTAAGTAGCCTAGTTTAGAAAATTATATTTTGAAAAATATAACTTCAAAAATTCTCAAAATTTTTAGAACCAAACTTGGCTATTCCAATAAGGTCCTTGCAAAATTTCATACAAAAATAACTATTTTTACTTGGTGAAAACTATTTTCAAAAGTTCCCCTTTAAAACATTCCAGTGAAAGACTATTCTTTTTAGTGAACTTTACATATTTACAAAATCTATTTCGTTCATTAGATAAGTATTAAATTACTTAGACCTATAGTAGATTATGTATATATTATCCATATGAAAAATTAGGTTATTTGAATAACTTTTACTTAGTGAAACGGATTGCCAAACATTTTTGTTCATAAGCTATTTTGAGCTTCCAGAAATTTTTATCTAACTTTGAAAGTTCATAACTCTAAGCCTTTTTAATAATTTTCTTTTAAGCTTTACCAATTTCTTTAAAAATATCAAGATAATGTTCATTCTAAAAATGAGAAAAAATAAATTAATTGTTCTATTGAACTCGCTGTCCAAAGTGAGCTGTTTACACAATTTTGGGAAAACCATTTTCCAGATTGCACACCAATTTTGCGAAACCCATAACTTTGTCATTTCAAAGGCTTTTTGAGCTTTTCTATATACTATGAAAATCTACTCATCTTCACATACAACATGGAAGGAAGGAAATCCATAAATAGATTAATACAAATTTTGCTTGACTCATTGGAAATCAAGTTTTAAACATTTTCTCACATAAAATCATAGTTTGCCTATGGATTGTTGGATTCCATCACAAAAAAAATATCCAAACACTCATACATGCATGATCAGCCAACAAAAAAACATTATTACAGTTCCAAAAAAAGATTTAAATACATCAAACAATGCAAGTATGCCAAGTTATTAAAGCTTTAAGCATAAACATATTGGAGGTGACCATATAGCACTTTAACTCCTTTGGTCAACCTTTAAAATACACAATAATACTCCCAAAAATACCAAAAATAATATTGTATGACTTTACAAACACATCTACGTACACAAAACTAACCAAACACAAACTTTGACAATAGAAAGTTAGCTTTGTACCTCTTGATGAACTAGCTTGAATAAACCTTCCTTAGCTTCAAATCGAAACAAGGTAACTTAGAACTAAGTGTATAGTAGGAAGTAGATGAGATATTTGAGATTTTGGATGACAGTTTGTGAAAAAATTTAGAGAGCAAGGCTTATAGGTAGTTAGCCACCTTGAGAGAATTTGAGAGAAACTAGAAGCTAAAGTTTGGAAAATGTAAACTATGAAGACTTTTTGACTTTTTGGCCATTATAGGTGGTAAAGATAGAACCCAAAATTACCATATTACCCCCATTTTTGTTGGCTATACTAAGATTAATTAAATTTTGATTAGTTCCTAATTAATCTTAACTTAAGGTAATTAATCTAAGCGTAATGGTGTTTTTTCTCAAAAAGTTACTAGGTATTAATTTTTTTCATACCTTCCCAAATTTAAATCTTAACCTAAGGTAATTAAATTAATAGGCCTCACCATTTAATTTAAGTGGTCAAACTCCTTTATTTATGACTCATGTAATTTGATTAGCCAAAATCCTATTTTCGGGTAATTGTGTATTTTTCACAAAAATGCATTTCTAGAGATTTTTCACACAAAAATCAAAATTTTTGACCTTAATATAAATTAATACAATAATTTGATGCCCAATTTTATTTTTCCATAATTATTCTTCTCAAATAACAATTTATCCAAGAAATTACCCGATTAGGGCTTCTATTTCGGTCCGAGACTAAAATGCTTAGTTTGTCATCAAACCGCGCATTTCACACTTTGGCTAATATTAGCAACATGAATTTTGCTTCTCAAGCATATATTATCATTCATAATTATATTCACACATAACGCACCACCCCGTTCCTAGATATTAGTTGGTGCCCAAAACATGGGGCGTTACAAAAACCACCAAACAGAAAACCGTAAAGTGAAAATATCTAAGCCCTAATCAAATTGAGAAAAACAAGGAAAATATTGCTTCTAGAACACTAGTGCGGTTGTGACAGTCCTTGGGCACGATCGTGCCCGATGACGTTTCCAAAAATCGCACGTGTAATTTCTTCTTCGTGTTCATCTTCTCCAATCGACCTAAACCTACAAAAATTCACCTTTAATCCATGTTTCGACCCCAAACAAACCACCTAACATACGTAATAAATATAATCATGAAAACAACACCAAAAACATACCATGTAGTCATCGTGGTTCATGCATGGTTAGGGTTCAAGAACCCTAACTTTTTCATTCTCACTATGCTATTCAAATACTCAAACAACAAGACCTTTAATACCCTTTCATCAACTCCTACCACACTTATAATCATTATATAACAATAATATAGATCCTTGCATACCCATCTTACAAATAATAATAACCTAACATGCACAACGTCCTTTTTCACTATTAACATGCATTCATGCTTTATAAACCCTAATGAAAACATATATGGAAACCCAAGAACAAGAATATACAAGAATCATACCCCATAAATTGTAAGAACCTCGCCCATGAAATCCTTCCTTCAATCTCAGCCCAAACAACTTCTCAAAGATCCAAGCTTGATAGAAGAGTCATTCTTCTTCTTCCTTAGTGTTTCAAACCCTAGGCTAACGAATTTGAGAGAATAAGAGAAAGAGAAAGAATTGATGAGATCTAACCCTAACCCTAGTATTTCCATATCTATTTTTATAACTATCTATCACCAAATTACCATCTTATCCCTCATCTAAACCTCCATATTAATTCAGTCAAGCCCATTTTAGTAATTATCTCTTAAACTAATAGTTTCAACTTATGGAAATTACAATTTCTATCATAATATACATAATTCTACTTAACCCCAAATCTCAAATGTTCTTCACAATTGTGCCCTAACACTTGAAGGAACAACTGTGTGATCACTTTCTTCACTCTTTGGACAATCATAGGCATGCATATAAATGTAATGACCTAGATATACTAACAGTAATTTTGCAGAATTAAAACCATTCATAACATTTAAAAGGTCTCAAAAATCTGTATTAACAAACTTTTACCGTAATGTGTCCATACACTAAAAATATTTACAGAGAAAGTTAAAAATTATTATGGTAAACCCAACATAGTTTAAGCATAATCAAAAGAATCATTTTGAAAGTGAAGACTCCCTGAAGGTTAGGCCACATGTACACTTTCGCAGGCAAACTCCAACTCTCACTACGTCATCATTTCCTTACCTTTACCTAGTCATTGTCCTTGCAACACACATCTTACCACACTTAGGGTTCTGGATAAATCCGGGCCCTAACCAAACAATTTCAAGAACACCTAAGCGTTCTGGTGGTATCACAACACCTTAAGCAGAAATATAACAAAGCATAACATCCTGTAGAAAACATCCATACCAGGGCAAAAGAAGAATAGTAACAATATCCAGTAAAAGAAATTGATCGTAGAAGCCAATTTGGGAGTTGCCTAAGAATCCCTAAGCATCTCAGATCAATTCGTAGTGGAGACTCAAGTCTCTAACTCACATCTAATTTATAAATCTCTCTCGAGGGTAACTATAGCATTCCACAACTCCTAATAAGGTTTAGTACCTTAAGTGGCATTTCGAGAGGGTATGAGTGGAATTTATGTGGATTTAATTATTATATAATCGAGTATGCATGATTATGTGTATTAAATGTGTCTAAAGACCCGCTTTTGTTAAAAATGGGTATTTTAATAATTTTGACCCATTGAGGATATATTTGTAATAATTGTGTGTATATGCACCGAGACCACATTATTATGTCAATATACATATATATATGTGTGTGTGATATTCGGAAGGAGTGGATCCTTTTAAGCAGTTTTAGCAAAAATGTTGCGACAGGGATAAATGCTTGGCTCGGATCGAGCCAATGGGTATTTTGGGAATTTATACTTGGAGATAATTGGTAAAGTAAAATTAAGTGGTGAAATAGTAGGTTAATGGGTCTAGTTAATAAATTGGGAATTAGTTGTGTCATTGAGGTTTAGTGGGAATTATAGGCAAATGACCAAAAGGCCCTTGAGGATAATAAAGGGATCAAGTTAATGGAGGGGAAAAATGGTCTTTTGACCCTGAAATTAGAGAAAAGAGGAACCCAAGGCTGATGGTTTTCTCCCCCATTTGCTCACCCTTTCCCCTATTTCTTCTTATCTTCTTCTATTTCTTCCTATTAATTTTGAAGGACTAAAGCATGGGTTAAGGAAATTTTGATGGTGGTTCATGATGTTTAGAGGAAGCTAGGCTTCAAAGGAGGGACAATAGCAGCTGCCAAAGCCATTAGCATCTAGGGATTTTTGAAATCTAGAGCAAGGTAAGTACCTCTTGATGTTTTCCATTGTTGTTCTTAAAGTTCTTGAGTTGAATTGGGCCTTTTGGTTAATTTTTGAAAATTAATGTTTTTAGAATTTTTAAATAGATAAGTTGGTGACAAAAACATGTTTAGGATTTGGATTATGCTTTGAATTCAAATCAAAAACCAAGAATTCGTTCAGTTTTGGGATTTGGGGTAAGATAGGGATTTTGACCTAAATCCTTGAATTTTAGTTTGGAAACTGAAATTGAGTGTTAAGTTGTTGTTATTGGATGTCATATAATGCATATATCTGGTTTAGAGTGCAAATTGAAGGATGGTTTCATGTTTGGGATGAGTTTAGATCGATTTGGCTTTAAGAAATCGCAGAGAAAATAGTTCTGTGACTTGAATTGGTCGACTGGCTTAGGGAAGATAGTCGGCTAGTCTGTGCTGGCAACCTTGTTTTGGGTTTGTTTTAAATGGATTTTGTTGGGTAACCCTAGGGAATCATGAGCTAAGGTTCCTATGACATATTGGGACATGTTTAAAGTGTATTTGGAGCTTAGGAAGGCTTATAGAAAGATTGTGGTAGGTTGTGGTTTAAGGGGAAACTAAACCTACATTATATCATTCTGACTAGGGTATCTGAGGGACTCACAAAAGGATAGCACTCGAGGTCTCATCTTGTTTCTCGCGCATGAACTGAGGTAAGGAAACTTGCATATGAACATATAGTATGTCATTGGTCCTGATATTGACATTGTATTAGTTAGGATCACATATTTGTAAATTTAGCTTGGGTTATGCACCCTTATCATATATCTAATCTTGTGGCATCTGTTTACAATATATCTATCTGTGATTTATCAGCATGGGCTATATTCGACTATAATTTTGCAGAACGTAGGCTGTAATGACTGGGCCACCATGGGAGTGTTGTATACACTCGCTCGACATAAGGCGTAAGCTTGGCGCAGGGAGACACACCTCGTTCGGCAAGGCCGCTCGGCATAGGCCGTAAGCTGTTAGGATTTATGCCCTAAAAGCATGCAAATATATTTTATTGATTTAAATAAAAGTACAATTTTATTATATTTGAATGTCATAATTATTATTTGAATAATTTATATTAGAATACTAAGAAAATTCCTAATTCTTGTATAAGTATATGATCTTGTATTAGTACAAGAGAATTAAGATCATATACAATGAATAAAATAGTCAGTAAAATATTAAAGTAAGGAATCTTCAATGAAATGGTTCCTAGTACGGTTTACTAAGCATATAGGATGTAAGTAATCTAGATTTTGATTATTGATGTGGATAGACATCTTCGTAAATGTACTGTATAGAATAAAGATTATATATGGCAGGACCGATATGAATCAACTATCTTTATAAACTTACCATTTACTGTAAAGATTTAATTCTTCTCATAATAGATGATAATTTGTAGGTCAATCTAAATATTCAGTAGTCATGAACTCTTGTTTGTGCTTATTGAATCTTTTGATTCACTCGTTAAGGTCTCTTAGTATAATAAGGCTAATGTTTATTTGAGATTCAATATCATGAATGGCTGGGAACATGATTTACAATAATGGAATCCATTCTTTCCTGACGAATCAAATATTGGTTCCCTTAATTGTTAATTCTAGAACTGAATAGTTATTGAGCTCAAATCTATAATTTGATTATAGATTGATTAGTTATTCTCTAGTGAATTAATGTTACTTAAGGATCAAGAGGTAATTAGAAGGATAAACATATATTTTTGACCAACTCTAATTAATGAACCAATAAATGGAGGACAAATCTACATTTATTGATTATATCAATGGACTACAGGTGAAAACTTTGTAATATTATTCTATAAATACATAGAGTAAAATTCCATTTTTATAGTGGAGTAATCATATAATTTATATATAAGATTATTAGATTAAAGAGTTTATTTAATAATCTGGCTTATTGGAGCTTCATATTATAGGTCTATGGTCCCAAGGTCACCTCTGTCCTATATTGTCAAGGATAAAGATGTCATAAGGAAGATTTGTAGAGAGAAGGGTTGAATTGCAAAGAGATTAATTTTCAAGAGCAAGGAAAAAATTATGTGATAATTATGGGCAATTGATTAATTATGAATTTGTTAATTAATTAACTCTATAGTTTTTATTTTGAAAAAATTTATGTTAAAATAAATATTAATCATGTTTAGATTAATATTGAGAGAGTTTCATTATTATCTTATTAGAAAATATTTATAAAATATATTTATTTATTTAAAATTGATATTTTAAGATAAAGTCAATTTTGAATTGACAGATATTTATTTTGGGATAAATATATTATCTTAAATATTAATTAAACACATAGATGAGAAAATCAGGGAGAGACACAAAGTGGTTCACGCCACTCACTATATAGTTCATTAGTGAGTGGTGCCTACTCAGGGATATTTCTGTCCCCGTGATTTGAATTTTGAATTTAAAATTAATTTTTTTATTTAATTATTATTTTTAAATATGATTTAAATTAAATAATTAAATAAGTTGTAACTGATCAGTTTATTTAAATAAAATAAAGATTAATTATATTAGTTAATTATCTTTATAAACCTGAAAAGAAGCGAAAAACAGCATGGATGACATGGCAGACGTTTGGTACACGTGGCTGACACCTGGCAGAAGTCTTGTTCGACCATCGACCAGAAAGATTTCCGTGGTGCAATGCTCAACCGTTATATACGACCAGCTTGGTCGCATACTTGCTATATTTGGAGAAAATCTTATGCAGTTATGATCATATCTGAAATTATCTCCCATGATTTCCCGAGTATCCGATTATTTAGGAAAGAATATCTGTAACAAATTAATGTAATCTTCCTTGAGCCTATAAATAGAGAAAAATAGCTCAAGGAAGGGACTTTTGGAGACACTTTTTTCTTTCTAATTACTAGAGATTAGAGATTTACGAGTGAGCTAGAGCTATCACATTCGATATATTGTTTTGTTCTTCAGAGGTTGGTGAAACTCATTGAACCCAAGTTATTTGATCACTCCTTTGTAATATTATATCAATAACAGTTCAAGTGGATGTAGGTTATTACCAGATTCTGGGGCCGAACCACTATAAACTCTTGTGCGCTTTATTGTTTTTGTCATCTTCTTCATTTCAACATATTTATCCACATCAAGCATTTTTGACTCCGTGTCAGTTGACCAAAATCAGGGTCAACATTCTGGTGCTTTCATTGAGAGCTTGATATAATATCGTTGAAGTATAAATGGCGAAAACCACAAAGAAGACTGGACAGGCGGCTAGCGCTGCACCATATCAACTGCCTCCTGCTCCAAACGTGACCGAAGATGAGCCACATTTGGAATTTGATGAGGAAGAACTAGATTCCAAGACGCTGAAGAATACCTTGCGGGTATTGCAGGACGAACTGGCCAATCTCAGGGCCAGCCAGGAAAGTGTTGTTGAGATTATGGCATGGCAGCAACAAGAGTTTGAGCGACAGCGCCTGGAACTGAGTGAAAGGCAGGCGGAGATGGACCGTCGCCAGAGGGAAGCCATGGCAGCCCTCGAAGCAGCCCTACAACTGGCTAGGAATCAGGCTACACCTGCATCGCAACCTGATCAACCTTCAAATGGGCCACCCCAGAGGGGCCCTAATCCTAGCCCGTCGATCCAGCCCTCGAGCCCCCAAAGGTCCGAGCAGCCACCAATGCCTTAGGACGATGTTCCTCTAAGGGACCCTGAAGCGCGGCCTCCATCCCATGCTGGTCGCGGCAATCCCCCGCAGTCAAGGCAGAATAGGGCCGAGCAGCAGCCCCGCAGTCCTAGATGCCATAGGGGAGAAGAGCTGAACCCACCGAGCAAAGGGCAGCGTCCTTCTGGGAACAAAAGGAACTTGGAGACAGGCTCTGCGGTCCGGGGCCCCCCACGCCATGACAATGCACAGGGACCCACCGACCAACGCAGGCCACCCTCTAACGCTCGGGACGTTCCAGCCCGACGAGGCTACCGAGGGGACAGTCAATCCCACCATGGCCAGTCGAGGTTCCGAGATGGACATGGTTATAATGAGGTCGACTCAGGTAGAGGAAACGCCGGTCGGAGAAATGAAGAAAGAGGCGGAGGCAGAAGCCCACCACCTAGGGATGACCAACCCAAAAGACATGACGCTGGGGGGCAGCCCAGGAAAAATAACGTCTTTAACCGTCTTGGAGCTAGCGAACAGCGGCGAAGAGACGAGGATTTAAGAGATGTACTCAATGATCGCAGGGAACGGCACGAACAGTACATTCCCCAAGCAGCAGCAGAGGCCCTGGCGATTCCTAGCGCCGTGTAGGCCCAGATAGATGCCCTCAACCAGGCAGTGCAACAGCTGGTCGGGGGAAGAACGTCTTATATCGATCACGATAGGAGTAAGGGCACTCCTTTCGTTCAGAGGATAGCTGTGGCAGAGACTCCTAGTAAGTTTAAAATGCCCACGCTTCCGAATTTTGACGGGTATGGTGACCCAGTATCTCATGTCAACAAGTTTGAGATACAAATGGACATTTAGAAAGTGTCCGAAGACGCTCGGTGCAACACTTTCTGATGTTGCACAGGAGTGGTTTTCAAATTCCCTCCTACAAGTATTCTTTCTTGGGAGATGTTCGTAAAGGAATTTTACGGACAATTCTATGCGGGTCGTGTGCACCCAACTGAGGCAAATCAGCTGGTCGAAATACGCCAGCAAGACAGAGAACCACTGAAAGATTACGTCCAGCGTTTTATGCGAACAGCTGCTGGAGCGAAAATAGTGGGAGATGAAGGCAAGATGATGGCCATAACTGTAGGAGTTAAGCACCGCACGCCACTTTGGAACAGCTTCAGAAAGCATGGGGTCAGGACTACCCAGGAATTTTTGGATTGAGCTAATCGATACATCAACCTCGAAGACGCCATAGCCAGTGAAGGAAAGCCCCCAGGCAAGGATAAGGGGACTGCCGAGCCCGCCAAAGCCGCCAATGGGTCAAAACCCAACGGCAACAGCAAAGGCAACAGGAACAGCAATGGCAATGGAAAGAACGGGGGGAAACGACCACATAATGAGCCTTCCACCTCTGACAATAAACGAGCCAAGGGTAATCGTTATGAACCTCGGTTCACTAACTACACTGCCCTTGTTGACTCTCGGGGAGAGGTGTATCAGGCCACGAGTTCCAGTGTGCCTTATAAAATCCCTGTTCCCATTCGAAAAGATATTTCAAAGAGAGACACTACCAAGTTCTGTCGTTATCATAACAACTACGAACATGATACAAATGAATGCAACCAGCTAAAGAATGAAATCGAGTTCCTTATTAGACAAAGACACTTGAGAAGATATGTACGGGCCTTAGGAAATTCCGAACGAGAGGCTCCAGGTGGAAACGAGCATGTGCCCTCACGCCAACGCTCACCACCTTTGCAGCCTGACCTCGTAGCTGGAACTTTACTCACCATCTGCGGAGGCGAGGGAACGATATGCTCAGACCCTACGTCACAACCAGGACATCGAGATGATGACTGTGGAGGATAGAGCATCAAAGAAGGCTCGGTCAGAGGATGGTGAGATAACCTTCTCTGATAGCGACGCCCAGCATGTCTGGTTCCCACATTCCGATCCGCTGGTCGTGGACGTTCAAATCGCCAATATGATGGTGAAAAGAGTACTAGTGGATATAGGAAGTTCAGTGAACATCCTGTACAAATCTTCGTTGGAACGCATGAAGTTGTCCGTCAAGGACTTGGAGCCCTGCAACCAAACAATTTACGGCTTCTCTGGTAAGGGACTCGCCCCAGTAGGGTCAATCAAACTTCCAGTCACAGCAGGTACAACACATGCTACCAGGACATTACTCGTTACTTTTATAGTAGTCAATTGTCCTTCCGCGTACAAT
The DNA here is from genome assembly GCF_963169125.1 of Humulus lupulus. Lineage (NCBI taxonomy): Eukaryota > Viridiplantae > Streptophyta > Magnoliopsida > Rosales > Cannabaceae > Humulus > Humulus lupulus. The sequence continues at coordinate 156,563,623 of NC_084794.1, read as the reverse complement.
GCTGTTATTGGAAGGCCCATACTGGTTGATCTTCGGGCTGTCACCTCAGTATGGCACTTGGCCATGAAATTCCCGACAGACGCAGGGGTAGGACGCATGTTGGGAAATCAGAGAGAAGCAAGGGAGTGCTACAATGCCTCAGTCACAAAGGCGAAGAAGGGAACGTCGAAGAGCCCTCCCACAGATAGGTTGCAGATGGTTGTTAATACACAAGCCCAATCCGGTGATGGAGTCACCAAATAAGGTGTTGCCCAAAGTGAGGATAGGGATTTGGATCCTCGCTTTGGGGATTTTGAAGAAGATGTTGGACCCATCGAGGACTTGGAAGAGGTCCAACTCGACGAAAAAGACCCGACTAGAGTTGTGATGGTCGGGAAAAACTTAGAAGCAACCACGAAGCATGCACTGGAAGAATTTTTAAGAAAGAACCAAGAAGTTTTTGCATGGTCACACAAAGACATGGCTGGGAAAGATCCTGCAGTTATCAACCATGTTCTGAACGTTGACAAGAGTTTTCCATCCGTGCAACAGAAAAGAAGGCTGCTCGATAAGGATAGATCGATAGCCTTAAAAGATGAAGTCGAGAGATTGAAGGAGAATGGGTTCATCAGGGTGGAGTTTTATCCATCGTGGGTCTCTAATCCGGTACTGGTTCCCAAGCCTAACGACAAATGGCGAACCTGTGTGGATTTCACAGACCTCAATAAAGCCTGCCCAAAGGATTGCTTCCCACTCCCAAGGATCGACCAGCTGGTCGATGCAACTGCAGGACATGAGATCCTCTCCTTCATGGATGCATATTCACGGGACAATCAGATCAGTATGCATCCCCCTGACAAGGATCACACTAGCTTTCGAACCGATACAGGGTTATACTGTTATAAAGTAATGCCCTTCGGACTGAAAAACGCTGGTGCGACTTACCAGCGATTGGTTAACAACATGTTTAAGGAGTTGATCGGAGTCAACATGGAGGTGTACGTGGACGACATGCTGGTAAAGTAGAAAAAAGAAGAAGGACATGTAAAGGATTTACAAGAGTGTTTCAACGTTCTGAACAAATATCATATGAAGTTAAATCCTCTCAAATGTTCCATTGGAGTAGGATCAGGGAAATTTTTGGGGTTTATTGTTAATTCGAGAGGAATCGAGGCCAACCCTAACAAGATAAAAGCCCTGATCGACATGAAATCGCCAATGAAAATCAAGGATGTGCAAAGTTTAACTGGAAGAATTGCCGCGCTAAGTAGATTCATTTCCAAGTCTACAGATAAATGCGTCCCTTTCTTCAATCTACTTAGAGGCAACAAGAAATTTGAATGGACAGGAGATTGGGAGTAGGCTTTCCAGGCCTTAAAGGCCCACATGGCACAGCCTCCTATTTTATCAAAACCCATGGATGGAGAAACTTTGTTCATTTACCTGGCGATCATCAAATTTGCTGCTAGTTTGGTACTAGTACGTGAAGAAGAAGGCATACAAAAAGTGGTTTACTATGTAAGCAAGAGGTTAATCGAGGCTGAATTGAGGTATCCTCCAATCGAAAGGTTAGCCTATTACTTGATTTTGGCCTCAAGGAAGTTACGTCCTTAATTCCAAGCCCATCCCATCATAGTCTTAACTAACCAGCCCCTTTGGCAAGTTCTGCAAAAGCCAGAGGTGGCTGGACGCTTATTAAAATGGGCAGTCGAACTCGGGTAGTTCGATATCACATATTCATCGCGAGCAGCAGTAAAAGGACAAGCCTTAGCTGACCTTATTGACGAATTCACTGAGCTCCCAGATGACGAGTAGTGCGAAGAACCTAGTGCGCCTAAGCCACAAGTCAAAGCTCCTTCGTGGAGGTTATTCACGGATGGATAGTCCAACGAATCTCATGCAAGGGCAGGAGTGATATTGATAACGCCAGAAGGGCATCGATTTCGCTATGCTATTAGGTTCAATTTCACCGCATCGAACAATGAGGCCGAATATGAAGCATTTCTCGCAGGACTAAGGTTAGCCAAAGACATGAATATAAAAGTGCTTGATATCTACAGTGATTCACAGCTGGTAGTGAATCAAGTCTTAGGGGAGTCTCAAGCACGGGGCCTCAAAATGGTGGCCTACTTAAACAAAACTAGAGATATGTTGGCGGAATTCGAGAAGTATACCCTCCAGAAATTCCCGGAGGTCAGAATTCAAACGTAGACGCTTTAGCCAAACTCGCAAGTGTGAAAGACGCTGACACTTTGAATATAGTTCCGGTAGAAAGATTGTGCGAGATGAGCATACGAGCAGACGAAACCAGTATGGAAATCCAGATGGAGGATACATGGATGGCACCATATTTGGAGTATCTCACAAATGGAGTACTACCAGCAGATAGAAACAAAGCCAGAACTCTTCAAAGACAGGCTGCTAGGTATATACTGGTCGATGGTGTCCTTTACCGAAGAGGATATTCCATGCCACTGCTCAGATGCATTACACTGGAAAAGGCTAAAGAACTAATGAAGGAAGTACATGAAGGCTTCTGTGGGGACCACGCTGGGGGGAAGAGCTTGTCAAAGAAGATTCTGAGGTAGGGTTATTTCTGGCCGACTATGAATGAGGACTCAATGGGGTTTGTGCAAAAATGCTACAAGTGTCAGAGGTTTTCCAAAATCCCACGCGCAGCTCCCAACGAGTTAAAGCAGATGCAGAGCCCTTGGCCTTTCGCAGTATGGGGTATAGACTTGATTGGATCCCTGCCAACGGGAAAGGGTAGAGTAAAATATGCAGTCGTAGCAGTCGACTACTTCATCAAATGGGCCGAAGCTGAGCCGATCGCTACCATAACAACCAAGAAATTTCTTGACTTTTTCATCAAGAACATTGTTTGCCGATATGGTTTGCCTCAAAAAATTGTCTCGGACAACGGCACCCAGTTTGACACTGACTTATTCAGAGACTTCTGCGAAAGACATGGAATCGTCAAAAGCTTTTCTTCAGTCGCACAACCACATGCAAATGGGCAAGTCAAAGAAGTGAACAAAACACTCAAAGATACCCTGAAGAAAAGACTTGAAGACGCTAAAGGAGCATGGCCAGAACAGCTGCTTGAAGTACTCTGGTCATATAGAACTTCTCATCGAACTGCGACAGGTCATACCCCGTTTTCCTTAGCGTACGGGTATGAAGCTATGTTGCCCGTTGAGTTAGATCCCCCCTCACATCGACGAATTACATACGACCAGGACCAGAATAGCCAATTGATGATGGAGTCCCTAAACTCACTTGAAGAGAAACGGGAAAAAGCCCAACTCCGAGTAACTGCGTACCAGCAAAAAGTCGCCCGGTATTTTAACTCAAAGGTGAAAGAAAGAAAGTTCAACATCGGAGATCTAGTACTTCGACGAGTTTTGTTGAACACCCATGACCCAACTGCTAGAGTACTCGGACCAAACTGGGAAGGACCTTACCAGATTGAGGAAGTCCTTCATCCAGGCATCTACAAACCTGCACACTTAAATGGAGATCTCGTTCCATGCTATTGGAACAGAGAACACTTGTGCAAGTATTACCAATAAACAGTCCTTTTTAAAGGACTGGCTAGTATTCATTTTTAGTTTTTACAAGTTGTGAAAAAGGGTTCGCCACGTTGTATGGCTAATCGTTTATAAGTGTAAGATCTTTTTAAGATCACTCGTAAAGACATGTTTAGTCCATTTTTAATACGAGAATTATAAGGGACTGTGCGCAGCCAGTCATTCTTGCCAACCTTTGTAAATTTATTTTTACAAGTATTTGTTCATTACGTGTGTTGTTTTGCTGTATTATAAGTGTTGCATTTCCTACCGAGCAGTAACGTTCGCACAGGTCGTGGTCAAGGCAAGTGACCAAGGACCAAAAGCTCCTCAATCACTTGGGGGGCATATAAGGTACATCGATAGCAAAGCATACCAAGAGGTATGTAAACACATGAACAAAATGAGTGAAAGCATGCTACGGTACTTACAGTATTTTTCAAAATTTATATTTTGTTAAATCAAGCCAAAGTACTATGCTAAGTTCGGTCATGCGAACAGATGTTATAATAGACAGAAATATTATAATATCAAAAGGCATTCTTTTACACTGTGAGCAGTACTGCTCGGATGTAATTGTTTAATTAAAAGTAAAAAGCTGCCTTTGCAGCAAAGTAAAAAACTGCCCTTGAAGCAATAAAAACAAATTGTCTTTACAACGCGACCCGTGGGCCATGAAAACGAAATAAAAAGAAAAATTCTTAGGAAGCAGGAGGGTCTTGAGGGTTGCGGGGACTGCCTTGGGCAGCCGAAGGACCAGCTTCAGCATCAGTGCCATCAGAGTCATCTTCAAACGCTCGGACAGGTAGTTGAAGTTAGCCTCCCGGTTGTGCTTCCAGAATTCATAGAAGCAAAGGTGAGTGGCCTCCTTGTACTTCTTCAAATTCTTGGCCCCGGCCTCCTCGAGCTCCTACACTTGTTTTTCAAGCTCCCCCGTCACCTGCCTGCTGGCGATCAGATCAAGCTCAAGTTGAGCACATACTTGAGTGTTGAGCCTGACACTTTCCCTGAATTTTTCCCAGGATTCATTGGCTTTCTTCAAGGCATCTTGGGCGTCCAGAAGCTCCTTTGTGGGAGTAGCTTTGTCCTCGCACAATTATTCATTCTGTTTGGACAGCTCCTTATTCTCCTCGAGCAGCTTGTTTTAGTCAGCCTCAAATGCTTGCTTAGTCTCAGCAAGCCTGGAGTCAAAGTTCTGTCCCTGAGAAACCAACACCCCAACACGGCGCCAGCCAGTAGTTAAAGTTAGCAGCCCCTGAAGACAGAGAATAAGATAAAGTAAGAACAAGAAATCAAAAATAAATGATAAAGTAAACAGGAGATAACTTACGCTAACTATCTCGTTCAGCCCTCTGTTGACGACCTGATCAACCTCCATGGAGGTAGTTTCAGTAATGTCTGCCTGGCTGCGTCTGTGCTTCGAAAGCTTATATATCCTCTCCCTGGCTGAGCCGACCACAAAGCTGGGCAGGGAGCCTTTGGGCGAGGTGTTCAATGCCTCCCTGTTAGGAGCCTTGGAAGAAGGCTATGGATCAACATGAGTGGGGGTCGTCTGCCCGGAGGAGGGTTGAGGTGGTGAGTTCTCCTTGGAGGGGGCAGTGGCTAGAACATCGTCTGTTCGAGCCTTCTTCGAGGGGGTCTTGCTGCTTTCCCCTCGAGCCCTCTTGCTATCCTTCTTTGGGATAGAAGAGGCAGCGGCAACCTAGTAGTGCTCAAAAATGTCCTCGAAGTTTATACCTGCACAAAAGGAAGCAACGCAAACAGTAAGACTAAATGGTCATGCAAGATAAAAGAATGAAAGTAAAAGGATTACAAGTAAAGTACCCGCGCTACAACTACTGCTCGTTACATTATTTACTGAACTACCTAGTTTCTGTAAGAAATCTGAATTTAAGGAGGGAGCATTCTTAAAGTTGCCATCCCCATCAAATAGATGAGAGGGATTTGGCAAATGATTTAAAAGCGAGATTATTATACCGTTTTCATCCAATGAGTCATCAGAAAGTTCAGTAGGCTCGGCAACCTTTTGTTTTCCTTTGCCCTCGGGGGCCAAGGGTTTCTCTGCTCGACGAGGGATGGCAGGTTCCCTGATTGTAACCCCAGTTGGTCTCCTCCGCGGAGGAGACGCTTGGGGTTGCTGCTCGGGTTCCACTTCAGCTTGGGCATTTTCCGCCGAAGGTTCGCTCGTTGCTAGTTGGGGATTCCAGAGACCGGCCAACCTAAGGTTGGCCTCAGTAACTAAATTTTTGACACTCTTATCAGCATTCGGCATGCTGGCTAAGAGTGCTGCCCTTGAATCCATCCCTGGAGTTGGGATTGGACGTAACCATGGGTCTGGAACACAATGAAATGTCAAGACATTGTGTCAGAAAAACACTAAGCAAAGAAGCTAGTGACGTAAGAATTTTTACCTCCTCGGGTGAAGGCTAAGTTGTCTGCGGCCAAGTCGGGAGTAAGGAAGTATTCCTGGTGATACCTCCCCACATTGGAGATGTGAGTAGTGTTGGACAAGAAAGTGCGCCCGGTTTCTTGATGACAAAAGTGGAAGAACCTTGTGCCTTCTTGGTTAGGGTTGGACTTAAGGTCAAAAAGAAAGTTGACTTCGTGGGGAGTGGGTTCTGGCCATTTTTTGAGTTTGTAAAGGATATAGAGTGCGGCCAGCATTCTATATCCATTTGGAGTAATTTGGAAGGGGGCAACTCCAAAGTAATTTTCCACCCCTGAAAGAATGAGTGGAGAGGCAAAGTACCACCTGCCTCAATATGAAATCGTGACCAGGCGCTGTAGGCCCCGCCTGGCAAGTTGGCCCCCTGGTCGAGGGAAGGTTTAACCAGGGTCACCCTTGTCAGTTTATAGTTATTTAAGTAGTTGGCGATCATCCTGATCGTCACTCTACTCTGGGGAACAACATGCCACTCGACATCCGGCTGAGTAGTGTGTCGAGGACGAGCATGCCTTTGTACGTTGGCATCAGGAACGTTTTCGCCTCGACCACTGGTCGATGGGGCATCAGCAGTAGGCTGGCCTGAGGAGTTAGGGATTTTCCTTTTTTGAGGTTTAGTTTTTATTCGAGCCATTCTTTGGGTTGGAACTGGAGAAGTTTTTGGGCTGGGGCGAGAGAAAGGGATATCTGGTATCAGAGTAGAGGGGTTTTCTTCGCCTTCAAGCAGTTGAGCTAGGAGGTCATCTTCAATGGGTCTTTCTCCTCCCCAAAGGTCTTGCATATGAACTGCAAACAGACAAAGGAGGAGATAAGACACATGGCCTGAGGAGTTACGTGGGAAATTGGGATAACGTTGCTCGCGTCTATTGACCAGAAGCATCCTACCCATACACTAAGTTTGGTGCTAGCAGTTTAAAAAATAGATCAAAGAGGAAATAAAACCTTTTTTGAAAAGAAACTTTTTCAACTCCTAAAGGGCGGGAAAAAACCCAGTTTTTTCAGCTAGCTTAAAGATCGATTTTTTACGTCGATCTTACGCCCTAAGCTATGATCCTTACTATCAAACTAGCTCCTAACTTATATAAAGCAGAAATACACTCTCTTACCAAGCATCAGATGGTTTGTAAAAAATCCTCATAAATTTCTAATCATGAACGTAGGAAATCACAAAGTATAGTAACTACATGCATAGCATCACGAAAAGTTTGAAAGACTGAAAGATTACCTGGGAAAAAGTTGGAGATTAAGAAAAATAAAAGTTTTGAAGTCGGAAAGATCTTCGGCAGGACGTCTGGATTGTTTTGAAATTCTGAGCTCTGGAGCAAAGTTCTTGAGAGTTCTTGATTGAATGGTGAGTAAAGGATTGTAAGAGAGATAAAAAGGCTACTTATAGAGGCTGAAGTATAGCAAAAAGTAGCAATCATGACTATCCCATTTTCAAAACGTGGGGGAGTGTATAAGCCGTCCCATTGATTTCTTGAAAACCAAAAAGGCTTGATTAGACATAATTATGTCACGGTTTTAAAAAACGCACGAAGACTCTGACAGATTTCGTGGGGCATATGAACGGTTGTTTCCGTAAAGTTTCTTTATTGCTGATCGCACTAAACAAACTTGGGGGGCAAATGTTATCCAAAAAACAGGCATGGATGACATGGCAGACGTTTGGTACACGTGGCTGACACCTGGCAGAAGTCTTGTTTGACCATCGACCAGAAATATTTTCGTGGCACAATTCTCAACCGTTATATACGACCAGCTTGGTCGCATACTTGTTATATTTGGAGAAAATCTTATGCAGTTATGATCTATTCGAAATTATCTCCCATGATTTCTGAGTATCCGAATATATAGGAAAGAATATCTGTAACAAATTAATGTAATCTTCCTTGAGCCTATAAATAGAGAAAAATAGCTCAAGGAAGGGACTTTTAGAGACACTTTTTTCTTTCTAATTACTAGAGATTAGAGATTTACGAGTCAGCTAGATCTATCACATTCGATATATTTTTTTGTTCTTCAAAGGTTGGTGAAACTCATTGAACCCTAGTTCTTTGATCACTCCTTTGTAATATTATATCAATAACAGTTCAAGTGGACGTAGGTTATTACCAGATTCTGGGGCCGAACCACTATAAAATCTTGTGCGCTTTACTGTTTTGTCATCTTCTTCATTTCAACATATTTATCCACATCAAGCATTTTTGACTCCGTGTCAGTTGACCAAAATCAGGGTCAACACTATGAGACTCTCTCTAAGAAAAGAAATGATCGAATTTCCAAAACCTGGAATTCTAATTTCAGTAGCCTCTCTCTTCTCAAACCTTTTTAGATCTCATGTTCTTAGTACATCTAGAGATTTCTAAATCAACATTTGAATCCTACGTTCCCACACATGTCCATGTGTGTTAGAGGATTGGCTTGGAAGACTAAGGTGTGAGCATTCATCAAAGGATAGGAAGATCGTTGATTTATACAAAAAAATTCAAAGACCCTTGATAGGAAACTAGAGGTAATCTCTCATCTATTTATGTACTATTTAATATCTCTATATATGTATGATCTTGACTGGTATTAATAATTTTTTTAAAGATCTATTCCGCTGCGAATTCTTATATTTCTCATTATTAACAACAATTGGTACGAAAGCAGTCTACATATATATATTAAATGTTGTGTGAGTTTCCGCTGATATGTATATTGAATGAATAGATATGTTTTTTGAATGTATGGTTGAATGATGGATCATTAATTATATGGTGCTATTGGATTAGGATTTTGATTTTTAATTTTTCTTAGATCTTGTGTAAGCCATATGGGGCATAGGAATTTTTGTAATTTTATTTTTGAAATGATATTGCAAAAAATTTGATCATACAAGAGGAGAGAAAGGAGAAAGGGACCCAAGCCACCAGCCACAAGGCAGCGGCCCAAGCCTTAGCTTGGGCACCCCTGCGCCAGGGGCTACTGCACTCATGTGCAAGGCCCCATTGCACCTACCACCTACCTACGCATGCCCCTAATCCCGAGACCCACCGCCTACACCTGTAATAGCCACGCTAGCCTCGTGAGCTTGTTCCTCCATGCACCCTAGTTGTTGCATTATTCTTGGTGCAAAGTGACAAGATCCTATTTTTGAGCTAAAATATCTTTTATGTAATTAATTTTAAATTGTTTGAATTTAAAAAGATAGTTGGTCAAGATATTATCTTAAGTTTAAATAATTATTTGAATTTGATTATTCAATTATTTAAATTCAAATAAATTAAAAAGATGACCAAAATAGTTATTTAATTAAAAGTTAGGATTAATTAAATAAATTAATTAGAAAATTAGTTTCTAATTAATTATTTGGGCCTAATAAATTTTTAAGGATTATGAAGATGGGCCAATAAGAGAATAGAATCAATCTTGGAGTCTTGCAAACAACTATAGACCATTTGATAATTTTTTTTCAAAGGGTTGTAAATTTTGAAATACCCAATAGTACTTGGTTCATCATTTATTATTTATTTATTGTATTAATGTAAATAAGTGTTTATTAATGTTTGATTGATAACATGATCATGCATTAGTCAATTACATGCCATTCACGAAACCCCACACAATTTTCATTAATCATGCATCTCTAAGAAAATGCTTATTTAGGATTGTCCCAATTGTTTATGTGAATTGTTTTGGAGATATCAATTGCATGTAAACTATTAAGTATTAAATTAGTTAAAACTTGGTAACTCACACCATAAAAAGAATAATTTTGTAGGCCTTTATGATAACCAACTTTATTTAAAAAGTATTTTTGTAAAGTTAGATGAATGTAATGGGTAATTATCTTGATCACATTAATTGGAGAAACAAGCTCTTTTATAATTAAATGTATTTTGTAATTAATTACATTCATAGGGTTATTAATAAACTAGTAACTAATTCATTAGTTTTAATAAACACATTTATTCTAAAATAGTAGGTGGGAGAAGGTGAACATCTCAATGTGACCTATGGTCTAGTAGAGCACCATGAAATATGAATAGGGCCTCGAGGCGGCTTTGTTTCTGTCACCCTAAGGAGGGTTTCTAGACATAATAATACCAAGGTTGACTTGTTATGAAGATAGGAAAGAGTGAAGTATTTTAGGCTTGATCAACCTTAAGGCGACACTCTATAAGTCAAGTCATGAATTCTGAAATAATGAGATACACTTGCAAAAATGCAATTAAGTTTTTGTGGTGGATAATTGTATCTTGACAAAACCAGCGGTATTTTTTCTTTAAAAGAGAAAATAAGAGCTATTTTAAGTTTTAAATAATAAAGATAAGACTGTCTTATAGGTTATCTAAATTTAACTTGATTGACCCTAAGGCAGCACTTTACATGTTGGGTGGTTTTATCGTGGAATAGTAAATGTTAAGTATATGTGTTTTAATTGTTGCATCAATGGATCATATTTACTCTCCAATGACAACAGGCTTAGTCGCAGTGTCAGACTCAGCCCCAGCCTCAGTCAAAATCACAGCCTCAGAAAATGGTAAAAGCACCCCCAACAAGTAGGTCCTTATGGGGGATGGCCAGTGGCGAACTATTCGCCTTATCCAGCTCAGTACATGGAGCCAGTCTATGAGAGGTTTCGTAAGCAACACACTCTAAAATTTGAAGGGACAACAGACCCCTTTGAGGCAGAATAATGGCACAGGAATGTAGAGCCGATCGTGACACACATGAACCTCGGCAACGCGGATCGCATATCCTGCGTTTCTTCTCTTCTAAAGAAGGATGCTAGAATATGGTGGGATTTAGTACTGCAGACTCACGACATCGCCACCATGACATGGACTAAATTTGTGGATCTCTTTCACAAGAAGTACTATAAATCGGTAGTCATCGCTACGGGGGTAGAAGAGTTCACCAGTATGAAGCAGGGCAACTTGACGGTAGCAGAGTATGCTCGACAGTTCGATCAACTAGCCAAGTTTTCACCAGAGTTGGTCCCAACTGACGTTTTGAGGGTCACAAAGTTCATTAGAGGACTTATACTGAAGATTAATCTAGTAGTCAAGCTAGGAAATCCTGGAACCACTTCTTACGCTGATGCCCTAGAAACGACTATAGAGGTGGAAAGGCTTTAGGCGAATTTTATTAAAGAGGAGGCCAGCAAGCCTGAACTTAAGCAGCAGAATCAACCTCAGAATGGTCGAAACCACAACAACAATCATCAGCATAACAATAATAATGGACAGAAGAGAAGGCATCCTGGCAATAAGCAATCTGACAATGACAAAAGAGCACAGAAAAACAATGGACGTAATAGGTAGGGTTATGTAAATTATCCGTAGTGCTCCAAATGCTAAAAGAAACATCTTGGGGAGTGTCGTGCAAACACTAAAGGATGTTACAATTGTGGTTAGGAAGGTCATCGGAAGAAGGAATGTCCACAACTCAAGCAAGAAGAGAAAAGGGGCATCAAGATGGTTCCAGCCAGAGTCTTTCCCTTGACCCAGGGAGAAGCTGAAGCTAGTAACAAAGTGGTCACAAGTTCGATTCCTATCCTTGATAATATATGTTCAGTATTATTTGATTCAGGAGCAAGACACTCGTATATCTCGTTAGGAATGATAGTGTAACGACCCAAAATTACTAATAAGGCTTAAGGGTCTTGATTAGTGTGTCGGGAGGGCATAATTGGAGGTTAAGTGAATTAATGGTGTAAGAATGCATGTGTTATGAGTATTGGATAAGCATGCGGGCCCTGTTTGGCTGGTAAGGGCATAATTGTAATTTTGGCCCATTAGGGAATAAACGTGGTTATCTGTTATGAAATGTTGAGACCACATTATTATGTGGATATATGTGTTTGCAGCTTTTGGCATGAGGCGATCCTAGGGAGCAAGTAGCGGGAAAGTCAAAACGGGACCCGTTACTCGACTCGGGGTGAGTCAAGGGGTATTTGGGATATTAGACAGTCATTTGGGTTATCAGGTTATGGGAATAAATAATTGGAGATATATTCAAGGTTAGGAAGCCTAGCTGGGAATACTGGGGAATTTTACCATTTTTCCCTCGGGGACGTTTTTGGCTCGCCGAGCTTTGAGATTAATTTAAGTGAAGTAAATAAGGTAAAACAAAACAAAGGAAGGCAGCAGAAACAGCTAGAACCGACCCTCCTCTCTCTTCTCTTTTCTCTCAAGGAATCTCTTAAGCTAGCCATTGAACCATGGGATTCTTGGGCTGGGTTTATAAGAATTGGAGCTCTAGAATTGGAGATTAGCTCAGAAATTGATGGTGGATTCAAGCAGAGTTTGAGGTAAGATTTGGATTAAGGTTTTAATGTTTAAATTATGAGTTCTAAGTCTTTTTGTGTCTTTGATGTTGAGAGTTGAATTGAAGCTTTGGGTGAGGATTTGAGCTGAATTCTTTTTAGGTTATATTGTTGGGAACTTGGTGATTAGCTCTACAAATTCTAGGTGGATTTTCTCTTCAGAAAAAGGTAAGCTTCTAACTATGGTTATCCCTTGAATTCTATGAATTTCTAGATGTGTTAGGAGGTTTATGAGCTTCAGAATTACAAGGATTAAAATGCGATTTGATGAGTCCTTGGGCTAGTTTTCCTGTGGGTTTTGCTATTGGAAGTATACTTGAACTGTTGTGATAATTAGAATATGCTATTGGGTTGATTTTGGGGTGAGTTGGTTGAGATTTGGTGGATGAAAGTGGTGTTTTTCTGGGTTCGAAGGGGGTCGGGTTGCGACATAGTTCTTGGTGAGCTGCGACACTCTAGAATAGATGGTGCTGGAGAAGGAGGGCGGGCCGTGGCATGGGGCATGTAGGGCCGCGGCCCATGTCTATTTCTGGGCAAGGTTGATGTAATGCCCCAGATTCCCTATTATGGTTAATGGCTGGATTAGTAGGCCGGGAGGGCCATAACTGTTTAATTATGCCATTAAATGTGTTTATGCATGTTTATGAGAATTATATTATAATATGATGTTAAATGCATGTATGCGAGTCCACATTTGTTTACAAGGGTATTTTGGTCTTTTTGGGAGGATATATGTGACTTAAGTGGCTTAGAAGTTGTGGAATAAACAGAGTAAAACAGGGGTTTGCTTCTTCATTCCCGTACCTTCTCCTAGCTTCATCTTCACCATTGCCTTCTTTGAGAGTTTTGAGTTCTAGGTGGGATATCAAGCTAAGGAACTTCAAGGCTAAGTTGGTAGACTTGGTTCTGCTTGTGTGGGAGTTCAAAACAGGTTTTTAGGTAAGTTTTGATCACTGAACTTAAGCTATGCTCTGTTTTCGTTTTAGCTTTTCAGTCATGGGTTTTGATGTGGAAAGTGTGAATCAAAGGGGGTTTTAGTGTTAGTTTGATTGGGGTTTGATGTGAGTAAGCTAAGGGTGTTGTTTGATGGTTCAATTATGTGTTAGGAAGAGGTTCTATGAGGGTTTAAAGGTCTGGTTTGAGAGGGAATTGCACAGGGAGAAAAACTGGTTCGTGTGGCCGACTTAGCCATTCTGGGCTGAGCGCCGCAGCACAGCAGGGGAGCGCCGCGGCCCTTGGCGCCTGGCAGATGGGGAGCCTCTCTGTCTGGAGGCGCGCTGCGGTGCAACAGAGGGGGAACCGCGGCCCTTAAGGCCAATTTTGCTAAAATGAAGGTTTTGGCTTGGGGATTCAAACCATAGGCCTCGGGGTTGGACCTAGTACCCGATTGGGTAGTATTTGATGTCTCGGGGGCTGGGATTTGGTTTAGGAACCCTCGGTTATCATTTTTTATTGATAAATTCTATAATTTGGTTATGACCAGGTGACCGTCGAGGTTTTTAAAGGTTGATCGTTCTCAGGGGTCGTTCATATTATAATTCTCACTCGAACCAGAGGTAAGAAAACAGTGTATGAATACAGTTGCACCCTGTGTAGATATATGGCATGTATGGTTTGATATTTGAGGCATGCTGGTTGATATATGTGGACATGGATTGCATATTAAATTCTATTGAACGCTGATTACCTGCTTGAGACACTGACTAGTCAGGGACCGACTTTAAAGTCGAGAATCATGCATTGAATGGCTCTATAGCATTAATGCCAGACCGACCCTAGGATCGAGAAACTTACAAGCGCTTGCCTGGTCTATGACCAGATGATTATAGCCAAGGTATATGACCCCGGTGACTGTCTGTCACAAGGCTAAGGGACGTTGTCCATAGTTTCGACTCTAGAGTCGTGAGGAAGGTTATGTTCGTGACCAATCACCATGCACCTGTCCTGAACAAGCTTATGAAAGAATCACCTATCAGTTAAGCCCTGGTGACCCTATCGTCACATGGCTAGAGGGAGCGATGCTCATTACTGTGACTTTTGGCTATTGTCACCTATTTGTGTGACTGTTAGTCCTGCATGGTTATTATGATCATTGTTGATATTACATCATGTTTTATTATGTTTTCTTGCTGGGCCTTGGCTCATGGGTGCTATGTGGTGCAGGTAAAGGAAAGGAAAAGCTTGGCCAGCCTTGAGTGGAGAGCTTGGGCGATGTAATGTACACACAGGGCCGCTTGACTGCCACGGTCAAGGAGTTCTCAGAGGGACTAGGGGTTTACCCTATTTTTGCCGCTTAGGCCGGCGGGGATTGTATATTTGGAACTGTAGCAACTCTTTTGTAATACAAACTACTTGTAAACATTTTAAAAGGCTCATGAGCAGTTTATTTACTTAATGAAATGTACCCTTTCCTTTTTATTGGTTTTTCACCTTAACCTGTTAATGGTACCTAGATCACGTTTTTAACCAAAGGACTCGGGTAGCGAGTCAAATTTCCGGTTCACTGTTCACCGTAACTGTTCTGGGGTAACCAGGGCATTACAGTTGAGCCTCTATTTGGGGCCATGCCGCAGCATGGGGAGGCTTGAGCGATGACCCTTAAGGATATTTGTGCTTTTGGGTTTTAAAGCACGGGAACTTAACATAGGGTCCTCAGAATCAATCCCACCACCGTGTTTGGTGGAATTCGATGTCCTAGAGGCTAGAACTCTATCCGAAAATCCTTATACAATTATTGATGGAATCCTTTATCATGGTTGTGACTAGGTGTACGCTTGGGCTTGAGGCAGGATCGTGCTTGGGGGTCGTCTTTCCTAATTAAAGCACTTGGAATTAAAGGTAAGAAAACTGTACCTGTATATGTGGATAGGATGGGACTAAGTGTTCCCTATATTTGTATGCATTGTTATATGATTGTGATAAACCATGTGAATATGTTGGGACTATGAGTTCCCTATATTTGTATGAATGTCATGAGGTGGTATTATGGCACTGGGACATGTGATAAACGACCTAAGGGTGCCGAAATCAATACTTGCGCATAGGGCGCGGCTCGGCCACTGGTAGCTGAGGACAGCTTAATAATCACTGAGCTTGGTTTAAGCGGGCCGAAGTCAGTGGGATGAACACTGGGCTTGGCCTAAGTGAGCCAAAGACAGTGGGTTAAGTTGAGGGTGCGACCTATGGGCGTTAACCCGAGTTGTTGCTTGACATATATACCATTGTTAAATGTTGTGTATGGTATGCTAAGTATCTGGAGCTAGATCATTGGTTATTGACTGATATCCTGGATTGAATGAATGTTATGATTTGTTGGGTAATTGATTAATGTCTTGTAAATTATTTGGTTATGCTCTGTGAATTACTTAGCTGTTAATACTGGTTATGTTATGATATTATGTTTTCTTGCTGGGCCTCGCCTAACGGGTTCTACGTGGTGCAGGTAAAGGCAAGGGTAAGATGAGTTGACCATGAGTTGGAGAGCTCTGGGGGCGAGGTGTACATTGTCAGCTGCTTAGCAGCCACTGTCGAGGGTTTGTACAGGGACGGGTACCTAAAACATGTATTTTGCCATTAGAGTGGCTTGGTTTTTTTGTTTGTTTTGGAAATTTTGTAATTACGTTATTTAAACCTTGATTTGGGATCCCATGTACCAAATACTTGTTGTAATGAAAATATTTGTTTATAACCAAAATCTTTTAAATCTAACCAGTTTGTGTCGTCAGATTCACATTTTTGATCAAATGACTTGATTAGAAAGTCTTGCACTATTTCAAATACACAGTGTAACGGTCTTGGTTATCTAGGGCATTACAGATAGAGAAATTAGACAAACCATGTGAAAGATTTAGAACTAGGTTTGAGACAGAATTTCCTTCAGGCGAAGTAGTCCTGTCATCATGGATAGTACGAGGCATACCGATCAAAATCAAGGACATAGAACTGGGAGGAGACCTAATAGAGCTAGAGATCAAAGGCTTCGATGTAAAATTGGGCATGGATTGGCTAGCAAGGCATGGCGCAACCATCAACTGTAGACGCAAGAAAGTGATGTTCGAAACTCCTGACAGTCAGAAACTATGTTTTATAGGAAAGGTCTCAGGACTACGAACACCCCTTATCTCATCTCTGAAAGTTCAGAGAATAATAGAGAAAGGATGTCACGCTTTCTTAGCCAGCGTCACGGATGTGGTAAAGGAAACACCACAAAAGGTTGGAGATGTCCGCATTATGAAGGAAGTCCCAGACATATTTCCTGACGACTTACCAGGATTGCCGTCGACTCGGGAAATTGACTTCACAATTGAACTAGTACCGTGAACCGAGCCTATCTCAAAGGCACTATACCGGATGGCACCTACCGAACTTAAGGAATTGAAGACGCAGCTACAAGAACTCCTGGACTTGGGTTTTATTAGACCAAGCCATTCACCATGGGGAGGCCCGGTTCTATTTGTGAAGAAGAAGGACGGAAGCATGCAGATGTGTATAGATTACCGCGAGCTAAATAAGGTCACAATTAAGAACAAGTACCCGCTACCCTAGATCGACGACTTGTTTGATCAACTCCGAGGAGCGACCGTATTTTCTAAGATTGATTTACGGTCCAGGTATCACCAGCTCAAGGTACGAGCAGAAGATATTCCAAAGACAACTTTTAGAACTCATTATGGACATTATGAGTTTCTAGTTATGTTTTTTGGTCTTACAACGCTCCAGCCACATTTATGGATTTAATGAAATGAGTCTTCAAGGATTACTTGGACAAATTCATCGTAGTATTCATCGACGATATTTTGGTGTACTCCAAGGACGAAGTCGAGCACGAGGAACATTTAAGAATGACTATGTTGCGATTGAAGGAGCATCAACTTTACGCCAAGTTCAAGAAGTGGGAATTTTGGCTTTTGCAAGTATCATTCCTCAGCCATATAATATCCAAGGATGGAGTTGCAGTAGACCCAGCTAAGGTAGAGGCTGTGAAGGATTGGGCAAGACCTAAGAATGTGTCAGAAGTTAGAAGTTTTCTCAGGCAAGCAGGCTATTATCAGAGATTTGAGGAAGGCTTTTCTAAGATAGCGACCCCGCTTACCAACCTGACCCAGAAACAACAGAAGTTCAACTGGACAGATAGATGTGAAGAGAGCTTCTAGTTACCCAAGGATAAGCTATGCTCAACACCAATACTTTGTGTACCGACACCCAATGACAAGTTTGTAGTATACTGTGATGTGTCAAAGCAAGGTTTGGGTTATGTGCTGATGTAGATTGACAAAGTGATAGCCTACGCCTCAAGGCAACTGAAGGAATACGAGCAACGCTATCCAACACACGATATGGAGTTGGCAGTGGTGGTCTTTGCATTGAAAATCTGGCGCCACTATCTTTATGGAGAATGGTGTGAGATTTATACGGACCACAAGAGCTTAAAGTATTTCTTCACATAGAAGAATCTCAACATGAGGCAGCATAGGTGGTTAGAACTAGTAAAGGATTATGACTGCGAAACTCTATACCACTCGGGCAAAAAAAATGTTGTTGTTGATGCGCTAAGCAAGAAGAGTTACAGGAATCTAGCAGCAATATCCGGAATAGAAAAGCCTCTTCAACAAGAGCTGATCAATGCCAGAATAGAAGTAGTCATTGGTAAACTGGCTAACTTGTCCATCCAGTCAAGTCTGTTAGAAGATATACAGATCGGTCAAGGGCCTGATGACACGTTAGTATCTCACATATTGATGTTTTCCATTGTTGTTCTTAGTGTTCTTGAGTTGAATTGGGGATTTTGGTTAATTTTAAAAAATTAATGTTTTTATAATTCGAATTAAAATCAGGAATTGGTTTAGTTTTGGGATTTGGTGGGAAATGTGGATTTTGACCTAAATACTTGAATTTTAGTTTGGAAACTTAAATTTAGTGTTAGGTTGTTGTTATTGGATTTCATATAATGTGTATATTTGGTTTAGAGTGCAAATTGATGGCTGGTTGCATGTTTGGGATGAGTTTAGAGCATTTTGGGTCTAAGAAATTGCAGAGAAAATAGCTCTCTAACTTGAACCGGTCAACCGTACTAGACAAACGAGTCGGCCGACCTACGTTTTGGCGAGGCTTGTAGTTTTGGCCAGTTGATTGACTGGCCTAGGGCAGGTGGTCGGCCTGCTTGTGCAAACAACCCTGTTTCGAGTTTGTTTTCAATGAATTTTGATGGGTAATCTTAGGGAATCATGAGCTAATGTTCCAATGACATATTGGGACATGTTTAAAGTGTATTTGGACCCTAGGAAGGCTATAGAAAGATTGTGGTAGGTTGTGGTTAACGGGGAAACTAAACCTACATTATATTGTTGTGACTAGGGCATTTGAGGGGCTCGCGAAAGGATTGCACTCGAGGTCTCGTCTTGATTCTCACGCATGAACTGAGGTAAGGAAACTTGCATATGCACATAGAGTAGAGCATTGGCCCCAATACTGACATGGAATTGGTTGGACCACATATATGGAAACCTACCTAGGGTTATGCACCCTTGACATGGAATTGCTTGTGCAAGGCCTCGGCACGGCCGTGTATAGGATTTGTGTGTTTGAATTGAGCATGTTTACAAGCTATGAAATGTGGTTATGATTTATATATTTGGAGTGAATATGTTATAAATTGTTGAACATGTTAATAGTTGCTTACATTGAATATGATTATCATTATGCCTTGTGGGGTTTTCTTACTGGGAATTGGCTCACAGGTCTCTATAGTGCTGGTAAGGGAAAAATCGAACAGCCATGAGTTGGAAGGCTTTAGAGTGGTGCTTACATGTTCTACTTTCTCGGTCGCCATAGATGGGATACTTTTGAGGGGCTTAGAGTAAAGTTCAATTTTGTTGCTTAGGCCGACTATTTTATAAACCCTGATTGTAACTATGTTTTAATTAACTCCTTTGGGATCCCCATGTAAACGTTTGATACCTTTAATGAAAATTTTGTCCATTCGACCAAAATTTTTAGTACCTAAACCTTTATTTAATCTTAACTACACTTTTCAGTCTAAATGACTCGCTTAACAAATTAAGCACTATTTTAAACACACAGTGTAATGGTCCTGGATTAGTAGGGCGTTACAGTAACCATCGGTTACCTAGGGCATTTATACTAACTTCAAACAAAGAACGTGGTTTGGTGGATCTAGAGAGACTCATTGAGACCTTTAGGTTACCCGGTATACTTACCCCCTGCCCAAATGTCACGTTTGTTAGCCGGACCAAATAATGATGTTACACAATAAAGCATAAGAACCCCTTGGATTATGCAAACTCCTAAGTTTGTCCGGTTTGCTTATCTCTTGGCCAATTTTTATGGTCGTGAACCGAATTTAAAAAACACAACATAATAGAGAATAAGCACCCCTGTGATTGTTCAAACTCCTATATTTATCTGATATACTTATCTCAAGAGTCCCGGGCATAACCCGGACCACCAATATATAAAATTTCATGTGGAGCGTAAGCACCCCTAGAGTTTGTCTCCAAGAAAATATCGTTTTGGAAGCTTTAAACTTTACCAAACTTTACTCTTTCTTCAATTTTACAAAAAATCCCATGCTTTCTAGTAAAATCACATAATTATAAACTTCGATAATTTAAGTTGTAAACTAGTTAAGAAATAATTAAAAGTAATATTTAATTAGGTTTAATTTATTTGAGAGAAATTAAGATAAAAATTAAAGTTATTTTAAAAATGTTATTTAATTCATACGTTCAAAAATTAGTGTTTTGGACCATTTTTTATTTTTCTTAAACAAAACCATTTAATTAATAATAGTATTATTATTTAATCTTAATAATCATGTTAGTGTGCTAAACTAAATTTTACAATTACTAAGATTAAATTATGATTCTCTTAGCCAAACATTTTAAAGAAAATCCCATTTTTTCCCTGAGTGTGAACTTTGTAACTTTAGTTTCTATGTAGTTTCTTGCCAATTTTTATACAAAAGTAATAATTTATATGTAATGCCCCGGAATCCCTAATATGGTTTAATGGCTGGATTAGTAGGCCGGTAGGGGCCTCTCTCTAAGCATAATTAATCATAGTTAGTTCCTAATTAAATCCAACTTCAGCTTGATTAATCTCAAGCTAATGGTATTTTCCCCAAAAAGTTACTATGTGGTAATTTTTTCTTACTTTCCCCTAATTGAGATTTTAATCTATGGTAATTAAATTAAATAGGTATTTTCATTTTATTTAAGTGGTCACACTCCTATATTACAACTCAAATAATTTAATTAGCCAAAATCCTATTTTTGGCTAATATGTGCATTTTTTTTTCTCAAAAATGCATTTCTTGAGATATTTCACACAAAAATCAAATTTTTTAACCTTAATTTAATTTAATCAAATAATTTAATTCTTGAAATTATTTTTCCATATTTATGCTTCTCAAATAACGATTATCCAAGAATTTACTCGATTAGGGTTTCCATTTCGGTCCGAGAACGAAATGCTCGATTTGTCGCCAAACCGCACATATCACACTTTGGCTAACACTTTCAACATGAATTTTTCTTCTCAAGAATATATTATCATTCACTATGACATTCTCATACTGATGAGGACACCAAGACTCAAAATCCAAGTCAAGTTCCAGTTGATCCAAGCCAAGAGGGGAGGAATGATGAGGACACCAGTTTAGGAGCTTAATCAATATTTAGCTTCTTGTAATGAGTCTTTTTATTTTTAATCACGTTTTTTAGTCTTTGTTTATTTTGTGATAAGTCAAACACTTGACTTGTGTGAGTCCAAGAGTCCTTTTTGTCTTTAATTTTCGGTTTTTATTAGGAAGACAAAGGGTTGTCTTTAAATTTCGGTTTTCATTAGGAAGACAAAGGGTTGTCTTTATTTTTCGGTTTCATTAGGAAGACAAAAGGCTTGTCTTTAATATTTCGATTTTTAGGAAGACAAAGGGGCTTGTATTGATGTAATTTTCGGCTATATAAGGCCTTGAAAACATTTGGAAAAATCAGATTATGTTGAATGAAATTGTGAGTTTATTTCTTCTTGAGTTCTTGAAGAAACTTTTGAACTTATCAAGGAGATTCCTTGTGGCGTTCATCCTGACTTATCAAACGGATTCCATCCCCGTTTGTGGCGTCTTCCTCATACCAAGGTTCATGCTTGGCTAAGCATTGGGTCGCGGTTCCATTCCAATCTCGTGTGTTCTTGGTGGCTGTTCCATATTTGGTGTCGGGTTTCATCACAATGTTGGTGTGGTTTGTATCAGTTATTTCCCCCCCTCTTGAGAAAGATTTGACCTCAAATCGTCACCTGCATCAAAAGGACTCAAATCAGAAATATTAAAAGTAGCACTAACAGTATACTCACCTGGTAAATCGAGTCTGTAGGCATTGTCATTGATCCTTTCTAGCACTTGAAATGGCCCATCTCCTCGAGGTAGCAATTTGGAACGTCTTTGTGCTGGGAATCTCTCTTTCCTCATGTGTAACCATACCCAATCACCGGGATCAAAAACCTGCTTGTGACGACCCTTGTTAGCATCAAGTTGGTTAGTGTTTAAAAGAGCCTCCTTAACCTCACTTTTTTTTGCATAAAAATTACTTTGTTTTCTCTCGAATTTTCCCTCATTGATCGAACTCTTCTCTTTCTTTTCTCTCTCACTTGATTCGACCCTTTTCTCTCTTTGTCTCTGTTTTTTCTCACTCTCATTCATCTTTTCACTCTCCTTCTTTTGCTCACTCAATTTTTTTTTATCACTCAATTTTTGCAACCTCACTTGGTCTTCATATACTTGCTTTGGCGTCAATGGAGCTAGAGTGATTGTTCGTTGGCGGAACGTGAATGAGTACTTGTTGGTGAAGCCATCATGCTGGACTCGCCGATCAAATAGCCAAGGCCTTCCTAGAAGGAGGTGTCCAGCTTGCATGGGAACCACATCGCACAATACCTCATCCTCATACTTGCCAATTCGAAATGATACCAGCACCTGTTTTGTAACCCTCACTTCACCACTATCATTCAACCACTGCAACTTGTATGGACAAGGATGTTTAAGCGTTGGGAGCCCTAGCTTTTCAACCATGGAAGAACTAGCAACGTTAGTACAACTACCTCCATCAATAATCACACTACATACCTTGCCTTTCACATGACAACGAGTGTGAAAGATGTTCTCTCGCTGCACCTCTTCTTCCTCTTCTTTTGCTTGCAAATTTAAGGCTCGTCGTGTGACTAGTGCAAGCATCTCACCAGATTCTGCCCCAAACTCCTCATCATCGATAGAAACATCTTCCAATGGTGGCATGTCAGCAAGATCTTCATCTTCAGAATCGAGCTCACCACTTTCTCGAATCACCATAACTCTCTTGTTTGGACATTGGCTAGCTATGTGTCCTCGCCCCTGACATTTGAAACACTTTATCTCTCTAGAACGGGACGAAGTAGGGGCTATTTTACCTTGAGGGGTCGTGGCTGGTTTTGGGGTAAAGGATGAAGTAGGTTGGTCTTCTTCCTTCTTTGGATAGTTCGACTGCCAAGGTGTTGCACTTGAATGGTGTGGGCTCGGTCTGGGCTTTGAACTTGTACTACCCCTCTTGAGCTGCCTCTCAACTTTGATTGCCATATGCACCAAATCTTCCAATTCCACATAATGGTGTAGCTCAATTGGATTAGCAATCTCTCGGTTCAACCCATTCAAAAACCTTGCCATGGTTGCCTCCCGATCCTCTTCAACATTGGCTCTAATCATAGCCATCTCCATCTCCTTGTAATACTCATCAACACTCTTGGAACCTTGACGAAGGCCCTGCAACTTAAGGTATAGATCTCGATAATAATGAGGTGGTACAAACCGTCGCCTCATCACCCTCTTCATTGCCTCCCAAGTGTCAATGGCACGATCTCCATTTCGCCTCCTATTGATGCACAACTGATCCCACCAAACAATAGCATAATCAGTAAATTCAATGACAGCTAGTTTTACCTTCTTCATGTCAGAGTAGTTGTGACAATCGAAAACCAACTCCATCTTCTTTTCCCACTCAAGGTATGCCTCAGGATCACTCTTGCCTTGAAAGGCAGGGATTCTCATCTTGATATTTCCCAAATTATTGTCTACCCAGTTCCTAGCTTCCCTATCTCGGCCATACCTCCTATGGTTACCCTCTGACATCCTATCAAAATCTTCATCAGAAACTAACCCTTCCAAATCCCCTTCATCCTCATCCTCCCTTTGGTACACCCTATTCCTCCGTGGCCTCCGTTGTGTTCCTTCTTCTACCCTATCCAACCTCTCATGTATTTGCTCACACTCCGCCCTCATCATCCTTCGCATCTCCCCAATTAGTGCTTGCATTTGCAGATTCGGAACTTCAAGTGGTGGAATATCATTGCTTGCATTTTTCTCTGGATTTTGTGCCATGATGGAAATCTGCAAAATAAGGTTAGAATAATATGGAGAAAAGACCTCACCACACTCCCTCACGTGTTTCGCTCAAATAATATTTTCACTCAAATCCCCTCGTGTTTCACTTAATTTCAATGGCTTTTACCCTCAAATAGGCTCACACCTCTGCCTTTTTCCACTCGTATTATTCTTTAAGTTCTTTCAAAACTAATCCAACGGTAATATGGAGTATTCAAGCAGCAAATCCAACCAAACAAACCAAACGAACACCGACGAAAATTGGTGAAAATGACGAAAAAATGATGATTTTTGGAACACTTGTGTGGGGTTTTGGTCAAAAGGCCTCTAGACCATAAGGAACAAGAATAGAACAAAAATTTTTAAGAGGGGTTTTTCTTTCTTTTTTTTTTTTTTTAGAGTTCGGATCCGCTTGAAATTAAGAGCACCAAAGAACCAATCCGAAAACCAAGCAAACTGTGGTACTATAACAGATTCAAGAACAATCCCAATAACAGAAAACGATTATTCCCAAAATCTAATCTGTGATTCAACCAATAAAATCAAAACCAAACTAATTTGTGGCACTATAACAGTCTCGGATTCCACAACAAATAAAGGAACCAATTGAAACAAGGGACACAATTGAAACAAGGGAATTATCAATACCAATTTCGGATTTCATAACAAGAACATGAGAAACCCAAGGAAAAATTCGGATTTAACAATAAGAATAAGAGAAACTCAAGCCCAACTCAGATTTCACCATAAGAACAAGAGAAATCTCAAACCCAATTTCAGATTTTACAATAAGAACAAGAGAAACTCAATCCCAATTTCAGATTTCTCAATAAGAATAAGAGAATCTCAATCCCAATTTCGGATTTCACAATAAGAATAAGAGAACCTCAATCCCAATTTCAGATTTCACAATAAGAATAAGAGAAAACTCAATGCCAATTCGGATTGCACAATAAGAACAAGAGAAACCCAAAAGCACATTCGGATTTAACAACAAAACAAGAGGACTCAATGAAAATTCGGTTTTCACAATTAAGAACCCTAATTCAAGATTTTTAGAAACGAAAAGAAAACAAAATAGGGGAAATTTCAGAAACCCTAATTCAATTGCAATATTTGAAAAAAGAAACGAAATGGAAAAAATAAGAAAAAAAAAAAAAAGATAGGCAAACCGTATGAACCTAGGCTCGGATTTCAAACAAGGAAACAATTGAAATAAGGAAAACAACAAGCTCTAGAATAGTTTCAGATTTCACAAGGAAACAAGGACAAAGAAATCAAAACACGAGTAGATGATGAAATTTTTTTATTTTTTTTTCTAATATAGAAACACGAATTGAAAGAAAAACACAAAGTAAAGGATAGGCCAAACCGGATGATCCTAATCTCTGATACCAACTGATACGAACCACACCAACATTGTGATGAAACCCGACACCAAATATGGAACAGCCACCAAGAACACACGAGATTGGAATGGAACCGCGACCCAATGCTTAGCCAAGCATGAACCTTGGTATGAGGAAGACGCCACAAACGGGGATGGAATCCGTTTGATAAGTCAGGATGAACGCCACAAGGAATCTCCTTGATAAGTTCAAAAGTTTCTTCAAGAACTCAAGAAGAAATAAACTCACAATTTCATTCAACATAATCTGATTTTTCCAAATGTTTTCAAGGCCTTATATAGCCGAAAATTACATCAATACAAGCCCCTTTGTCTTCCTAAAAACCGAAATATTAAAGACAAGCCTTTTGTCTTCCTAATGAAACCGAAAAATAAAGACAACCCTTTGTCTTCCTAATGAAAACCGAAATTTAAAGACAACCCTTTGTCTTCCTAATAAAAACCGAAAATTAAAGACAAAAAGGACTCTTGGACTCACACAAGTCAAGTGTTTGACTTATCACAAAATAAACAAAGACTAAAAAACGTGATTAAAAATAAAAAGACTCATTACAAGAAGCTAAATATTGATCAAGCTCCTAAACTGGTGTCCTCATCATTCCTCCCCTCTTGGCTTGGATCAACTGGAACTTGACTTGGATTTTGAGTCTTGGTGTCCTCATCACATACATCTCACCACTTTGTTCTTAGCTATTCGTAGGTGCCAGAAACGTGGGACGTTACAATAAATGTATTCATTAAGTTAATATTCTGAAAACACATTCATATATCATAAAGCACATAAATCACAAAATTGTACAAATTTCCCCTTAAAATTGGCCAAATTATAGAAATACACCTCCTTAAGGAAAACAGATGTTGAATAAAATTTGAATATTGGAGCTTTCGCTTCTTGGTCCTTTTAAGGTATCTTAGAGCCCTCTCAACAGCCGTCCAATGTTTGATACTTGTATTGCCTATAAACTTACTTAGTTTACTAACCACACATGCAATATCCGTTGTTGTACAATGAATGGAGTACATTAAACTCCCTAATGCAGTTGCATACTCAATTTGAGCCACACCTCTACCATTATTTTTTTTATGCTTTTGACTTGAATCATAGAGTTTATTTGCCTCTTTCATTTTGAGATGCTTAAACTTGTCAAACACTTTCTCGACATAGGGAGCTTTACTTAAGGCACAATCCCTATCATTCCTTCTCAATTTTATACCCAAAGTGATATCGACCTCTCCAAGGTTCTTCATTTTAAAATTGGAAGTTAGAAACCTCTTCATTTCTATTATGGATTTCATCTCATTACTCAAAATCAACCTATAGAGACACCAAGATGACATAGCCATCACATTCTTATAGTATAAGCACTTGTACGCATTATTGTGTTGAAACCCATGTGAAACATTGGCTTTATCAAACTTCTTATGTCATTGCTTTGGTGCTTGTTTTATTCCATACAATGATTTAACAAGCCTGCACACTTTATGTAACGCCCTGGATAGCCAAGACCGTTACACTGTGTGTTTATAAAGATGCAAGACTTGCTAATCAAGTCATTTAGTTCGAAATGTGTCACTAAAACTATAATAGAACAAGGGTTAAAAGATTTTGTTCTCAAAAGCTTCATTTCTTATAAACAAACATTCTTTTCACATGGGATCCCAAAAGTAGTAAAGTTAAAGATCGTTTACAAAAGATTCAAGATTTAAATATAGTTGCTAGCCACTCTAAGGCAAAACAGACGAAAAGGCTTTTCTCGTCCTGTTCCATTCCTCGGTCGTGGCAGCCGATCAGCTGGTTATGTACATTTAGCCCCGAAGCTCTCCATCTCAGGACTGGTCCAACTTTCCTTTTCCTTTACCTACACCACGTAGCACCCGTGAGCCAAGGCCCAGTAAGAAAACACAATAGCAGAGCATAATCATTAAGCAAATAACTAGATAACTCACATAGTATAAACGTATACTCAACAGTTCAAACATTCATGTTGTTCAAGTATTCATCATACCAAGTACATCATCTCAAATCATTAATCAATCTACATATGATAACTAGGGTAAACGCCCTTAGGCCGCACCCTCTATTTATCCCATTGACTCCGGCCTACTTAAACTGAGCTCAGTGAATATTAAGCTGTCCTCAGCTACTAGTGGCTAAGTCGCGCCCTGCGCGCAAGTATTGTTTACAACACCCTTAGGCCGTTTATCACATGTCCCATGGCATAATACCATCTATGACATCATACAGATATAGGGAGCTCTTAGTCCCATCACAAACGCATAACCGGGTGCAATTTTCTTACCTTTAGATTCGCTAGCTTTGTTCAATTTGATCCTCAAGCACGATCCCGCCTTAGCCCTAGCGTACACCTAGTCACAGCCATAGATCAGAATCATCATCAAACCTCAAATCCAAAATCTAGCCTCGAGACCAATCCCGAGCCCTCGGGCAACCCTAATTCCACCAAACGGGGTGGTGGAATCAAACCCCAAGCCCCTGGGCAAAAACCCTAAGAAATAACCTAAAAATCCCTTTCTGGGAACAGGGTAGCGCTACAACGCCCTAAGGAGAGCGCTACAGCGCTACAAATAGAGCCAAAAGGCTCAGGAACTTTAGGACCTAGCGTTCTAGTGCTCAGTGACTAGCGTTGTAGCACTAGTCACAGCACAACCCAGCACAACTTTTTCTCCTTCGAATTTTCCCGAGCCAAACCTCCTCAAAACTCAACCAAACCTCACCCAAACTTCAAAAAAGCCTCCCAGCATCCTCAACTCATCCTATAAGTCCTAACCACACAAAATTCAATCACATGCACCCTAAAAAAAGGAAATTACCATAACTGAACCAAAAGCTCAGAAACTCAATAAGAACAACAACTGAAAGCACATAATTCAAGTGACCAAGATCAGAGCTTCTTACCTTAAACAGAGAAGTTCAACCTTAGGCTATCCTCCACTCTTCCTTAGCTTTCACTCCTCAAAGCTTCAACCTCAATTTCCGTAGAATCCCCACAGAATTCTACTTAGAAAACCAATTCAACACCAATACCAAGAACTGAATGTTAACCTCAAAATCTTACCTCAGTTGATGAGCAACCTCAGCTAGTTTCCGCAACCTGATCAAGATCCCAAGTACACAGTCTTAGCCTAAAGATCCTCTGGATTTTAGCCCCAAATCTCCAGAAGAAATTGATGGAGAAGACCCAAACCGTTCTTGAAAATTGCCCTGCTTTTCCCTTCTTTCCTTTTCCTTGTTTTCTTTCTTCTCTTACTTTTCTTTCCTTCAGACCTCTACTACCTTCTAAACATTCCACTAGGGCATAATGCTTAATAATACTTATCCCTTATAGGCCAAATGACCACTTTGCCCTCCCATAATTCCTAAGCCTTTAAATCTACCTAGGGACACTTTGGTCATTACACCCAATTCCCTCTAATTCCTCGAGTGCTCTAATATTTATTGCTTACTTCCTGACACCTAACTAATCACCAATTATATTCCTCAATATCAAAATAGACTCCAATATATTCTTTAAATTCCCAGAAATACCCCCAGGTTCGCCCCGAGCCGGGTATAAATCCCCGCCGTGACTTTTTTGCTAAACTGCTCACTAAGATCGCCTCGACTCACAGGTTACAAATGTATCCACATAATAATGTGGTCTCGAAAATTTATCACAAATATATACAGTTATGCCCTCAACAGGCCAAAATTACAAATGTGCTCTTCTAACCTAATCAGGGCCTACATGCATACTAGTACACATAGATATGCATCACAGATATTCAAATAATCATATAACATGCTTTTAATCACTTAATTCACATATAATCCAGTTATGCCCTCCAGGAACACTAATCAAGGCCCTTATGCCTTATTAGCAAATTTGGGTCGTTACACTTTATGTTCATTTCCCCTTAGAACAAAACCCTTTGGTTGTTCCATATAGATCTCATCATCGAGATCTCCATTTATTAATGTCGTTTTGACATCCATTTTATGGACACAAGTGTTATATATTGATTATAAGTCAAATAAAACTCTTATTGAGGTTGTCCTAACAACAGGTGCATATGCGTTAAAATAATCAATTCCTTCTTTTGTTCTAAACCCTTTGGCTACTAATCTAGCCTTGAAGGTTTGTAAAGTGCCATCAGTGTGATATTTTATCCAAAATATCCACTTAGACCCAATTTGTTTTGAACATTATGGAAGGTATATCAATTCCCATGTGTGGTTTGACATAATTTAATCCATCTCATCATTTATTGCCTCCATCCCAAATGCTGAGTCGCTTAATGACATTGCCTCTTGGTAGGTTTTTGGATCATTCTCAACTAGAAGTACCATAGAAAATTTCCATGTGACTTCTTCAAGGTTTCCCTCTACTTGTTAGAGTGTCTTCAGCTGAGAATATTTATCATTTGATCTCAACTTTTTAAGCCTTTGGCTTCTTAGTGGCAATATGGGTGGCTCATCAACCATTGGATCTTTCTCCTCATGAAATTCTCCAACACTTGTGGGTACTTGAGACAATCTATCACAATTGAATAATTTCTCAAAGAATTCCATTTTTCTTGATTCAATTATGACATTAGACTTCATGTCTAATAGCCTATAGGCCTTGCTATTTGAGGCATAGCCTACAATGTACTCTTAACGATCCTTGCACCGAACTTGGTCCTTTTTGGCTTTGTGCTCTTGTAATAGGCAAGGTACCCGCTAGACATTAAGAAATCCTAGGTTAAGTTTCTTTCATGTCCATAACTCATATGGAGACACATTATTATTCTTTATAGGAATTCGATTTAATAAATGACTCGCAGCAAGCAAGGCTTGACCCCACAAATTATAACACAATTTAGCATGTAAAAGTATCGAATTAATCATCTAAAGATATATCCTATTCTTTCTTTTTGCTGTTCCATTTTGTTCTAGAATGTAGGGTTCCATGCATTCATGAATAATGTCAAATTGTTCATAAAACACATTAAAATTATTTGAAAGTATTCGCCACCTCTATGTAATGACAAGACCGATGTGAATTAACTATCTTTATAAACTTACCATTTGCCATAATAATTTAATTAATATCATAATAGATGATCATTTGTAGATTAGTCTAAATCTTGAGTAATCATGAACTTCTGTTTGTGCTTATTGGATCTTTTTATTTATTCGTTAAGGCATCTTGACATAATAATGCTAGTGACTTTTATTTTGGAGATTCAATATCATGAATGGCTGGGAACGTGTTTTTACAATCATGGAATCCATGTTTTCCTAAAAGATCGAATATTGGTTCCGTTAAGTGTTAATTTTGGAACTGAATGGTAAAATGGTCATTTTGACCAGCTCTAATTAACAAACCAATAAATGGAGGACATGACTGCATTTATTGATTATATCAATGGACCAGAAGAGAAAACTATGTAAATATAATTCTATTAATACTATGAGTGCCATTCCATATTTATAGTGGAGTAATCATGGAATTAATAAATAAGATTATGGAATTAAAGAGTTTAATTAATAATCTAGTTTATTGGAGCTTTGTATTATAGGTCCACGGTCCCTGGGTCGCCTCTGTCTTACAATGTCAAGGGTAATTATGTCACAAGGAAGATCAATAGAGAAATGGACTAAATTTCAAATGAATTAATTTTTGAGGGCAATGGAATAATTATGTAATAATTATGGTCAATTGATAAATTGTGAATTAATTAATTAATCAACTAATTAGTTTTTATTTGAAAATTTTTATATTAGTTCAAATAAATATTAATCATGTTTGAATTAATATTTGAGAGAGTTTAATTATTATCTTATTATAAGATAATTATTTAAAACTGGTAGCTTTTAAGATAACATTAATTTTCAATTAATTGATAATTGTGAGTTAATTTTCAGTTAATTGATATATTATCTTATAATTAATTAAACAAACAAATGAGAAAATTAGGAATAGAGCATGAGTGGCACCGCTCTTGTCTTGCTACATCCCTGGGATTTGAATTTCAAATTAATTTGTTTATTTAATTATTTGATTATTCTTTTAAAAAATGATTTAAAATAAATAATTAAAATATGTTTCAATTGGTGAGTTTTAATTTAATTAAATAAGTATTTTAAAATAGTTTAATTATCTATATAAACCTGAAAATAAGTGATTCTTTTCTAAGTCAATTATTTTCTAGGTTATCAGGCTCTCTCAAAAAGAAAGAAACGATAAAATTTTCTATACCTGAAATTCTTAACGTTTCCATAGCCTCTCTTTTCTCAATCCTCTGTAGATCATATGTGTTGAGTACATCTAGAGAGCGTAAAATCAACCTATGAATCCTACGTGTCCACACACGTCCTTGTGTGTTAGAAGAACAACTTTGAAGGCTAAGGTGTGAGCTTTCATAAGGATAGGAATATCGTTGATTTTTACTAAAAGTCTCAAGGACACTTGATACGCTACAAGAGGTAATCTTTATTCCTCGTATGTGTTAATTTAATATATGTATATATGTATGATCCTGACTAGTATTAATATTTTTTAAAATCCCCTCCCCTT
Source organism: Humulus lupulus (assembly GCF_963169125.1). NCBI lineage: Eukaryota > Viridiplantae > Streptophyta > Magnoliopsida > Rosales > Cannabaceae > Humulus > Humulus lupulus. The sequence continues at coordinate 156,531,926 of NC_084794.1, read as the reverse complement.
ACATCCCGCTCTGTATTTTGATATTTTTCTAATTTAATACCAACACTTTGTCACTTATAAGAGTCTTAATTTTCCTTTCCAATTAATTTTCTACGTCAACTTTATAGATTCTAAATGCATTAAATGCCTCATCCATACTCTTAAACAATTATACATAAGTATACCTAGAGCAATTATTTATAAAAGTTATGAAGTATCTATTTCCTCATCTAGTCATCATGCCATTTAATTCACATAAATCACTTTAGCAAGTTTAAAAATCTATCATCACTAGGAAAATGTTTCTTAGCCCTTTTACATTTAACATATAATTTACATTTATCATGCTCTTTCACATTACAATTAATTAAACAACAATTAACTATTTTTTGAATTGTACTAAAACTTATTTGAGTAAGTCTATTATGCAACAAAGTAATTAAATTACAATTAATCACATTACAAGAACTTGATATCACATTACTATTGTCATTATCAAGAGTACAAAGTTTGAACATCCCATCACATGAATAACATCCTCCCACAAAAGTGCCCAATTTAGTCAAAATGGGTTTACTAGATTCAAACTCAATTTTGATACCAGGTTTACTCAATAAACTTTCACTTACAATGTTTCCATTTATATCAGGAACATAGAAAACATTAGTTAAGCTCTCTTTCTTTCCATTAGTGAAAAACAAATCAATGCCACATCTTCGAAGTACATTGGATCTTTTTTCATTTATCATTTCGATTTCAAGTCCATCTGTTGCAGGTTCAAAGCTGTTAAAAAGAGTCTTATCATAGGTTTCATGAATGGTGACACAAGTATCATACCACCATCTTTGCACCTTTTCTTGGATTTCATTAACTTCACTCAAGGTTGCAATGATGTCAACATCAAATGCATTGGCCTTGATATCATCACTTAAGATTGTAATGATCTCATCATCAAATGCATTGACGTTAGTACCTTCGATTACTCTTGCAATGATCTAATCATCACTTTCATTAACATATTTACCTTCTCCTAAGGTTGCAATAGTCTTATCCCTAAGTGCATAAATCATGTCAATTTCTTTTAGAGTTATCATGCAATTCTCATTGAATGCATTATTCTCAATTAGGGTTACAATGCATTCCTCATTGATTGCATTAGATTAAATTAAGGATACAAATATATAATCATCAACTACAATAACTCAATTAAATTTATTTCAGAGTACAATGATCTCAATATCTATTGTATTAACTCGAATCCCATTATAACTTATTTGTAAATTATCATATTTCACATGATGATCAATAATTTTACAAACAAAGCAAGCACAAAAATAACCCTTGAATTGTTTATTAACATTCACAATTATAGTCATGCATTTAACAATAAACTCTAACTCAAACAAAAATGGCAGCAAGTTTTTTATCATTAAAATTCTTGAAATCTACACAATTAGAATTATTTATTTTTTTCATGACACCTTTCACTATTAAAATATAGCCACCAGCCAATTTGGAGGGAGGAGAAGCTGGAGGAGATGCAGCTGACCAAACTGCTCCAACAGATCCTCCTGCCCCTGAGGCTCCTTAAAGTATTTTGTTCTTTTTCTTTTCTTTAATAACACGACCTACAGGTCGTGATGTAAAGACTGAATTTTTATTTTTAATTTTGCTGCATGGGAAAAATTATAATATTTCTGTCTATTATAACATATGTTCGCATGTCCGAACTTAGCATAGTACTTTGGCTTGATTTAACAAAATATAAAATTTGAAAAATACTCTAAGTACCGTAGCATGCTTTCACTCATTTTGTTCATGTGTTTACATATCTCTTGGTATGCTTTGCTATTGATGTACCTTATATGCCCCCCAAGTGATCGAGGAGCTTTAGGTCCTTGGTCACTTGCCTTGACCATGACCTGTGCGAACATTACTGCTCGGTAGGAAACGTAACACTTATAATTCAACAAAACAACACACGTAATGAACAAATACTTGTAAAAATAAATTTACAAAGGTTGGCAAGAATGACTGGCTGCGCACAGTCCCTTATAATTCTCGTATTAAAAATGGACTAAACATGTCTTTACGGCTGATCTTAAAAATATCTTACACTTATAAGCGATTATCCATACAACGTGGCTAACCCAATTTCACAACTTGTAAAAAGTAAAAATTAATACAAGCTAGTCCTTTAAAAAGGACTGTTTATTGGTAGTACTTACGCAGGTGTTCTCCGTTCCAATAGCGTGGGACGAGATCACCATTTCAGCGTGCAAGCTTGTAGGTGCCTGGATGAAGGACTTCCTCAATCTGGTAAGGTCTTTCCCAGTTTGGTCCGAGTACTCCAGCAGTTGGGTCGCGGGTGTTTAAGAAAACTCGTCGAAGTACTAGATCTCCGACGTTGAACTTTCTTTCTTTCACCTTTGAGTTAAAATACCGGGCGACTCTTTGCTGGTACGCACCTACTCGGAGTTGGGCTTTTTCCCGTTTCTCTTCAAGTGAGTCTAGGGATTCCATCATCAGTTGGGTATTCTGGTCCTGGTCGTATGTAATTCATTGGTGTGAGGGGGGATCAAACTCGACAGGAAACATAGCTTCATACCCATACACTAAGGAAAACGGGGTATGACCTGTCGCAGTTCAATGAGAAGTTCTATACCACCAAAGTACTTCAGGCAGCTGTTCTGGCCATGCTCCTTTAGCATCTTAAAGCCTTTTCTTTAGGGTATCTTTGAGTGTTTTGTTCACTGTTTTGACTTGCCCATTTGCTTGTGGGTGTGCGACTGAAGAAAAGCTTTTGACGCTTCCATGCCTTTCGCAGAAGTCTGTGAATAAGTCGCTGTCAAACTGGGTGCCGTTGTCTGAGACAATTTTTCAAGGCAAACCATATCGACAAACAATGTTCTTGATGACAAAGTCAAGAACTTTCTTGGTCGTTATGGTAGCGAGCGACTCAGCTTCGACCCATTTGGTGAAGTAGTCGACTGCTACGACAACATATTTTACTCCACCCTTTCCCATTGGCAGGGATCCAATCAAATCTATACCCCATACTGCGAAAGGCCAAGGACTCTGCATCTGCTTTAACTCGTTGGGAGCTGCGCGTGGGATCTTGGAAAATCTTTGACACTTATCGCATTTTCGCACAAACTCCATTGAATCTTCACATAATCTTTTTTGACAAGCTTTGCCCCCCAGCGTGATCCCCACAGAAGCCTTCATGTATCTCCCTCATGAGCTCTTTAGCCTTTTCCAGTGTAATGCATCTGAGCAGTGGCATGGAGTATCCTCTTCGGTAAAGGACACCATCAACCAGTGTATACCTAGCAGCCTGTCTTTGAAGAGCTCTGGCTTTGTTTCTATCTACTGGTAGTACTCCATTTGTGAGATACTACAAATATGGAGCCATCCATGCATCCTCCATCCAGATTTCCATATTGGTTTCGTCTTCTCGTATGCTCGGCTCGCACAATCTTTCTACTGGCACTATATTCAAAGTGTCAGCGTCTTTCGCACTTGCGAGTTTGGCTAAAGCGTCTGCGTTTGAATTCAGATCTCGTGGAATTTGCTAGAGGGTATACTTCTCGAATTGCGCCAACATATCTCTAGTTTTGTTTAAGTAGGCCACCATTTTGAGGCCCCACGCTTGATACTCCTAATACTTGATTCACTACCAGCTGTGAATCACTGTAGATATCAAGCACTTTTATATTCATGTCTTTGGTAACCTTAGTCCTGCGAGGAGTGCTTCATATTCGGCCTCATTGTTCGATGAGGTGAAATCGAACCTAATAGCGTAGTGAAATCAATGCCCTTCTGGCATTATCAATATCACTCTTGCTCCTGAGTGAGATTCATTGGACGATCCGTCTGTGAATAACTTCCACGAAGGAGCTTTGACTTGTGGCTCGGGCGCACTAGGCTCTTCGCACTGCTCGTCGTCTGGGAGCTCAGTGAATTCCGCGATGAGGTCAGCTAAGACTTGTCCTTTTAATTTTGCTCAGGTGAATATGTGATATCGAACTGCCCGAGTTTGACTAACCATTTTAATAAGCATCCAGCTGCTTCTGGCTTTTGCAGAACTTGCCGAAGGGGCTGGTCAGTTAAGACTGTGATGGGATGGGATTGGAAGGAAGGACGTAACTTCCTTGGGGCCAAAATCAAGCAATAGGCTAACCTTTCGATTGGAGGATACCTCAATTCAGCCCAGATTAACCTCTTGCTTACATAGTAAATCGCTTTTAGTACGCCTCCTTCTTCACGTACTACTACCGCACTAGCAGCAAATTCGGTGATTGCCAAGTAAATGAACAAAGTTTCTTCGTCCATGGATTTTGATAAAACAGGATGCTGTGCCATGTCGGCCTTTAAGGCCTGGAAAGCCTGCTCGCAGTCTCCTGTCCATTCGAATTTCTTGTTGCCTCTAAGTAGATTGAAGAAAGGGACGCATTTATCTGTCGAGTTGGAAATGAATCTACTTAGTGCGGCAATTCTTCCAGTTAAACTTTGCACATCCTTGATTTTCATTGGCGATTTCATGTTGATCAGAGCTTTTATCTTATCGGGGTTGGCCTCGATTCCTCTCGAATTAACAATAAACCCCAAAAATTTCCCTGATTTAATTTCATCTGATATTTGTTCAGAACGTTGAAACACTCTTGTAAATCCTTCACATGTCCTTCTACATTTTTCGACTTTACCAGCATGTCATCCACGTACACCTCCATGTTTACTCCGATCAACTCCTTAAACATGTGGTTGACCAATCGCTGGTAAGTCGCATCAGCATTTTTCAGTCCGAAGGGCATTACTTTATAACAGTATAACCCTGTATCAGTCCGAAAGCTAGTGTGATCCTTGCCAGGGGGATGCATACTGGTCTTATTGTATCCTGAGTATGCATCTATGAAGGAGAGGATGTTATGTCCTGCAGTTGCATCGACCAACTGGTCGATCCTTGGGAGTGGGAAGCAATCCTTTGGGCAGGCTTTATTGAGGTCTGTGAAATCCACACAAGTTCGCCATTTTTCATTAGGCTTAGGAACTAGTACCGGATTAGAGACCCACGATGGATAAAACGCCACCCCGATGAACCCATTCTCCTTCAGTCACTCGACTTCCTCTTTTAAGGCTTTCGACCTATCCTTATCGAGCAGCCTTCTTTTCTGTTGCATGGGTGGAAAACTCTTGTCAACATTCAGGACATGGCTGATAACTGCTGGATCTATTCCAGCCATGTCTTTGTGTGACCAGGCAAAAACTTCCTGGTTCTTTCTCAAAAATTCCACCAGTGCATACTTCGTTATTGCTTCTAAGTTCTTCCCAACCTTTACCACTCTGGTCGGGTCTTCTTCGTCAAGTTGGACCTCTTCCAGGTCCTCGAAGGGTCCAACATCTTCCTCAAAATCCCCAAAGTGAGGATCTAAGTCCCTATCCTCACTTTGGGCAACACCCTATTTGGTCACTCCATCACCGGATTGGGCTTGTGTATCAATTGCCATCTGCAACCTATCTGGGGGAGTGCTTTTCGACGCTCCCTTCTTCGCCTTTGTAACTGAGGCGTTGTAGCACTCCCTTGCTTCTCTCTGATTTCCCAACACGTGTCCTACCCCTGAGTCTGTGGGGAATTTCATGGCCAAGTGCCATACTGAGGTGACGGCCCGAAGATCAACCAGTGTGGGCCTTCCAATAACAGCATTGTACGCCGAAGGACAGTCGACTACTATAAAATTAGCGAGTAATGTCCTGGTAGTAGGCGCTGTACCTGTTGTGACTGGAAGTCTGATTGACCTTGCTGGGGCGAGTCCCTCGCAAGAGAAGCCGTAAATTGTTTGGTTGCAGGGCTCCAAGTCCTTAACGGACAACTTCATGCGTTCTAGCAAAGATTTGTACAGGATGTTCACTGAACTTACTGTATCCACTAGTACTCTTTTCACCATCATGTTGGCGATTTGAACGTCCACAACCAGCGGATCGGAATGTGGGAACCGGACATGCTGGGCGTCGCTATCAGAGAAGGTTATCTCACCATCCTTTGACCGAGCCTTCTTTGATGCCCTGTCCTCCACAGTCATCATCTCAATGTTCTGGTCGTGACATAGGGTCTGAGCATATCGTTCCCTTGCCTTTCCACTGCTTTCCGCGAGGTGCGGGCTTCCGCAGATGGTGAGTAAAGTGCCAGCTGCGGGGTGAGGCTGCAAAGGTGGCGAGCATTGGCATGTGGACGCATGCTCGTTGCCACCTGGAGCCTCTCATTGGGAATTTCCTGAGGCCCGTACATATCTTCTCAAGTGTCCTTGTCTAATAAGGAACTCGATTTCATCCTTTAGCTGGTTGCATTCATTTGTATCATGTCCGTAGTCGTTATGATAACGACAGGACTTGGTAGCGTCTCTCTTCGAAATATCTTTTCGAATGGGAGCAGGTTTTTATAAGGCACACTGGAACTCGTGGCCTGATACACCTCTCCCCAAGACTCAATAAGGGCAGTGTAGTTAGTAAACCGAGGTTCATAACGATTACCCTTGGCTCGTTTATTGTCAGAGGTGGAAGGCTCATTATGTGGCCGTGGCCGTTTCCCCCCATTCTTGCTATTTCCATTGCCATTCCCGTTGCCTTTGCCGTTGGTTTTTGACAAATTGGTGGCTTTGGCGGGCTCAGATGTCCCCTTATCCTTGCCTGGGGGCTTTCCTTCATTGGCTATGGCGTCTTCGAGCTTGATGTAGCGATCAGCTCGATCCCAAAATTCCTGGGTAGTCCTAACCCCATGCTTTCTGAGGCTATTCCAGAGAGGCGTGCGGTGCTTAACCGCTGCAGTTATGGCCATCATCTTGCCTTCGTCTCCCACTGTTTTCGCTCCAGCAGCTGCTCGCATAAAATGCTGGACGTAAGTGTTGCATTAGAAAGTGTTGCAGGAAAGATGCTGCACCGAGCGTCTTCAGACACTTTCTGAATGTCCATTTGTATCTCAAACTTGTTGACATGAGATACTGGGTCACCATACCCGTCAAAGTTTGGAAGTGTAGGCATCTTAAACTTGCTAGGAGTTTCTGCCATAGATATCCTTTGAAGGAAAGGAGTGCCCTTTCTCCTATCGTGATCGATATAAGACGTTCTTCCCCCGACCAGCTGTTGCACTGCCTGGTTGAGGGCATCTATCTGGGCTTGCATGACACCAGGAATCGTTGGGGCCTCTGCTCCTGGAGGAATGTACTCATCGTGCCGTTCCCTCGATCGTTGAGTACATCTCTTAAATCCTCTTCTCTTCTCCGCTGCTCCCTCACTCCGAGCTGGTTGAAGACGTTATTTTGTCTGGGCTGCCCCCCAGCGTCACGTCTTTCGGGTTGGTCATCCCTAGGTGGTGGGCTTCTGCCCCCACCTCTTTCTTCATTTCTCCGACCGTCATTTCCTCTGCCTGAGTCGACCTCATTATAACCATGTCCATCTCTGAACCTCGACTGGTTGTGGTGGGATTGATTGTTCCCTCGGTTGGCTCCTCGAGCTGGAACATCCCGAGCGTTAGAGGGTGGCCTGCGTTAGTCGGTGGGTCCCCATGCATTGTCATGCCGTGGGGGGCCCCGGACCTCAGAGCCTGTCTCCGAGTTCCTTCTGTTACCAAAAGGATGCTGCCCTCTGCTCGGTGGGTTCGGCTCTTTGCTCCTATGGCATCTAGGATTACGGGGCTGCTGCCCGACCCTATTTTGTCTTGACCGCGGGGGATTGCCGCGACCAGCCTGGGATGGAGGCTGCGCTTCAGGATCCCTTAGTGGGACATCTTCCTGAGGCATTGGTGGCTGCTCGGACCTTTAGGGGCTTGAGGGCTGGATCGGCGGGCTAGGATTAGGGCCCCTTTGGGGTGGCCAATTTGAAGGTTGATCAGGCTATGATGCAGGTGCAGCCTGATTCCTAGCAAGCTATAGGGCTACTTCGAGGGCTGCCATGGCTTCCCTCTGGCGACGGTCCATCTCCGCCTGCCTTTCACTCAGTTCCAGGCACTGTCACTCAATCTCTTGTTGCTGCCGTGCCATAATCTCGGCAGCACTTTCCTGGCTAGCCCTCAGATTGGCCAGTTCGTCTTGCAATACCCTTAGGGTATTCTTCAGCGTCTCGGAATCCAGTTCTTTTTCATCGAATTCCAAATGTGGCTCATCTTCAGTCACGTTTGGAGGAGGAGGCGGTTGATATGGTGCAGTGCTAGCCGCCTGCTCAGTCTTCTTTGTTGTTTTCGCCATTGATACTTCAACAATATTATATCAAGCTCTCAATGAAAGCACTAGAATGTTGACCCTAATTTTGGTCAACTGACACGGAGTCAAAAATGCTTGATGTAGACAGATAGGTGGAAATGAGAATAATGAAAAAAACAGTAAAGCACACAAGAATTTATAGTGGTTCGGCCCCAGAATCTGGTAATAACCTACGTCCACTTGAGCTATTATTGATCTAATATTTCAAAGGAGTGATCAAAGAACTAGGGTTCAATGAGTTTAACCAACCTCTGAAGAACAAAACAATATATCGAATGTGATAGCTCTTGCTCATTCGTAAATCTCTAATCTCCCGTAATTAGAAAGCCAAAAATCCCTTCCTTGAGCTATCTTCTCATTATTTATAGGCTCAAGGAAGATTACATTAATTAGTTACAGATATTCTTTCCTAATTAATCGGATCATCAGGAATTATTGGAGACAATCTCGGGATTGACTAAGATCTTTATAAAATTATCTTGAAATATGCGGAGTGTACGACCAAGCTGGTCGTAGGAAAAACTCAAGCGTTATGCATGCAATATCTCACTGGTCGATAGTCGAACAGAATTCTACCAGGTTTCAGCCACGTGCTAGAAATCACTCGCCACGTCATCCGTGCCTGTTTTTTGGATAACATTTGGTTTATAAAGTTATTGATCATCATGTGACATATGGTAATTGTTAAATTTACCATAATGAGATTAGGATTAATACAATTGATGATGAGATCTTTATGACCTTAATTGAATTTAATGAATTTGATGAGGAATGTACGATAACCCTAAAGAGAATCGACATAGTTAATGCATGTAGTGATGACCTTAATGCAACCTTAAGAGAAGGTGAACATGTCAATGCAATTGATGATGAGATCATTGCAAAAGAAAGTGAAGAAAGTAAGGTCAATGCATTTGATGATGAGATCATTGCAAACCTAAGTAATGATACCAAGGCCAATGCATTTGATTTTGATATCATTGCAACCTTGTGTGAAGTTAATGCAACCAAGGAAATGTTCAAGGATTGTGGTACGATATTTGTGCCACCACTCATGCAACCTACGATAAAACTCTTTTCAAAACATTTGCAAGTGAAAAGGAGGGACTTGAAGTCCAAATGAGAAATGAAAAGAGATCCAAGGTACTTGGAAGGGACTGCATTGATGTGTTATTCACTAATGGAAAGAAAGTGACCTTAACCAATATTTTCTATGTTCCTGATATGCCTAAAAACATTATAAGTAGACGACTAATGAGTAAATTTGGCATCAAAACTGAGTTTGAATCTAGTAAACTCATTTTGATTAAATTGGGCACTTTTGTGGGAAATGGTTATTCATGTGATGGGATGATCAAACTATGTACTATTGATAATAACAATAATTATATGGCATATAAATCTTGTAATGTGATTAATTCTAGTTTTATCACTTTGTGGCATAATGGACTTGCTCATATAGTTATAACACAATTAAAAGAGTTGTTAAATGTGGATTGATTAATTATGATGTGAATGAGCATGATAAATGTGAATTATGTGTGAAATCTAAAATGGTAAAGAAACCTTTTTCAAGTGTTGATAGATGTTCAAACATGCTAGTGATTTATGTGTATACTTATGTGTATTAATACATAGTGATTTATGTGTATTAAATGGCATGTTTACTAGAGGAGGAAATAGATATGTCATGACTTTTATTGATGATTGTTCTAGGTATACTTATGTGTATTTACATAAGAGTAAAGATGATAGAGGTGGTGAATATTTTTCAAACGATTTAAATGAGTTTTGTGAACAACATGGCATCATACATGAATGCATCGCACCATAAACTCCACAAAAAAGAGGCATTATACATGAATGCACTGCACCATACACTCAACAGAAAAATAGAATAGTTGAAAGAAAGAATATGACTTATCTTGAGATGTTTAACTCTATGCTTTTACATGCTAAATTGTGTTATAATTTGTGGGTTGAAACTTTGCTTACTGCGTGTCATATATCGAATCGAATTCCTATGAAGAAGAACAATGTATCAACATATGAGTTATGGAGAGGAAAGAAGCCTAACCGAGGCTATTGTAACGTGTTGGGGTGCCTTGTTTATTGCAAGAGCACGAAGCTTAAAAGGATCAAAATTGTTGGCTATGCCTTAAATAGCAAGGCATATAGGCTATTAAAGTTGGAGTGTAATGTGATAATTGAATCAAGAGAAGTGGAGTTCTTTGAGAATATGTTATATTGTGATAAAACACCAAAGAACCCACAGGTGTTGGAGAATCTCTTAAAGAGAAAGATCCAAAGCTTTCTGAGCAACCAATATTTCCTCGGAGAAGCAAAAGTCTTAAAGAGTTAGAATCAATTGAGAAATATTCTAAGGTAGAAATACTCTGCCTAGTAGAGGGCAACCTTGAAGAAGTCACATGGAAATATCATATGGTTCTTCAAGTTGAGGATGATCCCAAAACATTCCAAGAAGTAATGTCTACGAGAGGCTTTGCTTTTTTGAAGGAAGAAATAAATGATGAGATGGATTCAATAATGTCAAACGACACATGAGAGTTGATAGACCTTCCATAAGGTTCAAAACCAATTAGGTGAAACTGGGTATTTTGGAGGAAATATCACACTGATGGCACATTACAAACCTTCAAGGCTAGATTAGTAGCCAAAGGGTTTTGAAAAAAGGTAGGAATCAATTATTTTGACACATATCCACTGGTTGTTCGGAAAACCCCTATAAGAGTACTATTTTTCTAATCATGAATATATATAACCTTTATGTTCATCAAATGGATGTCAAAATGACATTCCTAAATGGAGATCTCGTTGAGGAGAAATATATGGAACAACTAGAAGGTTTTGTTCTAAGAGGAAATGAACATAAAGTGTGTAGGCTTGTTAAATCATTATATGGTTTAAAACAAGCACCAAAACAATGGCATGAGAAGTTTGATAAAGCCATAGTTTCCGAAGGGTTTAGACACAACAATGTGGATAAATTCTTATACTCTAAGACTTGTGATGGCTATGTCCACTTAGTGTGTCTATATGTTGATTTTGAGTAATGAGATGAAAGACATAATAGAAATGAATAGGTTTCTATCTTCCACTTTCAACATGAATGATCTTGGAGAGGTTGATACAATCTTGGGTATAAAAGTGAGAAGAATTAGTGGGGGTTATGCCTTGAGTCAAGCTCACTATGTTGAGAAAGTGCTCGACAAGTGAGTCAAACATAAAGCTTGAAAAGAATAATGGTAGAGTGATGGCTCAACTTGAGTATGCAAGTGCATTAGGGATTCTAATGTACGCTACTCATTGTAGAAGAGCGGATATTGCATATGAGATTAGTAAACTAAGTAGGTTTACTAGCAATCCAAGTATGGAAAATTGGAAAGAAATTGAGAGAGTTGTAGAGTACCTTATGAGGACCAAGTAGATAGGCCTCCTATATTCAAAGTTCCAGAAGATACTTGAAGGATATTCCAATGCAAGTTGGATATAAAGTGTAGGAGAAAATGTCTCCACAATTTGTTGGGTGTTTATGCTCGGAGGAGGAGAGGTTTATTGGAACCCCAAGAAAAAAGCACGTATTTCACACTCAACCATGGAGGTTGAGTTTATAGCTCTAATGGAAAACAGTAAAGAGGCCAAGTGGCTTAGAGATCTTATGTTGGATATCTCAATTACCGCGGATGAGGTATCGATGATCTCGATATATTATGATAGTTAAGCCGCACTAGCTAGAACTTATAATGGCATTTATAACCAATTTTTGAAAAGCAAAATTCCAGATTTCATGTAAATTTTGCAAAATCCATATCATGGTCAATTCAAACCCTTTTTATACATTTATACATTATGGATATCTAAAAATCCTAAAATATAACAAAAAATCAATAAAATCCATAATCCAATTGACCTATAATTCGTTTGACCCATTGGAAGTCGTGCCCTAGACATTTTCTTACAAAATGAATAATTTTCCTAAGGAACATTGGATTCAATCACTAACACATAACTAAACCCGCATAAACATGTGACCAGCCAATATTCAATCATTATCACAGTTCCAATGGTCAATTAAAGCACAACCAATAATTAAAATATGGCAGTGTCAACAAGAACTCTACAAGAATCAAACAAAGAAACACATACCTCTTGTAGACTTTGGATTTGATTTTGGTGTTTCATAGCACTTTGAGTTCCTTTATCAACCTTTAATCTACACATATTCACTCCCCAATAGAGCCATAATCAGATTATATAACTCTATCAACTCAGTCAAGTATACAGGCTTACTAAACACAAAAGTTTTGACAATGATGTCTAGTGTTTACTTTTGCGAAACTAACTTGGTGTGTGATCTCCTTAGCTCCAAACTAGCACTTCAACCCATAGTATTCGTTTTAGGATTGATAAAGGATGAGTAGGGGAGTGTATTTGAAGGAAAGTTCCAAAGGTATCATGCTCCAAAGTTGTAGACCAAGTGAGGGAAAATGAGAGAAGGAATCGAGGAAACTTAGCTTCTAAGTTCTTGACTTTTTTTGTAGATAATAAAACTTTAGAGCCTTTTAACTTATCTATAGGTATAAATAAATAAACCTAATGACCTTTCTATCCCATCTTTGGCCACCTATCATTAGTTAAATTAGGTCTGGATTAATTACCTAAGAAATCATACTTAAGTCTAATTAATATTAAGTTAATTGTATTTTCTTTTCCAAAAAGTTACTACTTGGTTATTTTTCTTATTTTCCCACAATTGAGATTTTAATCTAGGGAAATTAAATTAAATAGGCTTTGACATCTAATTTAAGTGGTCACACTCCTATAATTTTGTTGAGGGTGAGAACTCGCCAACTATGTTAGGTCAGAAAACTCAAAGTTTAGTAAGAGAATAACTATGTAAGAGTTTAGAATGGACTTGTGGAAAGATAAATGCAGATCAACAATGGAGTAAAACCTCGTATATTGCTTAATATTTTGAGTATACAATGAATTTTCCAACCCCCATCAATGATGAAGTGAGGCTCTATTTATTGGTGAGCTTTAATGGCTCTTGGTACATTGTGGTCCCGAAGAGACAAGGAGCTGCATATCCAGGCTACAAGTTGTAGTGGTGTTGGAGGAGTGGTGGTCAGCTCCACTATGTGTCAGGGGTTTGCAAAAGTACTCCAGCCAAGGTGCCATGCCGTACCTCCACTACTTGTTGGGTACAAACCTCATAGGCGTGCCTGGGGTGTCCTTTCTATGTACCATTCTTTTATCTCCACTACATGCCTGATGCGGATGCCAGGGTCACATCTCTAGCCTCCTTATGGTCGAACATCCTTTACCCGAACCTGTACCTTGTCCTTGATGGTTGTCCTCACATATCCAAAATATATGTTCTTTAATAGATTTCTAATATTTTTCCAAGTGTGGGACACCTTTACCAGTTCTCCGCGTATACTTGGGTGGCCCTGGCATGGACGGTGTGTGATGAGGCAATGAAGTCTTTACTAGGAAAGGCTCTTCTCTATGTCCCAACATCGGGGCAACAAGACCATTACATGGTTTTGCGCATGGGCGAGGAGTCCTTGGCACATGGGCGACATCGCCACATTTCGTCCAACACTGCGAGGTGTTGGTGCCTCGCGAAGTGCCTAGAGGGGTGCGAGGCACCTAGAGGGGTGCGAGACCCTGGTAGTGCGTGAGGCACTTGAGGTGTGCGAGGCCCTAGCAGTGTGCGAGGTGCTTGGAAGGATTTGAGGCGCCAGAGGTGTGCGAGGCACCTGAAGGAGCGCGAGGCCATGGCGGTGTGCGAGGTGTGAGGCGGCTAAGGTACGCGAGGTGCATGGAGGGGCGAGAAGTGCCTGGAGGGGCACAAAGTGCCTGAGGTGCATGAGGCGCCTATGGTGTGCAAGGCGCCTAGTGGTGCGCGAGGTGCCTGAGTTGCATGAGGTGCCTGAGGTGCGCAAGGCGCATGGAGGGGCGCAAGGCCCTGGAGGTGCGCAAGGAGCTGGAGGGTCGTGGTGCGTGAGTGAGGAGCATCAAACAATTCACGCGAGATGCATCCAAAGGCAAGTCTGCATGAGGCACGCCTGGAGTAGGCCAAGCTGTGCGAGGCGCACCCGAAGTGAGCTTGTGCAAGGTGGCTGGTGATGCTCATGCATTTTTAGTCTACGATTTATTTTCTGTTTTTACCCTCATAGCTTCTGGGAGCCACTTCGAGAGACCAATGGGGCTTTAGACCTGATCAACACGAGTCTTGTGCTGGTGTTGAATTTTTAGCATCTACATTCACAGAACCTTATTTATTTCACCATGGGACCATATATTTTTCCTTGTGGATTTTTTGTATCCACACTTGCCCTCTAGTCTACGAGAAGGTCTTTAGGCATCCTTGTAGACTTATTATGATGCTATACTCACTATGCTCTAGTGGTAGTGATGCGTACCTTCTTGTAAACCACATTGTTGACTGTGAGAACTCATCAATGAAGTTCGTGATGCTAGTGACAATGGTAGCATACTCTGAGCTGTCATGGTCGCGTGAGTGGAAAGACATCTAGTCGATATTCAAGCGTGTATTACCTCTATAGGGGAGTTGTTGAGCATCATGGCATGTTGTTGTTGTTTCATGAGACCTTATGGGATGACTAGGCATAGGTGAAGTGTATGGAACTTGAGAACACACTTTGGAGGGTATGATCAAGTGCTAGGTGAAAAGAACTAACATGGACATGCGAGGCTACAAATAAAGTCATTCGAGGGCGTCGGGCCGAGGGTGACCTTCCTTCGTGCCTTCGAGTCTTCAACCTTCATCCGTCAACACGTGAAGGCCTCTGCTTCCCACCATTTTCATGATTGCGACACTTGCATTATTCTTGGAGGCATATATAAGACAGTGAAGGATGTCATTAAAAAATATTGGGTGATGAAGACCTTGCTGTGCAAGATGGTCTTGCACAGCTAGACCCTCTCACATGTTGAGGCTTGCCTCCTTCTCTTCGCGCTTCATCTGTTGACATCACAGGACCTTCATTGACCTTCCTTCCAAGGATAAGGCTTATATGAGGCTTAGGGGCACGTTAAACACTTATACAAGAATGTTTGGAAGCACTAGGCTATAGTTGGTCTTGCTATGCGAGGGCCCTCTCGCTACACGAGCCTCTCAACCTCGATTTGTGTCTTCGTGACTTCATTCTTCATTTATATCTGGAAGGTGGCATTTAGATAAATGTCCAATGAAGGAGTGGAGCCCAATTGAGTTAGAAAGTCAAGGGAAACCTTGCCAAGGGAGGGTGCCCTTGCTATGCGAGACCCTCTTGCAAGGTGTGAGATGTTTCGTCCCTTTGTGGACTTGAGCTATTCATTTTGGACATCTTTACTTGGTGATGCTGTAAGAAATGTCTAAGGTAGGAAGTGAGCTCAATTGGGAGCCAAGGTCGCGATGCAGGAGTGGTGGTCGGCTCCAGTATGTGTCAGGGGTCTGCAAAAGTACTCCTGCCAAGGTACCATGCCGTACCTCCACTACTTGTCGGGTACGAACCTCATAGGCATGCCTGGGGATTCCTTGCTATGTACCATTCTTGTACCTCCACTACTTGCCTGATACAGATGCCAGGGTCAAGCCTCTAGCCTCCTTATGGTCGGACATCCTGTACCCGCACCCGTACCTTGTCCTTGATGGTTGTCTTCACATATCCAAAATATATCTTCTTTCATAGATTTCTAATATTTTGCCAAGTGTGGGACACCTTTACCAGTTCTCCTTGTATACTTGGGTGGCCTGGCACAGACGGTGTGTGATGAGGCAATGAAGTCTTTACTAGGGAAGGCTCTCCTCCATGCTCTGACATCAGGGAAAAAAGACCATCACATGGTTATGCACATGGGCGAGGTGTCCTCGGCACATGGGCGACATCACCATATTCCATCCAACACGACGAGGCATTGGCTCCTCGCGAAGTGCCTAGAGGGGCGTGAGGCACCTGGAGGGGCGCGAGGCCCTAGCGGTGTGCAAGGCACTTGGAGGGGCTCCAGGCGCCTGGAGGAGCGCAAGGCCCTGGCGGTGTGCGAGGTGCAAGGCGCCTAATGTACTCAAGGCGCCTAGAGGGGCAAGAAGTGCTTGGAAGGGCGCGAGGCGCCTGAGGTGTGCGAGGTGCCTGAGGTGCATGAGGCGCCTGGAGGTGCGCGAGGCGCTGGAGGGTCTTGGTGCATGAGTCAGGCGCATCTGCCAATTCACGCGAGATGCATCCAAAGAAAAGTCTGCACGAGGCACACCTGGAGTAGGCCAATATGTGCGAGGCGCACCCAAAGTGAGCCTATGTCATGATGCTCATGCATTTCTAGTCTATGCTTTATTTTTTGTTTTTACCCTCATAGCGTCTGAGCGCCGCTCTGAGAAACCAATGGGGCTTTAGACATGATCGACGTGGGTCTTGCATTGGTGTGGAATTTTTAGCATCCACATTCACAGAACCTTATTTATTTCACCACGGGACCATACATGTAACGCCCTAGATAGCCAAGACCGTTACACTGTGTGTTTATAAAGTGCTAGACTTGCTAATCAAGTCGTTTAATTAAAAACGTGTTATTGAAATTATAAAGGAACTAGGGTTAAAATGTCTTGGTCTCAAAAGTCACATTTTTCATAAAGAGACGTTTCCTGTATACACGGGATCCCAAAAATATCCAGATTAAAGACCGTTTACAAAAGTCGTAAAGTTTAAATACAATAACAAGCCATATTAAGGCAAAACAGGCAGTTTAGGTAATCCTTGTCCTGATCCACTCCTCGACCATGGCGATCGAAAAGCTGTCTATGTACATTCAACCCCACAGCTCTCCATCTCAGGATTGGTCCAGCTTGCCTTTGCCTTTACATGCACCACGTAGCACCCGTGAGCCAAGGCCCAGCAAGAAAACACAACAACAGAGCATAAGCAATCGACAGACAATTCAGTATCTCATATCGCATCACATATTCTCAACCGTATAAGCATTCAGTATAATCAAGAATTCCACATACTAAACATATCAACTCATATCATATATCAGCACACAAATGATAACTAGGGCTAGCGCCCTCAGGCCGCTCCCTCCGTTATTCCACTGACTCCGGCCCGCTTAAACCGAGCTCAGTGAATATTAAGCTGTCCTCGGCTACTAGTGGCCAAGCCGCGCCCTGTGCGCAAATATTGTGTACAGCACCCTTAGGCCGCTATCACATGTCCCATGGCATAATAGCATCATTGACATAATACAAATATTGGGAGCACTTAGTCCCATCACAAACATGTAACCGGGTGAAGTTTTCTTACCTTTCGATTCGCTAGCTTTGACCACTCGACTCCTTGAGAACGATCCCTCTCGAGCCCTAGTGCTCACCTAAACACAACCATAGGTCAAAGTCATCACCAAACCTCAAGTCCAAAACCTAGCCTCGAGACCAATCCCAAGCCCCCGGGAAGTCCTAGTTCCACCAAACAAGGTGGTGGAATCAAACCCCAAACCCTTGGTCAAAAACCCTTGAAAATAACCCTAAAATCCCTTTCTGAAGACAGGTAGCGCTACAACGCTCATTGGAGGGCGCTACAGCGCTACAAGAAGAACGAAAACACCCTCAGCATGCATGGCCTAGCGCTACTGCGCCCAAAGGCTAGCGCTAGTCACAGACAGGCAACCTCCAAATTTTCCCTCCTGCGATTTCCTCGAACCAAACTCAACCAAAACTTCTCCAAACCTTCACCAAACTCAAAAACAACCTTATTAACACACTCCACTCATCCCAAGCACCCAAAATACCCAGAACTCAAGCACATGCATCCCTAATCTCAAAATTCACCATAGCAACTTCTAGACATCAAAACTCAGCAGAAACCAGTTAAACATCAAAGTTAGAAGCTTAGAATTCATACCTTTAATGGGAATTCGATTTCAAGACAACCCCTACACCTCCTTAGCTTGATCTTTCTCAACCTTTGGCCTGAATTCCCTAAAGTTCCCATCAAGTCCAGCTTATACACCATAGGTCAAAAACTAAAACCAGAAACTTAAGAAGCTACAAAGTCTTACCTCAAGTGATGGTGTATTCCTGCTAAACCTCTATCAATTCTTCAAGCCTAGCTTGGGATCCTTGATGGTCAGCCTAACCTAGCTCTCCTCTGAGCTTTGCTCCAAGAAAACCCAAGAAAAGTGGTGAGAGAACCACAAACCGACCCTAGAGAATACAACTCTGTTTTTCTCCCTTTCTTTCCTTTCTTTTCCTTATTTCTTCAGACTTCTGTATTGTTCTAAAATTCTCACTAACATAAAGTCTTAGTAATACCCATCTTTAAAAAGCCAAATGACCTTAATTCCCCCCCCCCCTATTAACTCTAAACCCTTTAATCCACTTAGGGCATTTTAGTCATTTCACCCGATTCTCGCTAATTCCTCGAGTGTCTCTAATATTTACCGCTTAATTCCTGATACCTAATTAATCACCAATAATATTCCTTAATGTCAAAATAAACTCCAATATACTCACTAAATTCCCATTTATACCCCTAGGCTCACCCCGAGCCGGGTATAAATCCCCGCCATGACTTTTTCGCTAATCTGCTCACTAGGATCGTCTCAAGTCACAGATCACAGATATATCCACATAATAATGTGGTCTCGACAATTATCACATATATCAGTACAGTTATGCCCATAATGGCCAAAATTACGATTATGCCCTTCTAACCTAATCAGGGCCTACATGCATACTAATACACATAGTATTGCATCTCGAATATTCAAATAGTCATATAACATGCTTTAAATCATAATCATGCATTTTACTCATTAAAGTCACGCATAATTCCCATTATGCCCTCCAGGCACACTAATCAAGGCCCTTAAGCCTTATTAGCAAGTTTGGGTCGTTACAATACATTTTTCCTTGTGGATTTTTGGCGTCCACAAATTGTAACTCAAAAATTTGTGTAGCCAATATCCCATAATTGGCCTATAATGTGCATTTTTTCACAAAAAATGCTTTTCTTGAGATTTTCACACAAAATCAAACTTTTTGACTTTAATTAATACTAATCCAATAATTTAATGTCCAATATTATTTTTCCTTACTTATGATTCTCAAATAAGGATTGTCCGAGAATTTACCCAACTAGGGTTTCCATTTCGGTCCATGACCTAAATGCTCGGTTTGTCACCAAACCGCACAAATCATGTTTTGGCAAACACTTGCAACATGAGTTCTGCCTCTCAAGAATATATTATCCTTCATAGTAATATTCATATACATCTCCCCACCCCATTCTTAGTTACTCATAGGTTCCCAAAACGCGGGGTGTTACACGTCTGTTGCACACTCATAGGACAAGTCTTACAAATATTTCAGGCATCTACACATAAAACTATAATGTAATATCTATAAAAATGCGGAGAATTTAAAACATTAAACTTTATTTGAAACTTGAAGTCTTTACATGGTGAGATTATAAACTAAACTTTATACAGCTATACAAAACTTATGAAAATTCTATTCATAAAAGTCTTTGCTACTGAGGTTGGAGTCCAAAAGTTGTCCAAGTATCATGCTGCACTTGAAAAAGGTTCGAACAACAAGTTAATGAGCTAACTCCCAATAAGTAAATCTCATGCAATGCATG
The DNA here is from genome assembly GCF_963169125.1 of Humulus lupulus. Taxonomy (NCBI): domain Eukaryota; kingdom Viridiplantae; phylum Streptophyta; class Magnoliopsida; order Rosales; family Cannabaceae; genus Humulus; species Humulus lupulus. The sequence goes on along the minus strand of NC_084794.1, from coordinate 156,512,035 downwards.
AATGCATTTATAATTCACCTTGACAAAAGATACATAATAATTAACATAAACATATGAAGGACAACCATAAAAGTCCACAACTCATCACCAGTGACTCAATCATTTCAAATTCATGCTCAACAAATAATTTAGTCAAAAGGATAATCAGTGTCCACACTTATTAGTTATTGAACAACATAATCTCAGGTTTACCTCGTATCTAATTACTAAGCATAACATAAGCCCTCAAATAATGTTCAAATATAGCCTTTCACTAAGGCGTATAGGCGTATTTATTAATCACGGTAATACTTCACATTCAAGAACTCAATGGTCAAAAACATTATTCTGTTCCAAGACTAAGATCTGAGATATTCATAGGAACACCCATTTGTATAAACCCTTAATGGAGAACCTACACCTTATTTCCTCGCTAGAGATTTTGTAGCTATCAATTAACTATAATCTCAATTTACAAGCCTTGCTAAATGTGCCTTCCACTGTACCATCCCTAACATCTAATCTTAAGAAACTCACAACATGGTATTGGTTATGTACGATGGACATTACATTTTTCTTACGATACCAAGCTTGATATTTCTCTTAGACCTATCCTAGACATTAACATGTTTTCATAGATCTCTACCTGAATCAAAAGCATACCTTGGTCCCTTAATACACTTAGTACATTTTTTAATTTATACTTAGGTTCACTCAAACCACCCATGTAACGACCTGCGTTTCGGGCTCCTACTAGCTACTAGGAACGAGGTGGTGTGATATATGTGGATATGGTTATAAATAATAATATATTCTTGAGAAGCAAATTTCATGTTGCAAATGCTAGCCTAAGTGTGTAATGTGCGGATTTGTGACATAAACCGAGCATTTCGATCCCAGACCGAAATGAAAACACTAACCTGGTAAATTCTCAAATTATTGTTATTTGAGAAGAATAATTATAAAAAAATAATTTTAGGCATTTAATTATTGGATTAATTTATATTAATGTCAAAAAGATTGATTTTTGTGATAAAAATATTTTAAAATGTATTTTTCTGAAAAATGCATATTGTAGAAAAATATGAGAGTTTGGATAGTTAAATTATTTTGAGTTACAAATATTGAAGTGTAACAATTTAAATTGAATAGCAAGTATATTTAATTTAATTACCCTAGGTTAAAACCTCAATTAAGAAAAATAACAAAAGAAATATCGCAGTAGTAACTTTTTGGGAAAATAACCATTAGACTAAGATTAATTAGCTTAAGCTAGATTAATTAGGAAATTAACCAAAGGGTAATTAGAATTAAGGGGGATGGCAGAAAGAGGGGTATAAGGGTATTTTTGGAGTCAATTTTTACAAACTATAAATAGGTAAAAAGTCAAAATTTCTTCACTTTTCACAAACACTTTCTCTCTAAAAAAATTATTCTTTCTAAATCCTCTCCCTTCTCTCTAGCTGGCCAGGCACTCTATAGTTCACCATGTGAATTTTTCTTCAAAAATTCTCAACTAAAGACTTCCTCTCTCATCCTCTTTCTTCTACACACCTAGTTCTCAATCACTTGAGTTTGTTTGGAGTTAAGGACAAGGCTAGACTATCAAAGGTAAAAAGCTAAACTTTATTTTGTCAATGTTTGAGTTTTTGTTAGGTTATGGTCTTAGATGAGTTTGCATGTTTGTGTAAACTGATTTGTGGTCTTTTTGAGAGTACATAAATCTAGATTAAAGGCAAATCAAAAGTTTTGAAATGCTAGAGGTTACCTAAATCTCAACTAAGGTCATCAAGAGGTATATGGTCATCTCCTATGAGTTTTGTTTAAAACTTTTGTTAAATCTTCCTTATTTAATTAGTTTGATATATTTAAATTATATTTTGGGACTGTAATAATGATTATTTATTGGCTGATTATGCATGCATGAGTGTTTGGATATTTGTTAGGATTTGAATCAAACATTCCATAGGGAAAGCCATAGTTTTGTAAGGAAAATGTTTAAGCCTTGAATTCCAAAGAGTCAAGTGAATTGTGTATTAATCTGATTATGGATTTCTTGTTTGCATATTTAATTTTGAGATGTGTAGATGTTAATAGGACTTAGAAATGTGCAAAATGGTTTTAAAATAATAAAGATATGAATTTTATAAAAATTGTGTGTCATTTGGAAAATTTATTTTAAAAAACTAGGTAATCAGCCGACTTTGAGTTATATTTTTCATAGACAAATAAACGAGTTTTTGACAGATTTTTTGAATGAGCCTTATTTTATTATTGGCAAATCAACATGTAAAATTTTGAAGAAAAATAATGAATAGACTGAGTTTGGAAATAGCTCAAAATAGTTTTTGGACAACCAAGTTTGGAAATTCGTTTTATTAAGTAAAAATTGTTCAAATTACCTATTTTTTTGTATTCATAACTTTCACATGTCATATTACAGGCCTAGTAAATTTCATACCTAAATAAAAAACCAAAAATATTTAATGAACTTCCAAAGTTCATTAAAAATATTGGTTTTTCCTATAGGCAGTTTTATTGTAAGTTATTTAAAAATAATTATCACCAAGTAAAAATGATTAATTTTAAATAAGATTTGGCAAGAAACTTCTCGGAATAGCCAAGTTTTGTTTTACAAAATTTTAAGATCATTAGAGATATTTTTATTAAAATATAAACTTTTAAAATAGGTTAACTACAACTTAGAAGTACAAAGTTTTACTTAAGAAAAATGATGGAAATTATTCTAATTATTTGACTAAAAGAATGTGTTTAAGTTATAGTAATTATTTGTGTAGATTTAAACCATTTTAATAAATCTGAATATTAGGAAATTAATATTTTATAAATTTGTTTTAGGAGATTTTAAAAAGGGGTCCAATACCCAAATTTTTCTAAAACTTAAATTAAAACAATATTTTTAATAAAATCAATTTTTTATTCCAATTTCTCCTATTTAATCTAAAACTAATAAAAATTTATTATAATTTCCTCTTAACAAATTAATTCAAATTAATTTATCAATGGTTATAAATAAAGTGATTTTGTTTAGAAAATATGTGATTTTATTGGTACCAATTAAAGAAAGGGTAAAATCGATTAAGCTTGAAAGTTTTCGAAACTAAGCTTCTACAGCTAGGTTCGATAGTGAGAACGAAGTGTGAAAATTTTCAAAAAGTTGACTTTCAAATAACTAAACTTGTTAAGGAAAGTTTTGCTAAAAGTAATGTCGTTATGGCTTAAAATGTGTGAGGATGAAAATACCCTCGTTAGGTATTTTTTTATGACCCTAATGCCTAACGTAGAGTATTGATCTACTATAATGCCATAATTAATCCGAGTACATTGTATGTTAGTCACAGTGTAGGCTGACAAAGCAGAAATCTTTAAAGGAAGATTTGCCACGCGCAGCTAAGGATGTTTGGTAAGTCAGCTCATGATTTATGTGTTTGCAATATGAGTTAACTCATGTATTGCTTGCTAGAAATAAGGCTTTTACGTTAGTTAGAGAGAGGGCTCATTTAGAGGCACTGATTATGTGGAACTTATGGTCCATTTGTAATTCATAAACATGGACGGTTTCCATATTGTCATGTAGTGGGGACATTTTCCGACTACTTAATGATTGGGCACACGATTTCTTCCTTTGGCCATCCTCATGAGTGGTGGATGGTTTCCACCCATTTACTTGTAGCGCAGACATTTTTTGCCTACTTATTCATTGTGCAGGCGGTTCTTGCCCTTGGCACTATTGGTCTGGTTGTCTACCACGACAATTGGCCAAGAGGTAAGTAAGCCAGATAGCCTATGAGTTTCAATAAGCTAGTGTGGATCGACCAACCATCCACCAACCCCTTGCATTGTTTGAAATTAGTATAGATGCCCTAAATAACTGATGTTTATGGTTGAGAGGTATTTCTGAATTAGATATAAGTGTTGAGACTTATGTCTCTACTGTGAATTGACCTAAAATGCTACAAGATACTTAGGCAACTCTCGAATTGGCTTCTAGAGTCAATTTCCATATTGGATATTATTATTGTTCTATTTCTGCTCTGGTGTAAATATTCTTCTACAGAGTTCTTATACTTCGTTGTATCTGCTGAAGGTTTGTTATACAGCCAGGATGCTTAGGCGTTATTAAAGTTGTTTTATTAGGGCCCAGATTTATCCGGAACCCTAAGTGTGGTAAGCTATGTATTGTGAGGACAATGACAGGATCGTTGATTCCTATTATTTGTTTTTATACGTTGTTAAATTGACTTACTAAGCATTTTCGCTTACCTTGTTGCTCATCCTGTAGGTAAGGGCAAGGAAAAACTAAACTAGTGAGATGTTGGAGCCTACCTGCGAGTGTGTACATGTGGCCCAACCTATGGGTGTCTACACGTTATAAAGCGAGTCTTTTGCTTATGTTTTTCAACTATGTTGGGTTATCTCCACTCTATTTAACGCTTTTAAAGTTTGTTGTAAATATTTTTAGTGTGTGCACACATTACATTAAAAAAAAAATTATCTGGATTTTTGAGACAATTTAAATGTTATAAATGACTTTTATTCCATAAAATTAATGTTAGAATTTTTGGGACGTTACAACCCACGCGTTAACTTATTTTAAAGTTTATCTTGTTCTCACTCGGGTTTCCCCTATCCTCAGTAAAGTTAAAAAAACTCCCCGTAACCCTACTTTCTCTTTAGTACACTAGACAGTGTTGTACCCCAAAATAAATACGAGCTGAATTACTCAGCATGGGGTACAACTGGTAGACAAGCTGTAACGACCCAAATTCGCTAATAAGGCTTAAGGGCCTTGATTAGTGTGCCAGGAGGGCAGGTTGGGATTTATGTGTGATTTTATGAATTTAATGAATGATTATGATTTAAAGCATGTTATTTGGCTATTTGTTTAACTGAGATGCATGGCTATGTTTACTAGTATGCATGTAGGCCCGGATCGTGTTAGAAGGGCATAATTGTAATTTTTGCCATGTTGGGCATAACTGTATTGATATGTGATAATTGTATTCTGTGAATTGTACCACGTGGGTGTGGTTGTATTATTGTGATGCACGTGCCGAGACGGTCCTAGAGAGTTAGTTAACTCAAGAGTCACAACGAGATTTCTATACCCGGCTTGGGAGGAGCCTAGGGGTACCTCGGAATTTTATGGTTAAGTTGAGATTTAGCGGGTAATGGTTATTGGAGATTTAGTAACCTGGGTAACCATTAGTTACTGCTGAGAGTAACAAGTTTTAGAAAGAAAATTGTAGAAATGAAATAGAAATGAAAGGACTTAAGTGCCCTTGAGGTTTAAGTAGGAAAGGATAAGCAAGGAGGGGCAAATTGGTCATTTGGTTGGGAAATAGATAAATGGCAGCTGGGATTTGGGGGTATATGGTTTGGGGCATTTATGCCACTTGAGGCTTGATAGAAATTGAAGAGAAGGAGAAAGAAGGTTAGGGCAAGAAGAAGAAGAGAAGGAGAAGTGGGAGTCTAGGAGGAGATCAAGGACTTTGTGTGGGTTCTCCATTTGAGGTAAGGTTTTTAGACACATCTAAGTTTTGATTTCTGTTTTGATTGGTAAAATCTAGAGCTTGAGTTGTTTTTTTTTTTTGAAGTTTTGAGTTAGTTGTTTGAGTTTTGGTTTGGGTGGCTGAGAATAGGAATCAAGGGGTGGATTCTTGGGTGTGTTGATGTTTTGATCTTGTATATAGTGCCTATAGGTTGTTAAGTTGTTCATATGAGGTTTGGAATTGAGTTTTTGGATTGAGATATGTGTTTGGGATTGTTTAAGGTGAGGTTTAGAGATTAAAATGGTGGGTTTTTCTGGGTTCGAAGGGTCGGGCCGCGGCATGGTTCTTGGAGGGCCGCGGCCCTTGAAGGCTAAGATGCGCTACGGATGGAGGGCGGGCCTCGGCATGGTCCTTGTAGGGCCGCGGCCCTTACCTGTTTCTGGGCATTTTGTGGCCCTGTTTGGGGGCCATGCCGCGGCATGGTTGGGCCATGCCACGGCGCTTAAGGGATTTTGGGATTTTCATAATTTAGGCTTGGGAATTTAACCTAGGGTGCTCGGGGTTGAGTCTTTTACCATGGTTGGTGAAGTTCAACGTTCTGAGTACTAGAACTTGGCCTGGAGGCTCATTTAAGGTTGTTAAATGTGTCTTATGTGTGTTGTGACTAGGATTTCGGGGAGGCTCGTGCTAGAGGACCGTGCTCGTGGCCGTGGTTCATCGGAAAGCTCGGGATACAGGTAAGAAAACCGTAACACCCGATAATAGGGCATGGCCCCACTGTGTGATTTTAGGGCATGGCCCCGGATTGTATTATGTGTAAATGTTTAACCTTAAATGAACCGTGATGTGTGTGAATGTTTATTTCGAATGTACTATATGTGTGATTATGATGAAATGAACGGCAAGGGCCGAGTACGGCGTAGGCCGGGGCAGCCGTGGGGCCGAGTACGGCGTAGGCCGGGGCGGCCGTGGGGCCGAAAGTAACACCTAGCACATGGGATGCTATAGTCAGGGCGGGGCCCGGTGGATACATGTGTTATGCTATATTCAGGGTGGGACCCAAGGGATACATGAGTTATCCTCGCGGTAAGAACCGATACCCCAGGCTTCGGTAAGGCTCTGGGGCGGCTTGGCCGTGTTTGCTTAGTCTAATGGTTGACTCGTTTATCTGTGGGCTATCTGATATGATTAACTATATATATTGGCATATGTTATGTTCTGCATGAGTTTTCTTGCTGGGCTTCGGCTCACGGGTGCTCCGTGTTGCAGGTAGGGCAAAGACTGAGTCAACCAACCATGAGTACGGAGAGCGTGAAGCGACGCGTACATGTTTGGCCTGCCCGACTGCTTTGGTTGGGGGTTTATTCGAAAATGGCTGTAATAATCTATGATTTTTATGATTTCTTAACTGTAAACTTATTTCAAGATGTAAATAGTTTTCAAACCTTATTTTGGGATCCCAAATGTATAATACTAGCAGTTTTAAATGAAACGATGCATTTTCTAAGATTACAGCCTTAACTTTTAATTAGTCACACTTTTGTTCAAAACCTCGGTTAGCGAGTTCATTGCACACTGTTTTGTCTTAAAAAACTCACTTAGTAACGGCTCTAAGGAAGTAGGGCGTTACACAAGCGCATGAAGAAAAGCATGCAGATGGAACATCTAGCTAACTTTGGAGTGAGTAGCTCGAGTCAAATTTGATAACTTATGACAACCAGATGATCTCTAGATCGAATCTTGCATCCATAGTTTAGTTCGAGATGCGTGATGGCCAGATCACCTTTTAGAAACTCTAACCTTGGCCCATTTCAAGTTAGGTTAGTTCTTTGATATCCAACTCGAAGGAAGTGTTCAGCTTGCAGAAGCCTGGTCAAGACGCACAGTGAAGATCCCAAAATACTCAAAGATTTTTAATACGCCTCATAAAGGCACATATTTTATTACACATTTATTACCTGAGATAGTGGATGTAAATATGAAGTTGCCCAAATTTATAATTTAACATATTTATGTACGTGGTTACCGAAAACTATCCAGAAGAATCCTCTATAAATACTAGGGCAATGGACAAAAAAAAGGAAAGACTCTCTATATATACTGAAACTCTGTTGAAATTGTCATCAACAATTTCTTCTAGAGTCCTAAATAGATCAATATAATTGTCTCGTGGACAAGGTGGTTTTTAACCAATGAACCCCGTAAAAGTTTGAGTGTATGTGACATTTTTAATTTGTTCAATTACAGTTTAGGATACCCTAATATCTCTATTATCATAATTCTTAATCCACTATTGGCAAAAAATCGCATCAACAGATTGGTTCTTTCAATGAGAGCATATTATGCTTAATCTCCCACGCAAGTTTCACCTAACATTCACCATGGTGGTCACCCGGTCTATGCGTGACAATAAGACGAAACAACCTAGTGTTCAAGTGGTGCACCGTGCGGCCGTCTCCACTGGAAAAGGCTCAATTTCTCAGCATCGCCCTGGAAAGCGACATCTGGGCCAAGATGATGCTGGGAGCTCAGCATCACACCCACCAAATCCCCATCCAGGATATTTGATAGCCATTGAGATGGAAAATTCCCAGTTAAGGAGCGATCTTGCTCAGGCTAACAAGCAAATTGAAAAGAACTTGGCATGATTATTCAATCCTGCAACCGATGTTAACATCGGAAGGAGGAAAAGTCGATCCCATATGTCCCACATAAATAATCAACCCAATCTTATTCACTCTGTAAAAATTGCAATCCCGAGTTCCATACCTTCAGAGCGGATCCTAGGAAGTACTCAACCTGCTAATACTCATAGCAGTCATCGACCTAATGTTAGTCGATCTGTTCGAACTACGACCTCAAACTCCGTACCTTCTAAACAAACCCCACAGAATGCTCAACCTAGGAACCCTCGAAGAAATGATCATTCAACTCACACTCCCAAGAACTAGCCTGGGCAAACTGGGTGAGTTGGGACCAATTCGAGGAAGCGATACACCCCAAAAAATCCATTCGTGCCACGGTCAGAGCCTCCGACATAGAGAAATGACCCGGCCCTGCCTCGAACCCGCTACCTAGAATAACCAGATGGGGAGCAATAAGCAGAAGTGGATTGGTGAGGGTGACTTGAAGGGATCCAAAAACAACAAGCCCTATGAAAAGTATAAGTCTGTCTACACCGCCTATATCAACCTAACAGATACCCGAGAACGTATCTTCCTGGCTAATTCTAATCGTCTTCCATGGAAAAAACTGGAGCCCTTGAGGCACTAGAGAGTGAAGAGAGACCCCGCTATATTTTGTCGATATCACAACGACATCGGCCATAATACTGATGATGGTCATCAAATAAAGGATGAAATCAAGACTCTCATCTAGGCTGGAACGTTAGCCTAATATGCCTGAAACCGAGTAGTTCCCAGTCAGCCATCTGGGCAAAATATTCATCCAGCTCCAAAAAATCTAGTCAATCAACCCCAGGCTCAACAAGATCAGGGGAACCAAATCGTCCCCCCTCCATTAGAAGGGAGGGGTATAACCACTATCGCCAGAGGACCTCACTTGGCAGGGATAAGTAATGTGGCCCAGAAAAGGAACATACAAGAGCTAAGAACCCACAATGGCACTGAGTTCATTCCGGAGAAAAGGTTATCAAAACAATAGCGGTTGGAGAAACAACCAGTAATTTTCACGGAAGAGGACACCAGCCTTGTTCAGTTCCTGCATATTGATCCGCTGGTGATAACCGTTCATCTCGCCAATCGAAGATTACAAAGGATATTGTTTGATAATGGGAGCTCTATAAACATGCTATTCAGGTCCACCCTAGAAAAGATGAGACTTTCTGTAGCCGATCTTAAGGCGACCTCGATGACCCTATACGGATTCTCAGAAGAAGGAACAACATCCATAGGGATGGTCAGGCTCGTAGTTACACTACGCGATGATGCGCGAGCTATTGCAAAAATTCTCGAGTTCGTCGTAATCGATTGTCCGGCCGCATACAACGCAATGGGATAACCAGCGCTGATGACTTTTGAGGCTATCACCTCAATCCGACATCTATAAATGAAGTTCCCCTCAACCTTAGGTATATGTACTATAAGAGGAGATTAGCTCATTGCCACATAAATCTATATGACTCTATGAAGGAAAAATCACAACACGGGCAGCAAGCAATGGTCATCATTGAGGGGGGTGAGGAGCCTCGGGTAATGGAAATTTCCCATGGGGTGTAGGAACCTCAAGAGGAGGTAGCAAGGTTTCCCAATAAGATGACATTGATTCAAGATTAGAAAGACAGGTCTGAGCTCCAAGCATTGGAGGAGCTCGAGGAAATCAATGTCGATCCAAAAGTGCCTTCTAGGGTAGTAAAGATTGGAAGGAATCTTGGAACAAGGTTGCCCAATAAGATGACATTGATCCAAGATTAGAAAGACAGGTCTGAGCTCCAAGCATTGGAGGAGCTTGAGGAAATCAATGTCGATCCAAAAGTGCCTTCTAGGGTAGTAAAGATTGGAAGGAATCTTGGAACTGAAAGGAAGGAGCTGGTCGAGTTTTTGAGAAATAACTTGGACGTCTTCACTTGGTCACATGAAGATATGGTGAGAATCAATCCAAATGTTAGATGCATACTTTGAATCTAGACAGGAATGTTCCTGGAAAGGTATGGAAACGAAGGCTAATTGGAAAAGAGCGATCAGAAGCATTAGAGAAAGAAGTAGCTTGCTTACTTAAGTGTGGATTCATTAGGGAAGCAAAATATCTGACCTGGATTGCTAACCCTGTTTTGGTCCCAAAACCCAATGGAAAGTAGAAAACTTGCATTGACTTCTCCGACCTCAATAGGTCTGTCCTAAGGATTTTTTTCCACTACCTCGAATAGATCAGTTGGTAGATGCAACAGTCAGTCACGATCTCATGCCTTTCATGAACGCATATTTTGGACATAACCAGATCCTGATGAACAATGTAGACCAAGATCAAACTAGCTTCATGACTGAGCATTACGTATACTTTAACGCCCTACTACCTTAGAGTCGTTACTAAGTGAGTTTAAAATGTGCAATTAACTCGCTAAACGAGGTTTTTAGAACAAATGTGTGATTAAACAAAAAGTCAGGGCTGTAATCTTTAAAAGTACTCTATTTCATTGAAAATTCCAATAGTCCAACATTTGGGATCCCAAAATAAGGTTTATAAAACATTTACAACTCAAAGTAGGTTTACAGGTAACCAATTATCAAAAACATAGTTTAATATAGCCATTTCTCAAAATGCCCCCAACCCAAGTAGTCGGGCAGGCCAAACATGTATTCGCCGCTCCACACTCTCCGTACTCATGGCTGGTTGACTTTCTCCTTGCCCTTACCTACAACACAGAGCACCCGTGAGCTGAAGCCCAGCAAGAAAACTCATGCAGCACATAACATATGCATATTATTTAGTCAACATATTAGACAACCCACAGATAAAACAGATAGTCCATCAGACTAAGCAAATACGACAATGCTTTCCCAGAAGCGTTACCAAAGCCTGGGATCTCAGTTCTCACCGTAAGGATATCCCATGTATCCATTGGGGTCCCACCCTGGTGGTATGCACTCTGCGTGCCAAATGTTACTCTCGGCCCCACTGGCCCTTTGCCGTTCCCGGCTCCTTGCCGTCCTCGGCTCTTTTGTTGTTTAATCAACTATAACCACATATAGTTTAACTCAAACAACATCCAATCATATAACAATTCAATCAAGACCACACCCTAACATGCAATACAATCTAGGGTCGTGCCCTGCAACAAAACTATGGGCCCATGCCCTGCTCTGCGGGTACCACAGTTTTCTTACCTGTATCCCAAGCTTTCCGATGTACCAACGTCACGAGCATGGTCCTCTAACCTGAGTCTCTCTGAAATCCTAGTCACAACACACATAAAACACTCTTTAATACTAACCAATCCAAAACCACCTCTCGGGACTAACCCCGTACTCTCGGGATCCCCAAATTCCTAAAACAATGTATCGGAAACATCCCCCGAAACCCCGGAACAAATGCCCAAAAATGCAAATTTTCCTTGTCGTGAAAATAGCCTAGTGCCGCGGCCCTCTCGGGTAGCGCCAGCACGTCAGAGAGTCCCCTAGCTCCTGATACAACCTCGCGCCGCTGCGCCAAAGAACAGGGCCACGGCGCCACTTCGCGAACCCATAAATTTGGGTTTTCCCCTGCATTTTCCCCGAGCCAAAACACTCCCAATTCAACCCCAATGCATACCTAAACCCCAAAATCAGTTTAAAACCCCAAATAAACCACTTAACAACCTATAAACATCAACAACAAGCTCAATTACACAATTACACCCAAAATCCACACTTGAGTTTTAGATTTCAGAAACTTAAACCATGGCTTCTAAAACTTAGACCAGAGCTTGAAAAGTATAACCCATGCTTCTAAAATCTTAAACCATATCAGACATAAAAATTCATACATGTTTAAAACTCTTACCTCAATCAAGAATTCAACTTTGAGCTGCTCTTCCCAACCAAGTTCCAAGCTCAAATCACAACCTCCTGCTGAACCTAACCTCAATTCATCCCAAGAATTTACCAAACAAAAGACATAAATCATTTCTCAATTCCATGATATCCTTAGCTAAATTCTACAACATATTCACAGAATTTCATTACCTCAATTCACCGAATAATCTTCCAAGTTTCTTAGCTTTAATTCCCTTCTTGATCCCAAGAGATTTGCCCTTAGTTTTTCCCTCTTTCTCCTCTAGGCTCCCAACCAACTTCAGCAAGAACTCAATTTGGCTAAGTGTTGAACGTGACTGACCCCTTTTCCCTCAGCTGAAACTTATCTAACCCTTGCCTAATGACCACTTTACCCCTCATAAAAATCCTTTCCTAACTAAACCCCAAGGCCCTTTTTGTCATTTCTCCTTTCTTACAATTCTACCATTTCTCTCATCTAAACTTGTTACCCTTACTAATTACCAATGATTTCTTAGGTAACTCAATCACCAATAACCATTAACCACTAATTCTCAACTCAACTTACAAAATTCCCAAAGTACCCCTAGGCTCCTCCCGAGTCGGGTATTTAATCCCGTGGTGACTTTTAAACTAACAGCTCCCTAGGACCGTCTCAGCACGTGCATCACAATAAGATCACCGCTCACACGTGGTATTAATCATACAATTCAATTATTACATTTATGCCCTCAGCGGGCTAAGATTACCAATTTACCCCTAACATACAAACGGGGCCCACCTGCATATTTATACCAAAGACTACCAGTAACGATATATTCGACGTTGAAGAATATTTTGGCATGCTAAGGAAATATGATATGAAGCTAAACCCTCAGAAGTGCACCTTTGGGGTTTTGTCAAGAAATATTTTGGGCTTCATAGTCAACACAAAGGGGATAAAGGCGAACCCAGAGAAGATCAAGTCATTATTAGAAATGCCTATGCCTGGGTCGCGTAAAGAAGTACAGAGCCTAACTGGGAAAATAGTTGCCCTAAACTACTTCCTTTCAAAATCGACTAACAAGTGTCTCCCGTTCTACAACTTCCTCAAGGGAAACAAAAAGTTTGAGAGGACTGAAGAATTCGAGCATGCATTTCAGAATCTAAAATCTCACCTAGCTAAACCCCCCATATTATCAAGACCAGCAGCTAGAGAATGTTTGATCTTATACCTAGCTGTGACAGAAAATGCGACTAGCGCCATATTAGTTTGAGAAGAAAATCGGGCGTTGAAACCGGTGTACTACGTGAGTAAAAGGCTTATGGGAGCTGAGTCCAAATATATTTTAATAGAAAATCTCGCGTTCTGCTTGATCTTGGCCTCGACAAAACTCAGATCGTATTTCCAGTCCCACACCATCTACGATCAACCTTTAAGATAGGTCTTGCAAAAACCTGAGACATTGGGACATTTGCTTAAGTGGGCCATCGAACTCAGTCTGTTCAAGATATTATATAAGTCGCGCAGAACAATCAAGAGTCGAGGGCTTGCTAATTTTGTGGCAGAATGCATAGGTTTTGAGGATGAGCCAGTGAGAGAACTAGTGCAAGAGTTGTGGCAACTCTTAGTTGATGGATCATCTAACGAAAATGGATCCAGAGCTGGAATAATTTTGATCTCACCCGAGGGACATCGATTCTATACATCCTTGAGGTTTGGATTCGAAGCATCCAACAATGAAGTAGAGTATGAAACTCTATTGGTAGGAAGAGAAGTGGCGAAATAACTGAAAGAAAAGGCGATCCAATGTTATAGTTATTCTCAGCTTGGGATTAATTAGATAATGGGGGAGTGTCAAGCTCAGGGTATGAAAATGGTGACTTATCTAGCTAAACTTAAAGATGAGTTGTCCGAGTTTGAGTTATGCTCCACTGAGCAGGTACCCCTCGAGCAAAATTCGAATGCTGATACTTTAGTCCGACTTGCCACCACCAAAGAAGCGGATACATTAAACGTGGTCCCAGTGGATTTTTTTGAAAAACCAAGCATAACGAAAGAACTGGTTGAGTTCGGAGTGATTGACAAAAAACTGGCCTTGATAAACCCCATAGTGGAATATCTCGCAACAGGTAAACTACCGAAAGATCAAAAGGACGCAAGAAAATTGTTATGTCAGGGCCAAATATATTTTATGGTTAAGGGAATTCTCTACCAATGAGGACATTCGCTATCCCTCTTGCGATGTGTTCTGCTCGAGGAAGCACAAACTATCCTATATGAGATACATGAAGAATTTTGCGGACACCACGCTAGGGGGCAAAATTTTGCTCTAAAGATATTGAGGCAAAGCTATTGTTTGCCTATGCTCAAAAAGGATTCCAGCTCATACATACAAAAATGTGATAGTGCCAATTCTTTTCCATAGTTTCTCAGGGAGCACCCATGGAGCTAGCCATGATTTCATTGCCCTGGCCATTCATAGTATGAAGGATCGACTTGATTGGTTCATTACAAATAGGAAAAGGAGGAGTTTTCTATGCAGTTGTCGCCTTCTACTACTTTACAAAGTGGGTCGAGGTCGAGCCTCTAAAGATCATAACATCGAAGAGAAGACTAGATTTCTTCTTAAAGAACATCATATGTCGTTTTGGGCTCCCAAAGAAGATAATATCTGACAACGGAACTCAATTTGATAGTGATCTTTTCACGAACTTTTGTAAAAAGTACGACATAACCAAGAGTTTTTCTTCAGTGGCGTATCTGCAAGCTAATGGGCAGGTTGAGGCTATAAATAAAACCTTAAAGGTGAGTTTAAAGAAATGATTAGATGAAGCCAAGGGACTATGGTCTGAGCAGCTCCTGCAAGTACTTTGAGCCTATAGGACCTCACATTGCACCTCCACGTGGCACACTCCCTTCTTTCTAACCTTTGGAAATGAGGCTATGCTCCCAATTGAAGAATTAGTGATGTCAATTAAAGCACTAGGGACTGAACTTGGAAGGACCATATTAGGTCGTGGAAATCTTACGTGAAGGAACCTTCAAACTAGATCTTAAAAAAGCCATTGAATACTAATTATTGACATCATTCCATATAAATCTATTCAAGAACTCAATTAATTTTTAATTGAAATATAATGACATCTAAAGTCCTTAAACATAAGTCGTTAGTTTTAGAAATTGATACCTATAATTGTTTCAACATTTACTTTGAATATTTACAAGATATATTTCATAAAAGAACCCTAATTTTTCAATAAAATCCGACAGCATAACACATGTAATTCAGATATCCTAAAAATTAAAAACATTACATAAAATAGACATACAAATATCCCATAACCAACTGATAAATCACAGAGCAGTTTAAGTCATCAATATAGTCCATAACGAACCATTAGACACAAAATTGCACAATAATTTCCTAAATCCCAATTAATTTTCAAAACTCAGAATAATAATATTTTGGATTATAAAAAAAATGATCGAGCTCAATGGTGAACCTTGGGGATCGAAACGAGTTCTGGAACACCAATAATTGTGGCTGCCAGAAATACAGCAGCTGCCCGTGGTGGTGCACACTGACATTACTATTCAACCATGGGATTGAAGAAATAGGCCACTGGGTTTTCAAGCCCAAGTCACAAGGAGTCGCATGGTGGTCGCGGTGAGGGTCTTCGTCACATTAAGTGGCTAAATTGATTCCTTGCAGCATCAGACCGCCATGAGCATCGACGAGTTTCAACTTTCAATTATGACACATCTTAGCTTCGATCCCTTAGTGGGTTTTAAATCCTAAGACATAAGGAACTTGATGGTGGAAATCGCTTATCTTGGGGTGGCTGCATTGAAGCCGGAAAGCCAAGGAGATGCGAGAGTTCGAACACTCCATTAAAGCCCTTAGGTGGCGCCTAAGGAAGGATGCTCTAAGTGCTAGGGTTTCGACAGCTTGCGAAGCCTCTTGGAAGGCGAGTGTATGGATCCGATGTAAAAAGGTGGCTCGATCGTATTAGAGAGAAAAGGTCTCTTGTTATTGATATAGGGTCGTACAGTACAATGCAAAGGGAGCCCTTAATATATAGGCAAGGGGAATTAGGCTAAGTGTAACTAGATTCAGTTGCAAGTAAAATTATTTAACTAATATAATCCTAATACTCCCCCTCAAGATGAGGTGTAAATATTTGTAAGACTCATCTTGGATAGTAAATCTTTGAAGTGAGATGGGAACAGAGGTTTAGTGAGTATATCGGCTAAGTTATCTTGTGAAGATACATGAACAAGCTTCAACTGACCACTTTGAACTCGTTCCTTAACAATATCGCAATCAATAACAACATATTTGGGCGCTCATGGAAAATAGGATTTTCAAAAATGTGCATGGCAACAGTGTTATCACAATACATGACTGCTGGAGGAGGATGATGAATGCCAAAATCCTTTAGTAGAGAAAGGAGCCAGAGAAGTTCACATGTTGTGTTGGCCATACCGCGATATTTTGCTTCTGTAGAAGATCTTCATACAATAGTTTGCTTCTTGGACTTCCTTGAGACAAGAGATTTGCCCAAAAAAA
The DNA here is from genome assembly GCF_963169125.1 of Humulus lupulus. Classification (NCBI taxonomy): domain Eukaryota; kingdom Viridiplantae; phylum Streptophyta; class Magnoliopsida; order Rosales; family Cannabaceae; genus Humulus; species Humulus lupulus. The sequence goes on along the minus strand of NC_084794.1, from coordinate 156,495,502 downwards.
AAATACAATAACAAGAAAAGGATCATCTTGTATCTGGACAAGTACCCCAATCAACATCTGAGAAAGCTTTGAGATGAAATGGAGAGTCGGATGGACTGATTTCAATAAGAGAGTTGTGTTGTGCTGGGGAAGCCGAATGAAAGAAAAGACCTTCTGGGTTGCCCTTTAAATATTGAAGTATTTTTTGGGCAGCCATGAAATGAGGTTGACTAGGAGCATATAAAAATTGTCTTAACCTGTTCACAGCAAATGAAATATTTGGTCTAGTAATTGTTAGATAAATCAATTTTCCAATCAAACTTCTATAAGATGTAGGATCGGCTAGAAGTTCCCCATCATCTTTACTTAGTTTGATATTAGGTTCCATAGGAGTAGATGAAGATTTTGCACCTAAGAATTCTTTTTCAATCAAGAGTTGTAAAACAAGAGGTCTTTGAGAAATAGAGATACCATTAGTAGAACGACCAAATTCAAGGCCAAGAAAAAATCTCAAAGGATTGAGATCCTTCAATTTGAATTTTGAATTCAACTTTAGTTTGAAAGCTTCAACATCAATGTCATTATTGCTAGCTAGAACAATATCATCAACATAGATTAAAACAACCAAGAAAGTATTAGAGTTAGACTGAATGAAAAGAGAATGATTGGAACGAGATTGTTTAAAATCTTCTTCAAGTAAAGTGGTGCTAAGCTTAGCATACTATTGTCTAGAGGCTTGTTTAAGGTCATAAAGACTTTTGCTGAGCTTACAAAGTGCATTTAATGGAAGCTCCCCCTTAGGTTCATAACCTTGAGGGATTTTCATATAGACTTGTTCGTCTAAATCGCCATGTAAGAAGGCATTATTTATATCCAATTGTTGTAGTTTCCAATTTTTTGTGGCATCTAGAGCTAGGAATAGTTTCAGTGTATTGAATTTAGCAACGGGAGCAAAGGTATCTAAGTAATCAATGCCTTGTTGTTGGGTATATCCTTTCGCAACTAGACATGCCTTGTATCTTTCAACATCACCATTGGATTTATATTTTATTTTGTAGACCCATTTGTTTCCAATAACATTGTGGCCATGGGGAAGGGAAACAATATCCCAAGTCTTATTGTCATTAAGGACAGTAAGCTCATTTTGCATGAAAATTCGCCATTCATTTGTTTTTGAAGCTTGAGCATAGCTAGTAGGCTCGGTAAGGGTATGGGAAGCTAAGATAACATTCCTAAAATGATTTTTAAATTTATCATATGATATGAAATTGATGAGAGGATGAGTTGTAGAATACTCCAAACATAGTCTTGAAGATATGATGGTCGAGTAATTTGGCGACCAATTTTGGAAGCTTGTGGTGGCAGCTCATGTGTCTCGGTAGCAGAGATAGGTGATGATGTCTCAACAGTCGAAGAGGTTGTTCAGTAATTGATGTGAAAAACATTATCAAAGCTGTCAATTGAACTTGATTGAGACAAGGGAAAAATGGATTCATAAAAAATGACATCGCGTGAATGAAAAATCTGGTTAGTCTCTAAATCAAGTAGAGTATAGGCTTTCATACCTGGAGGATAGCCTATGAATATGCATGCACGAGACTGAGGAGTAAACTTGTTGCATTTACTATCAAGCGTACAAGCATAGGCTAGGCACCCATAACTAATGAGATGATCATAAGAGGGTATTTCTCCATAAAAAAAGTTCAAAAGAAGTATGAAATTGTAAAAGTGTCGAAGGTGTTCTATTGAGTAGATAGAAATCAGTAAGCATGAAATAATTCCAATGCGAGATGGATAATTTTGATTGTATAGCTAGTGCCAGAGCCACATTAAGAATATGTTGGTGTTTTCGTTCAACAACAAAATTTTGTTGAGGTCTCTCAACACAAGAATGAAATAATTCTATACCTTTTGTTGCATAAAATGAACTCATGTTTAGTTCTTTAGCATTATCCGATGTTATGGATTTTATTGAGGTTGAAAATTGAGTGAGAATGTAAGTATAAAATTGTGGAATAATGGTTTGAATATCGGATTTACATTTCAACATATATACCCAAGTGAACCTTTTGTGGTCATCAACAATTGTGAGAAATTATCGATGCCCTTCCAATGAAGAAACCGAATATGGTCCCCAAATATCCCTATGTATCAAATCAAAAGCATTTGGAGCAACGTTATTACGAGAATCAAAAGGCAATTTTTTTTATTTTAGCTAAATGACATATATGACAATGAGTAGTATGTTTAGTAGACGAAGCTGAAAAATGTAAAAGAATATTCAATGAATTTGTAACTTTAATGGAAGGATGTCCTAACCGGGTGTGCCAAGTATGGACATCCTTACAAGATTTTCTAGACAAAATAGAACAACAAGAATGTGAAAAAAACTTGTCTTGTTGCAGAAAGTTGAGATGACCCAAGCTCTTAGCAATCCTAAGCATCTTGTTCTGGGTTATGTCCTGTATAAGACAATGAGAATGAGAGAAAGACAAGATACACTTGCTATTTTGTAATAATGCATGAGCCGAAAGGAGATTAAACTTGAAATTTGGTACATATAACACATTTTGTAAGCATATATCATGGTTTAAATGGATAGTGCCAGATTTACAAACTTGAATCCATAAACCAGTAGGTAAAGTAAGATAAGTAGCTACTGATTTTTCTAAAAAAGATGTAAAGGACTGTAGATTTCAACAAACATGGTAAGTAGCATCACTATCTATGACCCAATAATCATTGGACTAAGAGACTGAGGTACCCAAAACATTGGAGATCATGGGCTAAGTATCTGAAGTGGAGAAAGAGGCTTGCTAAAGCTGAGAGCTAAGTAAGGAAATTAAATTATGAATGATAGCATTGTTGCCCGACCCATGAGAAGTTGAAGCACAAGCCATGGTGTGATACATAGTAGGCTTGGAAGTGGTAATCCTACTGCCATATCCAGGAGGGAAACCATGAATGAAATATCATTTTTCCTTGAGGTGGCGGGGCTTTTGGCAATGAGAGCATGTGGGTCACATCTTCTTGGTTCGTGATTGTAGAAGTGTAGGTGGATTGGAAAGAGGAATTGCGTGTGTAGATACAACAATCAATGTTGTAGTAGCCAAGGGCTTCAATTTTCTTTGACGTTCTTCTTTCACAATGGTAGAAAAAACTTTAGAAATTGAAGGACATGGGCGCATCTTCTTTCACAGTGAGAAGTACTTGGGCTCGAACAGCATGGTATGACTCATTAAGGCCTTTGATCCATCGCAAGACATGCTCAAGGTTTTGGAATTCAAGATTGTCAGTGGCAGTAACACAAGTACATGGTGTGCGTGGTCGCATCTCATTGATTTCATCCCAAATCACCTTGAGCTTGGTGAAGTAAGCACTAACATAATCAATTCCTTGATGCAGAGTGATGAGAGTTTGTCGAAGCTCAAAGATGCGACGACTATTTCCTTTGTTGGATCCGGTGTTGAGCTTTAACCACGTGGCAACAACTGTCAAGAAACATAATGCTGCTTTTTATTTCTTGTGAAATAGTGTATTATCCATGACAAAACCATTTGATTGCACCTGTTCCAAGAATCAAACAAGGGATTGTTAGATGGGGGTTGGGGTATAAAACCATTGAGGAAGCCAAATTTGTTCTTGGCTCCAACACAAAGCTTGAAGTCACGGGCCCATTGCTGAAAATTGGTGTTCGTGAGAGGTGGAGAAGCAAGCATCAGCCCCAGATGATCTCCATTTCCCATGAAGTATGGATTATTTGCATCATCAAGGGTAGGTCGATCTGGAGTAGGGGGATTCGAAAGAGGAATTGGAGCAGAGAAGGTGGCTCCATTTCCTGAAATATTGGCTCCAGTTCCAGCAGCGTTGGCTCCATTGCTAGTGACGATGTGCGAAACTAGAGGAGGAGGTCCCACGCCGAAATCGATGGAGGAGCTAGGTTGGTCCCTGGATCTTGTTCTTGTCCGAGCAATGGATGGAAAAACAAAAAGAAAGAGGAACAAAAGCTAGGGTTTAGAGTTGTTGTTTGGATGATACGATATTAGAGAGAAAATGTCTCTTGTTATTGATACATAGTCGTACAGTACAATACAAACGGAGCCTTTAATATATAGGCAAGGGGAATGAGGCTAAGTGTAACTAGATTAAGTTACAAGTAAAACTATTTAACTAATATAATCCTAATAGATTGGGACTAGCAGAGGCGAGAGGAAGAGAGAGCTTCACGAGAGAGGATAGAGAGAGTCCGAGAAGAGAGGGAGAGAGAGAGAGAGAGAGAGAGTTCTGTTTAAAAAATTAGGGTTTCAATTTCTTTTATTTTATTATTTTTAATTTCTTTTTCTTATTTAATTAATTAATAAAAACTAATTTTAATATTAATTTATTAACTATTTAACTAAAAAATCATAATATAACCCAATTTTCTTTTAAAAACTAAATCCCCAATTCTAAATATTTTCTTCAATTTAGACCATTAAAATATTATTTATTTTTATTTTAAATCTCCCCATGAAATTAACAATCATTTTGGCTAAATTATAATGACTAAAATTATTTCTTTCATGAAATCCCAAAAAATTAAAAATATAAATTTATATTATAATTAAACAAAATTTTATTCTAATTTCAATAATTCCAACAAAACTTTTCAAAATATCATAAATTTCTTAATATTTTTAAAACATATAAATTAAACATAAATCTTCAAATTTTGATAAATTTCATTTATCAACATAAAGATCTCTTCTTACTATTTATTCACCAATAAATAATACAACTTAAAAGGTAAAACTCTTTAAATTCCAATTAGTTTCCATTTATAAACTTTAATATCATTTAATTTTTATTCTAGAGGATAATACATAATTTAGAATATAAAAATTCATTTAATATCCTAATATATATTTATATCAATAATAATTTAAAAATCATAATTTCACATTTAAAACCCCTTTTTAAAATAAATGTTATTTTCCTTTTAATTTTTTTTAGTTAGAAAATGCGGGATGCTACACAAGTCTCAACTTCTGATTTATTATGTGTTTATGGGCACATCTATATGCCCCAATTTGTTTGGCCCCTCCCGAGTTGGCTTCTAGGGTTTAGAATTATTGTCTGTATATGTTCAGTGGACTAGTTTTTTGTAGGGTTGTAACTTTTCTATTTATGTTATTGGGATAGTTTGATATTGCCATGATGCGTAGGTGCTCTTTAAATATTTTGTTTATTGCCCGCATTTATCCGAAACTCTAATTTTTGTAGGTTATCTGATTCTCGTTCATTGACCTTTTGTTTCTATTATGCTTTTATGTTGTAAGATTGAACTTCCTAAGCATTATCGCATACCTAGTTGTTTTATATTGTTGGTCACTGGAAGGAAAAAATGGAGCAGTGAGTGCTGGAGTCTCCTTGCAGGATGTACATGTGACCCGACCTTGGGGAAAACTATTATTTACTTTATGTTTAAAACATTGTTGGCTCACTTTCAAACTTTAAAGGATTATTGTAATTATTTTTTGTTAGGAAAAAATAGATTGCCTCAATGGAAATATGTAAGAATATTACAAATCTAGGCAATATATTATAAATAAATATAGATTGATTAAATAAGGTTACAACTCAATGACTGAAAGTACAAATAAATATATAGAAAGAAGAAGAAGAGGATTGAAATAGAAAATACAACTTTTGACAAAAAGATACAAATAAACTTGAGGTAGTAGAGAGAAAGATGTAGATGAGATTACAACTCTTAAGCAAAGCTACAAGTAAATATAACAAGAATGATAAGAAGAAAAACAATAGAACAAAATAAGAACAAGAACAAAATAATAAGATACTCTCACTCACACAACCAAAGTGAAGAGTGTTGGGGATCACCAACTTGAACAAGGTTTGAAACCTTTGTCCAAAAGTTATGAACATAGGAGTGTGAGCACTTAAATTAAATGGCAAGAAACATTTAGTTTAATTACCCTAGGTTAAGAATTCAATTTGGTGAAGTAAGAAAAAAATTACCACTTGGTACTTATTTTTGGGGCAAATGATTAAGAGAAGATTAAGTAGCTAAGTAAGTGATTAATTAAGAATTACTTAGGGGATTATGAAACTTAAGTGGGAAGCTAAGGGGAGGGGTAAAAGGGTAATTTTAAACTTTTTTAATCATAGTATATAACAGCCAAACTTTGACATCAAGATTCATTTGTCTTATAAATTTCTCTCTTAACATTGTTTTCTCCTCCTTCTCTCTACTTTGTTGAACCCACCATTGGTTCTTCTCTAAAAATTTTCACAAAAATCCCTTAAATCTCTCATCCCAACCCTCATCTCTAAACAACCACCAATTTCCTTTGTTGTTCTCATAAGCTAGAGGAAGAAACAAAATATATCAAGAGGTAACTATCAAAGTTTTTTTTGTTAGTTTTGTTTCTTTGGTTTTTAACTTATTGGTTAGTTGAAATCTGATTATTGGGTTTTTGGGAGTGTAAGTGTTAAGGTTGGAGGCTTGAGCTAGAGTTAGAATGATAGATCCAACAAAAACCATCAACTAGTGTTTTCAAGAGGTATATGGTCGCACTTGTATTGTTCTTTTGGCTAAATATTGTGTAACTGTCTTGCTTGTATAATTTTGTGTTTTTACATTCATTTTGGGTGCTATAATATGTAAAAAAATTGGCTGATCATGCATGCATGGATGTTTGGTTGAATTGTTAAAGGAGGAATCCAACATTGTACATGATTTTATGTGAAAATTGTTCAAGTCTTGAATTCCAAAGGGTCAGACAAAAATTATACAAATGTGTTTCTACATTTTCATAGTTCCATTGTATAATTTAGGAAGAATAGATATTTATAGTGTGCATAAACGTTCCAAAAAGTTATTAAATGACCAAGTTATGATTTTAAAAAAATTCTTGTGCAGTCTGAAAAAATAGCTTTTAATAATTGTACAAACAACCGACTTTGAACAGTTATTTTCATAAGTAAATTAGTGTCTTTCTGGCTGATATTTTGACATAACACTCTTTAAATATTGATAATAAAACTAGTAAATTTTTAAAGAAAAATATTGAAAGGGATAGGAGTTATGATTTTTCAAATTTAGGTAAAAATTCCGGATTTTCAAAATAGCCATCTAGACAACATTGTTTCTGAACGCTTTTAACTAATTAAAAAGTTTCCAAATGACCTCATTTTTCGTATAGAATCACATACCCTAATATGGACCAAAGAAATTTCAGACCTAAATGATGAACTAATTGGGTTTTATATCCTTTGAAAGTTAAGAAAAATATTAAAATTTTCCCTTGGCAAGGGAATTCTTGGAATAGCCAATATTTTTAAAGATATAATTTTCTAAAATTGGAAACTTATAAACTATAATGACAAGTTTCATACTTGGTAGAAAAATGAGAGTTTTTCTAAAAGCTTATTAGATTTTCAATATAATTTATTCTTGACAATTATAGATTTAAGTTTCGCACACGGAATAACTACTAAGGTTTATTTGGATAATAGAAATTAATAATCTTACTAATTAATGAATATTGTTTTAAGAAAATAAAAAGTGTCCAAAGCCCTAATGATTAAGGAAATTGAATAAATTATCTTTTTAAAATAAAATCAACTTTATCCTAATTTTTCTTAAAATAAAACAAAATTTTTATCACCATCTTTATTATTTTTTCTTAATCAAATAAATTAACTAAATTTATTAAAGTTTGCTATTTAAATGAATTTACCAAAAAGATTAGATTATTTGTAATTTATCAAAGAAATGGTCAAATTGGTAAAGCTATAGTGCTTCCTAGTTATATTTTCTCGACTAAGTCCAATAGAGGAAACGGAAGGGGAAATCTGTATAAAGGTCGATATGGATGCAACAATTTGACATGCACTTGAGGCGGGCTCCTTGTCACCAATACCTCACAAGGTCAAAAAGTGAGACTCTTGCCTTCTACAACTACGGGTACTTTGTTGCAAGGTCCCTCGAAAGACCCGCGTCTCGCACCAAGGGAGACACCTCACGAGGGAAGGCATCTTGCGCCAAGGAAGGGTCACGCCTCACGGGACGGCGGACTCGCACCAAGAGAGACGCCTCGAGAGGGAAGGGGCCTCGCCTCAAAGAAAGGTCACGCCTTGCACGATAGCTGACTCACTCCAAGGATGGTGCCTTGCGAGACGCAAGTCTCGCACCAAGGGAGATGCCTTGTGAGGGAAGGCTTCTCGCACCAAGGCAGGGTCACGCCTTACGAGACCCGTGTCTCATTCCAAGGGAGATGCTTCGCGAGGGAAGGCATCTCGTGCCAAGGCAGGGTAACGCGTCGCGAGACCTGCATTTTGCACCTAGGGAGACGCCAAGCGAAGGATGGCGCCTCGTGCCAAGAAAGGATCATGCCTCGTGGGACTGTGGACCCACACCAAGGATAGCACCTTGCAAGACACGCGCCTTATGCCAAGTGAGAGTCGCACCTCACTAGACATGTGCCTCACACTAAGGAAGACAACACGTCCAGGAAAGCACCTAGTGCATAAGCAACAATGTAAAACCTCTCGAATCAAGCCCTTATGAACCAACTTGCAAGGCCATCATTTCCAAAGCGTCATTCAGATATCCGCTTCGTTCATGAGGCTATGCCCTATTTTATAAGGTAAGCGTCAGCAGCGGGGCGTGCCTCCCATACGTGTTCCCACACAGAGGTTCGGAAGGAATCTTTGAATGCCCTCACTTAGCCAACTATTGAGGAGCTCAAGAAACAAATATGACCCAGAAAAGTTGTAAAGTGGATAAGGCTCCCATACAAGTACGAAAGAATCACGTGCAAGTCCCATATCTTGTTAGTAGTGGCAATACAAGAAGGGTACAGATTAAGGACTCCCTCAACACACCTAGGAGGTTCGTACCTGACAAGTAGTGGAGGCACGACTTGGTACCATGGCAGGAGTACTTTTGCATACCTCTTACACGTACTAGGACCGACCACCACTCCTCTAGTACCTCTACTACCTACTCCATGATTGCATGCAGCTTGTAGTTGAGTCCTCCTGCCCTTCGAGACCACTATGTATTTTGAGCCAATAGTACTCACCCATAAATAGGACCTTCCTTCACCTGAGAATTGGGTTGGAAAATTCTTGTAACAACAGACTATTCTAAGAGTAATATACAATTTTATTCAATTTATCTTTTGCAATTTTTCTAAGCTTATAAGTTTTTACTAAGTCTTTTAGTTTTCTGACCTTAATTCGTTGACGAGTTCTTGCCATCAACAGTTTGGCACCGTCTGTGGGAAGGACAAGTATCTAGCCAATGTTCCTCCATAAATTCTGACTAAAAGAAATGCCAACGCACTTAAGACGTCTACATGAATATCATGATGTTAAGATCCACCTTGATGGAAACCAACTAAGAGACTCCAAAATAGACCCTCCACAACCTAAGAAATGAGGTATGCCAGAGGTACATCCAGCCACTAGAGAGGAGAAGGAGGCATTATCCTCGAATGTGAAATCTAACGGAGTTCATCCAGAACCATCTGCTGCCCCCGTGGATGGCCTGGTTATGCACTCTCCTTCTCGACCATTGATTGCACTGCACTCCGTCCACTGTGATACATGTCTCTCTACATGCAAGCCCTACGAGATTCTGCAGGTACACTCCGTGAGCACTAGCTCCAGAACTCACTTTTGTAAGGATGAGATACGCGAGTTGCATAAAAAGAATCAGAGGTTGGAAACCACCCTAGAGAACATGTAGGAGGTGTTGAACGACCTACTGCAAGGGAAGTCATGCATGCCCCGTCCCAAGCATAGGGAGAAGGAGCATGGGTGGGGAGAGACCACTGTCCCCGTGGACAACGGGAGGACCCGACTTTCCACTAGCAACACTCCCCATAAAAAGCAACATGAAGGCCTTGGGCCCGCGAAATACAACCAAGAGCAAAGATGAAGGGACGACACTATTCATAGAAGCGAAGCCGAGGTCACCTTTAAGGAGATGCCCCCTGACCTAAGAGAAAATCTCAATATAAGAAGGTCAGATGTAAGGATAACACCCACTATGGCCCCTCCGGATGACAAGAGGAAAGGAAAGGCTAACCTTGCAGATTCGAAGGACTCCTTGAATAAAAGGATGCAAGAGCTAGACACCGAGAAGAGGAGCCTTCGAAACAAAATAGTCCCTGCGTCGATTTCGACTACGAGGCACCTTTCACAAGAGAGATTCAAGTTGAATGACTCCCAACAAACTTCAAAAAGCCTCACATGACCCCCTACGAGGACATTAGGACTCTAACTACCATCTTGATGCCTTCAACGACTTGATGAAGTTGAGGGGAATCAATAGCAGAGCAAGGGGCCATTGATTCACTGTCACGCAAAGGGAGTTGCACCATGCATTCTGTGATTACACCATGCATTATGTGACTAAGGCCCAAAAACCATCAGGTCATGGCAATAGTTTTCTGACGAATTTCTTTAGCAGCACCATGCATTATGTGATTACACCATGCCAAACACCAGCCTCGCTAAAGTAAAGTAGGGTGAAGGCGAAAACTTAAAAAGCTATTGTTATCCAGATTTCCGGATAGCGTTTAAATTGATGTCCTCGGGGAAACAGAATTATCGATGTCTTTCACGGTAGGTGACCAGAGCTCGCGGATGGACAGAAAGGCTTCGCCTCTCTCGTTTAGTGTCTGGATTACTCTTCCAAGCAAACACAACACGGAAACTCGTCAACTCTCCCGGACTCCCGAAGGGGTATCCTTCGGAAAAGCCCCTTCCAGGAGAGGCTCTTCGAGTGGTCTCCGCGGAAACAGTTCCGTGCCTCGCACGGAACAAAACCAAACGGTCGAGTCCTGGAGGAGGCATATTTGGAATGATATCCGTCTGACACAGGATCCCGCCTGACACGCCCGTCAGGTCAAAGACGCACACATCCCAGCACGCCTAAGGGTACCTTTTCGCCTACTGTTCCGCTGACAACTTGGAAAAGACGGCTGACTTTGTGTGTTCCCCATACTTTCACGTAAATATACCCACATAGAGTCTTGTAGCCATGCTATTACAGTAATTGTATCCCCTATTTATGGCTGGTGTAATTAAGACTCATTTACGTAGAGAAAAACCCTAATCCGAAACCCTAGCTATAAAGACCCCATCATTTTACAAGAAGAAGGAGGGCCAACAGATCACAGAGCAAAAACTCTACAAAAATCTCTCTAGCTTCATCTTCTTCAAGAGAACCCGAGAGAAACACTGTGAGTGTGTGAAGTTCTTGTACACCAGCCATCTTACTGTAGTCTTTTCCAAGTATAATAACATCGACTCGTGGACTAGGGCTTGTTAACGCCTGAACCACGTAAAAACACTGTTTGTTTAGTTATATTTCAGCACTTTTACAGTTCTTATCTTTTTATTATTCTGTTGGTATTCGTTTCCGAAAAACTCGGTAAACATTTTGGTGCTTTCATTGAGAGCTGTAGGAAGTTGTTAGTCAGCTCTTTTTCTGTGTACGTTTTTTGTATTCACTTCGTGCTAAAGAGATGGTGACTACGAGAAAATCCGTGGTTGACAAAAATGCTACGGTCAACCCCGATACCGTGATGGAAGATGCGGTACAAAACGAACCCTTGGACTACCAAGGTGAAGGCCCGACGTCCCGCCAGGATCGGGTCAGTACTGAAGATACGACATACTTAGAAGACGAAGAAGAGTATGTCCAAGACGGTTATTACAAGGACGGCTGCTACTATGAGAAGGACCCAGAACTGGTCCAAGTAGCCGAAGAACTGGAGGTCACCAAAGCCAAGCTTGCTGAGCAGGAGCGCCTCTCCGAAAAAATGCAGCGCATGATGGAGCGCCTCCAAAGCAAGTTTGGAGACCTAGGTGACTCGGACGAGGACGCCTCTGTTTTAGGTGGTGCTGATGCCGCTATGCCGGATCTAGCCACTGCTGGACCATCCAAAGCCGCCCCTAACAAGGGCAAAGAAAAAGTTGGAGAGCCTGTACGCGCTGACGCCCCTGCACCTCCTAAAGGCGTGAATCACCAGGCCGACTGCCCCCCCCCCCCCCCGCGCGCAGAAGGTCTCTGGTGCTCCTAAGCCCAGACATCCTTCAGCCCCAAGGGGGCACTCCGTGCCTAAAGGGCCCGGTGCTAAGGCACCCAGGCCTAGGGGAAGGAACAACCGCCCCAGTGATTCCGTCAACCAGGACAGTCGGGCTGCGAACTCGCACTCCGAAGATAGCTGGTCCACGGTGGACCTAAGAAGAAGGTTGGAGGCCAAGTATGAAAAGGCCAAAGGAGAAAAGGCCCGACCTCGCGGAGATGACCTCCGAAATCATATTAATGACAAGCTCCGGGGACGTGACCTCCCGGAGAGTGATACGAAGAGGCTCGAGGAACAGATTGCTGCCTTGACCAAGCTGGTCCGGAAGCAAAGTGGGGCCCTGTCAGACTCTGAGGAGGAAGACCCGGAACCATGTATTCGGAGGATCGTGGAAACGTCCCTCCCGGATAACTTCAAAATGCCTCAAATAGAATTATATGATGGGAGGACAGACCCGCGTACCCACCTAGCTAAATACAACAAAATGATGCAAGTGGCGCGTGTCAGTGAGGACGCCAAATGCAAGTGCTTCTCACTCACCCTTACCAAGTCCGCGGAGGACTGGTGGAAAAGATTAGCTCCCGGATCAATCCACAGTTGGAAGGAGCTACAGTCCGCATTCAGGAGGCAGTTTATTGCTGCCCGCGACCACGACATGGAGGTTGGTTCCTTAACCAACATCAAGCAGCAACCCACTGAGAACCTCAAAGCTTTCATTCAGAGAATGATGGAAGCTGCTGCAAAGACCAAGGTCAGCGATGACATGAAGCTGATCGCCCTTCAATCGGGCCTTACTGTCGGCTCCCTGCTATGGGGGGAAATGCAGAGGAGATGGGCAGAAACGCTGTCCGAATTCATGTCAAAGGCTCAGGGAATCATCAACCTTGAGGATGCCTACCAGCAGGCCTTTGCAGTTCCCCCAGCTCCAACGCCTTCCGTGACTGCGCCGAGCTTTGCTTCGCAAGCTCCCGCACCAGCCCTCACGCTTCCAGGAGCCCAATTCACTCCAAGTGTGTATGGGCCTTCCGCGTCTGCTCAAACGCCGAGTCAAACCCATTTCTCTGGGTACGGAGCTGTACAAACCGGATGTAGTATCGCTCCTGGCATGCCGCAGCCGCAAGCGGAAGCCCCAGAACGAAATTTGAGCCAATCGCGGAGCAAACGAAGCGGAAGAAACTCCAACCGGGGAGACCATTCAAAGAAGCCCCGGAAGGACTATGAGCCCAAGTTCACGGAATATACCAGTTTGATAGACTCGCGAGAGAATGTCTATCGGGCGACCTGTAATATGGTCAACTACAGGAAGCCCCCGAAAGTGTCTCACGGAGGAAGGCGTCCGCGAGACTCCAATAAAAGGTGTGAGTTCCACGGAGACGTGGGGCACACCACGAACGAGTGCCTTCAGCTGAAGGATGAGATCGAGTCCCTGGCAAGAGCGGGACACCTCGGTCAGTGGGTGAGGATACCCATTATCTATCCCGGACAGGGGGTAGTTCACGCAGCTGCATATTCCCCGGGACAGAGGGGGACCGCTAGCGCTCCTAGAGCCGGTCACCCCCAAGCTCCCGGGTCTCAGTTCCCAGCGCTTCCTGCTCCAGCCGCTCCGGCACCCATTGCCTTGTTGGCTCCAGGGCCTGGCAACCCGTACCCGCCCGGCCTTGCTCCGCCACCCGTTGACGGACACGTAGCCACCATTTCCGGAGGACCGCACCTTGCCGGAAGCACCCGAAACTCTCGGAAGAGGTACTTAAGGGAGTTAGAACACACTGGGGAGATGTGCGCCTTGGTTCAATCACCTGCTCAACGTCCCCGAATGATGGATCTTCCCATCACCTTCACGGAGGACGATGCTCGACATGTGCACTTCCCCCACAACGATCCCCTCGTGGTGGAAGCCCAGATTGCCAATAAGAAGGTCTCACGGATCTTGGTCGATAACGGAAGCTCCGTAAACATCCTCTTCAAAGCGGCCTTCCACGCGATCGGATTAACCGAGACAGACCTGGCCCCATGCCCCATCCAGCTTCAAGGGTTCAATGGGGACGCACTCATGCCATTAGGAAAAATTCAACTTCCAGTCACCCTCAGAGGAGAAAGCGACGCTTGTGCCTTCAAGCATAGCACATTCGTGGTGGTCGACTGCCCCACGCCGTATAATGCCATCTTAGGCCGACCGGTCCTAATTGATTGTGGGGCCATAACCTCGATACGCCACTTATGTTTGAAGTTTCCATGCGACGATGGGCGTATTGGCACCCTCCGAGGAGACCAACGAAGTGCACGGAGCTGTTATAACGTCTCCGTCCCATCCGTCTGCACGGTCCAGGAGACGTTTGCTGCCATTCCTTTGGCGGAAGAATTACCAGAAACTGGGGGTGCTCAGGAGGCATACTTTGACGAGCTCGACCCAAGAGTGGGAATCGAGAAAGCAATAGAGCCGATGGAGGAAGTCAAAGAGGTGATCCTCGACCCGGGAGAACCCACCAAAGTCATTCAGGTGGGGAAAAACCTGCCGTCGGCCATTCGAGATAAGATCGTGGCCACCGTGAAGGATAATCAGGATATCCTGGCATGGTGCCACGCTGATATGACGGGGATTAATCCTAATGTTGCGTGCCACGCACTCAACATAGACCCATCTGCAACTCCAATTCGCCAAAAGAGGAGGCCGTTAGACCCAGTGAGGGCCGAAGCCGTCAAAGCTGAAGTGGACAAGTTGATGTCCATAGGCTTTCTCCAGGAGTCGCACTATCCCGTGTGGTTGGCCAACCCAGTTCTGGTCCCGAAACCCGATGGGTCCTGGAGAATGTGCATTGACTTCACGGACCTAAACAAGGCCTGCCCGAAAGATTGTTTCCCTCTTCCGCGAATCGATCAGATGGTAGACGCTACTTCCGGGTACGAACTCTTGTCCTTCATGGATGCGTACTCTGGATACAACCAGATCAAGATGCATGTCGTGGACCAGGAACACACCAGCTTCCTCACGGACAAGGGTTTCTACTGTTACGTGGTCATGCCTTTCGGTTTGAAGAATGCTGGGGCGACGTACCAGCGTCTAGTAAACAGAATGTTCAAGGACCAACTGGGGAGGAACTTGGAGGTGTACGTGAACGACATGTTGGTAAAGTCCAAGACCTCCGGGGACCACAGTGATGAACTTGAGGAAGCTTTCGCCGTGATCCGAAAGTACGGGATGAAACTGAATCCAAAGAAATGTACTTTCGGGGTCTCGTCTGGGAAGTTCCTCGGTTTCATTGTCAGCTCCCGCGGAGTGGTAGCCAACCCTGAGAAAATAAAGGCGTTCATAGATATGCCTTCCCCCCAGAAACATAAGGATGTCCAGAGCGTTACCGGAAGGATAGCTGCTCTCAGCCGCTTCGTATCCAAGGCCACTGACAAGTGTATCCCCTTCTTCAATGTGTTGCGAGGAAACAAGAAGTTCGAGTGGACCCCCGAATGCGAAGCAGCCTTCCAACACCTCAAAGAACATTTAACCCAAGCTCCCATTCTATCCAAACCTGTCGAAGGAGAGGCGTTGTTCTTATACTTAGCTGTGACTGAGCACGCAGTGAGTGCCGCTCTCGTCCGGGAAGATGGCCATATCCAGCTCCCTGTGTATTATGTAAGCAAGAGGTTATTGGACGCCGAGTCCAGATATTCAATGATCGAGAAACTCTCCCTCTGCTTGCTAATTGCTTCACGGAAGCTGAGGCCATATTTCCAGGTGCACACCATCAAAGTACTCACCAACCACCCTCTCCGACAAGTCTTGCAGAAGCCCGAGTCTTCTGGCAGATTGCTTAAGTGGGCCATGGAACTGAGCCAGTTCGACGTCCACTACCAACCACGTGTTTCCATAAAAGGTCAAGCTCTCGCGGACTTTATTGTGGAATGCTCGGGAATGAATGACCTCCCGGAAGATCCTGTCCCGGAAGAACTTCCACGAGTACTTTGGGCCTATCGTACAACAGAGAGAACTTCGACGGGGCACATGCCTTATTCCATGACCTTCGGTTGCGAGGCCGTCATCCCAGTAGAAACTATAATCCCCTCTCACAGGCAAGATACCTACGACCCTACCCGGAACCATGCCCTTCTCCAGGAGTCCTTGGACATGATCGAAGAGCTCCGGGAGCAGTCGCAGGTCCAACTAAAAATGTACCAAGGCAAGATAGCCCGACACTTTAACACGAGAGTCAAGAGCCGTACATTCGAAGTTGGGGATCTTGTCCTACGGAGAGTATTTCCTGCTACGCAGGATCCGGGAGTGGGAGTCCTCGGACCCAACTGGGAAGGCCCCTACGAAGTCCAAGAAAAAGTGGGCCATGGGACGTATCACTTAAAGAGACTCGACGGATCTAAAGTCCCGCGCGCCTGGAACGCGGAGCACCTCTGCCGTTACTACCAGTAGGCCCCGGACCATCTAGTCGGAAGTCCTTGGTGAAATTAGCAAAAGTGAAAAATGTGGAAATAATCCTCCCTGTTGTAAACTCACGCCTAGCAGGCTAATTTAATGAAACACGGAGAGATTTACTCCGCTTTTACTGCACTTTTTATCCCTGTGTTCAAAGCTGCGTTTTAAAGTGACCACGCGGTCCGGAGACGTCCGGACCCCACGCTCACTTGGGGGGGTATACATGGCTAAGGCATAGCCATACGCCCCTTGAACAAAACGTACACAGAACACCACTTATGTTCTAGCATTGTATTTGAAATTTTTAAATTGTTTGAAATGATTAAATTGTTAAGCTTTGGTTTATTTGTTGCCATGAACATGCTTGCATTACGTGTCCTATGTGCATTATGTGCTTATGTGAAAATTTCCATGGAAATGCCTGCCATTATGTATCATGAAAATTATCTCCTGTGTAGCCCAGCAATGGACAGGACTGGGGGTTGAGGCACGTTCATAGAGCTACGCCAAAACACCCCCAACTCCCTGACAAGTCCTTTGCAAAATATTCCGCGATCGCTGTAGAGCTCTGCTTCGCAAGCTCTAGCTCCGGGTCCCGCAAGGCGAAAGATGGCAAGATCCGCGATCGCTGTAGAGCTTTGCTTCACAAGCTCCAGCTCCGGGTCCCGCAAGGCGAAAAATGGCAAGATCCGTGATCGCTGTAGGGCTTTGCTTCGCAAGCCCCAGCTCCGGGTCCCGCAAGGCGAAAAATGGCAAGATCCGTGATCACTGTAGTGCTCTACTTCGCTAGCTCCAGCTCCGGGTCCCGCAAGGCGATAGATGGCAAGATCCGCGACCGTTGTAAGCCTTGCTTCGCAGGCTCCAGCTCCGGATCTCACAAAATAATGCATGGCGAGTTCCTCGACCATCACAAGTTTCAGCTCTAGGAGCAGACATGGTCGATCCCCCACTCACAGCAGGTCTTGCTTCGCAAAGCCCCTGCTCCGGGATCACACCTGGTGGGCGTGGCGATTTCCCCGACGGCAACGAGCCTTGCCTCGCAGGGCTCCATGCCAGGTCCCTGAAGTCAGCCACCATGAGGTTCGCAACAACAGTTAGTTTTGCTTCACAAAGATCTAACCGTAAGTCTAGCGACGCTCACCAAAAGAACTCCCATTCCAAACAATGGAACGGCTCACCGTAGCAATCCCAGCGAACAGTATAACTACAAGTCCCGGGATTGGCTATTTGCCTTAGGAAAGCTAAAATACGATGAAAGGAGCCTGGCCGTTGGAACCAGGAAACCTTCGTAACCTAGAAACTACGTGGGAAAAGACATCATCCGTTAGAGCGTCAAGTGGGAAGTGCATAGGTTTTGGCCGTTGGAACCAAAACCTCATGCGCCCCTACAACAGTTTCTACCGTATAAAAGTCTACCCTAAGCGCAAAGATAAATAAAGAACTCGGCAGAAAAGAAAAGAGAATGCTATAATTATGGCAAATATGTCCGCAATGAAAAACTCAAAATGAAAAATAATTAAAGATAAAACCCCTTCAAGCATTGGGGGTAGCTGCAGCTTTCACGACCGCGGCTTCGGGGGCATCGGCTTCAACTGAGGCTGGCGGAGTCGGCTCATTGGAAGGCGGAACTTTGTCACGGGAAGGTTCAGAGGTCCCCGCCTCTCCGGGATCTCCCGCCTCAGGGGCTCCAGCACGTTCGTCAATGTTGAAAGTTTGGACGTACGCCTCTGGGCCTTGATCCCACACGAGTAGCTTCTTCCTCATGGCTTCGGCATCATCTCCCAGATAGCCTTATACCTCCGGGTTCACTTTCCAGAGTTGATGCATGAGGACCACATGCGATATATTAATCGTCCTGTTCAGTATCACCTCAGCATCCTCCTTCTCCTTCAAGCGCTCCGCCTCGGTGGTTGCCAGCTGTGCCTCCGCGACAGTTAGTTGAGCCCTCAATTTTTCCATTTCGGCCTTGGAGGCATCCCGCTCCCCCTTAAGAGAATCAATCTCCTTGCGCTGCTCCCTATTTTGGTTCAGCACGGATTGCTTCTCGGTCACATGCCCCCTGGCAGTGAATTGCAAGGCCCCGATCTCTTTATCCTTCTCGGCGAGCCCCAACTGCAGCATAGACACGAGATCCCTGCTCCTCTTATGGAGTTGCTCCTCCTCGTGCAGCTTACTCGAAAGAGTGGAGTATTCCTCTTGCTGCTTAAGGAGGAGATCATTTTTTGATTGCAAGCGAGCTTCCAAGGTGTCCTTCTCCACCCTGGCTTGGGACAGCTCTTCCCAGAGCTTGGAGTTTTCGGCCTTCATCCCATCCGACCGCTGTCTAAACTCATTCTCTGCCTTGGCCCGGTACTCTTGATATTTGGCAAGATATTTCTTGTCCGCCTCTTCCTCAGCCGTGCGCCGGGCCTGATCAATCTTCTCTGAAGCCCCCAAGGCCTGTTGGGCCAGTTTCTTCTTCTCCGTCTCCAAGGCCTGGCGAGCGAGCTGGCTCTCCTCCAGCTGAACCAGAACTGCACCAACCTCCCGGAACGAGCGTTCCGCGATCATAGAGGCCTGCAAGGAAAGACAACAGAATGAGTTAAGCCGGACCAAAAGACAGATGATCCCAAAACACAACAACTGACGGCTTACCCCGGACAGTTGCTGCTTCACAGTGTGTGTCAGCAACAGCGGATCCTTACTGCTACTGATGGCCCATTTCTCAGAATTGAGCTCGCACAAGCTCAGGGCCATGTCCTCCATCATCTCAGCTCCGAACAGCGCCAATGCACGTCCGAGCCTAGGCACCAGCCTCTTCTCCAAGGCTGGGCCATCCAAAACCGCTCCGGCCGGGTGAAGGGATCTCACCCCCTCGGCCAGCTCAGCTCTCTTCACGACAGACAAGTTATCTGCCCTTCCCTGAGTAACAGCCTTCTCCGCCTCTAACCGCCTCTTCAAAAAACTATCGGCCCGTCTTATACCCTCCAGGAGGGCAGCGAGGAAACTGGTTGGCTTCCGAGGAAAGTGGAATTTCAGGCCAGGCAAAGGAAGGTTTGTTGGCTGAGAAGAAGGAGACCCCGAAAGGGTGGACTCCCTTTGGGCTGGAGGAGGAGGCAGACGGGGTATTAAAGCCCCGGTCTGTTGCTTTTGCTGCTGCGGCAGCGGAAGTAATTGCCCTTGTTGCTGCTGCTGGTTTGGATGTTGTAGTTGCTGCAGCTGTGACGTTGGTGATTGTCTCTGTTGTTCTTGTTGCTGCTGTTGTTGTAGTTGTGCTTGCTGTCGTTGCTGTTGTTGTTGCCTTCGACTAGGAGAAGAGTGTCTAAGGCGTTTCTTCTTAGCGCCCTCAGCATCTTCTCCGGGACGCTTGCTCACCCCAGTTGTCTTCACGGGGAACACAAGCCCTTCCCCGTCGCTGCTGCTACTCGAGACCATCATAGTCTCGGAAGGCTCGTCTACAGGAGACTTCTCTACCCTCGGAGACACTTGCGCCTCGCCACTTGTCTTCTTGGGGGAGGCAGTTTTACCTCCCCTACCAGCCTTGGTCTTCCATCCTTTCCCCGTGGACGGGTCTTGGCTGGTGGCAGCCTTCTTAATGAGCAAAGTAACCCTCCCCAACATCTTGGCTTCTGGATACTCTGCAAGAAACGTACAAAGCAAGGTTAACGAACCAACAAGCAATGAGAAAGAAGATAAGCGGAAGACAAGACAATCAACAAAAAAGCACAAGCAAGCCCGCCAGCAGGGAACAAGAAACAAGAAAAAGAAAAGTTTGAAAGGGACGACCATGCACGAGAAACGTGGATGGCCTTCCCCGAGCAAAACAAAACACCGCTTCCTGCTCCAGAAAGCTCCCGTACTCCTTGAAGTCCGGGAATGACATGCTGAGGGAAGAAGGGTCAACCATGATGACACCTTCTGGCAGACTACCGTCACTCAGACACCCTAGGAGCTCATCTACCCTATCGCAATATCTGTCGAAGGGTATCCTACGCGGATCTAGCCTAAGGAAACGGGGATCAAACCCCATTTGAGAGGACCGGGAAACCTCAGACAGGCTGGGGGTGTGGATCAATCGAAAACTAGTCTTACCTCTCCCGGAGGTACTAGCCCCCGGAGCCCCTTCGTTAGGGTAAGCCGCGGCGTGGCGAGCCTCGATCTCCTCTTCCTCCGGCTGGGGGTCGGGGAACCTCTCCGCCCAACTAGGAGATAAAGTATTTTCGTCCCGGGCTGCTTGGGTGATCACCTTGGACAGCTCCAGGGCAATCTGCTCCCGGATGTCAGCTGACACCTGACTCTGCCCCCTGCCACTCACTGGCTCGATGTTTTGGAAAGAGGCGAGTAGCCCATACTCCCTCAACGATTCGGAGGTCACAAGTCCCTCCACTTTCAACTCTTCCTC
Organism: Humulus lupulus; assembly: GCF_963169125.1. NCBI lineage: Eukaryota > Viridiplantae > Streptophyta > Magnoliopsida > Rosales > Cannabaceae > Humulus > Humulus lupulus. The sequence continues at coordinate 156,474,618 of NC_084794.1, read as the reverse complement.
AGAAAGCCCTTCGTAGAACTTGGACCTCCTTATCATCTCCGCGCAGCGAGGTGTCCGCGGAACGACTTCTACAAAATTCAAATACGAGCGTTAGAGATCCTACCAAGAGGCAAATCAAACGCAAAAAAACAAAGTTGAAAAGGAGAGGAAGGAGCACTTACCAGGGATTTTGAAGTCCAAAGATAGGGCTGGCACCCTCTTCAGCGGGAAGCCAGTCGTCAGGAACCAGTATTCCCGGAGGTTTGGAACCCTCGCGGTATGACAAGTGGGGCACATCACGTCCGGGTGCCTTTCCAGCCTGTAAAACCCCACCTTGTCTGAATGACCCCTCATAGGCTGAGACTTCAACCCGTAGAAGTACAGCACCTCCTCCGGGGTAGGAGCTTCCAGTTTCCAGGACTTGCAAAAGATGAACCACCCCGCTAGGAGCTTGTAGCTGGGAGGAATCAACTGGAAGGGGGCAATCCCCGCCTTCACACAGAAATTGGCGAAGTAACTCCTTAGGGGCAAGTGCGCCCCACACACTATGTGTGCCCAGCTCCAGGCACAAAAGCCCTCGTGACTCTGGCTAGCCGACTCGCCCAGCACCGACAGACGGTGCCACATCAGACCTGGGATGTTCTTCAGGCCTGCCTCGGAGGAATACAGCTCCAGCATGCCATAATTCCTGAAAAGGTTCGTCTTTTGGTCCATCTCCCAGATGGAACTATTGGAGGTCGGTGGGCTAGCCGCGACCACTTTCGCCTTTCCTTTCCCCTTTGCATCAGCGACAGGAGAGCCCTTCTCCTGGGCAGAATCAGCCTCCCCCACAACAAGGAGTTGTTCCTTTGAGATGTTCGTCACTGGACAAAAGAAAGAAAGAAGAAAACACTCTAAGCAGTCAGCACCCTTGTCATACCCTAGTGGTATCAAAGGCGTCGGGGAGACCCTCCCCAAAAACTGCTTGGAGAGGCTCCCACCGAGCTTACCGAGGGATTGGCACCATGCCACCCGAAGGGCAGCAAGGAACCGGACTCAGACTCCGAGCCTAAGCCCACCAAAAGAAGTGTTTTTCCAGAGAAAGACACCCTAAAGGCGTTCATGCTTATGCCCTAAAAACAGCAAAACAAGGAACGACTTCCAAACGCAAATCGCCAAAGCATGCAAAAAAGGCTACTTATCGACTCACATCAATCACATGCCTACCAAAGCCCTATTCACGCATGCACATAAGCGATAATGGCAGAAACCTCTACTCTAACAACTACCAACAACCTAAGGTTTAGGAGGAAAGAGCAAAGTAGAAATACTTACTGATATTCGGGTAGTTGGAGGTTGAAGGAGTAACTGGATCACTGCACAGCACGATCGCGAGAAGTAAAAGCTGCAAAGATGAACGGCGATTCAAACCAGGAACTTCGGCGAATAAACCCACTGCCAAATCAAAAGAAAAGTTTCCAGATCCTTACCAAGAGAAATGGCAAGTTCGGAGGAACGGAAGCTGGGAAGCCTGAGAGTTCAAAGGTTTGGAAATCTGAAAATCCGAAAGATAGAGAATTTGAAAGCGTAAAGAGGAAGAAAGGTCCTTTCCCTTGTTTTTATAGCAGGGAGGAAGTCGTTTCGAATTCCTCAAATGGACGGTCCCGATCTTCCCATTCCGTGTGCATCAGATCAAACGGCTGGAGATGAAGCGACGATCCTATTTATGACACCTCGGATGGGAATAAAGTATTTATTTCCCATCATTACACCACCTCGGGCCCGGAGTACCATTAAAAACCGTCAAATCATTACTCAGATGACTGACGCACGCATACTCAACCAGTCGCCTCACGCACACGTCTTGGTCGCAGAACCATTCCCAGCATGACACGTGGTCCTTGCCGCACTTGAGTACCTGAGTTCAAACAGAAGAAATTCCCTTTCTTTTTCATACTAACACTCAGACAGGAAAAAGGAATCCTTCCGGGAACACAGAAGGTGGCCCCTCGCCTAATCTAAGAGACCGAAATACCCGGAGGACTGTACAAGCTCCCGGATCTCTCAAAGCTCCGTGACCTTGGGGGGTAAATGTTATCCAGATTTTCGGATAGCGTTTAAATTGATGTCCTCGGGGAAACAGAATTATCGATGTCTTTCACGGTAGGTGACCAGAGCTCGCGGATGGACAGAAAGGCTTCGCCTCTCTCGTTTAGTGTCCGGATTACTCTTCCAAGCAAACACAACACGGAAACTCGTCAACTCTCCTGGACTCCCGAAGGGGTATCCTTTGGGGAAGCCCCTTCCAGGAGAGGCTCTTCGAGTGGTCTCCGCGGAAACAGTTCCGTGCCTCGCACGGAACAAAACCAAACGGTCGAGTCCTGGAGGAGGCATATTTGGAATGATATCCGCCTAACACAGGATCCCGCCTGACACGCCCGTCAGGTCAAAGCCGCACACATCCCAGCACGCCTAAGGGTACCTTTTCGCCTACTGTTCCGCTGACAACTTGGAAAAGACGGCTGACTTTGTGTGTTCCCCATACTTTCACGTAAATATACCCACATAGAGTCTTGTAGCCATGCTATTACAGTAATTGTATCCCCTATTTATGGCTGGTGTAATTAAGACTCATGTACGTAGAGAAAAACCCTAATCCGAAACCCTAGCTATAAAGACCCCTTCATTTTACAAGAAGAAGGAGGGCCAACAGATCACATAGCAAAAACTCTACAAAAATCTCTCTAGCTTCATCTTCTTCAAGAGAACCCGAGAGAAACACTGTGAGTGTGTGAAGTTCTTGTACACCAGCCATCTTACTGTAGTCTTTTCCAAGTATAATAACATCGACTCGTGGACTAGGGCTTGTTAACGCCTGAACCACGTAAAAACATTGTTTGTTTAGTTATATTTCAGCACTTTTACAGTTCTTATCTTTTTATTATTCTGTTGGTATTCGTTTCCGAAAAACTCGGTAAACAGCTATATCCACTGATTTAACATGGAAGCGGCTAAGGTAGGTAGCAAGCTATGGGAATATGTGCTCAAAAGATAGGTCACTGACTTAGATGACTTATATGAAAGGGCACAAAAATACAAGGTTGGAAGAAGTCATGTTCTAACTAAGCCTTGAGCCCATGAAGGCTCGAATGGTGCAAAGAAGAAGAGGGTGTATGAATAGCCACAGGATGACCAACAGAGAAAACACAAACATGGAGGTTAACCCAGGAAAATGCCATACACCTTCTATGCAAACTTGGCAGATACCAAGAAACATATCTTCCTCACAAATGAAGATCGGGCCCCTTCAAGAGACCCACACCAATGAAGAGAGACCAATCCAAAATGGACCCCAATAAGTATTTCAAATACCACAAGGATATTGGCCACACCACGACGGAGTTTACCCATTTGAAAGAGGAAATCAAGGAACTCATATGCATGGGGCACCTAGGCAGGTACATCAAGAGGGAGAACCCAAGACTAGAAGATAGGTCTGCCTCACCGAAAACCCGAGGACATGCCCCAGATGTGCAAGGAGAGGTAAGAATGGTCTTCGGAGGTCCAGGATTCAGAGGAGAGTCGTGGAAGAGAACACATAGATTTGCAAAGGAAGCTAGACGAAGTCCACCCTCGTGCACCATGAGCTTGGAACAACGACCCCCGAAGAGATTCAAAGGGCAAAATGATTCGATAAAATTCACAGAGGAAGATGCACGACGGGTGCATTTCCCCCACAGTGACCCCCTGGTGCAAACCATCTAATTAGCCAATATGAGAGTGCATCGGGTCCTCGTGAACAATGGTAGTTCCATAAATATTATATATCGCCCCGCATTGGAGAAGATAGGCTTGGGCGTCAGGAACTTGAAACCCTGTCATACCACCTTATACGGATTCACTGGGGATTCGATACAAATCTTAGGAACAATTGAGTTAACACTCACCAATGGGGAGCAACCTAGACAAACCATTGCCATGATACACTTTGTTGTAGTAGATGGCACTTCATCTTTCAATGTGGTGCTCCCTGAGAGAATTCAAGGCAGTGACCTCGAAATCACCTACCTGCTAAGTTCCCCACCCCAGGAGGTGTGGCAAGCTTGAAAGGAGGACAAGGAGAAGCCATGGAGTGTTACAACACCTCCCTCAAGACAACCACCAAATTACGGGAACCTATGGCAATAATGATCCATTTATAACTTAACCCCCAAAAATTAGACCCCAAAGTCACTGAGGAAATCAGAACTTGAGCCAATGAGAGAGAGATAGATGAACTACGCACTAAAATCCATAAGTTAGAAGAAACGGTGGAAGAAACATTAGAGGTGCTCAATCACATTGTACAAGCAAAGGGTGATGTACCTTTCGCCATGTATGTGAGGGAAGAACAAGGAGGAAAGGAAATGAGCACTCCCATTGGCAATAGAGAATCCAGCGTTCAAGGGGTCACTCTTGATGCTTAGAGCCTTGCAAGAGTTCCATATCAAAAATACAGCCAAGAAAGTGGGAGCTGGCACATGGTCCTGACACCCTTACCTCCAAAAAGGCACCAGTCAATGAGGAAAACAGATCCCAACATAATGAAGAAGGGATGAAAGGAAAAATAGTCCTCCTAACTCATCCCATTAAGCAGATTATGACATAAGCTACACCCACCATCAACCTTTGGAGTTCATATAGTGCAAGGAGGAAGGAGCTTGATGTGACCATACAGGATCTTAGAAGTAGGATAATAGTCACACAAAGGGAATGGTTGAGTGCAGAGGAGTTCAATAAAAATGCTCAACTCCCAAGGGAGAAACCAACAAGCCCTTTCCTACCCCACTCCAAATTAACACATTCCAAGGGACCACGTAGGATGCTAAAAATTCGACATGCACTCGAGGCGGGTTGCTTGTCACCAATACCTAAAAAGGTCAAAAATTAAGAGTCTTGCCTCCTGCAACTATTGGTACTTTGTCCCAAGGTCCCTTGAAAGACCAGCATCTCACACCAAGGGAGACGCCTCGTGAAGGTAGGCACCTCGTGCCAACGAAGGGTCATGCCTCGTAGGACTGCAGACTCGCACCAAGGGAGACGCCTCGCGAGGGAAGGCACCTTGCGCCAAGGAAAGGTCGTTTAAATAATTAAGACCCATTGTGGGAATTTTTCCAAGAACCTTAAGTGTCGTTCCACGGCTTAAAAAGTGTGAGGGCGATAATACCCTTAATGGGTATTAAAGTTAGGACATTAATGCCCAAAGTAGATTAATCTACTATAAATGTCATACTTAATCTGAGTATATTTTATAATAGCTACAATATTTGATAATGATATGCGACGCTCCATGGGAGGATTGCCCGCACGAAGGAAGGACAACTGGTAAGTCAATTTATTATTTACTTGCCTCCAACGTGAATTAACTAGTGTATTGCTAGCTAGAAGTAGAGCTTATATGCTACTAAGAGAGAGGGATCAAGTAACGCCCTGGGTAACCAAGACCATTACACTGTATGTTTAAAATAGTGCAAGGCCTGCTAAGCAGGTCGTTTGAACATAACTGTGTTTCTAAAGTTATTTGACAGGTTAAAGTTAAAGATTTTGATCATAAAATGATTGATGTTCATAAAAAAAAAAAATTTGATACATGGGATCCCAAAAAAATAAGGTTTACATGGCGGAAATAACTCTCAAAAGTTAATACAACTGTAGCTAGTCTAAATGGTAAAATAAATGTTTGAGCTCTAGTTCCTATAATTCCCTTGGCTGTGGCAGTCGAGCAATAGTCGATGTACACTTCGCCCCCAAAGCTCTCCAACTCATGGTTGGTCCATCTTCCCTTTGCCTTTACCTGTACCATGTAGCACCTGTGAGCCAAGGCTCAAAAATAAAACCATAATCAACAAGCATAGATAACAACAAGAGCATATAACAACTTCAATCTAATCAGTTCGATTAATCAGCAGAATGAAAATTAAGTGAGGTACGATAAACATATACTTTCAAACATATAATAACTCAATCAGTAATACAAATATTTAGGTGTCAGCGCCCTTACACCGAGCCCTCTAGTCATTTAGCTTATCCCGACTCGCTTAGGTCGAGCTGTGTTCAGTACAATAATCATGAGCACCCTTAGGTCGTACTTTCACATCACACATAATAGATGTATAATTCATAGAGAACATATGTTCCATTACAGGGAATCTCAGTCTCGCTCACAACCACTTGGGTGAAGTTTTTTTACCTTAAGCCCCGAGCCATAAAGAACGGTTCCGAGCATGGTCCTCAGTCCTGAGCCTTAATGGTAACCCTTAATGATGTTGATGTTGTTCCTGAGTTGTGTCTTATAGTCCTAGCCTTAGTTTCCCCAATCCTCAAGCTGAATTCTCTGGCTTTATCCTTCAATTCTTCAAAACTCCCTTAGGCAACAAGAGTGGTAGAGTGAGAACGTGAGTGAGAGGGAGAGAGAATTTGAGAGTATTCTGGTGGGTTCTGTCTATTTCCTAGAGACTTGTTGAGTATATCTCTTAATTGAAAAGGGCTAAATTGCGCCTTACACTAACCCAACCTCTTAGTTGCCCATAAGGGCATCTTGGTCATTTTCCACCCGTTTCTCACTAACTCCTCGAGTCATCCTACCGATTCCCAATTAATCCCATCTTGTCCAACTAATTATCAAATACGTACCCATTACTCGATATATCTCAAATATGTGTTAAGTTACCCAAAATACCCCTAGGGTCACCCCGAGCCAGGTATTAAAACCTGTTGTGACTGTTCCGCTAATCTGTTCTCTACGATCACCTTGAGCTGTATACTGCAAATATATCCACATAATAATGTGGTCTCAACCATTTAAAACATAAAATCACATTTATGCCCTTAACGGGTCAAAATTACAGATATGCCCTTATAAACCATAGCATGCCCACATGCATATTTAATACTTATAAACATGCATATAAATATATTCATATCATCATATATATCATGCATGCCACCTAGTCAAACATCTATTCAATTAATCACACACATATCCGATTATGCCCTCTCGGCATGCTAATCAAGGCACCAACCCTATTAGCATTTTTGGGTCGTGACAACTATCTCCTCGTACTGAGAATTTCGTCCTCAAAATTTACCTGAATAATTTGGGATACTGATCCCGCATAGCTGACTCTAGATCCTAATTCACTTCCTCGACCTTGCTATTCCTCCATAAGACTTTGACTAAAGCAATCATCTTGTTCCTTAGAACCTTGTCTTTTTCTTTCTAAGATCTGAACTGGTCGCTCCTCATACGATAAATCAGTCTGTAGTTCTAGATCCCCATATCCCAACACGTGAGTCATATCTGAGACGTATTTATGAAGCATAGAGATATGGAATACGTCATGAAATCCTGATAATGATGGTGGCAGAGCCAATCTATAGGCTACTTGCCCGATCCTCCCCAGGATCTGAGAAGGTCCTATGAATCTAGGGCTCAACATGCTCTTTTTCCCAAACCTCCTCACCCCTCGCAATGGTGAAACTCGCAGATACAGGTGGTCCTCTACCTGGAACTCCGCGTCCCTATGCTTAGGATTAGCATAGTTTTTTGTCTGCTCTGTGAAGCGAGCATTGGAGCTCGGATTTTCTCAATAGCTTTGTTAGTCTTCTGAACCATCTCTAGCTCGAAATACCTCATCTCCCCTATTTCATCCCAATGAATGGGTGATCTACATTTCCTTCCATATAACATCTTATATCTTAGCTTATAATGAAAATGTCCTTTACTTTTTTACTTGAAATTTAACTTATTTTTACATTTTGTCTTTCTTAATTACAAAGCTAAAGCTCCATCTTTGTGATTAGTTCAAGAAAGACCCTTTTCTTTGGGTCTAATACAACAACAATCTATGCATCATGAATATTGATTATTATTTTATTTATTCGTTGTTTTCTTTCCTTGAATACTAATCATTGATTGATAACTGTTGTTGTACGAAAAATCAATCAACGGGAGGCACTTACTCCAAGACCCCTCGAAGTATAGCACACACGCTCTAAGCATGTCCTCCAATATTTGATTTTTCCTCTCAGACTGTCCGTCTGTCTAAGGATGAAAGGATGAACTGAACTTTAGCTGAGTTCCCATAGTGTTCTGCAAACTACCCCAAAACTTGGAGGTAAATATGGGATCCCGGTCTGATATTATAGATTTAGGAACCCCATGGAGACATACAATCTCCATCACATACAACTCCGCATATTGATCTACCGTATAGGTAGTCCTCACTGGCAAAAAGTGAGCTGACTTGGTGTATCTATCTACTATCACCCACACCAAGTCATGTTGCCCCATCGTCTTTGGTAAACCTCCCATAAAATCCATGGTAATATCCTCCCGCTTCCATTCAGGAATACCCAAAGGCTGTAACAACCCCACTAGTCGCTGATGTTCAGCCTTTACCTGCTAACAGGTTAAACACTTGGCTACGTATTCAACCACATCCTTCTTCATCCCAGGCCACCAATATAAAGTTTTTAGATCCTAATACATCTTTGTGGTGCCTGGATGGAGTGAGTATGGTTTAGTATGGGATTCATCAAGTATCTCTCATCTAACACCCATATCCATCCGAACACAGATCTGATCTTTGTACTGTAGTAAACCCATCTCTGAAAAGGAATAATCCCTAGCCACTCCAGCTAGGACATTTCCTCTAACCTTCTGCAACTATGCATCACCCATCTGACCCGCTCTTATTCTTTCCAGGAGGGTAGACTGCAAAGTAAAATTGACCAATTGGCCCACAACCAACTCTATTCTCGCTCTAGTCATCTCCTCGGCTAATTCCTTCGATATCTGCTTCGAGCTAAACAACTGTCCCGGGCCCCTCTAGCTCAACGCATCTACGACTACATTGGGTTTTCATGGGTGGTAAAGGATGTCACAGTCATAGTCCTTCTGAGTGAAAAAAATACTTCAAACTCTTATTATCAGTGTATATCTTGCACTTCTCTCCATACAAGTAATGTCACAAAACTTTCAGTGTGAATACCACCACTACCAGTTCCAAATCATGGGTAGGATACCGCTGTTCACAATCCTTCAACTGCCGTGATACATAGGCTATAACCGTCTCATTCTGCATCAACACGCATCCAAATCCCAGTCTCGATGTATCATAGTATACCACAAACTTCCCTCCCTCTGAAGGGAGGCTCAACACCGGAGCATTAATCAAATGTCACTTCAACTCCTTAAAGCTACCCTCACACTTATCGAACCAGGTGAACCTCAGATTCTTCCGTGTCAACTCAGACAATGGTTTTGCAATCTTTGAAAATCCTTCTACGAACCGTCTATAATACCCTCCTAATCTAAGGAAACTCCCACCCTCTGAGGCGTTCCTTGGCCTCGACCAATCTCTAACTGCTTCTACCTTGGCCGGATCTACCTTAATCCCATCTCCACTAACAATGTGTCCAAGGAATGTCACTTCTGGTAGCCAGAACTCACACTTCTGAAACTTAGCATACAACCAATGCTCTCACAATATTTGTAGTACCCACCGGAGATGCTGCTCATGCTCTGCCTCTGAACTGGAGTAAAATAAGATGTCATCGATGAAAAAAATCACAAACTGATATAAGAAATCCTTGAACACCCTGTTCATCAGACCCATAAATGCTGCTGGGGCATTGCTCAAACCAAACGACATGACCAGGAACTCATAATGCCCATACCTCCTATGGAAGGCCGTCTTCAGAATATCCTCGTCCTTGATCCTTAGATAGTGATAACCAGATTGAAGATCAATCTTTGAGAATACCTTCTTACCTTGCAGCTGATGAAACATGTATCTATCCACGGTAAGAGTTACTTGTTCTTGATGATCAAGTTGTTAAACTTCCTGTAGTATATACACATTCTCATAGTCCCATACTTCTTCTTCACAAATAAAACCGAAGCACCCCATGGCGAGAAGATAGGTCTGATAAATCCCAAGTCTAGAAGCTCTTGCAACTGTATCTTCAACTTCTTTAGCTCTGTCAGAGCCATCCTATAAGGTGCCCTCGACATTGGCTTTGTTCTCGATGCTAACTATATGACAAATTAAATCACCCAGTGCAGCGACAGTCCCAGTAAATCCTCAGGAAACACATGCAAAAACTCGCATACTAGCGAAACTCTAGTCGTATCCACCACACTAGCTAGAAAACCTATACAACCTCTTCGTAATAGGTCCCTAGCCCTCAACGCTGATATCATAAGAATGTGTGGTGCATGCATAGTGTAACGACCCAAAATCACTTATATGGCTTAAGGACCTTAGTTAGTGTGCCGGGAGGGCATAATTGGCTTATGTGTGAATTTATTAGATTAACGTGTGATTATATGATAAAAAAATTTACATGGCTATGTGTATGAAAATGTGGTTATATGTTATATCTATGAGAACCACATTATTATGTGGGTAAGTTTGCAGCATGGGACTCGAGTCGATCTTAGGGAGCTAGTTATCGGGAAGTCACAACGAGGCTTAATGTTTTACTTGGGGCAAGTCAAGGGGTGTTTTGGGTACTAGATGATTATTTGTGTTATCGGGTTATGGAAATAAATATATGGAGATATATTTGAGGTTAGGAAGCTTAGGCGGGGATATTGGGGAATTTTACCATTTTGCCCTTGGGGACGTTTTCGGTACCTCGAGCCTCAGGATTTATTTAATTGACTAAGATTAGACTAAGCAAAATAGAAGTCAGTGGAAAATTTCTTTTCATTAATGGGTTTTGGAATTAGGGTGCTTTGGGGTGGTTTTTAATAAGGTTGGGATGTTAGAAATGGTGGATTTTCTGGGCACGAAGGGTAGGGCTGCGGCTCTGTTCTAGAGCGCTGCGGTCTTGCGAAGCAAGGAAGAGCCAAGGAGGCTCTGCAGTGGGGAAGTTTCGCGGAACGTGTCTATCTTTAGAGAGGCTTAGTCTCTGTTTTAGGGGCGGGTCGCAACTAGGTTTCAAGGGTTGCAGCCCTTAAGGGTATCTTTGATCTTTTGGAGGTTTCAAGGGCGGGGACCTAGCCTAGTGTGCTCGGGATCGATTCCACCACTATGTTTGGTGGAATTCGATGTCTCAGAAGCTAGAACTCCATCCAGAAATATTAACGTGACTATTAATGGTACTCCCTATCTTGGTTGTGGCTAGGTACTAAGCTAGGGCTCGGGAAGCGGATCGTGCTCAAGATGCGTCGGTCGTAATCAGTGAACTTGGAAATTAAAGGTAAGAAAATTGCACCCGCTTGTGGAATTATAATGGGACTATGGGCTCCCTATCTTGTATGCTTTGCAAAGGATGGTATTATGCCATGTAAACAGTAAACCAATGGCCTAAGAGTGTCGAAGTTTACACTAGCACATAGGGCGCGGCTCAGCCACTGGTAGCTGAGGACAGCTTGTTATGCATTGAGCTCGGTTTAAGCGGGCCAGAGTTAGTGGAGTAAGCAGAGGGTGCGACCTTAGGTGTCGACCCTGGCTAATATATGATTTGTTTGTTATTGTTGTTTGGTGGATCGTTATGCTGAATAGTTGGGTGGTGATTATCTTACTCTTTGGTTGAATCTCCATGCTTTGTGAATATTGTGATATGTTAAGTGTATGAACGTGCTTAAAGGGGTATCCAAATATTATTATTACTTTTTATGTAATATGATATGTTTTCTTGCTGGGCCTTGGCTCACGGGTGCTACATGGTGCAGGTAAAGGCAAGGGCAAGCTTGATCAGCCCTGTTTTGGAGAGCTTTGAGAGCAGAATGTACATGATCAGCTGCTTAGCTGCCACGGCTGAGGGGAGACAGGGACAGGAACACCATAAACTTCTGTTTTGTCTTTAGAAAGGCTAGTAGTTGTCTGTACACTTGAAGTTTTGTAATTAGACTTTTAAACACTATTTCTTTTGGGATCCCATATGTAAATATTTAATTATATGGTAAATATCTTTTGAAACCAAAATATTTTAACCCTAGCACCTTAATGGTTTTAGTGACACGTTTTTAACTAATTGACTTCATTAGCAAGTCCTGCGCCTTATAAATACACAGTGTAATGGTCTTGGCTATCTAGGGCATTACACATAGTACCCACAAAAACAAATGGGTCCTCACCCTCACGCTCAAAATTCACCATCTTCTTTCTGCAATCTATAGTGGCCCCATATCTAACTAGCCAATCCATCCCCAAAATCATATAAAAATCATCCATAACAAACTCAATCAAATCTACTGATAGTTACCTACTATCCACCATCACTATGAGTGCTTTAATCCATCTCCTAAAAACTCCCAGCTTCTCTGTAGGCAGTATAGTCTCAAACCTCCCAGTATAATACTCACTAGGCCTAAACAATCTATTGATCACTATACTAGAAACAAATGAATGTGTAGCACCAGAATCAATCAATATAGTAAATGAAGAGCCAGCACTAGAAAGCTGATCTGTCACTATCGAGGGACTAGCCTCAGCCTCAGCTTGTGTCAAGGTGAACACTCGAGCTAGAGTCAAGCTGTCCACCTTCCCTGGTTTCTCTTGCTTCAACGTCGAGAAATCCTTCTTGAAGTGTCCAACCACCCCGCACAAGTAACAGGCCTTTGCCCGGCATTCGCCCACATGGCACTTCCTACATCTAGTGCACTCTGGGTAACTCCTCCATGTCTCACCGCCTCCCTGGCAACCACCCTAGCCCCTTCTATCAGGACAAGTAGTGGTTGAGGAGTCAGGGGTCTTCCTCCTCTGATCACTGGGGCCTCCGTCCCTACCAGACCCTGTATATTGAGGCACTGCCCTACAAACATCCTGTCTCGCAGCGATCTCCCTCCAATTCTTGTTCTTTGCCTCCTTAGTTGTGAGGGCCTTCTCAACTGCCTGGACATAAGTTGTCTCCCCAGGTACTGATGTGATCCTCACATCTCAGGCTATCATAGCATTAAGCCCCCAATAAACCTATTCTGCCTAGCTGCATCTGAAGGCACTAGATCTAGTGCAAACTTCACTAGCCTGTTGAATTTTAAGGCATATTCAGCAACTGTCATGCTGTCGTGAACCAACCCAGTGAACTCATTCACCTTTGTTGCCTGATGGCAATGTTATATTATCTCTTTATAAAAAAATATCTTAACCCATTCCTACTCATAGCAGAAACATCTCAAGTCTGTGATGCCACCTCCCACCAAATACAGACATCCTCTCAAAGCGTATAGGCGGCTCAAGCCACCCTATCATTACCTTCCACCCTCATAAACTCCAGGATTGAGGTGAGCATACTCGTCCACTATTCAGCCTTCAGAGGATCTGGTCCTCCCTCAAAGGCTGAAGGATGCTGTCTCCTGAATCTTTCATAAAGTGGCTCCCACCTGTTTCCAATATTAAGTGGTTGTACAGCTGGTGCCACAAGAGGTGGCAAATTAGGTGCAGCACTCCCTGATGGAGCTTGCTGCCTTAGAAGGCGAATCTGCTCTTCCTGAATAGCAACTGCTGCCAGTTCCCAGGGACTGGCAGAGGATTCTGGCCCTGCTCATCATCTCTAGCCTCGACCCCAGTGTCGGCTAGTCATATTGATCGCCTTGGACGCATAACTATCTAAGTTTATCTGCAATTAGCAACTCGGCTGGTCAGATAATGATAGTAGATTCATATTCATTCCATGATCCAATGCCAATATCTAGGCCACAAAGCACAATCATGATACAAACAAGCATTAAAGAAATTATTCACATATAGTAGCTATGCTAATAAGCACGCCTTAACATATTCACATAGCAGTCTAGGGCCAGGCCGTATTAGTATATCTCATGCTCCATGTCAATTGTGTAGATAAAGCATTTATATTTTAACCATTCAAACACATAATAACATATATGGTTACCAAACCCTAAGTCGAGCATGTCTTTAGCGGTGAGTGTACATGCCCAGCCAGTCTTCAAGAACCCTTAAACCTAGACTACTCTGATACCATGTTGTAATGCCCTGGGTAACCAAAACCGTTCAACTGTATGTTTAAAATAGTGCAAGACCTTCTAATAAGGTCGTTTGATCATAAATGTGTTTCTAAAGTTATTTGACAGGTTAGGGTTAAAAGATTTTGATCATAACTGATTAATTTTCATAAAAATAAAAGTTTGATACATGGGATCCCAAAAAAATAAGGTTTACATAGCGGAAACAACTCAAAAGTTAATACAGCTGTAGCCAGTCTAGATAGAAAAATACATGTTTGAGCTCTAGTTCCTGTAATTCCCTCGACCATGGCGGTCGAGCAACTATCGATGTACACTCCACACCCAAAGCTCTCCAACTCATGGTTGGTCCAGCTTCCATTTGCCTTTACCTACACTATGTAGCACCCGTGAGCCAAGGCTCAACAAAAAAACCATAACCAACAGGCATAGATAGCAACAAGAGCATATAACAACTTCAATCCAATTAGTTCGATTAATCAGCAGAATGCAAGTATTAAGTGAGGCACGATAAACATAAAATTTTAAACATATAATAACTCAATCAGTAATACAAATATTTAGGTGTCAACGCCCTTAGGCCGAGCCCTCTGGTTATTTAGCTGATCCTGGCTTGCTTAGGCCGAGCTGCATTCAGTTCCCTAATCATCAGCCCCGGGACCCTTAGGTCGTACTTTCACATCACACATAACAGATATATAATTCACAGAGCACATATGTTCCATTGCAAGGAATCTCGGTCTCGCTCACAACCACTTGGGTGCAGTTTTCTTACCTTGAGTCTCGAGCGATGGATAAAGAACGATTTCGAGCACAATCCTCAGTCCTGAGCCTTAACGGTAACCCTTAATGATGCTGATGTTGTTCCTGCACTGCACCTTAGAGTCCTAGCCTTGGTTTCCCCAATCCTCAATCTCAATTCCCTGGATTTATCCTTCAATTCTTCAAAACTCCATTAGGCAACAAGAGAGGGAGATAGATAGTACATGAGTGAGAGGGAGAGAGAATTTGAGAGTATTCTGGTGGGTTCTGTCTATTTCCTAGAGAGTTACTGAGTATATCTCTTAATTAAAAAGGACTAAATTACCCCTTATACTAACTCAACCTCTTAGTTGCCCTTAAGGGCATGTTGGTCATTTTCCATTCGTTTCCCGCTAACTCCTCAAGTCGTCTTACAAATTCCAAATTAATCTAGTCCTGTCCAAATAATTAGCAAATACTTACCCATTACTCGATATACACCAAATATGTTTTTTATGTTTCCCAAAAATCCCTAAGCTCACCCCGAGTTGGGTATTAAACCCTGCTGTGACTATTTCGCTAATCCATTCACTAGGATCGAATCGAGCCGTATACAGCAAATATATCCACATAATAATGTGGTCTCAACCATTTAACACATATAATCACATTTATGCCCTTAACAGGCAAAAATTACAGATATGCCCTTATAAACCATAACGGGCCCACATGCATATTTAATACTTATTTACATGCATATAAATATATTGATATTATGATATATATCATGAGTGCCACATAGTCACACATCTAGTCAATTAATCACACACATATCCGATTATGCCATCTAGAATCGCTAATCAAGGCACCAAACCCTATTAGCATTTTTGTGTCGTTACAGATCATTTAGAGACAATTACTTGAGATGTTTACACTCAACATGAGATGTTAGTTATTTGTTTTCCATGTCATGCTAAGGATCTTTGAGATAAGTATATGTAACGCCCTGGCTACCCCAGAACAGTTACGGTGAACCAGAAATTTGACCTGCTACCCGAGTCCTTTGGTTAAAAACGTGATCTATGTGTTATTATCAGGTTAAGGTAGAAAACCAGTAAAAAGGAAAGGGTACATTTCATTAAGTAATTATACTGCTCATGAGCCTTTCAAAATGTTTACAAGTAGTTCGTAATAAAAAAGAGTCGCTACAGTTCCAAATTTACAAACTCTGCCGGCCTAAGCGGCAAAAATAGGGTAAACCCCTAGTCCCTCTGAGAACTCCTTGACCGTGGCGGTCAAGCGGCCCTGTATGTACATCACATCGCCCAAGCTCTCCACTCAAGGTTGGCCAAGCTTTTCCTTTCCTTTACCTGCACCACATAGCACCCATGAGCCAAGGCCCAGCAAGAAAACACAATTAAACATGATATAATATCAACTGCGATCATAATAACCACTCAGGACTATCAGTCCAACTAGTAGGTGACAATAGCCAAAAGTCACAATAATGAGCATCGCTCCCTCTAGCCGTGTGATGATAGGGTCACCAGGGCTTAACGGTTAAGTGATTTTTTCATATGTTCGATCAGGACAGGTGCATGGTGATTAGTCACCAACATAACCTTCCTCACGACTCTAGAGTCGAAGCTATGGACAACGTCCCTTAGCCGCGTGACAAATGGTCACCGAGGTCATATACCTTGGCTATAATCTTCTGGTCGTAGACCAGGCAAGCGCTTACAAGTTCTTCGACCTTAGGGTCGGTCCCGCATTAATGCCATAGAGCCATTCAATGCGTGATCATAGACTTTAGAGTTGGTCCCTGACTAGTCAGTGTCTTAAACAGGTAATCAGCATTCATTAGCATTTAATATGCAATCCACGTTCACATATATCAACCAACATGCCTCAATATCAAACCATGCATGGCATATACCTGTACAGGGTGCAACTGTATCCATACACTATTTTCTTACCTCAAGTTCGAGCGAGAATGATAAAGACGACCCCTGAGAACGATCGATCTTTTAGTTCCTTAGCGATTACCTAATCATAACCAATTATAACCTCCATTAATGAGAATCCACAATAATAGGGTCTTAACCTAAGCACCACCCTTGGGACCTCGAAACATGTCCACACGGTGAGTAGATTCGATCCCGGGCCTTAAGGATTGAAACTCCAAGTCAAAAACCCTTAAAAACACTCAAAACGGGACTTAGAAGGAACAGGGTAGCGCTACAGCGCTCAACCCCTAGCACCACAGCACTCTACATAGAACCTCCCAAGCGCCAGAAAGCCTCCTGAGGAGCGCTATAGCGCCCTAGGGTGGGCGCTGTAGCACTACCTCCAGGCCCAAACACCCCTGAACCGACCTTCTTCAACATCTTCGATTCTAACTCGATTCCCAAGCTTCCAAAGCCTATTCTTGATGCCAAATAAACCCAAAAACCATCCCAACACACCCCAAACATCACAAGCATGGGAACCCTAGCCAAAAATCCCAACAAAAACCATGAATTCACCTTAAACATCTCAGCTGCAAAACAAAACCAAAACAGAGCAAACCAGAAAAACTATGGTTAGAAACTTACCCAAAGCTTGGCTTATGATGGCCTTCAATGGTGGAACACACTCCCAATCTCCCAAGGCTTGCTTCCTAAGCTTGAATCCTCAAAATTGGTTCAAAAATCACAAAGAACAGTGAGGAGAAGAAGGTACGGGAGAACTCTAAAATATACTCTGTTTTCTATCATTTTCTTCAGTCATCAAGTGTTATATCTATCCTAGGGGTGAAATGTCCATTTGACCCCTAGGTCAATTAATACTTTCTAAAGGCTCCCAAGGGCATTTTTGGTACTTTCCTCCTAACTCGTTAATCATAATTAACGCTCTCCAATTCCCGCTATTCTCAATGTTCTCACATACCACTAATTCACATCCCGTTACCCTTTATCTCCCGGTAACGCTCTAATCATCAAAATCACCCCGAGACTCAACCCAAGTCCCGACACTTAAGCATGTTGTGACTAAACCGCTAATCAATATTCTACGATCGTCTCATGTCGAACAGCTCGAACAAACCCACATCATAATGTGGTCTCAACATATATCATCGACATGCACACAATTAACATTATATTATAATATAATTCTCATAAACATGCATAAACACATTTAACGGCATAATTAAGCAATTATGGCCCTCCCGGCCTACTAATCCAGCCGTTAACCAGAATAGGGAATCCGAAGCATTACAGTATAACTAGGTAAATTATGGCCTTTGAGATTTAAGTGAGAATGGTATTAACTTATTAAATAATTGTGAAGATTGTTTCTGCCTATCTCTTGAGTGCGTGGACGGTATCAACTTATAAAAGTATTACACAAATGATTTCTGCCTATTTCTTGATTACATGGATGGTATGCACCTGTTATTATATAGTACGTATGGTATCCTCCTATTCAATCATTGTGCAAACGCTATCTGCTATTGACATTATTAGTCGGGTTAGATTATGTGAGAATTGACTAAGAGATATGTGTGGTAAACTTAGGAGTCTGAAAGATCCAAGGAGTGCTTATGCTCCATTGTAATATGTAATTTTAGTCCTGTTCGCGACCGTCAGAACTGGCCAGGAGGTAATTATAATGGGTAAACCAAGAACTCTCGATGAGCCGGTGTGGATCCATCAACCCTTGTGTGTCAGTATGACTTTCGATATTATTGCAGAGACTCAAGTCTCCACTATGGTAGAAATGAGATACTAGGGAATAATTTTGGCAACTCCCGAGTTGGCCTCTAGGGTCAATTTATGATTGGTTATTATTCTGCTTCTGCTCTAGTCTAGATGTTCTACACGATTTATGTTTTGCTATTTCTACTTAAGGTATTTTGATACTGCCAAGACACTTATGCATTCTTAAATTGTTTCATTAGGGCCCAGATTTATCTGGAACCCTAAGTTTAGTAAGATATCTTCTATGAGGATAATGACTTGGTCATTGGTTCCTGTTATTGTTTTTTTTGCTCTATGTTTCTCAGGTTGATTTTAGTAAGTGTTATCGCTTACCTAGTTGTTTATGTTGTAGGTAAGGGCAAAGAAAAGCTGGGACAGTGAGCGTTGGGGTCTTGCGAAGATGCATATGTGGTCCGACCTCTGGGAACTCTGCACTTTTGAAATATTATTTTTAATTATTTTTAAACTATTTTGGTACTACAAGACTTTTAATTTTAAAATGTAAACGTTTTTAGTGTGTGCACACATTACATTTAAATGTATTTTTTATATGGATTTTTCTGACCTTTTAAATTATGAAAATGATTTAATTTATGCAAAATCAGTGTTAGTATTTTTAGGGAGTTACATTAGGAGCAATGGTGAATAGGTATGAGTAGGAGACCAGAAGTCCATTATCCCAAGCTAATTTTGTAAATTTTTTAAGATAACCAAATCGAGTATAGGTTTTGGGTAAGCCCGCTAAGCTTAAACAAAATGGATAGTTGCATTGTGTTTTGTGATATCTCTTGAGATACGTATATGTCAATGCATGGCTCAAATTCAAGCATCATTCTATTTAAGTTGATGTAGAACTACTATAATCATTAATAGTAGTGTTTTGACCGTTTCCTTGTGATTTTATGTTTGCACTTTCTCTGACGTAGCTCTTTGTAGTTGTTATTACTATGTGTTTTATTCCATGATTTACTCCCTATTTAAGTAATGGAGTATACTGTAGTAGTAAATGATATGTAACCTACGACTAAAGCGCACTGAGACAAGCTCTCGGGGTTATAACCTCAAGTAGGGCTGACTGATGGAGATCAATCCCGTGTAGCGAGACAAGCACCCACACTATAGGCTAACTAAATGAATTACAATGAGTAGTGGATGGATAGGGCACTCGGATTGAAAAAGGAAGGAAAATGTTAGAGGACATGACAGCTCGCTAGAGAGAGAGGTGTTTGAGACCCTATTAAAATGGCTCCCTGTATTACCAAATAATGCTAAAAAAAACATTGGATTACTAGTTGAAAGGAAACTAGAGTAAGGACAGAGGGAGAAGCCGTGAAACTCGAACCAGAGGAAGTACGACAATTACCTATCTTGAAAAGGTTTCGCATGCAGAACCATCCATCCTTTGAGGGAACTACATATCCACTGGTTTCGAAATAGTGGATCTGTATGTTGGAAAAGATATTCTATTTCATTGAGATCAATTAGTAAGAAAAGATTGCATGTGTAACGTTTATGCCTAAACAAGCTCCGAGAATTTGGTCTGAATAGTGGATCTATAAGTTGGAAAAGATCTTTGATTTAATCAATCAATTAGCAAGAAAAGATAGCATGTGTAGTTTTTATGCTTTGACACACTGCTAGAATTTGGTGCAACATCGTGAAGAAATGATAGGTGGTGGTTGACATGGAGTCAGCATACTTCTTAATCCTATTCAACTCTAAATACTACAATGAGGGGGTCATCAATCACAAGGTGATTGAACTTTCAAATTGAAGTAAAGATCATTGAGTGTAGTAGAGTACATTAAGTAATTGGACGAACTATCAATGTTTGCACCTAATCTTGTAAACGGTAACACCTCCAAGACTTGGATACGTAGAAACAAATCGTAAGGGGATGTAGAGAAATTTGTGGGCTGGATTAGAGAAGAAAGAATCATAAAATAGTGAGAAGTTGACGAGTGACACTAGTTCCCCTAGACAGTACGATTTTGATTGGAACAAACATAAGGGAAGTTTCACTTTAAGGATAACTCAAGACTTGTGGAGACAAAGTAATCAAGGTGGCTTGATGTTAGCCAATGGTGGTAATAATAAGAGGAAATGAGGCATTTTTAACCAGGGATGAACTAATGCTAACAAGTAGCCATGCCTGAGTTTAAGTACTCACCAACTTGCAACAAGTGAAATCCAGGCAGTCAAGGCAAATGTAATGCAAACAGTTGCTATAGCTCTGGTAAGTCGGGACACTTCTCCAAAGAATGTCCAAACTTGGGAAGGAAGTACAGGAATGTTAAGTAAAGGCGAATATGACCATCGTTGTGCGTTTTCTCACTCACTCAAAGTGAAAAGCGAGCTGGACCATTGGAAATGGTGTCAGGTCAAATTCCTATCGCCCAAACCTCAGCATATGCATTGATGGACACTGGTGCATCACATTCTTTCATGTCTACTTTCATTGTTGAGAAAATAATAAGAAGGATTGAGCCTATGTCTAATTTTTGTGGGGTATCCTTACCTTCGGGAGAGAACATGCTAGTATGATCATGGGTTAGAGTCGTACCAGCTGACAGTCGATGTGTTAGTTTTAGACCTACACGAGTACGATGTCATATTTGGCATGGATTTGTTAACCAAATATGGGATCGTTATCAATTACAAGCACAGAAAGGTGGTATTTACCTCGATAGGTGAGGAATTTATTGACTTAGGGCACACCTAGGAAAAAGAAGTGGTTGATGATCACCATAATGAAGGCGAATAAAATGTTGGATGACGAATGCATCGTGGATAATGAAAAAGAGACAAAGCTACAACTGATGGACATATCGGTGGTATGCAATTTTCCCAAGGTATTCCCCAAGACTTCCAGGAATACCACTTGATCAAGAGATAATATTTATGATAGAATTTAAATCGGGGACAACACCGATCTCCAAGGCTCCATATCAGATGGCACATGCCAAGCTTAAGGAACTACAGACGCACCTGCAAGAGTTGTTAGACATGAATTTTAAAGACCTAGCCACTCTCTATGGGGAGCCCCGGTCTTGTTCGTGAAGAAGAAAGACGACTCCATGAGAATGTGCATCTATTATCGAGAGTTGTACATGGTGACAATCAAGAAGTAATATCTTCTACCATGATTCGACAATTTTTTCGACCAACTGCAAGGAGAATAAGTATTCTCCAAAATTTATCTGCCATCTGTCTACCACCAGCTAAAAGTAAATGAGTTAGATATTCCAAAGATGGCTTTCTGAATGTGCTACTATCACTATGATTACATTGTTATGTCCTTTGGGCTCACCAATGCACATGTAGCATTTATATATCTCATTAATAGGATATTAAGTGAGTATCTGGATAAATTTGTTATCGTATTCATCGATGATATCCTCATATATTCGAGGAGTAAGGAGGAGCAAACAACGCACTTGTAGCTAGTTTTGCAAGGCATGTGAGAGGAGAAGTTGTACGCAAATTCTCGAAGTGCAAAATTTTGTTAGAAAAAGTAAGTTTCCTCATACACGAGGTGTCAGAAGACGATATTTCAATGAATCCCGCCAAACAATATTGAATCCGTGAACTAGTGGCAACCTCTGAAGAATGCACAGGAATTTAGGAGTTTTCTAGGATTAGCATGCTATTATTGGAAATTTATGGAAAAAATTTCCATGATAGCCACGCCGATGACTGCTCTCACCCGCATGAATAATAAATTTGAGTGGATAGATAAGTACGAGTAGAGCTTCCAAGAGCTAGAAAAGAGGTTGAAAACTGCCCTAGTACTGACTTTCCCCAACAACACAGAGAGATACAAAATTTATAGTGATGCGTTGGGGTAAGGGTTAGGAGCGGTATTGATGCAGCAAGGCAAGGTGATAGCTCATGCCACTCGGCAACTAAAGAACTATGAAAAAATACTAACCTATGCATGATTTGGAACTGGTTGAGGTAGTTTTTCCACTAAACATCTGGAGGGACTATCTATATGGGGTTCACTGCGATATTTACACCAACCACAAGAGCCTAAAATACTTCTTCACTCAGAAGGAATTGAACATGAGGCAGCGGCATTGGCTAGAACTATTCAATGACTACGACTATGAGATCCTATACCACCCGGTTACAACGGTTGGTACACAAAGTGAAAAAGGACATGCGACCAGATTTCTAATCTCGAATGATGGTGTGCTAGGGTCTAAAGGAGAAATGTGTGCTCTAGATGATGACGAGATAAGAAGAAAATCTTTTATGAGTCACACAATCCCCTATATGCCATGTGCCCAACGACCAAAAAACATGTAGCAAGACTTGAAGAAAAACTTTTGGTGGTTGTGAATGAAGAAATAAGTAGTGGCGTCTGTATATCACTGTTGAACATGCCAACAGACGGAGGTAGAACATCAACTAATGGACAATTCAAACTCTAGAAGATATGTTGAGTGCCTGCATGCTCGATTTTCATGGGCCATAGAATGAGAAGCTACCAATAACAGAGTTCTCTCACAAAAACAGCTATCATAATTCCATCAAGATTACTCTGTATGAAGCTCTATACAAAAGGAAATGTCGATCACCAATTCATTGTCATGAAGCCGGTTAACGAAAGTTTCATGGATCGGACGAGGTCGACCAAGCCATCAAGGATATCCATAAATATAACAACAATTACAAATCTCAGGTTCACGATGTGTTTCACGTGTTGGTGTTGAGAAAATACATAAATGATCTCGCGCATGCGCTTAGTTATGTGAAAATAAACTAGATCCTCAATTCAACTATGAAGAAAAACTAGTGGCAATTATGGATTGGAAAGACAAAGTGTTGAGGAATAAGTCAATAATGTTAGTTAAAGTACAATTGTGTAACCACGGCATTAAAGAAGCCACTTGGAAGACGGAAGCCAAAATGAAGGAGTTGTATTCCCATCTGTGTAACGCCTTGCTTCTCGGACACCAGCTAGTGTAGGGCCATGAGCCTCGAAATTTTGTAATGAATATTATTTTGATAAATAATATATATGTACTTGGGCATCATATTTTATGTTGATATAATTAGCCTATGTGTAAAAAGTGTGGTTTGTGAGCAAACCAAGAGTTCTGGTCTTGTACCGAATAAAAAATCTTAAGTAGGTTAAATCTCGAATGCTTAAGTGGGAAACAAATAATACTTTTGGTGAAAACATTTAATTGGGAATAAAACATAAATTAAGGTGGTAATTCTTGTTAAGGATAAACTCTTGGAAAAATCCTAAATGATTTTTAAGAAAATGCTTCCTAAGCACATTAGTGGAAATTTAACTATTAAATAAAGCTACTATTTTATGATTGGAGATTTAAATAAATATGAGAAACTTAAATTCATGGTGTCACATTTATAATATTATTTAAGAAAAACCAAGTTGTGAAACTACCCCAAATAGTAAGAAAGAATTAGTGATTTAGTGTCACCAACACCACTTTTGGGAAAAACAACTAATATAGGCTTAGTTAGGGAGACTAAAATTTGAATGAGGGAGTAAGGCATCATTAGGAAGTGACTGAGTGTATTAGACTAATCACATATTGTAGTCAACTCTCAATAGTGTCATGTGGCACTTGTTGAGCCAAAGGATCCACTCAACCCCAACCCACATCAACTCATCATCATCACGCCACCTTGTCACCCACCCTACTCTCTCTCTCTCTCTGAAAAATTTAGAGCACTCTACTCTCTCTCCCTCTAAATTTCTTGGCTCTCTGTCCCTCTCTGTCTCTGTCTGTCTGTCTGTCTCTCTCTCTCTCTCTCTCTCTCTCTCTCTCTCTCTCTCTCTCTCTCTCTCTCTCTCTCTCTCTTTTCCTTAAGGAAACCTCCATGGGAGCTTGAATCCAAGCTTTGTGAAGACAAAATTCAAGGTGAGTTTTCTCCACTTTCTCTTATTCTTCTCCTTAGCGAGCCCTAGGGGTCTCTTCTATGCCATGTTATATCTAGGATCTTACCATTCCAACCTTTGTTTAAGGTTTCAAAAGGTCAAGGCAGCCACAAGACGCACAAGCTCATGGAGGAGCTTGTATGTAACTTTGATCAACGAGGAGGTAATCCCTATTCTTTTTTGAAATGTCATTTCCTCCCTTGTTTCTTTCATTCCAATGGATCATGATCTCACTTCGTGATGTTTTGGGAGAGTTTTGAAGAAATTAGATAATAGTGGAGATGCCTAAAACCTAGGAGGGACACACACAACCAAAACATAGAGCAACTAAGGTAAAATTCTAGTGAACTTTGGTTTATGTATTGTACAATTTTAGGAAATCTGCTTTGTATGAATGTGTCAATTGTTCTGTTCTTCATTTTGAGTGTAATATTTTGTTTATGATGTATGTTTTATTTGTGCATGGTTGTAGGGTTTGTTGTTTGCTTGGAATGCAAAGTTTCATTAAGTTGTATAACCTTATGCTTGCTGCTAAAGTTTTCGACTTGATTTCCAAAGGGTCAAGCAGTACCTTAACGACTTGGTTCATAAAAATAAAGTCCATAAATAAAATATAGGAATAGTACTTGACTTTAGGCTTTAGAAACACTAAAAAATATTATGTATGTTTTGTGAAACTCGAATCATGAATTTGGGTAGTGTGTTGAGTGAGTAAATCAAAGTATTTTCGAATTAAATATTTTGGAAATGTTTATGGTATATAAAAGTTTAAATCTGGAAAGTTTCATGAAATATTATTAATATATTGGGTGTGAGAAAATATTAAGGTTGACAGGAAATCTAGAAATGTTTTTTTGGTTAGTTTGTCCCTTGTACTTTGGAAAAATGTTTGAGTATGAAAAATTAAATATTTTGGGATAATTTTTAAACTAAGTACTCTTTGGATATTTTTAATCACAACTGAAAAGTTTCATACAAAGATAATAATAAGGCTAGGAATTATATTCTTCTAAAGTTAGAAGAAAATATATGAATTTGAATAAAAGCATCTGGGTAGCCACATTGGCGAACGTTTTTAACAAAATAAAAATAATCTTTTTGACCTTAATTTTCTCAAGTATATTTCTAACATAACCTAATTTGGACCTAAGAAAAAACAGATCAAAATACCAAGCCAATTAGATTGTTTATGTCTCCTAATTTTAGGAAAAATCTAGATTTCAAATAAAAAGTTTTAAACAATACTTTTTCGTGACAACTTTTACCTAGTTAAAATGTGTATTTTCACCTAAAAAATTTTCCAAAAATTCTTGGAATATCCAATAATGGCTCTGTAAACATTGGAAACAGTTGGGCCTAAGGACTTAAAAAGGCAGCTTTCCAAAGTTTTGAAATTTCCACAAATGAAACAAGTTTCATTAGAATTTTTTTGAGACTTTTTGCCAAAAAGTAAGTTTTGAAAGATATTCAAAAGTAGACTTAGATTTCTACCTTAACTAAGTAATGGTATTATTTTAAACACCAATAAATGGAATAAACTTATAATATTAATATTTCACGTTAAAATAATTATATAAATATAATAAATAAAAAGGGGTCCAAAGCCTATTTTTCCAAAATAATTAACGGAAAAACTATTCTTTTATAAATAAATCTTAAAGGATTTTGAAGAATAAATTAATTCTTATAGGAGCTAATTAATTTTAATTAGTAAACCTATTTTTTCTATTATTGAGTACTAAGTGAGGAATTCTTTCTTCGCCATTAGTTGTTAGGGGATGAAGCTTAGTACAATATTATTGCTCTAAATTTAAATAAACCTCAGAAAGTAATTAGGGTTGAGCCTATATAGCGAGACCTAAGGTTAGGTTACCTTGGGGATAAGGGAAAAATATTTGGAAACCCTTTAGGGAATTGTTTATCTTCTTTAAGTATGTTATATTGATCCTAATGCCCAAAGAAAACTTAATAATCATTAGTTTCCATGCTTAATTGAAGTGTATTGTATGGCTCACTACAATACTGGCTAATTGAGGATAGGATTTCTAGTAGAGAAAATTCCTGCATATTGGTAAGGACTACTAGTAAGTAAACTTTTGACTTCTGTGGCTACAACATAAAATAGCTTGTGTTATGTGGTCAAGATTCTTTGTTATTTTTTTAGAATCTGATTTTAGAATGATCTAAAGCATCCTTGTTCAAAATTGATTTTTGGATATCATTACTTTTATTGGGGTTCAAATCATTTAGAATCACATCACAACACTCCCATAATTTCCCTACCATCGTGGCCTACATCCCGCATGATCATAGCTGAATACAACCCATGTCGTCAATCACAAATAATTTCTATACAAATATACTCAACATATACTAAAATGCAAAAAGAGTTACTTAACCCTAACTCAGTTTAAACATACGGTCATAACCTTACTCTGACATAACAGGGTCGATGCCCTACTATATGTACATATGCAAGTTTTTTTACCTCGAGTCCAGCGATAGAAACTAGACGACTTCAAGCACGATCCACTTCCGAGCCCCTCAGAAACCCTACTCACAAAAATTATGTTACACTAATTAGAATCCCCAAATCTAATTACTTACTCGAAAAGAAAACTTCAACTATCGGGTCCTCTAAATCTCGCTAACATGCTAGGGGAAATGTCCCCCGAGTCCCCAAAAGGGTCCCCAAGACTGATCACAAAATTCTCATTTGAATGCACCAAAAATCAGAAAACTGGTGTTTGAGGGCACCTGATGCGGTTGCGCCTACCCCTGGGTGCGGTCGTGCCCTCTGAAAGTTTAGGGTTTATGGGGCACTGGCATGCCAAATCGCAGTGCGATCGTGCTAGGTTCCCAAAAACACCAATAGTGTCCAAAATTTTAGATTCCCACCTCCAATTTCTCAAACCTAATTTGACCCAAAATTCAATTTTCATCATATTTTTGTGCAAGAACTCAACTCTAAACAAGCTACACAACTAGCGTACAACATCAAGACACAATTTACACATTCAATTTTACACCATAAGCTTGAATTGGAAATCAAGGGTTCTAAACCCATTTTCCCCCCAAATCCAAAAGTCAATCTCTATTACATTGATTAAGTAGCAATTCAATCTTTAAAATATTTTACAAACTAGTTTTCATCATCAATACACACATTTAACAACCTAGGATCCCCAAATTTTGAAAATTTAAGCAAAGCCCCAAATCCTCCCTCAAGAACAAGTGAAGAAATGCTTACCTCTGTGATGAAATTCAAAATTCCTAGAGTGATTATGGCTTGAGCAGCTACTAATATTTCTCTTTTGAAACCTAACTTCCACCAGTCACCATGAATCAACTCCAAAATTTTCCTTAGCTCAAGCTTTTGTTTTTTAAAGCGAGTAGGAAATGTGAAGAGAAAAGAGAAGAGAATAGAAAGAGAGGGGGAGTCTTGAATGTGTAAGACCGACCTTCAACATTGGTTTTCCATTTCACTAACTTTTTGGTCAAATGACAATTTTGCCCTTCCCTTTGCGTAATCCTTAAATTAACTTAAGGGCATTTTGGTCATTTTGCTTAAAACTTCAAGTACACCACTAATCTCCAATTTATCACTTAACATCCATCAAAAACAATTATCCTATCCATTAATTTTATTTCACCCATATCCTCAAAATACGAAATTTTTTCGAAAATATCCCTAGGCTCGACCCGAGCCGAGCATTTATCCTCGTTCTGACTTTCCCGCTCCAAAACTCAAAAGGATCCACTCTTGCCGAAAATTACACATATCCACATAATAATGTGGTCACAATGCACATAACACAGAATATTCACAATTATACCATCAATAGATCAAAATTACAAAAATGCCTCTTTTATCAAAAGCATGTCTTTAAACACATTTAATACACATAATCAATCATATTCAATTATATAATAATATAATTCACATAAATTTCACTCATGCCCACCTGACACGCTAATTAAGGTACTAAAACTTATTAGGAGTTTTGGGATGCTACATTTTTATTTTTTGACTGATCATACATGCATGGGTGTTTGGATAATTGTTTGGTGATGGAATCCAACATTCCATAGGCAAACTATGATTTTATATGAGAAAATGTTTAAGACTTGACTTCCAATGGGTCAAGTGAAATTTGTATGAATTTGTTTCTATATTTTCTTTCTTCCATGTTGTAGTTTAAGATGAGTAGATATCCATAGTGTGTAGGACCGTTCAAAAAGGCTTTGAAATGACAAATTTATGATTTTTGCAAAATTGATGTGCAATCTGGAAAATGGTTTTTCAAAAACTATGTAAACAGCCGACTTTGGGCAGCGAGTTCCACAGGAAAATTAATGTATTTTGTCTGATTTTTGGAATGAACATTATTTTTATATTGGTAAAGTTTCAAATAAAAATATTAAAAAGGCTTAGAGTTATGAATTTTCAAAATTAGACAAAAAAATTTGGAAGCTCAAAATTGCTTCTGGAGAGTCAAGTTTGGGAACCTGTTTAACTAGGTAAAAAAAATTCAAATGATCTAATTTTTTGTGTGGATAATATTTACGTAACTTAGTATAGGCCTAAGAATTTTCAGACCTAAATAATGAACAAATGGATTTTATAAATTTTTAAAGTTCACTAAAAGGATTAGTCTTTCCCTGGACAATTTTGATGGGAGAATTTTGAAAATAGTTTTCACCAAGTAAAAATGGTTATTTTTGTATGAAATTTGTCAAGGAACTTCTTAGAATATCTAATTTTAGTTATGAAAAGTTTGAGAATTTTTGGAGTTATTTTTTTCAAAATATAAATTTCTAACCTGGGCTACTTAGTTACTAAAACTAACAAAGTTTACACTTAGGAAATAAATGGGAATTTCTCCTAAGTGTTTGGCTAAGAAAATATAATTTAATCTTGGTAATTATAAATTTGAGTTAGCGCACTAAATAATTATTAAGGTTAATTTAGATATTAGGAAATTAATATTTTATTAATTAATGGTTTGGGTTTAAGAAAATTAAAAAGGGTCTGAAACCCTAATTTTTCTAAGAAGTGAATTAAATAATATTTTTAAAATATAATCAATTTTTCTCTAAATTTTTCTTCAATAAACTAAACATAATAAATGTTTCTAATAATTATTTATTAATCAATTAATTTAACATAATTATGAAAGTTTATGATTGAAATGATTTTACCAAAAAGTGTGGGATATTTGGTAACTTATCAAAGAAAGGGTAAAATTGGTAAAGCTTGAAAGCTTCCAAAGTTATGTTTTACCGACTAGGTTCGGTAGTGAGAGCTGAGCAAGAAATTTTGTAAAAAGCCGACTTTCAAATAACTACACTCTTTGAGAGAAGTTTTTCAAAAACTTTAAATGGTGTTATGGCTTAAAACGTGGGAGGACAAAAATACCCTTGGTTGGTATTCGATTATGACCTTAATGCCTAAATTAGGATGATAATCTACTATAATTCCATAATTAATTCAAGTACATTGTATGTTAGTTACAATGTTGGCTAACAATGTAGGATTCTCTGTGGGAATATTGTCAGTGCTCTACAAAGGATAGATTGTAAGTCAGTCCATGATTTATATGTCTACAACATGAGTTCACTAGTGTATTACTTTGGTAGAAGTACAGCATATACGCTAGTTAGAGAGAGATGGCTCATTTAGAGGCAATGAATAAGTGGATCTTACGCTCCACATGTGATTTATAAACATGGATTGTTTCTATGTTGTCATATATAGTGCAAACGTTTTCTAGCTATTTAATGACTATGCAGACGATTTCTTCCTATGATACTATTGGCCTACCTCATGAGTCTGTGGACAATTTCCACTTGTTGTACTATTGCATAGACGATTTATGCTTGGCTCATGAGTGAGTGGACGTTTTCCACCCATTGATATGTAGAGCAGACATTTTCCGCCTACTCGATCATTATGCAGGTGGCTCCTACTATTGACATTATTGGTCCAGTTAGCTACCATGATAATTGGCAAGGAGGTAAGTGAGCCAGATAATTTAGGAGTTTCGATTAGCCAATGTGGATCCACCAGAAACTGGCGTAAATTCCCTAGGTAACCGATGGTTACCCTCGAGAGGGATTCCTGAATTAGATATTAGTGTAGAGACTTGAGTCTCCACTATGAATTAAATCAAGATACTAGGAGGATATCTTGGCAACTCTCGGATTGACTTCTAGGGGAAAATGGGTTTAATGGATGTTATTTCTTTCTTCTTATTTGGTATGGAATTATTTGTAAGGTTATGTTTTTCGGTTTCCGCTAAAGGCTAGGTGATGCCGCCAGGACGATTAGGCGTTCTTGAATTGTTTGACTAGGGCCCTTATTTATCAAGAACCCTAAGTGTGGTAAGCTGTATGTTATGAGGAAAATTACTAGGTCATTGGTTGTTATTGTTTGTTTCTATTCTATGTTATTGGATTGACTTACTAAGCGTTTTTGCTTAATCAAAGCCAGAGTTTGCCTTTCAAAGTGTCCATGTGGCCTGACCTTTGGGAAGTCTGCACTTTCAAAATGAATATTTTCATTAAGTTTAAATTGTTTTGGGTTATCAAAATGATGTTAAAGCTTTAATGTAAATATTTTTAGATTGGCATTACAGTAAAAAAAATTATCTACATTTTTTAGACCTTTTTAATATTATAAACAGCTTTAGTTCCACAAAGTTAGTGTTATTATTTTCAGATTGTTATAGTTTTAGTATTTTCTTGAGGACACTTTAGAATGGTTGGGTCCTAGAAAACGTAAGGATAATTGCATAATGCTTTGTTTAGATTATAAGTCTCTAAAGATGAATGTTTGTATGTTGTTTGGCTTAGGTGTCACTAAGAATACTTGAAGGGATAGTGTGTGTGGATCGCTGCTATGATTGAGGTGAGAAGAGTGGAGACCTGCATGAAGGGTAAAAAGTTTGTGATATTTGTTTTTTATATCATGTTTTGAGTATGTTATGAACAATATAATATTCATATGTGAGAAGATCAAGAGAATATGTATTCTTTTAACTTGGTATGTGGTAAAATACAAGGGGTTGTCACAAGGGCAGTGGCCTGCCGCAAGGAATTTATGGAAATATGTATCAGATATATTGCTTGGTTGCATGATCGAATTGTTAAGTGATGAGGATTAAGAGGATATGTAGTGCAAGCTAGCAAGTATTCTAGATGAAGAAGCAAGGTATGAAGTATATATGTAAAAGATATAGATGTTAATTAGTTGTGAAGAAAGGTAACTCAAATATGACAATTGGACATATGGCGACAGTTATGGACTATAAAGTAGAACCACTTGAGATGGGTTACTACTAGAACAAACAAAAGTGGTAGTAATATCAAGTGGTAAATAGTTGAAAGTAAAATAAATGTTAAAATGGTTAGAATGAAGTTTAAGGGTTGTGTAAACCCAAAAATGTATACGAGTATATTTGTTTAATCAATATGGCTATAGTGCTTAGCCAATATGCTTCATGATGATCATAAGACGTGGGTGACAAGGAAATGTTGAAATGTTGACGACTCTCGATGAGGAGAGAGCCTTGTGATGATATGGTAACACAAATTTCAAGGACAAAATTCCTTTTTCAAGGACAAAATTGTAAAGCCCTCGATATCCAAGACCGCTACACTGTGTGTTTGCAAAGGTGCAGGACTTGCTAATCAAGCCAAACAGTTAAAATACGTGAATTCTAAAGTCATTAAAGTGCTAGGGTTAAAAGGTTTTGGTCTCAAAAGATACTTTCCATATAAGTAAACATTTACACATGGGATCCCAAAAGAAATAGCGTTTAAAAGTTTGTTTACAAAATTTCCAACGTACAGACAACCACCAGCCTTTCTAAAGGCAAACAGAAGATTATGGTTTTCCTGTCCCTGTCTCCCACCAACCGTGGTGGCTGAGCAGCTAATCATGTACATTCTGCTCTCAGAGCTCTCCTAGTCAGGGCAGATCAAGTTTGCCCTTGCCTTTACCTGCACCATGAAGCACCCATGAGCCAAGGCCCAGCAAGAAAACATATCATATTACAAAGCAAGCAATAATAACATTTGGATAACCCCCTTTGAGCATGTTCATACACCTAACATAACACAATAATCACAGAGCATGAAGTTTCAACCAAAGAATCAGCTAATCATCACCCATCTATACAGCATAACAATCCACCACTCAATAATAATAAACAAATCACATAATAATCAGGGTCGACACCTTCGGTCGCACCCCCTGTTTACCCCACTGACTCCGGCCCGCTTAAACCGAGCTCAGTGCATAATAAGCTATCCTCAGCTACCAGTGGTCGAGCCACGACCTGTGCGCTAGTGTAAACTTTGGCACTCTTAGGCCATTGGTTTACTATTTACATGGCATAATACCATCTTTTCAAAGCATACAAGATAGGGAACCCTTAGTCCCATTATAAATTCACAACCGGGTGCAGTTTTCTTACCTTTAGTTCTCAAGTGTACTGGCTACGAGCGATGCCTCTTGAGCACGATCCGATCCCCGAGCCCTAACTTAGCACATTCTTTGATGAACCACTTCCTTAACAGATTCCTGAGCTAAAATCCAAGCTTCTCAGCTTTAATTCAATCCTTAGTCCTGATGAAGTTCCCTTAGCTAGAGCTAAGCTAATTCCTCAAACTTTAGGTCAAATCACAAGATTTCCAGCTGAATTCCCTTAGGTTTCTATAGCCTTCTTGAGAGAGAAAAGAGAAGAGAGGAGAAGAAATGTTAAAGGGTCGGTTTGGGTTTTTGTTCCACTTACTTCTATTTTGCTTAGTCTAATCTTAGGTAATTAAGTCAATCCTGAGGCTCGGGGTACCGAAAATGTCCCCGAGGGCAAAATGGTAAAATTTCCCAATATTCCCGCCAAGTCTTCCTAACCTCAAATATATCTCCATATATTTATTTCCACAACCCGATAACCCAAATAATCACCTAATAACCGAAATACCCCTTGACCTGCTCCAAGTCAAATACTGAGACCCGTTGTGACTTCCGGCTAACTAGCTCCCTAGGATCGCCTCGAGTCGCACACTTCAAATTTACCCACATAATAATGTGGTTCTCACAAATATAACATACAACAACATTTATATTCATATCTCCTTACAAACTTGTTTATCAAATAATCTCATGTTAATTTAATAATTTTCAAACATAAACCAATTATGCCCTCCCGGCACACTAATCAAGGCCCTTAAGCCATATTAGTGATTTTGGTTCGTTATAACTATCCCCTCCTACTGAGAATCTCCTCCTTAAAATTTACCTGAATAGCTCGGGATACTGATCCCGCATCACCGCCTCTAGCTCCCAGGTCGATTCCTCGACCTTGCTATTTCTCCACAATACTTTAACTAATGGAATCATCTTGTTCCGTAGAACTTTATCCTTCCGGTCCAAAATCTAAACTGGTCGTTCCTCGTAGGACAAATCTGTCTGTAACTCTAGGTCCTCATACTTCAATACATGTGTCGGATCTGAAACAAACTTTCGCAACATGGAGACATGAAATACATCGTGAACTCCCGATAATGACGAGGGCAAGGCCAACCTGTAATCCTTTCTAAAATCTCGAAAGGTCCAACAAACCGAGGGCTCAGCTTGCCCTTCACTCCAAACCTCCTCACCCCTCTCAATGGCGAAACTCGCAGGAACACCTGGTCCCCAACCTGGAACTCCACGTCTCTACGCTTGGGATCAGTGTAGCTTTTCTGTATACTCTGCGAGGCAAGCATTCTGGCTCGAATCTTCTCAATAGCCTCATTAGTCTTCTGAACCATACCTGGCCCCAAATATTTCCTCTCACCCATCTCATCCCAATGAATGGGCGATCTACACTTTCTCCCATATAACATTTCGTAAGGAGCCACTCCAATCGTGGACTGATAACTGTTGTTATATGAAAATTTGATCAACGGAAGATACTTACTCCAAGATCCCTCAAA
This sequence comes from Humulus lupulus, assembly GCF_963169125.1. Taxonomy (NCBI): domain Eukaryota; kingdom Viridiplantae; phylum Streptophyta; class Magnoliopsida; order Rosales; family Cannabaceae; genus Humulus; species Humulus lupulus. The sequence goes on along the minus strand of NC_084794.1, from coordinate 156,440,300 downwards.
TTCAATTACACACGCCCTAAGCATGTCTTCCAACACTTGAATTTTTCTCTCAGACTGTCCATTAGTCTGAGGATGAAAGGCTATGCTAAACATCAACTAAGTCCCCATGGCTCTCTGGAGAGCTCCCCAGAACTTAGAGGTAAAGATAGGGTCTCGATCAGATACAATAGACTTGGGAACCCCATGGAGATGAACTATCTCCCTCACATACAACTCTTCATACTGTTCCACTGTGTAAGTTGACCTTACTGGTAGAAAATGAGCTGACTTGGTGTATCTGTCTACTATTACCCACACCGAGTCACAAAGTCCCACTGTCCTGGGTAGACCTCCCACAAAATCCATCGTAATATCTTCCCACTTCCACTCGGGAATACCCAAAGGCTGATGCAACCCTGCTGGCTGCTGATGCTCAGCCTTCACCGCTGGCATGTCAAACATCTAGCCACATACTCTACCACATCTTTCTTCATCCCGGGCCACCAATATAATGTCCGTATATCTTGATACATGTTTGTGGTACCTGGATGAAGTGAGTATGGCGTAGTGTGAGACTCATCTAGTATCTCTCGTTTGATCGCCTCATCTGTCGGAACACAAATCTGCCCCTGATATCAAAGCACACCAGCCTCAGAAACAGAATAATCCTTAGCTATCCCTGTTAAGATGTTCTGCCTTACTTCCTAAAGTTGCGCATCTACCAATTTCCCTTCCTTGATCCACTCTAGCAGGGTCAACCGTAAGGTAATATTGGCGAACCGGCCCACCACCAGCTCTATCCCCGCCCTGGCCATCTCATAAGCTAATTCTCTAAAGATTTGAATAGAGCTAAATAACTGCCCCGAGCTCTTCCGGCTCAATGCATCTGCCACAACATTGGCTTTCCCTGGGTGATACAGAATATCACAATCATAGTCTTTAACTAACTCCAACCAACGCCTTTGCCTCATATTCAGATCCTTTTAGGTGAAGAAGTACTTCAAACTCTTATGGTCAGTGTATATCTTGCACTTCTCCCCATATAGATAATGCCGCCAAACCTTCAGTGCGAATACACTGCCGCCAGCTCCAAATCATGGGTAGGATACCGCTGTTCATATTCCTTCAGCTTCCGCGACACATAGGCTATAACTTTCTCATTCTGCATCAGCACACAGCCTAAACCCATCCTCGATGCATCACAATATACTACAAATTTTCCTTCATCCGAAGGAAGACTCAATACAGGTGCAGAAATAAGTCGTCGCTTCAACTCCTAGAAACTGTCCTCACACTTCTCGGACCAAACGAAATTCTGGTTGTTTCTTGTAAACTCTGTCAGTGGTGAGGAAATCTTTGAGAATCCCTCTACAAACCGCCTATAATAGCCTACCAACCCAAGGAAACTCTGCACCTCTGAGGCGTTCCTTGGCCTCGGCCAGTCCCTCACCGCTTCCACCTTGGATGGATCCACCTTAATCCCTTCTGCGCCAACTATGTGCCCAAGAAAAGTCACCTTTGGCAACCAAAACTCACACTTCTTAAACTTGGCATATAACCGGTGTTTCCTTAATCTTTGTAGAACCTGTCGAAGATGTCGCTCGTACTCTGCCTCTGAACTGGAGTATACCAAGATGTCGTCGATGAAGACAATGAGGAACTGATCCAAGAAATCCTTGAACACCCTGTTCATTGGATCCATGAAAGTTGTTGGGGCGTTGGTCAAACCAAAAGACATGACTAAGAACTCGTAGTGTCCATACCTTGTTCAGAAGGCCATCTTCGATATATCCTCATCCTTGATCGTCAGCTAGTGATAACCAGATTGAAGATCAATCTTTGAGAACACCATCTTTCCCTGGAGCTGATCGAACAAGTCGTTGATCCTTGGTAGAGGGTACTTATTCTTAATAATCAACTTGTTCAATTCCTTGTAATCTATAGACATCCTAAAGGTCGCGCCCTTCTTAACAAACAAACTGGAGCACCCCATGGAGAGTAGCTAGGCCTGATGAATCCCAAATCAAGAAGTTCTTGCAGACCTATCTTCAATTCCTTCAACTCTGCTGGTGCCATCCTCTAAGGTACTTTTGATACTGGTTCTGTCCCTGGTGCTAACTCAATAACAAACTGAATCTCCTTGCGTGGCGGCAATCCCGGTAGCTCCTCAAGAAATACATCCAAAAACTCACAACCCACTCTGGTCTTACTCGGCCCCGCTGGAAACATCTTGGTAGTGTCCACAACACTAGCCAGAAAACCTGTACATCCACCCTGTAACAAGTCTTTGGCTCTTAATGCAGAAATCATGGGTACGCGAGGTCCACACACCGCACCCACAAAGGCAAAAGGATCCTCACCCTCAGGCTCAAAATTCACCATCTTCTTCCTACAGTCAATGGTAGCCCCATATCTGACCAACCAGTCCATCCCTAAGATTATATTAAAATCCTCCATATCTAGCTCAATCAAGTCAACTGAAAGCTCCCTACTATCAACCATCACTGGCAGTGCCCTAGCCATCTCCTAGAAACTACCTGTTCCCCAGTAGGCAATAAAGTCCCAAACCCCGCAGTTCGATACTCACTAGGTCTACACAGTCTATCAATCACTTTACTAGAAACAAAGGAATGTGTAGCACCAGAATCAATCAATACAAAATAAGGAGAGCCAGCGCTAGAAAGCTGACCTGTCACTACCGAGGGACTAGCCTCTGCCTCTGCCTGCGTCAGGGTGAACACTCGAGCTGGAGTCAGGCTATCCACCTTTCCTACTTCCCCTTTCTTCACTGTTGGGAAATCCTTCTTGAGGTGCCCCACCGCGCCACATACATAGCAAGCCTTGCCCCGACATTTGCCCTGATGGCGTCTTCTACACCTCGGGCACTCCGGATAACTCCTCCATGGTTCACCGCTGCCTTGACGGCCACCCTAACCATCCCGACCCCTCCTATCAGGACCAGCGGCGGTCGAAGTGTCAAGGGTCTTTCTCATGAAATCACTGGGGCCTCCACCCCATCCTGACCTAAAATAAGGATGCACCACTATGCGGCCCTCCCGCCTTACTGCACTTTCCCTCCAGATCTTATTCTCCGCTTCCTCAGTGATAAGAGCCTTCTCCACTGCCTGGGCATAAGTTGTCTCCCCATGAACTTTCGTAATCCTCACATCTCAGGCTATCATAGCATTAAACCCCCTGATAAACCTGTCCTACCTAGCTGCATCTGTAGACAAAAGGTCTAGTGCGAATTTCGCAAGTCTATCAAATTTTAGGGCGTACTCAGTAACGGTCATATTGCTCTGCGCCAAACCAACAAACTCATTCACTTTTGTTGCCCTGATGGCAACATTGTAGTATTTCTAGCTGAAGAAATCTCTAAATCCTTCCCAACTCAAAGTAGTGATGTCCCTGGTCTATGAAGCCACTTCCCACCAGATGTGGGCATCCTCTCTCAACATATACGTGGCACAGGCCACTCTGTCATGTCCCTCTATCCTCATGAAATCCAGGATAGAAGAATTCACAGTTATCCATTGCTCAGCCTTCAATGGATCAGGTCCTCCCTCAAAGATTGGGGGCTGCTGCTTCCTGAACCGCTCATATAACGGTGCCACCTATTCCCAACCTCCCCAGACAGTACAACTGGTACCACAGCAGGTGGTACAATAGGGGCAGCACTCCCTAATGGAGCTTGCTGTCACAGCAGACGAATCTGTTCATCTTGGCTCTGCAATCACGCTCGCATATCTGCCGTAAGTTGCTGCCAGTTCTCAGGGACTGGCGGAGGAATCTGGCCCTAGTCATCACCCTCAGTCCCAGACCTAGTGCCAGCTAGCCGTGTAGATTTTTTTGGACGCATAGCTATCCAAGTCAATCTGCAATCAACGACTCGGCAGTCAGACCATGATTACAGGGTAAAAGTTTCTCCAAAATCTACCAAAGGAACGTAACCAATCACAAACAATCAGAATATAGGCATTTATCCGCATGCACCGACTACTGATAAGCATGCCCCAACATTACCACACAACAGGTAAGGTAGAAGCATTCACCCATACACAATATGCAGTTAATCATCCAAATATTCATTTACATGCATAGCGATGCTAATAAGCATTCCTTAATATTTTCATACAGCAGTCAAGGGCCAGGCCCTATCAGTATCTCATACTTTCTATTAATCCAATAAATAACAACATTCATAATTCATTCCAAGCATACAAGCATATGAGCATACATACACATTACCAAACCATGAATTGAGCTTGTCTCTAGCAGCGAATGTACATGTCCAGCAGGTCTTCAGGAACCCTTAAACCTAGGACGCTCTGATACCAAGTTGTAACACTCTGGATAGCCAAGACCGCTACACTGTGTGTTTGCAAAGGTGCAAGACTTGCTAATCAAGCCAAACAGTTAAAATACGTGAATTCTAAAGTCATTAAAGTGCTAGGGTTAAAAGGTTTTGGTCTCAAAATATACTTTCCATATATTGAAACATTTACACATGGGATCCCAAAAGAAATAGCGTTTAAAAGTTTGTTTACAAAATTTCCAATGTACAGATAACCACCAGCCTTTCTAAAGGCAAACAGAAGATTATGGTTTTCCTGTCCTTGTCTCCCCCCAACCGTGGCGGCTGAGCAGCTAATCACGTACATTCTGCTCTCAGAGCTCTCCTAGTCAGGGCAGATCAAGTTTTCCCTTGCCTTTACCTGCACCACGAAGCACCTGTGAGCCAAGGCCCAGCAAGAAAACATATCATATTACAAAGAAGCCAATAATAGCATTTGGATTAATCCCCTTTGAGCATGTTCATACACCAAACATATCATAATAATCACAGAGAATGAAGTTTCAACCAAAGAATCAGCTAATCATCACCCATCTATACAGCATAACAATCCACCACTCAATAATAACAAACAAATCACATAATAATCAGGGTCGACACCTTAGGTCGCACCCCCTGTTTACCCCACTGACTCCGGCACGCTTAAACCGAGCTCAGTGCATAATAAGCTGTCCTCAGCTACCAGTGGCCGAGTCGCGCCCTATGCGCTAGTGTAAACTTTGACACTCTTAGGTTGTTGGTTTACTGTTTACATGACATAATACCATCTTTTCAAAGCATACAAGATAGGGAACCCTTATTCCCATTATAAATCCACAACCGGGTGCAGTTTTCTTTCCTTTAGTTCTCAAGTGTACTGGCTACGAGCGACGCCTCTTGAGCACGATCCAATCCCCGAGCCCTAGCTTAGCACCTTCTTTGATGAACCACTTCCTTAACAGATTCCTGAGCTAAAATCCAAGCTTCTCAGCTTTAATTCAATCCTTAGTCCTGATGAAGTTCCCTTAGCTAGAGCTGAGCTAATTCCTCAAACTTCAGGTCAAATCACAAGATTTCCAGCTGAATTCCCTTAGGTTTCTATAGCCTTCTTGAGAGAGAAAAGAGAAGAGAGGAGAAGAAATGTTAAAGGGTCAATTTGGGTTTTCGTTCCATTGACTTCTATTTTTCTTAGACTAATCTTAGGTAATTAAGTCAATCTCGAGGCTTGGGGTACCGAAAATGTCCCCGAGGGAAAAATGGTAAAATTTCCCAATATTCTCGCCTAGGCCTCCTAACCTCAAATATATCTCCATATACTTATTTCCACAACCCAATAACCCAAATAATCACCTAATACCCGAAATACCCCTTGACTTGCTCCAAGTCAAATACTGAGCCCCGTTGTGACTTCCCGCTAACTAGCTCCCTAGGATCGCCTCGAGTTGCACGCTGCAAATTTACCCACATAATAATGTGGTTCTCACAAATATAACATACAACCACATTTATATTCATATCGCCATACAAAAATGTTTATCAAATAATCTCACGTTAATTTAATAATTTTCACACATAAACCAATTATGCCCTCCCGGCACACTAATCAAGGCCCTTAGGCCATATTAGTTATTTTGGGTCTTTACAAAAATACTCTTGATGGGTAGTTTTATAATTTTGTGAAATTATGTGCTATGTGATTAAATGAATATGTTCATATGATATTAATATTTGTGTAAAATATTTTATGATAGAAAATATCGAGGGTACAATAGTGACGAATCACTGTTTCCTTCAAGTTTTGAGGGATTTACTGTTAAGAATTGTTGAAAGTATGGTCGTAATAGAATAAAGAGAAGTTATGGTTGTTCAAAGTTGAGTCGGTGAGCATGTTTTGAATTAGCACCGCAGTGCTACTTATGACCATTGCAGCACCTGACTTCATTGGAATTTGGCCTTAAATGGCACTACAATGCCCAAACAGTAGAGGCGCGGCGCTTGGCAACAATAGGGACATATTTTGGGAATTTTAAGACCATTTTGAGGTTGTTTTAAGTGGGGTTTGTCAGGGACTTTTTCCCAACTTCTTGGGGACATTTTTAGGACTTTCCTAAGGGAAATATAAGGTTTATTGGCTCTTATGAAGGGTAATATTTGGTTCATGATTTTTGGTTTAAGTTATGAGTCTCTAAATGATATATGTTGTATGTTTTGGATTTAGGAGTCAGCAAGGCACCTGAAGGGAGGTGATTGTGTCACTACAGGACTTGAGGTAAGAAGAGCGGATACCTACACACAGGATGTACGCTCGACATACTTAAGTATGATAATGAATGTATGATTGTATCATTTATGTGATACTATGTTAAGTGCTATGAATGTTTTGCATGATTATGCTATGTCATGTTATGTATGATTATGATATGTGTGAATATGCTATATATTCGCTTGGCATGCTTACAATATAAAATTGCATGCTTATCTTACGATAAAATGCATGCTTACATTAATTGATGCTTGGTTGCACAAATGACCAGATTAACACTGGTTTACAGTCGGAACGACACCAGTAATACACGTTATGATGGTATTGTGATATGTTATTATTATAAGTTATGATATGCTATGATATGTGTAACGACCCAAAAATGCTAATAGGGTTTGGTGCCTTGATTAGCATGCTAGGAGGGCATTATTGGATATGTGTGTGATTAATTGATTAGATGTGTGATTATGTGGCATGCATGATATATATAATGATATGAATATATTTATTTGTATGTTTATAAGTACTAAATATGCATGTGGGCCTGTTTAGTTTATAAGAGCATATCTGTAATTTTGGCTCGTTAAGGGCATAAATGTGATTATATGTGTTAAATGGTTGAGACCACATTATTATGTTGATATATTTTTAAAGCTTAAGATGATCCTAGTGAGAAAATTGGCGGAATATTCACAACGGGGAATAATACTCGGCTCGGGGCAAGCTTAGGGGTATTTTGGGAAGTTCAGTGTATATTTGGGATTCATTGAGTAATGGGTAGGTATTTGGTGATTAATTGGGCATGATGGGATTAATTGGAAATTGGTAGGATGACTCGATGAATTAGTGGGAATCGGGATAAATGACCATTATGCCCTTATAGGTGATAAAGGAGACTGAGTTTATTAGAGGGGTTTCTATCTTTTGGGGTTAAGAATGTACTTAGACACCTTAGAACTCACCAGAAATCACTAGGAATACTCTCAAGGCTCTCAGCACTCTCTTTCCCTCTCACTCACGTTCACCCTCTCTCTCTTTCTTAAGCTTGAAGCTTTGAAGTGTCGAGGGAAAGTCTGGACATTTGAGCTGGAAACTTGCAGAAAGCTAAGCTAGGATTAGTCACAGAATTACTGAGGAGTTAAGCTAAAAATTGAGGCAAGGTGTCATGTCCTTAATTGTGGAAATTTTGTCTTGTTCTTTTGCGGGGAATTTAGATTATTAGGTTGAGTTTGACTGGGTTTTGGGTGATGAATTGCTGCTGAATTAGGATGGTAGTTTCAGTAGGATTTTGGGTGCTTTATTCTTAAGATATGTAATTAAGAGTCCTAGACTCATTTTTGGACTTAATTATGAGTTTGGCTGATGATTGGGGTGTGAATTTAGGGCTTAGGCTCGAGGAAAAACGCAGAGATGGGGTTGATTTTCTGGGTTTGGGGGCTCGAGTCGCAGCCATGTTCTTCAAGTGTCGCGGCCCGTGTACTCGAGTAGGCTGGAAAGCCTCTGTTTTGCCTAGGCCCGCCACAGCGCAAGTTATTGTTAGGAGTATGTCCTAAAATCATGTAAAATACATTTATTATTTCGATGAATAAATAAATACAATAGTTTATTATTGTTGTATTTAGATTATTAAATTATTGTTTGAATAATTTTATAATATCAGAAAAATTCCATAGTCATTATTGAGGATGTGATCTTGTATTAGTACGAGAGAATTATGATCACATGAATGAATAAAAATAGTCAACAACAACAAATTGAAGTTATGGAATTCTTTAATTGGGGTTGTAAGTACAGTTTGCTGAGTATCATGTTGATACAAATAATCTAGATTCAGATTATTGATGCGGTAAGACATCTCGGTAAAGGTGCTTTATATAATATGATTATATATGACATGGACCGATATGAATAAAAGTCTTTATCCAAAAACTATTTAATAATAAAGACTTGTAACTCATATCATAACTGATGATCATTTATAGATCAACCTAAATCATGAGTGTTCATGAACTCATGTTCATGTTTATTAAATCGTTTGATTCATTCGTTAAGGTCTCTTCATAGAATGAGGCTAATGACTTTTGTTTTGAAGATTTAATATCATGGATGGCTGGGAACATGTATCAACAATACGGAATCTAATCTTTCCTGACAGATCGTATATTAGTTCCCTTAAGGGTTAATTCTGGAACTAAATGATTTTGAGCTCAAATCTATAATTAGATTATAGATTAATTATTCATTAGTGAATTAGTGGTACTTAAGGAATAAGAAGTAAATTAGAAAGGTAAAATGGTAATTATTCCATTGTAATTTATGAACTAATTAATTAGAGGGTTGAACTATTATAAGATGGTTATATGAATGGATAGCTTAGAATAAGATTTATGTAAAAGTATATCTATAACATAAAGAGTTCAATTATGAATTTATAGTGGAGAAATATCAGAATTAATAAATTAACTATTATAATTAAAGAGTTTAATTATTTAATTTTAATTTATTGGGGCTTAATGTTATAGGTCCATGGTCCCCGAAATGGCTCAAACAAATACTGACAAAGATAAATACAAAAATGGGCAAAAGGACTTATTTGATAAGTAAAATATTTTTCTATGCACCAAACATAATTATTGTATAATTATGTGTAATTAATTAATTGAGAGTTAATTAATTATTTGATTTAACAAAAATATAATTAATTTTGAATTAATTTATTTTTGGGATTTTTGGTATTTAAATAATAAGAAAAATTGGGAAAAATCACATGCCTTTCTGGGCATGTGGTACACGTGTAGCACATTGCACAGCCATTGTGCTACACACACAAGAAGCTTCTAGAAGTTTCTTTGTTCCACAATTTTAGTTATTTAAATATTAAATAAATAATGAGATATTGTAATATGATTAAAATATTATTATTTAAACAAGATCTGATAACTGATTAGTTATTTTCAAATTGTTTAAGATAACTATTATTTTATTTTTAATATATTGGATATATTAAATATAGGAGATTATTTTTTTAGAACTATACTTTTCAGTGATAGAAAATATATCGTGAAATCTCCCTGAGAGAAATAGAACAGTGATACAAGCATAGGTCACTGTTCTTCACAAACTTAGGTCCAAACTTTATCAGATCTCATGTGTTGAGAACATTTGATAAATATATTTTGCATATTGTTTTGTATAGCGAGCCCACACTCGTTCTTTGTGTGTTGAGAACATTTTGGAAGATCCTGGTGTGAGACCTCAAGGATTTTTGCCATACAAAAAGATAGCAGCAAGGAAGGACTTGAGGTAATTTTCTATTCATATCTTTGATTCAATATATATATATGTATGTATGTGAAGAAGTAGATCTAGAAATCTTGTAGGGTTAAATTAACAATTTTGATTGTTGTTCCGCTGCGTATAATCTCTTATTTGATCTATAATCTCTTATTTGATCTATAAAAACCAACAAATGGTACCAGAGCCATCTTCACATATATGTATATTGAATCTGTGTGGGTTTAGTTTTATGCATTTATTTATTTTTTATGAATAAATGGATGGCTTAATATGATTGAATGCATGGGAATGTTAAATCGTTAATTGTATGGTGTTTTTGGGTTAGGATTTGTTTATGATTAGATCATTGTGAAAGCCATTAAAGGGCATAGGATTTATGTAATTTTATTTGGTTTTTGACACCATAAAATTGTAATTCCAATCACACAAAGTCAAAACGGAGCCCGGGATTCAGAATTCAGCCACCGTTCCTCCGAGGCCACCCTCCAAGCTGCTGCCGGGGACGTCGTACGAACGGGTCTGTACGGTTCCGTACAAATGGGCCCCGGCAGCATTTTTTTGATACCACATGTCCCAGTCTTACTGGTCCATAATTTTTTTTATTTTTCCAAAATTAATCTGTTATTTTTTAAATTTTAAAATGTTAAATATCATATTTATTAGAAATTTGATATTTAAATAATGAGATAATTTTGTTATCCTAACAAACTTTTTTGAATATATTATTTAAAAATTTATTTTTCTAAATAACAGATTTTAATTAAATTTATTTCAGTTTTTAATTAAAAGTTGTTTTAATTAAAAAGGAAAATAAAATCATGATTATTTAAAAGCTTTGTTTTAATTAATCCAGATAATTAGAAAATTATTTTCTTATTATTATTATTCTGGACCAACGACGCATATCCTACCGAAAGTAAAGTAAAGAAGCCCGATGAAGATCAAGGCGATTTTATTTTATTTTATTTTAATTTTATAAAGAGGTTGTAAAATTAGAAATACCTAAAAGCACACGGTTCAACATTTATTGTTTATTTATTTAAATAATTGTTTTCATGTGATTGACAACTGTTCATGCATTTTGTGCCATACATAAAAAACTCACACAGTCATTATCATGCATCTCATTGGTAGAAACATGATTATTAGGATTATCCTATATGTTTATATGATTTGTTTTGCGAAACCAATTGCATATAAATTACTTAGTTTTATTCTTTGAAAACTTGGTAAAATATCACACCGGTTTTAAGTCTTTATGACTTAATTGCTTTAAACTAACTTTATTTTAAAATTGTTTTTTAGTAAAGTTTAGATGAACATAATTGGTAATTTAAAATTGGATATGGACCTAGAAACTCTCTTTCTTTCCAATTTTAATTATGTTCATAAAGTTTAAAGAATCTATAATTAATTTGGAATTAATTAGGCTAAAAACACTTATTTCAAAATAGTGAGTGGGAGAGGGTTGATATCTCAAACATAACACGTGGTCTCCATTATTAATGTAATACCATGAGATATAAATAGCGCCTCGCGACAACTTTGTTTTCGTCCCCCTAAGGAAGGTGTCTAGACATGTCAATAGCAAGGTTACATTTCTTACAAAGATAGGAACTAATGATGTATTTTAGATTTGACCGACCCTAAGGCGGCATGTCCTAAGTTAAGTCCTGAACTCCGAAATAATGGGTTACTCTCACAAAGTTATGATTAAGCTTTTGCAGTGGATAATCATAACTTGACCAAACTAAGCGGTACTTTAATGTTTAAAAGAGAAAATAATGAGTTATTTTAAGTTTTAAACAATAAAGATAAGAACGTCTTATAAATTCTCTAAGATTAATTTGACCGACCCTAAGGCGGCACTTTAATTGTTAGAAAGTTTTATCGTGGAAATTAAACTTTATTTTATGTGTTTTAATTGTGCTCAAACATCACGTTTAATTTCCGAAACTTTGATATTTATTTTTCTAAATATAATAATAATATTTGTATTTTTTTTTTATTCAGAATATGTCTATCTTTGGTAATCCAATCACTGCTTTAATCGCACAAGAAAAATTAACTCGTGATAACTTCATAAAATGAAAATCAAATATGAATATGTTGTTGGTTAGCGAAAACCACAAGTTTGTCCTTAATGAGGAATGTCTTGAAGAACCTAGCGCCAATGCCCCGAAACATGTTCGGGACAAATTTGATGCATGGATTCAATCCAATAACAAAGCTAAGTGATATATTCTTGTGAGCATGAGTGATGTCTTACAAACAAAGCATGAATCCATGGAAACTGCTTTTGAGATACTAGAATCTCTTAAGGAAATGTTTGGGCGCCCATATGATCAAAGTCGTCATGAGGCTACTAGAACCTACATGAATGCTAAGATGAAGAAAGGTCAATTTGTGCATGAGCATGTCTTGAACATGATCATTGTACTCCATGAAGCTGAAACGCACGGAGCAGTCATGGATGAAAAGACACAAGTAAGCATTATACTTGAGTCTTTAACTCCTTTTTCTACATTCACAACAAATTATGTCATGAACAAATTAAAATTTAACATGACACAATCGTTGAACGAACTACAAACTTTTGAGTCTTTGAACAAGACGATCTCAAGTGAGGCCGAAGCAAATGTTGTTGAAGCGAAACCATCTTCTTATAAGAAGAAAAGGAAAAGCAATAACAATGACTGCAAACCTAAAAAGGACAATCCGAAAAAGGCAAAGAAGTCATCCAAGGCACCCGAGAAAAAAAAGAACAATGACCCCAAACAAAAGACAACCAAAGGAAAGTGTTTCCATTGTAATTTCGATGGTCATTGGAAGAGAAATTATCCAAAGTATCTCGCCGAGCTGAAAGAGAAAAAGAAAGATGCTTGAGTCTGCTAAGCAGTTGGAGCAAGGAGAGATGATTATGAGAGTGGGAAGTGGAGCACTTGTTTCAGCTAAAGCATGTGGAACAGTACGTTTAAATTTTAAGAACAATTTTCTAGTTTTGAATAATGTTCTATTTATTCCTGAAATTACTAGAAACATTATTTCTTTATCTTTGTTACATGAACAAAAATTTTCCATTTCTTTTAATAATAATATGATTTTTATTTCAAGGAATGGGAACAATATTTTTCATGCAAAACAAAAGGACGAACTGTACATGATGAGGACACCAAGACTAACGATCCAAGTCTAGTTCTAGCTGGTCTGGTGACGAGGGCGCGAGCCAAAAGACTCAGTTTAGGAGCTTGATGAGTCTTATTGTATTTGTCATCTTGTATTTTTAATTTATTCACGTTATTTTTGTTATTTGGTCTTTCTTTATTTTGTAAAAGTCAAACACTTGACTTGTGTGAGCTGAAGAGTTGTGTGAGCCGAAAGGTCTTGTTTATGGTGCTTTCATTAGGAAGACCAAGGGTCTTGTTTTCATGTAATTTTCGTCCTTATAAGGACAGCCAAAACAATGTGAAAAGGCAGATTATGTTGAATGAAATTGTGAGTTTATTTCTTCTTGAGTTCTTGAAGAAACTTTTGAACTTATCAAGGAGATTCCTTGTGGCGTTCATCCTGACTTATCAAACGGATTCCATCCCCGTTTATGGCGTCTTCCTCATACCAAGGTTCGTGCTTGGCTAAGCATTGGGTCGCGGTTCCATTCCAATCTCGTATGTTCTTGGTGGCTGTTCCATATTTGGTGTCGGGTTTCATCACAATGTTGGTGTGGTTCGTATCAGTTGGTATCAGAGCTTAGGATCATCCAGTTTGGCCTATCCTTTTTTTTTATTATTCTTTCATTTGTGTTTCTATTCTATTCGTATTTCAATTTTAGGGTTTCTTGAAAGAAAAAAAAAATCTATCTATTCGTGTTCTTGATTTTCTTAGTCTTTGTTCTTGTTTTCCTTCTAAAAATCCGAAACCATTATAGTTAATCTCTTTATTCCAGATTGTTTCTTTGTTCAAATCGTGTTCTTATTTCCTAGTTTCCATTATTTCTTTGTGAAATCCCTTGAAATCCGAAACTAGTCTACACAAAGTTTCAATTCCTTTGTAATCCCCTATTTTGTTTTCTTTTCATTTCTAAAATCATGAATTAGGGTTCTTAACGTGACTTAGGGCTTTGAGTTTTATCTTGTTCTACGTATGGAATCTGACTTTGCATTGGTTTTCTCTTGTTCTTATTGTAAAATCTGAAATTGGGTTTGAGATTTCTCTTGTTCTTAGTGTGAAATCTGAATTGGGATTGAGTTTTTTTCTTGTTCTTATTGTGAAATCTGAATTGGGATTGAGTTTTCTCTTGTTCTTATGGTGAAATCTGAGTTGGGATTGAGTTTCTCTTATTCTTATTGTTAAATCCGAATGTGGGTTGAGTTTTCTCTTTTCTTTTTTGTGAAATCCGAATCTGCATTGAGTCTCTATTGTTTCTCTTGTGAAATCTGATTTGTTTTGTTTTCGAATCGTCCTTGCATCTGCATTTGAGAAATCAAAGAAAAAAGAAAAGAAAAGAAGAAAGAAAGAAGAAGAAAACCAAGAGGAAACCTGTCTTAAAATTTTTTGTTCTATTCTTGTTCCCCATCGTTTAGAGGCCCTTTTGCCAAAACCCCACACAAGTGTTCCAAAAATCACCATTTTTCACCACTTTTTCATCGATTTTCGTTTGATTTGTTTGGTAGAATTGGCTGCTTGAACCTCCATATCACCGTTTCATTAGTTTTCAAAGAGCTTAAAGAAGAAAATAGAGTGGAAAAAGGCAGAGGTGTGAGCTTATTTGAGGGTAAAAGCCATCATTGAGTGCAAACACGAGTGTACTTGAGTGACCATTTTCTTTGAGTGAAACACGTGAGGGAGTGCAGTGAGGTCCTTTCTATAATTGTCTAACCTTATTGTTTTGCAGATTCTCCATCATGTCACAAAATACAGAAAGAAATGCAGGCAATGACGCTCCACCACCTACAGTTCCAAATCTACAAATTGAAGCTTTAATGGGGGAGATGAGGAGGATGTTGAGGGAGGAGTGTGAGCAAATACATGAGCGGTTGGATAGGGTAGAAGAGGGGGCACAATGGAGACCAAGGAGGGGTAGGGTACACCAAAGGGAGGATGAGAATGAAGGGGATTTAGAAGGGGTAGTTTCTGATGATGAGTTTGATAGGATGTCGACGGGTAACCATAGGAGGTATGGTGGGAATAGAGAAGATAGGAACCAGGTAAATAATTATATGGGGAATATCAAAATGAGAATCCCAGCATTTCAGGGGAAGAGTGATCCTGAAGCATACCTTGAGTGGGAGAAGAAGATGGAGCTAGTTTTTGATTGTCACAACTACTCCGACATGGAAGAAGGTAAAACTTGCTGCCATTGAGTTTACTAATTATGCTATTGTTTGGTGGGATCAGTTGTGCATCAACAGGAGGCGGAGTGGAGATCGCCTTATTGACACATGGGAGGCCATGAAGAGGGTGATGAGGCGACGGTTTGTACCACCTCATTATTATCGAGATCTCTACCTTAAGTTGCAGGGTCTTCGTCAGGGCTACAAAAGTGTTGATGAGTATTACAAGGAGATGGAGATGGCTATGATTAGAGCCAATGTTGAAGAGGATCGGGAGGCAACCATGGCAAAGTTTTTGAATGGGTTGAACCGAGAGATTGTTGACCTAATCGAGCTACACCATTATGTGGAATTGGAGGATTTGGTTCATATGGCAATCAAAGTTGAGAGGCAGCTCAAGAAGGGTAGTTCAAGTTCGAGGTCAAGACCGAGCCCACACAATCCAAGTACAACACCTTGGAGGTCGAACTATCCAAAGAAAGAAGACCAACCCACTTCATCATCTACACCAAAACCAGCCACCACAGCCACACCACCTCAAGGTAAAACAACTCCTACTAAGTCTCATTCTAGTGAGATTAGGTGTTTCAAATGTCAGGGGCGAGGACACATAGCTAGCCAGTGTCCAAACAAGAGAGTTATGGTGATTTGAGAAAGTGGAGAGATAGATTCTGAAGAGGAAGATGATCTTGCTGACATGCAACCATTGGAAGATGCTTCTATGGGTGATGAGGAGTTTGGGGCAGAATCTGGTGAGATGCTTGCACTAGTCACACGGCGAGCCTTAAATTTGCAAGCAAAAGAAGAGGAAGAAGAGGTGCAGCGAGAGAACATCTTTCACACTCGTTGTCATGTGAAAGACAAGGTATGCAGTGTTATTATTGATGGTGGTAGTTGCACTAACGTTGCTAGTTCTTCCATGGTTGAAAAGTTGGGACTCCCAACGCTTAAACATCCTTGTCCATACAAGTTGCAGTGGTTGAATGATACTGGTGAAGTGAGGGTTACAAAACAGGTGCTGGTATCATTTCGAATTGGCAAGTATGAGGATGAGGTATTGTGTGATGTGGTTCCCATGCAAGCTGGACACCTCCTTCTAGGAAGGCCTTGGCTATTTGATCGGCGAGTCCAGCATGATGGCTTCACCAACAAGTACTCATTCACGTTCCGTCAACGAACAATCACTCTAGCTCCATTGACACCAAAGCAAGTATATGAAGACCAAGTGAGGTTGCAAAAATTGAGTGATCAAACAAAATTGAGTGAGCAAAAGAAGGAGAGTGAAAAGATGAATGAGAGTGAGAAAAAAGAGAGAAAAGGTTCGAACCAAGTGAGAGAGAAAAGAAAGAGAAGAGTTCGATCAATGAGGGAAAATTAAAGAGAAAACAAAATAATTTTTATGCAAAAAAAAGTGAGGTTAAGGAGGCTCTTTTAAACACTAACCAACTTGATGCTAACAAGGGTCGTCACAAGCAGGTTTTTGACCCCGGTGATTGGGTATGGGTACACATGAGGAAAGAGCGATTCCCAGCACAAAGACGTTCCAAATTGCTACCTCGAGGAGATGGTCCGTTTCAAGTGCTAGACAGGATCAATGACAATGCCTACAGACTCGATTTACCAGGTGAGTATACTGTTAGTGCTACTTTTAATGTTTTTGATTTGAGTCCTTTTGATGCAGGTGAAGATTTGAGGAAAAATCCTTCTCAAGAGGGGGGGAATGATGAGGACACCAAGACTAACGATCCAAGTCTAGTTCCAGTTGGTCTGGTGACGAGGGCGCGAGCCAAAAGACTCAGTTTAGGAGCTTGATGAGTCTTATTGTATTTGTCATCTTGTATTTTTAATTTATTCATGTTATTTTTGTTATTTGGTCTTTCTTTATTTTGTAAAAGTCAAACACTTGACTTGTGTGAGCTGAAGAGTTGTGTGAGCCGAAAGGTCTTGTTTTGTGAGCTGAAGAGTTGTGTGAACTGAAAGGTCTTGTTTATGGTGCTTTCATTAGGAAGACCAAGGGTCTTGTTTTCATGTAATTTTCGTCCTTATAAGGACAGCCAAAACAATGTGAAAAGGCAGATTATGTTGAATGAAATTGTGAGTTTATTTCTTCTTGAGTTCTTGAAGAAACTTTTGAACTTATCAAGGAGATTCCTTGTGGCGTTCATCCTGACTTATCAAACGGATTCCATCCCCGTTTGTGGCGTCTTCCTCATACCAAGGTTCGTGCTTGGCTAAGCATTGGGTCGCGGTTCCATTCCAATCTCGTATGTTCTTGGTGGCTGTTCCATATTTGGTGTCGGGTTTCATCACAATGTTGGTGTGGTTCGTATCAGTACATGCTTAATCCAATTGAAAAATCGCTAAATAATTCTGAATTATTTAAAGTAACTATTCCAAAAATTAACAAAAGACAAAAGGTTTCCAAAGAAAATGACACTTATCTTTGGCACTTAAGATTAGGTCATATTAGTCTAGATAGGATAAACCGGTTAACTAAAGATGGACCCTTGATGGAACTAACAGTTGGAATCCTACCGGTTTGTGAATCTTGTTTAGAAGGAAAATTGACAAAATGACATTTCACTTCAAGGGGAAATAGAGCCAAAGAACCACTAGAGCTTATACATAGTGATGTATGTGGTCCAATTAACATTCAAGCTCGAGGTGGTTATGAATATTTTGTCACATTTACTGACAACTATTCTAAATACGGTCATGTTTACCTAATGCTTAAGAAGTCAGAAACTTTTGATAGGTTTAAAGACTTCAAAGCCTTAGCTGAGATGCAATTAGGTAAATCTTTAAAGACACTCCGATCTAACCGTGGTGGTGAATATTTGGATTCTGAATTCAAAGATTTATTGCTGGAGCATGGTATTCTATCCCAACTCACAGCACCTGGAACACCACAACAAAACAGAGTTTCAGAGAGAAGAAACCGGACCTTGTTGGACATGGTCAGGTCTATGTTAAGCTACTCTTCACTTCCCTTATCGTTTTGGGAATATGCACTTCAAACAGCTAATTACATTTTGAATGTATTTCCGCCAAAGCTGTTACAAAGACACCCCTAAAATTTAGGAATGGAAATAAACCTAGTTTATGACATTTTCGTATTTGGGGTTGTCCTGCTCATGTGCTAAGACCTAAATCTGGAAAACTGGATTCAAGGTCCGAAGTGTGTATATTTGTGGGCTATGCTCTAGAAACAAGAGGTGGATATTTCTGTAGTCCAAGTGATCGAAAGTTATTTGTTTCAACGAATGCAACCTTCTAGAACACGACTATATGAATGATTTTAAACCTCAGAGCAAAGTAGTTTTAGAGGAACTAATGACAGATAATATTTCATCTCCATCTTCTTCATCAGTTAATGATAAAACAACCAAAGAAACCACAATTCCTGAAAAGGAAAAACCAGTGCAATGTCGTAGTGGGAGGATTGTGAGACAACCTATTCGCTATGAACATGAGGCACACGTTCTTGTATCAGATACTGAAAAGGACGATCCATTGACTTTAAAGAAGCAATGAAAGACTGTAACGACCCAAAATCACTAATATGGCTTAAGGGCCTTGATTACTGTGTCGGGTGGACACAATTGGCTTATGTGTGAATTTATTAAATTAACGTGTGATTATATGATAAACATGTTTGTATGGCTATATGAATGTAAATGTGGTTATATGTTATATTTGTGAGAACCACATTATTATGTGGGTAAAACTGCAGCGTGCGACTCGAGGCGATCCTAGGGAGCTAGTTAGCGGGAAGTCACAACGGGGCTTAATATTTGACTTGGGGCAAGTCAAGGGGTATTTTGGGTATTAGGTGATTATTTGGGTTATCGGGTTATGAAAATAAATATATGGAGATATATTTGAGGTTAGGAAGCCTAGGCGGGAATATTGGGGAATTTTACCATTTTGCCCTCATGGGCGTTTCCGGTACCCCGAGCCTCGGGATTAACTTAATTAACTAAGGTTAGGCTAAGTAAATAGAAAACAGTAGAACAAAAGAAACAAATCGACCCATTTTGCTCCTCTCTTCCTTCTCTTCTCTCTCTTAAGAAAACCACTGAAACCTATACGAATTCAGCTGAGAATTCAGTGGTTTGGGCTGGAATCTTGAAGGTTTAGTCCAGTGTTCAGCTAAGGAACTCAACCAAGTTTAAGGTAAAGGTTGAATTTCACTCTTGGTCATTAAATTCTGAGTTTTGGGTGAGTATTAAAAGTGTTTATGGTTTTGATGTTTAAAGACTGGATTGAAGCTGAGAAGCTTGGGTTTCAGCTCATAAATTGTTAAGGAAGTGGTTCATCAAAGGAGGTAAGCTTCAATTCATAGTTTAGAGTTAAAATTCTGAGTTTGCATGATTGGTTTTAGAGTTCTTGAGCTACTGGGTTTCAGAAATCAAAATGGGAATTTAAGGAGTTTTTAAGCTAGGTTTTTGTTGGATTTAGTTGCTATAATCATGTTAGGAGTTGTGTGATCAATGGGTTTTGGAATTAGGGTGCTTTTGGGTGGTTTTTGGCAAGGTTAGGATGCTACAAAAGGTGGTTTTTCTGGGCACGAAGGGTTGGGTCGCGGCTCTGTTCTAGAGTGTTGTGGCCCTGCAAAGCAAGGAAGAGCCAAGGAGGCTCTGCAATGGGGAAGCGCCGCGGTGCCACAAGGCAGGGTCGCGGTGCGTGTCTGTCTCCAGAGAGGCTTAGACTCTGTTTCAGGGGAGGGCCGCGGCTGGGTTTCAAGGGCCGCAATCCTTTAGGGTATTTTTTATCTTTTGGAGGTTTAAAACAAGGGAACCTAACCTAGTGTGCTCGGGATCAAATCCACCGCCGTGTTTGGTGGAATTTGATATCCCAGAAGCTTAAATTCCATCCAGAAATATTAATGCGAATATTAATGGTACTCCCTATCTTGGTTGTGACTAGGTATTACGCTAGGGCTCAGGAAGCGGATCATGCTTGAGGGGCGTCGCTCATAATCAGTAAACTTGGAAATTAAATGTAAGAAAACTACACTTGGTTGTGGATTTATAATGGGACTAAGGGTTCCCTATTTGGTATGTTTTGTAAAGGATGGTATTATGCCATGTGAATAGTAAACCAACGGCCTAAAAGTGTCGAAGTTTACACCAGCGCATAGGCGCGGCTCGGCCACTGGTAGCTGAGGACAACTTACTATGCACTGAGCTCGGTTTAAGCGGGTCGGAGTCAGTGGGGTAAACAGAGGGTGCGGCCTACGGTGTTGACCCTGATTATTATGTTGTTTATTTGTTATTCTTGATTGGTGGACTGTTATGTTGTATAGCTAAGTGATGATTAGCTGACTCTTTGGTTGAATCTTCATTCTTTGTGACTATTATGGTATGTTAGGTGTATGAACATGCTTAAAGGGGTTAACCAAATGTTAATATTGCTTGTTATATAATATGATATGTTTTCTTGTTAGGCCTTGGCTCACGGGTGCTTCGTGGTGCAGGTAAAGGCAAGGGCAAGTTTTATCAGCCCTGATTTGGAGAGATCTGGGAGCAGAATGTACATGACCAGCTGCTCAGCCACCACGGTTGAGGGGAGACAGGGAAAGGAAAATCGTAAATGTCTATTTTGCCTTTAGAGAGGCTGGTGGTTGTCTGTACACTGGAAATTTTGTAAACAAACTTTTAAACATTATTTCTTTTGTGATCCCATGTGTAAAATGTTTAATTATATGGAAAGTATCTTTTGAGACCAAAACCTTTTAACCCTAGCACATTAATGACTTTAGAATTCACATTTTTAACTGTCGGCTTGATTAGCAAGTCCTGCACCTTTAAAAATACACAGTGTAGCGGTCTTGGCTATCCAGGGCATTACAACTTGGTATCAAAGTGTCCTAGGTTTAAGGGTTCCTGAAGACCGGCTAGACATGTGCATTCGCTGCTAGAGGCAAGCTCGATTCAGGGTTTGGTAATGTGTATATGTGCATATATTCTTGTATGTCTAGAATGAATTATGAATGTTGTTATTTATTAGATTAATAGGAAGCATGAGATACTGATAGGGCCTGACTGTTGTATGAAAATATTAAGGCATGCTTATTAGCATCGTTGTGCATGTAAATGAATATTTGGATGATTAACTACATACTGTGTATGGGTGAATGCTTTTATCTTAGCTGTTGTGTGGTAATGTTGGGGCATGCTTATTAGCAGCCGGTGCATGTGGATAAATGCCTATATTTTGATTGTTTGTGATTGGTTATATTCCTTTGGTGGATTTTGGAGAAGCTTTTACCCTGTCATTATGGTCTGATAGTTGAGTCGTTGATTGCAGATTGACTTGGATAGCTATGTGTCCAAGAAAATCTACATGACTAGACGGCACTAGGTCTGGGACCGGGGGTGATGACCAGGGCCATATTCCTCCGCCAGTCCCTGAGAACTGGCAGCAACTTATGGAAGATATGCAGGCGCGATTACAGAGTCAAGATGAACAAATTCGCTTGTTACGACAGCAGGCTCCATCAGGGAGTGCTGCCCCTATTGTACCACCTGTAGCGGTACCAGTTATACAGTCAGGGGAGGTTGGGAACAGGTGGGAGCTGTTATATGAGCGGTTCAGGAAGCAGCAACCCCCAATCTTTGAGGGAGGACTTGATCCATAGAAGGCCGAGCAATGGCTGACTATGATTACTACTATCCTGGATTTCATGAGGATAGAGGGACATGACAGAGTGGCCTGTGCCACGTATATGTTGAGAGAGGATGCCCGCATCTGCTGGGAAGTGGCCTCATAGACCAGGGATGTCACTGCATTGAGTTGGGAAGGATTTAAAGATTTGTTCAGACAGAAGTATTATAATGTTTCCATCAGGGCAGCAAAGGTTAATGAGTTCGTAGGATTGGTTCAGGGCATCATGAATCAAGAAATGGAATCAATGTATTCCAATTCAGTCTGGGAACTTATAGATCTGCCTAACAATGTTAATGCCATTGGATGTAAATGGATCTACAAGAAGAAAAAGGATGCAGATGGAAAGGTAAAGACTTATAAAGCAAGGCTTGTGGCCAAAGGCTACACACACAGAGAAGGTGTAGACTATGAAGAAATTTTTTCTCCTATAGCCATGCTTAAATCCATTCGCATTCTTTTATCCATAGCTACCATCTATGATTACGAGATCTGGCAAATGGACGTCAAGACAGCCTTTCTGAATGGCCAACTTGATGAAACCATATATATGGAACAACCATAAGGGTTTATTAAGAAGGATCAAGATCAAAAGGTATGCAAGTTGTTGAAATCCATATATGGATTGAAACAAGCATCAAGATCTTGGAACCTAACATTTGATGAAACTATCAAA
Source organism: Humulus lupulus (assembly GCF_963169125.1). Taxonomy (NCBI): domain Eukaryota; kingdom Viridiplantae; phylum Streptophyta; class Magnoliopsida; order Rosales; family Cannabaceae; genus Humulus; species Humulus lupulus. The sequence continues at coordinate 156,417,753 of NC_084794.1, read as the reverse complement.
ACATATGGCTTCGAACAAAATGTTGATGAAGCATGTGTTTATAAATACATCAAAGGGAAAGTTGTGGTTTTCTTAGTTATTTACGTTGATGATATCCTACTCATTGGGAATGATGTAGAGACATTATCAAATGTAAAGAAATGGTTGGCTGACAAATTCCAAATGAAATATTTGGGAGAAGCGAGCTATGTTCTAGGCATTAAAAGTCTAAGAGATAGAAAGAAGAAGCTCAAGGAACTTTCACAAGCAAATTATATTGATAAAGTTCTTGAAATATTCTCTATGGAAAATTCCAAAAAGGGTCAATTGTCGACCAGACATGGAATTACTCTATGGAAAGATCAGTGTCCAAAGACACCACAAAAGCAAGAGGACATGAGAAAGTATCCCCATGCATCAGCTGTAGGGAGCTTAATGTATGAAATGTTATGTACTAGACCTGATATATGTTATGTAGTAGGGATTGTCAGTCATTATCAGTCAAATCTAGGTTTGAAACTCTGGATTGGGGTGAAACATATTCTCAAGTATCTCAGGACAATGAGGAACTATATGCTAGTATATTCGGGTAGTGACCTAGAACCTACTGGATACACTGACTCAGATTTTCAATTTGACAAGGATAGTAGAAAGTCTAATTCTGGGTCAGTATTCACTCTTGGTGGTGGAGCAGTTGTCTGTAGAAGCATTAAGCAATCCAGTATAGCTGATTCAACCATGGAAGTTGAATACATAGCAGCTTGTGAAGCATGTAAAATACATATATTATTTTGATGAATAAATAAATACAATGGTTTATTATTGTTGTATTTAGATTATTAAATTATTTTTTGAATAATTTTGTAAATATTAGAAAAATTCCATATTCATTATTGAGGATGTGATCTTGTATTAGTACGATAGAATTAAGATCACATGAATGAATAAAAATAGTCAACAACAACAAATTAAAGTTATGGAATTCTTTAATTGGGGTTGTAAGTACGGTTTGTTGAGTATCATGTTGATACAAATAATCTAGATTCGTATTATTGATGTTGTAAGACATCTGTAACGACCCCAAATTCGCTAATAAGGCTTAAGGGCCTTGATTAGTGTGCCGGGAGGGCGTAAATGGGATTAGAGTGAATAGTATTTATTTGAATGTGATATCATGTGATTGATAGTGCTTAAATGATATTATATGATAATTTATGATATTATGTGATAATATGAAATAAATATGTTGTATATGTGGGAACCACATTATTATGTGGATAATTCTGTAGCCGGCGACTCGAGGCGATCCTAGGGCTAGATAGTGGGAAAAGTCACAACGGGGCATTATAATTGACTTTGGACAAGTCAGGGCTATTTTAGGTATCGAGTAGCGATTTAGACTATCGGGTGATGGAAATAAATATATGGAGATATATTTGAGGTTAGAGAGCTTAGGCGGGAATATTGGGGAAATTTAGTATTTTGCCCTCGAGGATGTCTCCGGTACCCCGAGCTTTGGGATTAGTCTATTAACCTAAGGATATACTTGGAAAGACTTAGAAAATACTAGACAGAAAGTATAAACTGACCCTCTCAGCCTTCTCTCTCTTCTCTCTCTTAAGGAAGAAGAACAACTCTGAATTTTCAAGAGAATCAAGTTGAATATTTGGGGAATTGAAGGGAATAATCTGGAGGATTAGCTCAGGAACTGATCAAGGATTGAAATAGAGCCAAGGTAAGCTTTGAATTTTCGTTTCTATGGTTGGGGATTTTGAGAAAATGGCTGAGTTTTTAATGGTTGTGGTTTTTGTATTCAAGGTTGGATTTGAGGCTGGAATCTTTGAAGTTAGGTCAGGGAACTCTTGGAGAAGTGATTTTGCAGCTGAGGTAAGCTCTAATCCAAGGTTTGATGGTTGAATTCTAGTATCTCCATGGCTGGTTTTGTGTTCTTGGGTTAGAAGGTTTCAGTAATTGAAATGGGTTTTTTATGGGTTTCTAGCCTAGGATTGAGCTGGGTTGAGTTGTTGTAATCTTGTGGGATGTTTGTGGATAGTTGAGTTGAGGATTTTGGGTGGTTTTGAGTGAGTTTGCATGAGGTTGGAAAGCTAAAAATGGTGATTTTTCTGGGTTCAAAGGGTCAGGCCGCGACATGGTTCTTGGTGAGTCGCGGCCCTTGGAAGTTGAGTTGTGCTGAGGAAGGAGGGCGGGCCGCGGCATGGCCTAAGGAATGCTGCGGCCCTTACCTGTTTTTGTGCCTTAAGTGGGCTCTGTTTGGGGCCATGCCGGGGCCCTTAAGGGATTTTGAGATTTTAGGCTTGGGAATTTAACCTAGGGTGCTCGGGATTGAATCTTTTACCATATTTGATGAAGTTCAATGTTCCGAGGACTAGAACTTGGTTTAGAAACTCATTTAAGATCGTTAATGGTATCCTTCATCATGGTTGTGACTAGGTGCTAAGCTAGGGCTCGGGGATCAGATCGCGCTCAAGGAGTATCGCCCGTAACTAATTCATCTAGAAGCCAAAGGTAAGAAAACTACACCCGGTTGAATATTTGAATGGGACTAAGGGCTCCTTGATATATATATATATATGATTGAAAGAATGGTATTATTCCATGTAAATTGTAAACCAACGTCTTAAGTGTGCCACGGTTAACTTGTGCAATTGGCACGGCTCGGACACTGGTATCCGAGGACAGCTTATTATGCATTGAGCTCGGTTTAAGCAGGCCAGAGTCAATGGGTTAAACAGAGGGTGCGACCTAAGGTGTCGGCCCTAGTATTTGTGTTAATTGATTATTATATTTGGCTATGAATGTGATTAATGAGAGTGTTGAATAATCTAAGTATAGATGAAGTTATTTGTACCTTGAAGTATGCTTATATGCTATGGATTGAATATTTGAACATGCTTATTAGAATACTTGTTTGATAATATTGTATATGTTGTGTATGTTGTTTTCTTGTTGGGCCTTGGCTCATAAGTGCTGCGTGGTGCAGGTAAAAGCAAGGGCAGGATTAATCAACCCTGAATGGAGAGCTCTGCAGGATGACTGTACATGTCAAACCGCTCAGCCGCCACGGTAGAGGAGATTACAGGGACGAGAGGACCAAAACCTTGTATTTTGCCTTAGTATGGCTAATGGTTACTCACAACTGCTGAATTTTGTAAACCAACTTTTAAATGTTGTACTTTTGGGGATCCCTTCTGTAAATTGTTTATAATCTATAAAATGTTTCTTTTGCGGACAAAATGTCTTTTAGCCCTCGAACACTTTAGCTAATGACACGTTTTGACTAAACGACTTGGTTAGCAAGTCTCACACCTTTATTAACACACAGTGTAACGGTCTTGGCTATCCAGGGCGTTACAACATCTCGGTAAAGGTGCTTTATATAATGTGATTATATATGACATGGACCGATATGAATAAAAGTCTTTATCCAAAAACCATTTAATAATAAAGACTTGTAATTCATATCATAACTAATGATCATTTATAGATCAACCTAAATCCTGAGTGTTCATGAACTCATGTTCATGTTTATTAAATCTTTTGATTCATTCGTTAAGGTCTCTTCATAGAATGAGGCTAATGACTTTTGTTTTGGAGATTTAATATCATGGATGGCTGGGAACATGTATCAATAGTACAGAATCTAATCTTTCCTAACAGATCGTATATTAGTTCCCTTAAGGGTTAATTCTGGAACTGAATGATTTTGAGCTCAAATCTATAATTAGATTATAGATTAATTATTCCCTAGTAAATTAATGGTACTTAAAGAATAAAAAGTAAATTAGAAAGGTAAAATGGTAATTATTCCATTCCAATTTATGAACTAATTAATTAGAGGGTTGAACTATTGTAAGATGGTTATATCAATGGATAAGTTAGAATAAGATTTCTTTAAAAGTATATCTATAACATAAAGAGTTCAATTAAGAATTTATAGTGGAGAAATATCAGAATTAATAAATTAACTATTATAATTAAAGAGTTTAATTATTTAGTTTCAATTTATCGTAGCTTAATGTTATAGGTCCATGGTCCCCAAAATGGCTCAAACAAACACTGACAATGATAAATACAAAAATGGGCAAAATGACTTATTTGATAAGTAAAATATTTTTCTATGCACCAAACATAATTATTGTATAATTATGTGTAATTAATTAATTGAGAATTAATTAATTATTTGATTTAACAAAAATATAATTAATTTATTTTTTGGGATTTTTGGTATTTAAATAATAAGAAAAATTGGGAAAAATCACATGCCTTCCTTGGCATGTGGTACACTGTAGCACAGTGCACAGTCACTGTGCTACACACACAAGAAGCTTCTAGAAGTTTCTTTGTTCCACAATTTTAGTCATTTAAATATTAAATAAATAATGAGATATTGTAATATGATTAAAATATTATTATTTAAACAAAATCGAATAACTGATTAGTTATTTTCAAATTGTTTAAAATAACTATTATTTTATTTTTAATATATTGGATATATTAGATATAGGATATCAGTTTTTTAGAACTATATCGTGAAATCTCCCTAAGAGAAATAGAACAGTGATACAAGCCTAGGTCATTGTTCCTCACAAACTTAGGTCCAAACTTTATTAGACCTCATGTGTTGAGAACATCTGATAAATAGATTTTGCCTATTGTTTTTGTATAGCGAGCCCACACTCGTTCTTTATGTGTTGAGAATATTTTGGAAGATCCTGGTGTGAGATCTCAAGGATTTTTTCCATACCAAAAGATAGCAGCAAGGAAGGACTTGAGGTAATTTTCTATTCATATCTTTGATTCAATATATATATATATATGTATGTGAAGAAGTAGATCTAGAAATCTTGTGGGGTTAAATTAACAATTGTGATTGTTGTTCCGCTGCGTATAATCTCTTATTTGATCTATAAAAACCAATAGGTATAGTGCGTCACGCCCGTGTCCTCCAGCAGAGAGGCAATTTTCCTCTGACTTGGGCGTGCTGCAGCCCTTAAGGGGCTGGGCCGCAGCTCAAATACAAGTTACGGATATTTATGGGTTTTTAGCTCAGGAACTCAAATGATAAGGCTCAGGAAGGATTTTACTACCTCGTTTAGTAGAATTCAAAGTTCCGGAGGCTAGTATTTGTTTCCAAAATATTTAATTGGATTAGAATTTGATAGTCATCCATTACTGCTTATGACTAGGATTACCGTTAAGGCTCAGGACCACTCATAATCCATCGCTTGGGACTCAAGGTAAGAAAACTACACCTATGTGGTTGTGATCGGGACTGAGATTCCCTGTAACAGAACATATGTGCTTTGTGAAATATATGTCTGTTATACGGGGTATGAAATACGGCCTAAGGGTGCCGAGGCTAACGATAAGCGTACTGAACGCAACTCGGTCTAAGCGAGCCGGGGTCAGCTATATAACCAGAGGGCTCAGCCTAAGGGCCTCGACACCTAAATATTTGTGTTACATATTGATTTATATATTTGAAAGTATATGTTTATCGTTGCCTCGCTTAATACTTGCATTCTACTGATTAATCAAACTGGTTGGATTGAAGTTGTTATATGCTCTTGTTGCTATCTATGCTTGTTGATTATGGTTTTCTTGCTGAGCCTTGGTTCATGGGTGCTACGTGGTGCAGGTAAATGCAAAGGGAAACTAGACCAACCATGAGTTTCAGATTCGTTTCTTCCTTGTAAATCTTTTTTTTTTTTTGGGATCCCATGTATCAAACTCTTATTTTAATGGAAATCAATCATTTTATAATCAAAAAATTTTAACCCTAACCTGTCAAATGACTTTAGAAACACATTTTAGCTCAAATGACCTAATTAGCAGGTCTTGAACTATTTTAAACATGCCGTGTAACGGTCTTGGTTACCCAGGGCATTACAATATGTTAAGTTATGCTATGAGTATGATATGATACGATATGAATTATTATTGAACTTTATAATGTGAATGTATGTATTATGAGTAGTATATGATTTAGGTTGTGATAATTTGAACTAGTATGTTTTATGTTTGGGATTTGGGGATTGTGTCCTACGTAGCTCTTCTTGTTGGGCGTTAGCTCACGGGTACTCTATGTTGCAGTAAGGGAAAAAGCGTTGTAACGACCCAAAATTGCTAATAGGGCTTAGGGCCTTGATTAGCATGCCAGGAGGGCATAATTGGTATATGTATGTTTAATTGGTTAAATGCGTGACTACATGGCATGCATGATGAATATGGCTATATGGATATATTATATGTATGTTTATGAGTATTAGATATGCATGTGGGCTCTTTATATCTTATGTTGACAACGATTTTGGCCAACTGCGAGTAGACGCAAAAACAACAAGAACCTGGAATAGAAAGTAAATAAAACCAATAGTTTTTATAGTTGTTCAGCCCCAATTTGTTGGTAATAGCCTAATCCACTTGGAGTTGGGATATATTTAGTCAACACTTCAGATCAGATGAACCTGAGTCAACTGATTTTCTCAAGTGTAAGTAAAAAGATACAATTTTTCTTTCTCTAAACTCTCAGTAAATACTCCCAGAATGCCCCAAATGACGGTTCCCAAATCTCCAAAGTAGAGAATGCTCTTTAATCTCCCAAAATCTGATCCCCTAAATGATGCCATGAGCCATCTATTTATAGGCTCATGGACCGTACAACAGAAATATCTCGTTTTTCGGGTTGGTTGTTTCAACCAACTTTAATTAAGAAAATATAATTAAATTCAAACTACAACAACATAGCTATTATTCTGGTATATCTAAGATATTCCCGCGGTAGTTGTGAATGATTTGGGTTGAAGCTGTTACTAAGGCTTTACTGAAGTGTCACTAGACGGTAACCTTTGAGACTGATCCGTCGACCAACCAAATCCATCCCTGAAGTTACTGGTCGGCCAAGACAATTCACTAGTTGGCCAAACCATACTGCTAGTCGGCATGGGCAAACACACCACTAGTCGGCATAGGCGAGCACACTGGTCGACATAAGCAAGACCACTGGTCGGCATAGGCAAGCACACTAGTCTGCCTGACAAAGCACACCTCTTCAAATCACCCATGACTATTAATGTGTCATTTATTGACCATGCCCTGCCACTTGTCCATTTGATTGCCACGTCATTGAACAAAATTTTTGTGGATAACATCTTATAAGGGCATATTTTTTGGCCCATTGAGGGCATAAATGTGATTATATGTGATAAATTGTTGAGACCACATTATTATGTGGATATATTTGCAATATATGGCTCGAGATAGTCCTAGTGAGCGGATTAGCGAAATAGTCATAGCGGGTTCGATACCTGGCTCGAGGAGAGCCTAGGGGTATTTTTTGGAATTTAGATAATATTTTGGGATTTATTAGATATTGAATAAGTTTGTGGTAATTAACTGGACATGATAGGATTAATTGGTAAACATTAGGAACACTTGAGGAATTAGCGGAAACTGGAGTGGAATGACCATTATACCCCTAGAGATACTTAGGGGATTAATAAGCTTTAAGGGGTATTATAGTCTTTTTTTAGGGGTTGAAGGGGTATACTCTGTAGGATTCTAGACTTAGCCAGAAATCACCTAGAACTCTCAACTCCCATTCTCTCTCTATCTCATGATTTCTTCACTCAAGAAGCCTAAGGGGAAGTTCTGAATTTTGAGGAAAAAATAGAAGAAAAGTTAAGGTGATCAAGCTGGGAACCAAGCTGGGAATACTCAGAGAAATTGTTGAGGAATTAGGCTGCCACTTGAGGCAAGAATTCAAGTTAGAATCTCTAAATTATGCTGAAATCATGTTAAGGATTAAGTTTGCATGAGGTCTGGTTTTGTTAGCTGGGTTTGGATTGAATTTGGGTGTTTTATAAGAGTATGGAGTTCTTATAGGGCTAGCTATGATGGTTAAGTTGTGGGGATAAGGATTCAAGGTTTAGTTTTGGGTTTGGGTTTGGATGAAAGTTTATTTGAATTATGTGGTTTTTGTTGGGAAAGATGTTGGGGAAAACACAGAAAATTATGAGCATAAGGGGGCATCCCCTGACCGAGCTCATGGGCGATGCAGCCCGCATGCCCAGAACGCCTGGGTGTGCTCTCTGTTTTGAGGGCGCGCCGAGACCTTAGGGAGCAAGTCGCGGCCTGCCTCCCCCTAGAGCTTGAGGATTGAGCCTCTATCTTGGGAGTGCACCGCGACCCTTAGGGTCAGGTCGCGTCCTGCCTAAGGGTTCTTGCCTTAGATTGGTTTCTAGGTTTGGTAAGGCTCGGGGGTTCGAACCTAAGCACCCGGGACAATTTCTACTACCCGGTTTAGTAGAAATCGAGGTCCCAAAGGCTAGTTTTTGTCTCCTGAGTATTTATTTGGATTAGAAATTGATGATTACCCATTGGCCACCGTGACTAGATTTATCGCCAAGGCTTAGGACTGAGGATCGAGCTTGGGACTATTCTGTATCCTCCGCTCAGAATTCAAGGTAAGAAAACTACACCCCTGCGTGGTTGTGAATGGGACTGAGATTCCCAATTATTGATTTCTTGTAATATGTGCTTATAAGATTGATGTGATACACAAGAATGACTAGCCTAAGGGAGTCGAGGCTGATGGTAAGCGTACTTAGCACGGCTCGGCCTAAGTGATTTGGGGCCAGCTAGATCAACAGGGGGCTCGGCCTAAGTGTGCCAACCCTAATTATTTGAGAATTTGAGATTATGTGTTTATCATTGATTAGTTGAATATTTGTACTCTATTTTATGTTTGAATGAGATAAGCTTAATTGAATATTCTTATTGTTACATGTGTTTGTTGTTTCTGGTTTTCTTGTTGGGCCTTGGCTCAGCTGTGCTATATGGTGCAGGTAAAAGCAAGGGTAAGCTGGACCAACCGTGAGTTAGAGAGCTCTGGGGGCGAGGTGTACATCGTCAGCTGCTCGCCACCATGGTCGAGGGAAAGTACAAGGAGAGAGACTAAAATTTGTATTTTTCCATTAGAGTGGCCACTAGTTGTATATAACTTTTGAGACTTGTAAATTTTTCTCTTAAACCCTGTTTTTGGGATCCCATGTACTAAATGTCTATTTTAATGAAAATTAACTGTTTATGTCCAAAATCTTTTAAACCTAACCTGGTAATTGACCTTAGGATCACATTACTGTTCAAAAAACTTGATTAGCAAGTCTTGCACTATTTTAAAGCACACAGTATAACGGTCTTGGTTATCCAGGGTGTTACAAGCTCAGTTTGTTGAGGCGATGAGTTGGAGCAGACTCAGTTAGATGTGTGCATGTCATGATTGGTTGACCTAGGGGTCAAGGGGTTGCTACTTATGCATTGTTTTTTTAAGAGGTCCTTGAACTTTGGTTTTATGTTGAGTCTTAAAACATGTATTTTTACTTACATTATGCATATAAAAGATGATTTATTTTAAAAGAAGAGATCTTAAGTTGTATGTTTTGTAAAAATATGTTTAATTAGTGTTTGTTTTTAAAAGAGTTTCGGTAAAAGTTTTGTTTTCTTAAAGAAATTCAAGTATATATTAATTTACTTAAATATAGAGTATTTAGTAAATTAATCGGTTTTAAGTCGGGTCATTACAAAAAAGGATCAAGAAGATGTTGTGCGTGTTAACTACCTTTCTTTTGAAGAGAGTTTAGTTGTAGAAGATGAAAGCTCAAGCTCAAACTTTTCAAAAGGTTTGGTTGACATCATTGAACTGGCACCTCAACAACTAGAAGATGGGGGAAAAGAAACAGTTGATGATTCGACAAAACTCAATCTTGGTACCAAGGATGATCTGTCTGAAGCTTGTATTCGTCAGCTATTTATTAACTGAAGAAGATTTGCAAAAATACAAACAATTCATTTATGAATACAAAGATGTATTTTCCTGAGGATATCAAGACATGTCAGGGTTGGACCTGAATATTGTTGAACATAGGTTGGTAGTATCAAAAGATGTTACACCTGTGAAACAATCTCAAAGAAAAATTCAACCAAAGCTAATTCCAAACCTGGCTTTATTCGAGAAGTTGATTAAAGTTGGCTTTATTCAAGAACCTAAATACCCAACCTGGCTCGCAAACATTGTCCTTGTGTTAAAGAAAATTGGGAAAATTCGCATATGTGTGTATTATCGAGATTTGAATTGTGCCTTCCATAAAGATGAATTCTCGCTTCCCATTACTGAATTGCTAGTGGACGCTACTACTGGATTCAATGCATTATCATTCATGGACGGGTTTTCTAAGTATAATCAAATCAAAATTGCACTTGAAGATAAAGAGCTCACCATTTTTTGAACACCAAAAGACATTTATTGTTATATAGTTGTGCCATTTGGGCTTAAAAACGCAAGGACAACCTACCAAATGGCAATGACAAATGTCTTTGAAGACATGCTTCACAATACTGTTCAATGTTATGTCGATTATTTGGTGGTTAAAACTAAAGAAAGGAAAAATCATCTTGATGACATAAGCAACATTAACTCAAGATGAACCCTCTAACATATGCATTTTGGGTAACATCAGGAAAGTTCATTGGATTTGTTGTTATGCATCAAGGAATTGAAATATACCCTGCAAAAATAAAAGAAATTTTGGAAACTCCTTCCACACGCAACTTGCGACAATTACAGGGACTACAAGGAAGACTTGCTTATATATGAAGGTTCATCTCAAACTTTTTTGATAGATGTCAACCTTCACAAGAGTAATGTAGAAAAATGTATCATTCATACTGGATGAGCCATGCCAAAATGATTTTGAAAGTATTAAGCGATACTTATTACACCTACCAATGTTGAGATCTCCAATTTTAGGAAAGTCATTGATATTGTTTATCACAACATTTGATCATTCTTTAGGAGCATTTCTAGCACAAAATAACGAGGACGGAAAAGAAGTCGCCCTTTACTATTTAAGTAGAACTTTGGTAGGGGCAGAACATAACTATCCTCTAATAGAAAATGTGTACCTGGCTTTAATATTTTTGGTTACAAAATTACGACATTACTTACTCTCACACACTGTAACATTAGTGTCAAAAGTTGACCCTTTGAGGTACAATCTATCAAAACTCGTGTTGTCTAGACAATTGGAAAAATTGTTCATGATTTTTTCAAAGTTTGAAATCAACTTTGTCCCACAAAAATCAATAAAAGAGCAAGCATTGGCTGAGTTTTTGGCAGCACACCCAATTCCAGACAATATGGAGTTGCATGAGAACCTTCTAAACTAAGAAGTTTTCACAATTGATACCTCATCTTGGCAAATTTACTTTGATGGGGCAGCAAAGAAGTGTGGGAAAAGTGCTGACATTATTTTTGTGACACCTTCAGGAGGCACTTTTACCACATTCTGAGTATATGAACCAATAATGTAGCATAATATAAATCATTAATTATTGAAATTTCACTCGAAATGCAAATACAATCACTGGAGGTATATGGCTATTCTTTTTTGTTCATTAAATTAATGGTGAATTTGCAGTCAAGCATGAGACTTTAACTCCTTATATTGAGAAGGCTAAACTTTTTATTGCTCAATTAAAAAACATCACTCTAGATCATATCCCCAGGTCAAAAAATGGTCAATTTTATGCTTTAGCTAAATTAGATGCATCATTAACGCTACGTGATGAAAGGGATATCTATAACGTCTCAAATTTGCTAATAAGACTTATTGCCTTGATTACTATGTCAGCAGGGCATAACTGGATGCTTGTGTGTTAGTATGAGTTAATTGTGATTAAATATGTGAATTTAATTAGTTATATTATGATATGACTACTCATGCATATTTAAGTGTATTAAATGTGCTTATAGGCACGTTTCTATTAAAAAGGGCATTTTCGTAATTTTGACCCGCTGAGGGTATATCTGTAATTATGTGTTTTGTGAGTGGAACCACATTACTATGTGCATATATTTGATATTTGTGGCACGAGGCGATCCTAGTGAGCAATCTGGCGGAAAATTCACGTCGGGGATTAATACCCGGCTAGTGATGAGCCTAGGGGTATTTTAGTAATTTGGTGAATTATTGGGGGTATTGGAGTATGAGTTATAACTGAGGGAAAATATTGGTGTTGGGAAGATTAGTAAGATTAATTGGGAACCTTAAGTGAAATTTGAGGTTTAGCGGGAAAGTGGTGTCAAATGACCATTTTTCCCTTGAGAGCATTAAAGAATTAAGGTAAAGGCTAGGAGTATTTTGGTCTTTTCCCTAGCCTTGTAATAGTTTAGTAACTTAGAAGCTCTCAAAAGGGAATCAGATAAACACGCTTTCTCTCTCTCTCTCTCTCATTTCTCTGTTTTCTCTTTTAATATACTTGGTTGAGTTCTTGAAATTTTGAGAGATTGGCTTGGTAATTGAAGGAGGTTGGAGCTAGGAATTTGGGTTAGGTGCAGCTTGGGGTCATGATTACATAGCTAATGTAAGATTTCCTTGCTCTATTTTTGCTAAGATTTCTAGTGGTTTAAGTTTTTCTTAAGTATTAGGCTTATGATTGGGTTTGGAATTGGAGTAGAGTTTTGGCTTAGTTTTTGGTGTATTTGTGTTGCCTTAAGTGTATTATTGAGGTTTTGTGACTCAATTCTGAGGTTGGTTGTTAATTGGGATGACTTTTGAGGGATTTGGGTCGATTTACAATTTCTAGAATCATAGAATTTGTGGTTTTGCAAGGTTGCGTCCTGGCTCTGTTCTTGGAGCATCGCAGCCCGCATGAACTCAGAGGCACTGGGGTTCCTCAGAACCGCCTTGGCATCACAACGCTTGGTAGGTTGCACTGTGGCGCATGTCTTGTCCCTTTGTGGTTCAAGAATCTCTTACTAGAGTCACGTCGCAGCCCTTCAGAGGCGGGCCGCGGCTCTAATTGGGGAAAATGTCCAAATAAGATTTTGAGTTACGGGGACTCAAACCTAAGGGATCGGGAAGGATTCTACTAACCAGTTTAGTAGAATTTGGGGTCACGGAAGCTAGGACTCAATCTTGAAGCTCTTAATTGGTTTAGTTCTTGATGGATATCCGTTGATATGTTGTGACTAGGGGTATCGCAAGGCTCAAGAGGAAAGAATCGTGCTCGTTGTCACTATACCCTATCGCTCAGGCCTTGAGGTAAGAAAACTGACACTTGCACCGAGTGTAGGGCGTGCGCCCCAACTATAGGGCACGGGAATGACCATGTCATGAATCTATATATAGTTAAATGTATGCTATGTATGAATCTATGTTGTTATAACTATTTGTATTGATCGCTCGATCTAGAGGTCGTATCGGCACTACATGCGTAATGTATGCCATAGTGGTGGGTCCATAACGCGGAAACGATATCCGCCATAGTGGCGGGGCCATTATGATGATGCTATATCCATCCTACTCAGCATGAGTCGTATATTGTTTGGAAAATAGTTTTTGTTATAGAGTATGCAATACATGTCAATGTTTATCTGAATATCTGTATGATTTGCTTGGGGTTTTCTTGTTGGGCCTTAGCTCATGGGTGCTTTGTTGTGCAGGTTAGGGCAAAGAAAAGCTGGACCAGCCATGAGTTGGGGAGTTATAGAGGCGTCGTGTACATACTCAACCTGCTCGGCCGCCAAGGTCGAGATATTTTGAGGAACAGGAGTCATTAGTTGAAAATTTGCCACTTAGGTCGGCTAAGTCTGTAGTTTTGATAAACTTGTATTTTATTTAGAAACTTTTGGATCCCTTATAATTATTCAACCCTTTTTAATGAAAATTTCAACTTTTTGACTAAAACTTTTAACACCAAACTGGCGTTTAACCTAAATTACACTTGTAAGTCCAAATGACTCACTTAATGAGTTAAGCACTATTTTTAACACACAGTGTAACGGTCTTGACTATTCAGGGCATTACAATATCCAAATCACAATAGGAGAACGTCATTTGTTACCTCAAACTATGGAAAGGGCGAAAGAAACAAGTTCCATAAATTTGGTAATTTTCCTTGAAAATACAAATGACAATGATTGGCGCCAACCAATCATTAATTATATCTAAAAAAGGAGTCTTGCCAAAAGACCTAAAAAGAACAATGGATGTAAAAAAGAAGAGCTCTTTAATTTTTTTCCCTCAATGACACTTTGTATAAGCGTTCTTTTGATGGGATGTTGCTATGATGTCTTTCCAAAGAAGAGGCATCACATGCCCTTCAAGAAACTCAGGCTGGTACATGTGGCATGCATCAAGATGGCCCAAAATTATTAGCTCAATAAAATGGTTGGGTTATTACTGGCCTACCATGGTCCAAGATGTGATCAATTTTTCCAAATGTTGCAAGTTGTGCCAACTACATGGAGATTTTATCCATCAACCATTTCATCCTTCTATACTTTCATGGCCTTTCAAAACATGGGGAATGGATATCATTGGTCTTTTCACACTATCTTTCAGTATTCATAAATACATTTTGGCTATTACACATTACTTCTCCATGTGGGTTGAAGCTGCACCCTTAAAAGAAGTACATGCCAACTTCATAAGAACTCACATAATTTATCGTTATGGAGTCCCATCAAAAATTATATCAAACAATGTTCTTTCCTTCAAATGTAAGACAATCGTCAAACTAATGGAGGAGTACAAATTCAAGCATAGATTTTTAGTCGGTTATAATCTATCTTCAAATGGCCAAGCAAAAGCAGTTAACAAAGTGTTGTGCATCTTGAAGAAGATGGTAACAAAGAACAAAAGGGATTGGCATGAATGCCTCCCAAAAGATTTATGGGCTTATAATACCACTATAAGAACTGTCATTGGTTGTACACTATATAGCTAGGTGTTTGGGTCTGAAGCAGTATTAACTTTGGAGGTTCAAATACCTTCATTGAGAATTTCTACTCAATTAATGATTCCAGATGAGAATGTGCAAGTTAGATTAGTTGAGCTTGAAGCATTAGATGAAAAGCGACTTATTGTTCAACAACAGCTCAAAATTGACCAAGCATAAGTAGTTGAGGTATTCAACAAAAATTTGAAATTCAGATCCTTTTTAGATGGAGATTTGATGCTAACTATAAAAAGATCGGTTGTCATAATTAGAAGGATGAAAGGAAAATTTGAAGTTAAATGGGAAAACCATATGTTGCAACTAAGGTTTTCCTTAGAGGGGCATATGAACTTTCTGATTCAGAAGGTCAACACATTTACTTGTGTGTTAACAAAAAGTTCATCAAGAAGATCTACACTTAAACAAAAGGGTTTTCATGCATTGTGTAGACTGCACACTTAAAAACAAAGAAAAAAGAAGTGTGCAATGAACTACTAAAGCTTGATTCCACTTTGGGTTCATAAGAAATCTAATTTATAACTACGCCCAACCACAAAAATAAAATAAAAAATTCATTTTTCCATGAAAAAAAAAATTGAAGAACTATGGATGGCTTGATCCCTTAAAAAGGGTACGTAGGAAATCTAAAAAATAATCAAGATTCAGCTGCAAATCAAAAAACAAAAAAAAAATCTCCAAACAGTAGAGTTGATGTTCATAAATATCTAAATGAAAAAAATACTATTAGTCTCTAATGTTGGCAAAAAAATATACTAAATGTTTTGAAACTAAATAAAAAAAATCGATGAGATCTTCGGTCTATCTTGAGGAATGAAGTCAAGGAATTGTGAATTTTTTAAAATTCTTCTTCTTGAACTTCGATTGCAGCTTTAGCTCTTTCAAGTTCATAGAATTTTTCCATACCAAATTCAATCTTTTATCACTTTATCTTCTCATCAATTTGTTGATGCTTTTTCAAGGAACCTTCAAGACTAAAATGATCTTTTAGACTGATGCTTTTTCAGTCTCATAATCAGTTCGTCTTTGTTGTAAAGTAAATACTGCTACTAAAATATCTACTTCCTTGGTCTTAAGATCCTCCAAAAGATTTTTCTTATCTTACACAAATATAGACATTCTCTTAAATGAACTATTGATAAAAATGATAAATCATGCAATATCTGGTGTCTCAAAATCCATCGTCTTACAAACAGTGTCCAGTAAGTCATGTTTCTTAACCACTTCATCATGATATTTTAAAATGTTTTGTGTTGGCTAGGATAACAAATAAAGTATGTCTTTCATGATGCCAATCAAGAACTCTTTGGTGTATTCCCTTAAATTTGAGTTTGTAATATCTCAAATAGACATAGATGAAATTATTTTTAACGGAACGAAATTTTTTAGAGGTAACATCTCATCAGAAAATTCAATGCTGACATGTTCATCAAATTCATCAAAGTCAACAGGCTCATCGACTCTTGAACTAGAAGCACCAAGACAAGCATTAGGTGGCGAAATTCTTGAATCTTGAGTAATTGGGGAAGTGATATATTTATTGTGACTAGAGTCAAGATGTTTCCCATGTTTTCTTCAATTGAAATGAACATCTGAAGTGTTGTCACTATCTGATACCATGCCATCACAGTTTGCACAAGCAAATTCATCAACCTGAGTAGTACATTTCACAAAAACTTCTTCAAGGGTGGAGTAAATTGCACGAATATCCTTGATCACATACTTCGATTCCTCTTCTTCTTATAGATGTTTTGACAGCTCTGTATGAATGCTTTAAAACAATCTTCCCAGTATGGAAAACAACTGCTCACCCACCAACAACAATACCATCATGTACATTGGCCCATACGAGCAATCTTGTGTATGTGAAAGAGAACATCAATATTCCTACTTAAAATAAAAACCCAAGCATTGGCAATGTTGCCTACCCACATTGCATCCTCCTAGGGATACTTAAACAAAATTTATCTGAGGGCACACCTTGGTCAAAACAAACTGATGAGCAAATCTATTGGGATAGTAAGGTTCCATAAATATATATATATATATCGTTGTTGACCCTCACATGTAACAAAGAAGAGCACATTGATATCAAGAGTTCAAATTTCTTATCAGACAGATCCTCATTATCCAAACAATCGTGATCTTCTTCTGCGGGAAAAGAATTTGGCCAGTGAATAACATATTCTTCTTCCCTCAAAATATGCCTAGCACCACTCAAAGTTCAGTGTTCAGCAGAAGCTCCAACATACTTGCTTAGATGATGGAATCTGCATTAAGATCCCAATCGCTATAAAGAACACAAAAATGCTCAGCTAACAAACCTGTCACATAATACATAGCTAGAAAACTTTGGCCTCGTTTCTGACAATGAATGGTTGAATTATATGAAGCACGAAAAATGTAACCCATAACAAAAGGTGCAAGAGAAACTTTGGTTTCGTATGCCATTATTGAAGTCGTATAAAATGCTTCGGTTTTAATGTTAGAACCTTGAGTAGGAAAAACAAAATGACTTAGCTATATAGACAAAAATGATGCAAGACCACCCTGTTTTGATATATTTAAGGGGATAGATCAAATGTTAAATCCTTTGTTGTCTTTCTTTTGGCTAGATTTTTTTTGAGGTCCTAGAAGTCAAACCCTCCTTTATACCTTTAAAAAAAATTGGCCCTATGTAGAAAATTTTTATCCATTTCTCCCAAGACACATCTATGCTCTTTGAATGATCATACACATCTGTGCTCTTCAAATAATTATAGATTTGAGCATGGATTCTCAAAAGTTCCGCAGTGGTAGAACAATATGAAGCACCGCCTACTAGCTTCTCATTAAAAGGGATGAACTCTTCATAAGGAATTCCTAAAATGGGAAAACCACCAAGAAATCCCCACCTCATCGCTACTATGATGGAAGGTGTTAGACTAAGGAGCCCAAAGCTCTGAAAAAGCTCACCATATGGGAGAAAAAGTAAGTTGAACGTTGAGAAGGCCTAACTCCAAATCTGAAAGTTACTATAAAACAAAAGAAAAAGGGACGACCCAATTAAGTTTTAAAACATAGGCCAAGTGAAGAAAAATGAAGAAAAGTTACACTCATTAATTGTGTACAAATATATATTTATAGGGAAATTATATAGCATGGGTGCCAGTTTTTAGCCCCTACTGGTAGAGACATTTCTGTTTTCGGTATGTAGATATATTATAATCAAAATTTTCTTATATGATGATGTATATTGTAGTTATAGTAGGCACCCCACCAATTTTCAAAAAAATATAAATATTTTACTATGCCGAAAACTAGAGTTCAAAATGGTTAGTTGCACGTGTATAAAAAAACATGCATGCAATTGATTGTTTGAACCCTGTTTTGGGCATTGTAAATTACTCAAAATTTCCTGAAAATTGGTGAGATGCCTACTATAAATACAATGTAAAATGTCATATAAAAAACATTCGCACTGGAAACAAAAACACTCACATTGGTAGGGGCTAAACTAGCACCTCTACTGTAACAACCCAAATTCGCTAATGAGGCTTAAGGATCTTGATTAGTGTGCCAGGAGGGCAATAATGGATTTAATGTGATTTAAATGTGTAATTATATGATTAAAAATGTTTGTATGATAATTGATGATAATATGATATATATATGTGATAAATGTTAGAACCACATTATTATGTGGATAAATCTGCAACCAGCGACTTAGGGCGATCCTAGGGCTAGATAGCGGGAAAAGTCACAACGAGGCATTATAATTGACTTTGGTCAAGTCAGGGATATTTTACGTATCGGGAAATGATTTTGACTATCGGGTTATGAAAATAAATATATGGAGATATATTTGAGGTTAGAAAGTTTAGGCGGGAATATTGGAGAAATTTACTATTTTGCCCTCGAGGATGTTTGCGGTACCCCGAGCTTTGGGATTAGCTTAATAGTCTAAGGATAGACTTAGGAAGATTTTAGAAAATAGAAGACACAAAGTTAGAATCGACTCTTTCTCAGCCTTCTCTCTCTTCTCTCACTTAAGGAAGGAAAACACTAAAATTTGAGGAGGAATTGCTGGAATCAAGCTGAATCTTTGGGAATTGAAGGGATAAATTGGAGGTTTAGCTCAAGGACTGATCAAGAACTAAAACATAACTAAGGTAAGCAATGATTTTCGTTTATGTGGTTAGGAATTTTGAGAAAATGGTTGAGTTCTTAATGGTTGTGGTTTTGGTATTCAAGGTGGAATTTGAAGCTGAAACTTTGAAGATAGGTCAGGGAACTCCTGGAGAAGTGATTCTGCAGCTGAGGTAAGCTTTAATCCAAGGTTTGATGGTTGAATTCTAGTATCTCCATGGCTCTTTTTGTGTTCTTGGGTTAGAAGGTTTCAGTAATTGAAATGGGTTTTCTATGGGTTTCTAGCCTAGGATTCAGTTGGGGTGTGTTGTTGGAATCTTGTGGGAAGTCTTTGGATAATTGAGTTGTGGATTTGGGGTGGTTTTGAGTGAGTTTGCATGAGGTTTGGGAGTTAAAAATGGTAGTTTTTCTAGATTCGAAGGGGGCGGGCCGCGGCATAGATCTTGGTGAGCTACGGCCCTTCGAATCTGAGTTGTGCTGAGGAAGGAGGGCGGGCCGCGGCATGGCCTAAGGAATGTGGCGGCCCTTACCTGTTTTTGGGCATTTGGAGGCCCTTGGTTGGGGCCTTGCCGAGGCATGGATGGCTAATGCCGCGGCCCTTAAGGGATTTTGGGATTTTGAGATTCTAGGCTTGGGAAATTAACCTAGGGTGCTCGGGATTGAATCTTTTACCATATTTGGTGAAGTTCAATGTTCCAGGGACTAGAACTTTTTCTAGAAGCTCATTTAAGATTGTTAATGGTATTCTTTATCTTGGTTGTGACTAGGTGCTAAGCTAGGGCTCGGGGATCGGATCGCACTCAAGGAGCATCACTTGTAACTAGTTTATTTGAAAGCCAAAGGTAAGAAAACTATACCCGGTTGAATAATTGAACGGGACTAAGGGCTCCCTGATATATATATTGAGAGAATGGTATTACGCCATGTAAATTGTAAACCAACGACCTAAGCGTGCCACAGTTAACTTGCGCAAATGGCGCGGCTCGGACACTGGTATCCGAGGACAGCTTATTATGCACTGAGCTTGGTTTAAGCGGGCCAGAGTCAATGGGTTAAACAGAGGGTGCGGCCTAAGGTGTCGGCCCTAGCTATTGTGTGAACTGAGTATTGTATTGGCTATAAATGTGAATTAGTGAGATTGTTGAATAATCTAAGTATAGATGAGGTTTGTTTGCACCTTGAAGTATGCTTACATGTTATGGATTGAATGATTAAACATGCTCATTAAAGTATTTGATTGTCATTATTATATATGTTATGTATGTTGTTCTCTTGCTGGCCTCGGCTCACGGGTGCTACGTGGTGCAGGTAAAGGCAAGGGCAAGATTGATCAACCCTGATTGAAGAGCTCTGCAGCGTGAATGTACATGTCAGGCCGCTCAACCGCCACAGTTGAGGAGATTATAGGGACGAGAGGACCAGAACCTTGTATTTTGCCTTAGTATGGCTAATGTTTACTCTTGACTGTTGAATTTTGTAAACCAACTTTTAAACATTGTACTTTTGGGGATCCCTTCTATAAATTGTTTATAATCTATAAAATTTTTCTTTTGCGGCCAAAATGTCTTTTAGCCCTAGAACACTTTAGCTAATGACACGCTTTGAGTAAACGACTTGATTAGCAAGTCTCACACCTTTATAAACACACAGTGTAGCGGTCTTGGATATCCAGGGCGTTACAACTTGATATCAGAGCGTCCTAAGTTTAAGGGTTCCTGAAGACAGGCTGGACGTGTACATTCGCTGCTAGAGACAAGCTTAAATTAGGGTTTGGTAATGTGTATATGTGTTTATATGCTTATGTGCCTAAAATGAGTTATGAATGCTGTTGTTTATTGGATTTATAGGAAGCATGAGACACTGATAGGGCTTGGCCCTTGACTGTTGTGTGAGATTGTTTGTGATTTGTTATGTCTATTGATGGATCTTGGAGAAGTTTTTACCCTGTCATCATGGTCTAACTGCCAAGTCGTTATTTGCATATTGACTTGGATAGTTATGCATCCAAGAAAATCTACACGACTAGCCAGCACTAGGTCCGGGACCTGGGATGATGACCAGGGCCAGACTCCTCCGCCAGTGCCTGGGAACTAGCAACAGTTAATGGCTGAGATGCAGGCTCGATTGCAGATTCGGGACGAGCAGATTCGTATTTTGCGACAGCAGGCTCCATCATGGAGTGTTGCCCCTATTGTACAACCCGCAGTGGTACCAGTTATGCAGGCAGGGGAGGTTGGTAACAGATGGGAGCTGTTATATGAGCGGTTCAGGAAGAAGCAACCCCCAATCTTTGAGGGTGGACCAGATCCATTGAAAGTCGAGCAGTGGCTAACTATGATTACAATAATTAGGATTTTATGAGGATAGAAGGGCATGATAGAGTGGCATGTGCCACTTATATGTCGAGGGAAGATGCCCGCATCTGGTGGGAAGTGGCATCGCAGACCAGGGATGTTACTACTTTGAGTTGGGAAGGTTTCAGAGACTTGTTTAGTCAGAAGTACTACAATGTTGCTCTCAGAGCAGCGAAAGTAAATGAGTTTGTGAGTCTGGTTCAGGGCAACATGACTGTTACCGAGTATGCCCTAAAATTTGATAGGCTTGCGAAGTTTGCACCAGATCTTGTGCCTACTGATGCTGCTAGGCAAGATCATTTTATCAGGGGGCTTAATGCTATGATAGCCTGGGAAGTCAGGATCACAACAGTACCTGGAGGAACATCTTATGCCCAGGCCGTTGAGAAGGCCCTCACCGCTGAGGAAGCGGAGAACAAGATATGGAGGGAGAGTGCGGTGAGGCATGAAGGTCGCAGAGTAATGCCTCCTTATTCGGGGACAGGTAGGGGCGGAGGCCCAAGTGACTTCAAGAGAAAGGCTCCTGACACTTCGACTGATGTTGGTCCTGATAGGAGGGGTCGGGGTGGTTAGGGTGGCCGTCAAGGTGGCAGCGAGGCATGGCAGACCTATCCAGAGTGCCCGAGGTGCAGAAGATGCCATCTGGGCGAGTGCCGGGCCAAGGCATTCTTTGTGTGTGGGGTAGTAGGGCATCTCCGGAAAGACTGCCCAACGGTGAAAAAGGTGAAGCAGGAAAGGTGGATAGCTTGACTCCAGCTCGAGTATTCACCTTGACTCAGGCAGAGGTCGAGGCTAGTCCCTCGGTAGTGACAGGTCAGCTTTCTAGCGCTAGCACTCCTTTTACAATATTGATTGATTCTGGTGCTACACATTATTTTGTTTCCAGTAGAGTGATTGATAGATTGTGTAGACCTAGTGAGTATTAGACTGAAGGGTTTGGGACTTTATTGCCTACTGGGGAACTGGTAGTTTCTAAGAGATTCGTTAGGGCACTGCCAATGATGGTTGATGGTAAGGAACTTTCGGTGGATCTGATCGAGTTAGATATGGAGGATTTTTATATGATGTTAGGGATGGATTGGTTGGTCAGGTATGGGGCTACGATTGATTGCAGGAAGAAAATGGTTACTTTTGAGCCTGAGGGCGAGGACCCTTTTGTCTTTGTGGGAGTGGTGCTTGGACCCCGCATGCCCATGATTTCAGCATTGAGAGCCAGAGACTTGTTACAGGGGGGATGCAATGGTTTTCTGGCTAGTGTAGTGGATACCGCTAGAGTTATGCCGGCAGGGCCGGGAGAGACCAGATTGGTATGTGTGTTTTTAGATGTATTCCCTGAAGATCTGCCAGGGTTGCCGCCGCGCCGGGAGATTTAGTTTGAGATTGAGTTAGCACCGAGGACAGAACCAGTATCAAGGACACCGTACAAAATGGCACCAGCAGAACTAAAAGAGTTGAAGATACAGTTGCAGGAACTTCTAGATTTGGGATTCATCAGGCCTAGTTATTCTCCATGGGGTGCTCCAGTGTTGTTTGTTAAGAAGAAGGATGGGACTTTGAGGATGTGTATAGAATATAGAGAATTGAACAAGTTGACTATCAAGAATAAGTATCATTTACCAAGGATTGATGACTTGTTCGATCACTTGGGAAAGACAGTGTTCTCAAAGATTGATCTTCGATCTGGTTATCACCAGCTGAGGATCAAAGATGAGGACATACCGAAGACGGCCTTCCGGACATAGTATGGGCATTATGAGTTCTTGGTCATGTCTTTCGGTCTGACCAATGCCCCAGCAGCTTTTATGGATCTGATGAACAGGGTGTTCAAGGACTTTTTGGATTAGTTCGTTATTGTCTTCATCGACGACATTTTGGTATACTCCAGCTCAGAGGCAGAGCGTGAGCAGCATCTTCGACAGGTTTTACAGAGGTTGAGGGAGCATCAGTTATACGACAAGTTCAAGAAGTGTGAGTTTTGGTTGCCAGAGATGACTTTCCTTGGACACATAGTTGGGGCAGAAGGGATTAAGGTGGATCCGTCCAAGGTAGAAGCAGTAAGGGATTAGCCGAGGCTAAGGAATGCCTCGGAGGTGCGGAGTTTCATTGGGTTGGCAGGTTATTACAGACGGTTCGTAGAAGGGTTCTCGAAGATTTCTTCACCAATGACAGAGTTGACAAGAAAGAATCAGAATTTTGTTTGGACTTAGAAGTGTGAGAACAGTTTTCAAGAGTTAAAGCAACGGCTTATTTCTGCACCTGTGTTGAGTCTTCCTTCGGAGGAAGGAAAGTTTGTGGTCTATTGTGATGCCTCGAGGATGGGTTTAGGCTGCGTGATGATGTAGAATGAGAAAGATATAGCCTATGCATCTCGGCGGCTGAAGGAGTATGAACAGCGGTATCTGACTCATGATTTGGAGTTAGCAGCAGTGGTATTCGCACTGAAGGTATGGCGTTGTTATCTGTATGGAGAGAAGTGCGAGATATACACTGACCATAAGAGTCTGAAGTATTTCTTTACCCAGAAGGATCTAAATATGAGGCAGAGACGTTTGTTGGAGTTGGTTAAGGATTATGACTGTGACATCCTTTACCACCCTGGGAAAGCCAACATGGTGGCAGATGCGTTGAGCCGGAGGGGCCCAGGACAGTTGTATAGTTCCACCTAGATCTCGAGGGAATTAGCTGATGAGATGGTCAGGGTAAGGATATAACTGGTGGTAGGCTAGTTAGCTAATATTACTTTGCAGTCAACCCTGTTAGAGCGGGTCAAGGAGGGTCAGTTGGCAGATGTGCAGTTGCAGGAAGCTAGGCAGCAGGTCTTAGCGGGGACAGCTGAGGATTATTATGTTTCTGAGACATGTTTGCTCCGTTATCAGGGACAGATTTGTGTTCTGGCAAATGAAGGGATCAGACGAGAGATACTGGATGAGTCTCACACTATGCCATACTCGCTCCATCCAGGTACCACGAAAATGTATCAGGATCTACGGACATTATATTGGTGGCCTGGGATGAAGAGGGATGTGGTAGAGTATGTGGCTAGATGTTTGACATGTCAGCAGGTTAAGGCTGAGCATCAGCGACCAGCGGGATTACTTCAGCCTTTGGGTATCCCAGAGTGGAAGTGGGAGGATATTACGATGGATTTCATGGGAGGATTACCCAGGACAATTGGACTTCATGACTCGATGTGGGTGATAGTGGACAGATACACCAAGTCAGCTCATTTTCTACCAGTGAGGACGACCTATATAGTAGAGCAGTATGCAGAGTTGTATGTGAGGGAGATAGTTCATCTCCATGGGGTTCCAAAGTCTATTGTATCTGATCGAGACCCTATCTTTACCTCCAAGTTTTTGGGAGCTCTACAGAGAGCTATGGGGACTCAGCTGAAGTTTAGCACAGCTTTCCATCCTCAAACTGATGGACAGTCTGAGAGGACGATTCAGGTGTTGGAGGACATGCTTAGGGAATGTGTGATTGATTTCGAGGGGTCTTGGAGTAAGTACTTACCGTTGATTGAATTCTCATATAACAACAGCTATCAGTCCACAATTGGGGTGGCCCCTTATGAGATGCTATATGAGAGAAAATGTAGATCACCCATACATTGGGATGAGATGGGTGAGAGGAGGTACTTAGGACCAGACATGGTTCAGAACACCAATGAGGCTATTGAGAAGATTCGAGCTAGGATGCTTGCTTCGCAGAGTAGACAGAAAAGCTACGCTGATCCTAAGCATAGGAACGTGGAGTTCCAGGTTGGGGACCACGTGTTTTTGCGAGTTTCACCACTGAGAGGGGTGAAGAGGTTTGGAGTGAAGGGCAAGCTGAGCCCTCGGTTTGTTGGACCTTTTGAGATCCTAGAGAGGATTGGACAGGTGGCTTATAGGCTGGCCTTGCCACCGTCACTTATCAAGAGTTCATAATGTGTTTCATGTCTCCATGTTGCGAAAGTATGTTTTTGATATGACACATGTGTTGAGGTATGAGGATTTGGAGTTGCAGATAGACTTGTCCTACAAGGAGCGACCAATTCAAATTTTGGATCGGAAGGACAAAGTCTTGCGAAATAAGATGATACCATTAGTGAAAGTATTATGGAGGAATAGCGAGGTTGAGGAAGTGACCTGGGAGTTAGAGACAATGATGCGGGATCAGTATCTCGAGCTATTCAGGTAAATTTCGAGGACGAAATTCTCATTAGGAGGGGATAGTTGTAACGACCCAAATTCGCTAATGAGGCTTAAGGGTCTTGATTAGTGTGCCAGGAGGGCAATAATGGATTTAATGTGTAATTATATGATTAAAAATGTTTGTAAAATAAATGATATATATATGTGATAAATGTGAGAACCACATTATTATGTGGATAAATCTGCAGCCGGCAACTTGGGGCGATCCTAGGGCTAGATAGTGGGAAAAGTCACAACGGGGCATTATAATTGACTTTGGTCAAGTCAGGGACATTTTAGGTATCGAGTAATGAACTATCGGGTTATGAAAATAAATATATGGAGATATATTTGAGGTTAGAAAGTTTAGGCGGGAATATTGGGGAATACTATTTTTCCCTATGGGATGTTTCCGGTACCCCGAGTGTAACGACCCAAATTCACTAATAAGGCTTAAGGGCCTTGATTAGCGTGCCAGGAGGGCATGATGGGATTTATGTGTGACTTTGATGAGTTAAATGCATAATTATGATTTAAAGCATGTTAATGACTATTTGTTTATCTGAGATGCATGACTATGTATATTAGTATGCATGTAGGCCCGGATCGTGTTAGAAGGGCATAACTGTAATTTTGGCCATGTTGGGCATAACTGCATTGATATGTGATAATTGTATTATGTGAATTGTACCACGTGAGTGTGGTGTTATTATTGTGATGCACGTGCCGAGACGGTCCTAGAGAGCTAGTTTACTCAAAAGTCACAACGGGATTTTATATCCGGCTCGGGAGGAGCCTAGGGGTACTTTGGGAATTGTTATGGTTAAATTGAGATTTAGCGCGTAATGGTTATTGGTGATTGAGTAACCTGGGTAACCATTAGTTACTGCTGTGAGTAACAAGTTTAGTTGGAAAATGGTAGAATTGAACTATAAGTGGAAAGACTAGAGTGCCCTTGAGGACTTAGTTGGGAAAGGAGTATTTGGAGGGGTAGCATGGTCATTTGGCAAGGGGTGTAGACAATTTTCAGCTGGGATTATAGGGTGCACGGTTTGGGCATTTGGTTTATTTGACGGCTTTGTTAAAAATAAAGAGAAGGAAAAGTTAGGGCAATGAGAAGAAGAGAAAAATGGGCTGAAGTGGGAGTTTAGGAGGAGATCAAGGAGGCTTTTGGGTGAATTATCAACTTAAGGTAAGGATTTTATGCATATTTAAGTTTGATTTATGCTTTGACTTGTGAAATTTAAAGCTTGAGTTAAGTTTTTAAAGTTTTAGTTTGAAGTTGTTGATTTTTGCAATCTAAGGGTGGATTGTTGGGTATGTTTGTGTTTTGATCTTGATTCTAGTGTCTATAGGTTGTTAGATTGTTCATATGAAGTTTGGAATTGAGTTTTGGGGTTGAGATATGTGTTTGGGATGGTTTAAGGTGAGGTTTAGAGAGTAAAATGGTGGTTTTTTTCTGGGTTCGAAGGGTCGGGCCGCGGCATGGTTCTTGGTGAGCCGCGACCCTTCGAAGAAGTTGCATGCTGAAGGAGAAGGGCAGGCCGCGGCATGGCCTAAGCAATGTCGCGGCCCTTACCTGTTTTTGAGCCTTTGGGGGTTCTGTTTGGGGGCCATGCCGCGGCATGGGTGGCCTATGCCGCGGCGCTTAAGGGATTTTGGGATTTTGAGATTTTAGGCTTGGGAATTTAACCTAGGGTGCTCGGGGTTGAGTCTTTTACCATGTTTGGTGAAGTTCAACGTTCCGAGTACTAGAACTTGGCCTGGAAGCTCATTTAAGGTTGTTAAAAGTGTCTTATGTGTGTTGTGACTAGGATTTCGGAGAGGCTCGTGCTAGAGGACCGTGCTCGTGACCGTGGTTCATCGGAAAGCTCGGGATACAGGTAAGAAAACCGTAACACCCGAGAATAGGGCATGGGCCCACTGTGTGATTTCAGGGCACGGCCCTATATTGTATTGTGTGCAAATGTGTAATCTTAGATGAACTATTGTATGTTTAAATGGTTATTTCATAATGTATTATATGTGTGATTATAATGGAATGAACGGCAAGGCCGGGTATGGCAGTGGGGCCGAAAGTAACGGCTCAGCACATGGGATGCTATAGCCAGGGTGGGACCCTAGGGATACATGAGTTATCCTACGGTGAGGACCGAGACCCCAAGCTTTGGTAAGGCCTCTGGGGCGGCATGGTCGTGCTTGTTTAATCTAATGGTCTTCCTATTTATCAGTGAATTATGCCAGCTATGTTATTTGCATATGTTATGTACTATTAGGGTTTTCTTGCTGGGCTTCGGCTCACGGGTGCTCCGTGTGGCAAGTAAAAGCAAGGAGTCAGTCAACCGACCATGAGTACGGAGAGCGTGAAGCGACGCGTAAATCTATTTTTGAGTTGTAAATATTTGGTTGGGAGCATTTTGTAAATGACTGTATTAACTCATTCTTTTGATAGTTAACCTGGTGTAAATCTATTTTTGAGTTGTAAATATTTTGTAAACCTTATTTTGGGATCCCAGATGTTTGATACTTAACGTTTTCAATGAAACTAAACATTTTTAAAGAGTACAGCCTTAAATTCTGATTTATTCACACTTTTGGTTTTAGAAACCACTTAGAGTCAGTCAAAAGCACGATTTCTATTTTTTTTAAACTCACTATGTAACGTCTCTAAGGTAGTAGGGCGTTACACCGAGCTTTGGGATTAGCTTAATAGTCTAAGGAGAGACTTAGGAAGATTTTAGAAAACAGTAGACACAAAGTTAGAACCGACTCTTTCTCAGCCTTCTCTCTCTTCTCTCACTTAAGGAAGGAACACACTGAAATTTGAGGAGGAATTGCTGGAATCAAGCTGAATTTTTGGGAATTGAAGGGATAAATTGGAGGTTTAGCTCAAGGACTAATTAAGAACTAAAACAGAGCTAAGGTAAGCAATGATTTTCGTTTCTGTGGTTAGGAATTTTGAGAAAATGGTTGTGGTTTTGGTATTCAAGGTGGAATTTGAGGCTGAAACTTTGAAGATAGGTCAGGGAACTCCTGGACAAGTGATTCTGCAGCTGAGGTAAGCTTTAATCCAAGGTTTGATGGTTGAATTCTAGTATCTCCATGGCTCGTTTTGTGTTCTTGGGTTAGAAGGTTTAAGTAATTGAAATGGGTTTTCTATGGGTTTCTAGCCTAGGATTCAGCTGGGGTGTGTTGTTGGAATCTTGTGGGAAGTCTTTGGATAATTGAGTTGTGGATTTGGGGTGGTTTTGAGTGAGTTTACATGAGGTTTGGGAGTTAAAAATGGTGGTTTTTTTGGGTTCGAAGGGGGCGGTCCACGGTATATGTCTTGGTGAGCCGCGACCCTTCGAATCTGAGTTGTGCTGAGGAAGGAGGGTGGGTGTAACGACCCAAATTTTCTAATCGAGCTTAGGGCCTTGATTAGTTGGCCTGGAGGGCAATAAATGATTTAATATGCTTTAATATGTTAATGGGTGAATTAATGTGAATATATGATAGTGATGCATGTTTAGTGAGTTAAATGTGCATGTGGGCCCCGTCTGGATATTAGGGGCATGAATGTGATAAATGTTATATATGTGATATGTCTGTGCAGCACGATCCGAGATAGTCCTGGGGAGCGCTTAGCCAGCGAGTCACAACGGGGTTGAGATTCGGACTCGGGGTGAGTCGAGGGGTAATTTGGGTACTAGGTGTGTTATGGGATTATCGAGACATGAAAATAAATATTTGGAGATATATTTTAGGATAGAATGTCTAGGTGGGAATACTGGGGAAATTTACCATTTTTCCCTCGGGGACGTTTTGGTACCCCGAGCCTTGAGGTAACCCTTTAGACTTAAGTCAGGTAAAACAAAATAAGGGAATAGTTTAGAAACTTTAGAAACCGACTTATATTTCCTCCCAACTGAAGATAGTTCTTACTTCTCTCTCTCTTTCACTCTCTAAGGAAAACTCAAGGGAAACCTAAGGGAAATCAACTTAAAGCTAAAGGTTTTCAGCTGGGGAAATCTAGGGAAACTTGAAGTTTGAAGATTGATGCATAGGGGGAACTGGTTCAGAAGCTTAATTCAGTAAGAGGTAAGTTCTAATTATTAAGATTTGGTCTTGAATTTCTGCTAGTTTTGAGGTTTGCATGTTGGTTAAGTTTGGTCTACTTTTGGGTGCCTTAGCTGAGTTCTGGAGTAGGATTCAATGGGGTTTTAGTGCTGTTATTGAGCTGGAATGATGGTGTTAATTATCTAGGATTGTTAGTCTGGTTTCGGTGAGGATTGGCTTGAAGAAAAGGTAGAAAACTGATGAGGAATTCTGGGTTCGGAGGTGAGAGCCGCGGCCCTAGGAGGGGTGCGCCGTGGCCCTAGGAGGGGTGCGTCGCGGCCCGTGTGCGCGCGCGGCCATGGGAGGCCAAGAAGCTCATGCGCGCCGCGGCCCGTGTGGGGGTCAGTGAGGTGCTACCCTCTATTTCGAGGCTAGCCGCGGCTCTTGTGGGTGAGGTCGCGGCCCTTTGTGCCAGTTTGAGTTTTAAGGGTATTTTAGGCTTGGGAACTCAAGGGGTAAGGCTCGGGATGGATTTTATCACCTGGATTAATAGAATTCAAGGACCCGGAGGTTAGGTTATGGCTCTAAGTTATTTATTGGATTAGAATTTGATGGATGGACATTGTTAATGTGTTGTGACTAGGGTTTCGGCGAGGCTCGCGTTAGAGGACTGTGCTCGGGGCATCGGTGCTCAGAAAGCTTGAAACTCAGGAAAGAGAACCCTTGTTCCCATGGAGCTTGTGTGCAGGGCTGAGCCCAATGTGTTTGAATAGAGTTGATATGCAGGGTCGAGCCCAATATGTTAGAACTGCGGGGCGTAGCCCTTTATCTGATTATGCTAGAATTCTAAACCTGCTTGTTATGCTATGTATATTATGATATGAATGGTCGGCTTGAGCCAGGAACGATGTAGACCGAGAACGGCGAAGGGCCAGGAACGGCATTGGGCACGTTGAGTGCAAGGCCGACAACGGCAAGGGGCCAGGTGCAGCGTTGAGCACGTGGAGTGCGAGTTGCCACGGCGAGTCCCTAGAAGGATACCTGGGATATCCTCACGGCGTGGTCCGAGAACCCAGGGCTTGGTAAATGCCTGAGATGGCTAGGCCGTATGTGTTTAGCCATTGGTAGCCTCTTCATATGCTTGATATATGTGTTGCATATGTTATCTGTTTGTGGGTTCTCTTGCTGGGCTTCGGCTAACAGATGCTCTGTGATGCAGGTATGGGTAAAGAAAAGATCAACCAACCACGAGTACCGCAGGCGTGAGGCGGCGTGTACATGTTTGGCCAGCCTGGCTGCCACAGCCAGATGATTTTGGGAGATGCTTGTAAATAAACCTAGATTTTGTCATCTAGCCGACTTGGTTCAGTTTATATGTTGTAAATATTTCTAAACTGTAATTTGGGATCCCAAGTGTAAAACTTTTACAATTTTCTATGGAAATTATTATTTCTCAAGTCTTTCCTTTGTTTATGGCTTAATTACACTGTTTGACTTAAAACCTCGATTAGCGAGTTGAAAGCACGTTTTTAAACTCACGTAGTAACGGCTCTAAGGAAGTATGGCGTTACAACTTGGTATCAGAGCAAGCCAAGGTTATTAGTTCTGGAGATTGACCGAACATGTACACACGCAGTCAGTGACAGGCTTAACTCAGGGTTGGTTGGTAAGATTGGTTAATATGTCTGAATATGTATTTGAATGCCCTGTTTTCCTGCTTATCTTATATATAGAGCATGATGAATGAGTTAACATATGCATGAGATACTGATAGGGCTTGGCCCTTGACTATTGCATGATGAGATTGAAGTGTGCTGAATAGCATTGTTATTGCATGTGGATGAATATTGGGATAATGGTTTGCATACAGAGTGTGTGTGGTTAACTGTCTAAAATTGAATCCATATGTAATATCTGTTTATTGGCCTGTAGGAGGCATAATGAAACGTGAGTATACCTAGTTGTGGTATAATTGGGTAGCTAAATGTATGGTATTACGGATTTGGCTTAATATGCTTATGTGTGTATGAATGTTGTGATTTTTTGGACCTGGATGTGGTTTGGGTCGGAGTGTGAACCTCAAGGTGGAGAAGTTTAGTCAGCGGTGGCGGATGAACTCAGATTGTTTGCATCTGGGATGGTTAAGTAAACCTGGCATTGTAATACAGGAGAGTTGCAGACGATAGTTGGAGTTGGAAATTTCCATCTACCCTAAAGGTCCGGAGATGTCCGCTAGCATATGAGTAAATGGTATCGGTACGGTATAAGGATACAGACAGATAAAGAATAGTAACTGGAAGGCTTAAGAGGCGTTAACCTCTTGTTGGAGAGGAAAGTTTGGGTTGCCTAGGAATTGTTTAGAGGATGGACAAAGCTAACTTCATTCTTGGTTATATGGAGGTGATAGGTCATAACTAAGGATTGTGCTAAGTACTTGTGACAGGAGGATACTAGAAAGTAGTGTTCAGGTTGAGATATTGGTGTGATGGGTTGGAAAGAACTCAAATGGGGACTCGATAAAAGAAGTTATAAGGACAAGGAGATTAATAAATCTATGAGCTTGATTTGAAATGATAAGACAATGACAACCTGTGTTAGTGAGTGTCAGGAGTTGGGTACCTTACTTTGGAAATTTATGCGAGTGGTGGTGGTTGGGAATAATGACCCATGTAAGGATTAAATTCTGGAATGGTTCAGGGTGACAGGGCCGCTCCAGTGTATTAGATCTTCGGTGGTATTTGAGTAGCAGAGAGAGCCATGTTATTTGAGATCTGTGGAATGAGGTAAAGAGCATGAGTGCTGCGGGGCAAGAGATGTGAAAGACAGTGCTTCTATTGGCAGAATTCAGTAAGGTCAAATTCTCAATCTTTGAGGTAGAAGGACCCCATACAGTGCTAGGGCACCTAATTTGTGATTGGAAAGGAGCATGATTGAAAAAGTAGTTATCAAGATGGTGACAGGAACCAGGGAGGTTATTCGGTATGCACCAGGGGGAGAGGATGCCACCTGGGAGGATATCGGGTGAGGGCACGACTTTTAAGTGAAATAATTCAGTATGTTAGGATGGATTTTCCATGGTGAGGGAACGAAAGACTAGAATGCCTCGTTACACTCGAAGTTCGAGGTTGATTCCTCGAAGATGAGTATTTAACTGGATGTTTTATGTTTTAGTCATGTAACGAGCTGGAGGAACTCGGTGTTGAGAATGTTCCGAGAGGGAGTTAAACATAGAGAGTTTTCCTCAAGGGTGCTATGTGAGAAGTTGAGGATAATAGCATTTGTTGAGGAGGAATAAGGAACTTCTGGCAGATGAATTGGGATACAAGTAATTAAGAAGTTCATAGTGAGAACAATAGAGTTTGTCTTAAGGAAGCCTCAACATGAGGCAGAGTGAAAGTGGATTTGTTAAGAGACAACCATGGATTATAAGGGATATCATGTCGAGTATTGTAATTAGACTGAATGGAAGCTGAGCTAACCAGTGGGAAACTTGTATAGGTATATAAGGAAAGATTGGGGTTATCATAAAGTCGGAATGCAGGTGGATTTGGTATCAGGAATGTTGTGGAAGATGGCACCGGCTGACAGAAGGAATTACCTGAAGCAATTAAAGAAATTTGACCTTGGATTAGTCAGAGCATTATATGGCGAGAATTGATGGCATCAACGGTTAAGAATGAAAAGTTTGATGTTGGGTACAAGATGGGACAATGTCTCCAGGAGTTGATCTATGACCTGGTTATTACCAGCTGGAAATCAAGGAGAGAGATATTTCAGGAATTTTTATTTTGTACTGAGTAAGGTGTAAGGAGTTGGTAACAAAGATTCTAGAATGGTTCAAGCTACAGCAGCGCAGGTAAGTTCTAAAGTAGAGAATATTAGAACGGTATGGGCAAGTCCCCTTCAAGTTCACGAGCAGTATATGTGGACTACTCCCAGATGGAAATGGAGAGCGAATGACTATTATGCTGAAGACGTTAGTATCAAGGAAGTAGGGTCACAGGTAAGGTTCTACGAAGTGTCAGCTTGGGTTTCGTTAGGAGTACTCATAGTAGAGCTATAATAAGAAAGGACAGGTATGAGAAGATTTGATCTGTAGTCACGAAGAAGTTAATGAAGAACGTCTGAAGAATAGAAGGCATAACAAGACTAGCAAACGCGTCATCTATCGCATAAGTATCTCCGCAGACAACTACATCAGAGATGGGCAGAACAGTAAAACTTGGGGTTAGACGGAATGAATGGTGTCAAATCAGAATTCAGAAGACAAGGTAAGAGTTTATTGGTATCTGGTGATACAGGAATATGCGTGTGTTATGGTTAAGTATAGAGAGATAGCATAAAGTACCTGATCTATGATGAGGGTATGGAACCGTGGGGGTGCGCCACAGGTTGGGCACGCTCAGGCTCAGATTGGCGCGAGGATGGGTTGAACCTCGTGTGAGGTGAAAGAATGGAACATGGTTGATATACTTGGAATGTTAAGTTGATGGTGATGCTTAGCATAAGGTACTTGAGTGTTGGGTTGTTAGTAAGAAAGATAATCTTGAGACTAAAATTTAGTGGAACGCAACAGATGGAAGGTTGATGTTATAAGTCTTCGACTGTACGAGGAGGAGATTTAATATGAGGTGGATCTCTTACTTGGAAGGTGTGTGAGTCAATTAAAAGAGCGCCACAGGTTGTAATGGAATGGACAGGATAACGATTGAAATTGGTATAGTGTTAGTGTGTGGTGATGGACACATATGTTTTCTTTGGATAATGAAATCCAGAGCTTTGGTTTTGTGGAAACAAGGAAGAACCCTATGAGTATTATACAAGATAAGGTACAAGAACCAGATGAATGGTCCAAAGAGAATTTGGTGTGGAGATGGGAGTTATAAGTGGGTGTTGTTTCACCCCTTAGGGTTTGTGGTACTGGGAGGTTTTAGCTGATGGTAGAACCTGGGATACTCGAATATTGAGAAGTAGAATAATACGATGATGGATCATAAGAATGGATCACATTGGACTGTAAATAAGGTGACGGATCAGGGGAGGAGTTGTAACTCAGCTGAATAAGATAGCATACTTTGGTTTGTATAATTGGTAATGAAATAGGGCATTGGTAATGAGGAATTGAGACCCTATAGTTTCTAAGTTATGGAAAGGGACCCGAGATCGAAGAAAATAGAGAAGTAATCTGAAATTACTGATTGATTGCAGAAAGGATAGCAATTTGAGGGCTTAACAATTATATTAAGGGTTTAAGTATTGAATGTGCAACTTTTAGAATATCAAAGGAGGTGTATTCTTTGATGAGACAGTCACGGTATTGGATGCTGGAGTACAGCTAAGGTGACAAGGCATAAGACTTGGTAAGATAAAAGCAAAGAATTAAGATTAGTGGACACTACGGTTCAGTAATAATTCAGAGGAAAAGCAAAAAGGATGTTGGAATTCTTAAGGCAGGGGATGTCTGCCTATCTGAAAGTTTATAGGAACCTGTAAACTGTTAACTTTGGAGTACGGGGTTTCAGAATGGGAGTTGTATATTCCTCCAAGTTAAGCAGCAAGGAAGAGTATGATAGTGAGGAAAGAAAAAGGGAGTTATGATTTTCGTTTCGACAAGAGTTCTAAAGTCGTACTAAGGATTTGGCCGCGGGCCTATAAGTTGATCTTATCCTGGTAGGGATGATGATTCATAAGTATTTTGACATTGAGAATAATCAACGAAGAGATTGCTGTGAACCAAGCAGACACTGGAGTTCTGTAGATTTAATGTATAAGTAAAAGTTAAAGAAGGTATGGTTATCAAACAAGATCTTGTGGAAAAAGATTGTACTCACGCATGGGTATTATTAATGATTAAAGGTAAGGGCATTGGACCTTGGGAATTGTCATTAGAGGTATGAGGTATACAGCCTGGTGTGTTCAAGTAAATTTCAAAGACAAAATTATATTAAGGAGGGGATAGTACAAAGTCTTGCGGAGCAAGACCATCGCCTTGGTGAAAGTGCTGTGGAGAAACAGCAAGGTTGAGGAGGCAACGGGGGAACTTGAGACAAAGATGAGGGAGCGGTATCCCGAGTTGTTCAAGTAATTTCGAGGGCGAAATTTTCGTAAGGAGGGGATAGTTGTAACGACCCGAATTTTCTAATCGGCTTAGGGCCTTGATTAGTGTGCCTGGAGGGCAATAAATGATTTAATATGCTTTAATATGTTAATGGGTGAATTAATGTGAATATATGATAGTGATGCATGTTTAGTGAGTTAAATGTGCATGTGGGCCCCGTCTGGATATTAGGGGCATGAATGTGATAAATGTTATATATGTGATATGTCTGTGCAGCACGATCTGAGATAGTCCTGGGGAGCGCTTAGCCAGAGAGTCACAACGGGGTTGAGATTCGGACTCGGGGTGAGTCGAGGGGTAATTTGGGTACTAGGTGTTATGGGATTATCGGAACATGAAAATAAATATTTGGAGATATATTTGAGGATAAAATGTCTAGGTGGGAATACTGGGGAAATTTATGGGAACTTGAAGTTTGAAGATTGATGCATAGGGGGAACTGGTTCAGAAGCTTAATTCAGTAAGAGGTAAGTTCTAATTATTAAGATTTGGTCTTGAATTTCTGCTGGTTTTGAGGTTTGCATGTTTGTCAAGTTTGGTCTACTTTTGGTTTCCTTAGCTGAGTTTTGGAGTAGGATTCAATGGGGTTTTAGTGCTGTTATTGAGCTGGAATGATGGTGTTAATTATCTAGGATTGTTAGTCTGGTTTCGGTGAGGATTGGCTTGAAGAAAAGGTAGAAAACTGATGAGGAATTCTGGGTTCGGAGGTGAGATCCGATGCCCTAGGAGGGGTGCGCCACGTCTTGTGTGCGTGCGCGGCCATGGGAGGCCGAGAAGCTCATGCGCGCCGCGGCCCGTGTGGGGGTCAGTGAGGTGCTAGCCTCTGTTTCGAGGCTTGCCACAGCTCTTGTGGGTGGGGCCGCATCCCTTTGTGCCAGTTTGAGTTTTAAGGGTATTTTAGGCTTGGGAACTCAAGGGGTAAGGCTCGGGATGGATTTTATCACCCAAATTGATAGAATTCAAGGACCCGGAGGTTAGGGTTATGGCTATAAGTTATTTATTGGATTAGAATTTGATGGATGGACATTGTTAATGTGTTGTGACTAGGGTTTCGGGGAGGCTCACGTTAGAGGACTGTGCTCGGGGCATCAGTGCTCAGAAAGCTCGGAACTCATGTAAGAGAACACTTGTTCCCATGGAGCTTGTGTGCAGGGCTGAGCCCAATGTGTTTGAATAGAGTTGATATGCAGGGCCGAGCCCAATATGTTAGAACTGCGGGGCGTAGCCCTTTATCTGATTATGCTAGAATTCGAAACTTGCTTGTTATGCTATGTATATTATGATGTGAATTGTCGGCTTGAGCCGAGAACGGTGTAGACCGAGAACGGCGAAGGGCCGGGAACGGCATTGGGCATGTTGAGTGCAAGGCCGAGAACAGCAAGGTACCGGGTGCAGCGTTGAGCACGTGGAGTGCGAGTTGCCAGGGCGAGTCCTTAGAAGGATACCTAGGATATCCTCATGGCGTGATCCGCGAAACCAGGGCTTGGTAAATGCCTGAGATTGCTAGGTCGTATGTGTTTAGCCATTGGTAGCCTCTTTATATGCTTGATATATGTGTTGCATATGTTATCTGATTGTGGGTTCTCTTGCTGGGCTTCGGCTCACAGATGCTCTGTGGTGCAGGTATGGGTAAAGAAAAGATCTACCAACCATGAGTACAGCAGGCGTGAGGCGGTGTGTACATGTTTGGCCAGCCTGGCTGCCACAGCCAGAGCAATTTGGGAGATGCTTGTAAATAAACCTAGATTTTTTCGTCTAGCCGACTTGGTTCAGTTTATATGTTGTAAATATTTCTAAACTGTATTTTGGGATCCCAAGTGTAAAACTTTTACAATTTTCTATGGAAATTATTATTTCTCAAGTCTTTCCTTTGTTTATGGCTTAATTACACTGTTTGACTTAAAACCTCGATTAGCGAGTTGAAAGCACGTTTTTAAACTCACGTAGTAACGGCTCTAAGGAAGCAGGGTGTTACAGCGGGCCGCGGCATGGCCTAAGGAATGTCACGGCCCTTACTTGTTTTTGGGCATTTGGACGCCCCTGGTTGGGGCCATGCCGAGGCATGGATGGCTAATGTCGCGGCCCTTAAGGGATTTTTGGATTTTGAGATTCTAGGCTTGGGAAATTATCCTAGGGTGCTCGGGATTGAATCTTTTACCATATTTGGTGAAGTTCAATGTTCCGGGGACTAGAACTTTGTCTAGAAGCTCATTTAAGATTGTTAATGGTGTCCTTTATCTTGGTTGTGACTAGGTGCTAAGGTAGGGCTCGGGGATCGGATCGCGCTCAAGGAGCATCGCTTGTAACTAGTTTATTTGAAAGCCAAAGGTAAGAAAACTATACCCGATTGAATAATTGAACGGGACTAAGGGATCCCTGATATATATGATTGAGAGAATGGTATTATGCCATGTAAATTGTAAACCAACGACATAAGCGAGCCACGGTTAACTTGCGCAAATGGCGCGGCTCGGACACTGGTATCTGAGGACAGCTTATTATGCACTGAGCTCGGTTTAAGCGAGCCAGAGTCAGTGGGTTGAACAGAGGGTGCGGCCTAAGGTGTCGGCCCTAGCTATTGCGTGAATTGAGTATTGTATTGGGTATAAATGTGAATTAGTGAGATTGTTGAATAATCTAAGTATAGATGAGTTTTGTTTGCACCTTGAAGTATGCTTACATGCTATGGATTGAATGATTGAACATGCTCATTAAAGTATTGTATTTTCATTATTGTATATGTTGTGTATGTTGTTTTCTTGCTGGACCTCGGCTCACGGGTGCTACGTGGTGCAGGAAAAGGCAAGGGCAAGATTGATAAACCCTGATTGGAGAGCTCTGCAGGGTGAATGTACATTTCAGGCCGCTCATCCGCCACGGTTGAGGAGATTACAGGGACAAGAGGACTAGAACCTTGTATTTTGCCTTAGTATGGCTAATGTTTACTCTTAACTGTTGAGTTTTGTAAACCAACTTTTAAACATTGTACTTTTGGGGATCCCTTCTGTAAATTGTTTATAATCTATAAAATGTTTCTGTTGCGGCCAAAATGTCTTTTAGCCCTAGAACACTTTAGCTAATGACACGCTTTGAGTAAACGACTTGATTAGCAAGTCTCACACCTTTATAAACACACAGTGTAGCGGTCTTAGCTATCCAGGGCGTTACATCTACTATAGAATTTTCTTATATTTATATTATATACTATGTAAAGGGAACGTGAAATGCACGTTTTCTTTGTTAATATATACATATTTATAAGGATAAATAGCATTTTTCCCCCCCTCCCGAAATATGACCATGGTATGATCATGCTCCCCCCCCCCCCCTAATGATTTGTGATGTTGAAAATCCCCCCTGAACTATACATGTTACTGAATTATGGAACTTATGTTAGTTCTCTTCCTAGGTGGCTAACAGATTGATGATGTGACATTTTGTCTGTTGATGTGGCAATGTCATGTGTAGAATAATTTGTAATTTTTCCCCCCGAACTTTGACCACTACCAGATCGTGCAATTTTTATTAAAAAAATCTAATTTTTTTTCTTAAATATATTAATTAAATCCTTAAAAAACTAAAAATCTAATAAATAACAAATAACTTTTTTTACATTTTCCTTTTCTTTTCTTTTACAATATAAAATAAATCTATTTTGGAATGAAAATTTAAAATAAATACTTAATCAAAGAAAAAACTTTTAATAAAATATGAGGAAGAAGGACAAATGGCCTAAACAAATGAAAAAAAAATCTTTTAATTTGTAAGGAGGAGAACAATGGGAAAAAACTATGTTTTAGGATTGATTTTTTTTATTATTTTTTATTTTAAGATATATTTATTTTATATTGTAAGAGAAAAGAAAAAGTTTTAAAAAAAAGTTATTTTTAATTAATTAGATTTTTACTTTTTGAATATTTGAAAATTTATTTAATTAATTTGGAAAAATTTAGTATTGTTTATTTTTAAAAAAAATTAATTTTTAAGGATTTAATTATTGTTTTTAAAAAAAATTAGAATTTCTTAAAAAAATAGTTTTAATAAAAGGGCACAATGTGGTATTGGTCAAAGTTTGAGGGGCAAAATTTCTAATTATTCTACACATGGCACTGCCACATCATCAATTTGTTAGCCACCTAGAACGAAATCTAACAGAAGTCTCATATTTCAGTAAGGTGTGTAGTCAGAGGAATTTTTAACATCGTGAATTATTGAAGGAGCACGATCATATAGTGGTCATAGTTCGGGAGGCAAAAATATTATTTATTCTATATATAATTATTTTATTTTGTTGCGATTTTCAGGAAATGTCAAATAAGTATAGAATGTTGTAAATTATTAAAAAAAAAGTTTGTAATGTAATGTATGAGAATAATAGATAAGAATTTATTTAAATGTAAAAATGAAACTAAAAATAACTTAAAGAAGTACATTTTCTATAAATTTAGAAGAAGGTGCTTATTTATCATGTTCCATGAGTTGAATTACAGAATGTCCAAATGTCTCTTCCACTATTTCTCTGAACATAATTGCATCTAGCTTTGCAGTGTTATCATACAGTTGAACATATGCCCTTGCACTTGAAATTCATTGAACCATATTAGTTCGAATGTGAATATTCGTAACTTTATAATTTTAGTCAGGTTTTAATTACAAATTCAAATATGAGGTACGTATCATGGTGTAGGAGGCCCTCGTTCTTCGCAGTTAAAATTTCCACAATCTATTATTTTTTTTGTTATATCCAAGTCTTTTATGACATGCGGCACGTGACATGTAATACAATGTTTGAGTCAAGCCAACTATGATGAAGACATTATATTTTATTATACATGTAATATTTTTATTTTTTAATTTTATGTCTAGGACCAATTTTAGAATGGAATAAAACATAAAACATTTTGAATACAATATTACAAAAAAAATTATGAAATAACATAAATTTATATAATATGTATTTTATGTAGCAATTACAAATAAAATAATATATATTTTTATATATATTAAAAACTGTAAAAAAAATATTACATTATAATCTTAGATTAAAAAATATAATTATAATATACAATATATAATCCAATCACACATAATATACCATCCAACCAAAGCCACCAGAAATAGGCAGTCCAATTATTTAAAATAATAATAATAAACTAATTATTAATAATAATTACACCAACCAATTAATAATATCTACATTCAGTAAAATCAATTATATTTTTACTGGTTTTGATAATTACGAGATATATTTTTATCAATTATTTAAATTAATATGTTCAACCAATTAATAATAAAATTGGTATTATTATATATTTTTATAAACTAATTTTAATATAATATAAAATCGCATTTAAACTAACATTCTCAATCTTCAAAAAAAATTCTATAAACACACAAATCATATTTAAACTAACATTTGACTCTGACGAGACCAGCAGACGAGTGGCTAGGATCCATCCACTCTTGGCACCAACTCTCCTTCTCCTTCTGAAGACAATTCATGGCTGCTCAGAAGATTAATTTTGAGGTCAATACTTTGGCCAACATTAAGCAGGGATCACTTGAGACCCTTAAAACCTACATCAAATGCTTTAAGGAAGAAGCAGCTAGGACCAAAAGGGTCGATGATGGCCAACAGCTAATGGCCCTACAAGCTAGCATCCGAGCAGGTTCCCCACTATGGGATGACCTCCAACGAAGAGGATGCCACAGGCTCAACGACTTCATACGTCGAGCCCAAGAGTACATCAACTAGGAGGATGCCCAGATTGGAGCATTCGGAGGACCACTCCCTTTCCCCACTCTGTTGTTCCCAAATGTCACGGCTCCGGGAATCCAGCAATCTCCATATACTACAACCCAAATGAGTGTTATGAGCAATCCACAGTTCAGCCCAGCTGTTCAACCAGTTGGCTTCAGCGCCATGCCAAGTGCAGGAGTTAGTGCCACCCCAACATGCTATGGAGCAGCTCCCACTGGATATAGTGCTTTTCAACCTGCATTCAGTGTTGGAACTGCGACTCCAACCTAGTCCGTAGCACCCAGCGAGGCCCCTAATGGGAACAAATGCAGGGGGAAAGGCAAGGGCAAGAAGCCCAAGAGAACTGGAGCAGCTCCCGACGAGAAGTACGCTCCACAATACTTTGAGTACACGGACTTTGTGGATACTCGGGAGAATATTTTCCTGGTCGCGGAACAGCAGGTACATTACCGGAAACCACAGCCACTACTACAAAAAAGGATTTTTAGGACTTGCGGGGCGCGAGCCCTCTATTTGAGAGCCTTAAGAAGTGAGGTTTTCTAGGTCTCACGTTGCGAGTCCTTAAAGAGTTTTATTTTTAATTTTTTAAAAATTAATTGGAGCCGAAGCTCCTGTCGGAGCTCCGACAATGATAGCGGCGCCACCACCCCGCGGTGGTGGCTCGGTCCAATCCTTTAGTGTGCTTTGAATCCCAAAGCACAAGGAAAGTAGTGGTGGTGGTCATTTGGCTCAGGGTGGCTCGAGGTGGTCGGAAAATGCCTAAAAAGTTTAAGAAAACCCACATAGTCGCCGAACTTTGGAGGCTCCTTCCAGAGGGCTAGAGGACGCGCGCGAGTAGGGGCTCACGGAGCTGGGGATTTCAGGGGCTGGTAAAGACACTTGGGCGGTGTGTGTAGGCAAGGGATGGCCAGAGAGCCGCCATTCTTGGCTGGCAGTAAGTTACGAGAGAGAGAGAAATGAGGGAAGAGATGGGGAATCCAAGGAAGAGAGAGAGAGAGAGAGAGAATGGGTTGAGTGTTTTTTTTTCTTTTCTGATTTAATATATAATAAAACTTTGGTTAAAAAAATTATTCAAACTTTTAGGACACACATGTTTTAGGGCTCGCACTACGTGTCCTAAAAGAAATTCTTTAAGGACTCTCAATGAATGTCCTAAAAATTCCAGGAACTTTTGTTAAAAAAAGTTCAAACTTTTAGGACACACATCAGCTTTTAGAACTCGCATCTAGGTGAGTGCCCTAAAAAAGTGTCCTAAAAGTATGTTTTTGTAGTAGTGAGCCTATGCGAAGGGATTAGGAGAGAAAAGATTCCACTAAATTTTGTCGGATCCACAATGATGTGGGGAACCACACCAATGAGTACGGGAAACTTAGGGATGAAATTGAGAATCTCATCAAACTGGGACACCTCCACCAGTATGCTAGGGGTGGAACATGTCAAGCCCAGGCTCAAGCCACAGGTTTTCCTCCTCGGAAGGTGGTTCCTAAGGTCCCAGGCTAAGTAACTGCAAACCCACAGTAGTAGGTAGCCCACGGACCTCCCACGGTGAACGGGAGCGCAGGGACTTTCTCCGGAGGACCTCACTTGGGGGGCACTTTGAGGGGCCCGCAAATTTGCTATGCGCGGGCCCTAAACCACTGCGACGAAGTGTTGGCACTAGCCCAATTGCCAGCACAAATGCCCCGAATGATAGATCAAGTCATCACATTCTCTGAGGATGATGCTCGGAGGGAGAATTTTCCCCACCACGATCCTTTAGAGGTTGAAAGCCTAGTCTCCAACAAGATGGTGGCTCGGTTCCTGGTGGATAATGGGAGTTCTGTGAACATCCTATTCAAGTCAGCCTTCAAGAAGATTGGGTTGACTGTTAGAGACTTGTGCCCTTGCACCTCCACCCTTTATGGGTTCTCAGGGGAAGGTCTCATTCCGATGTGTCCCTCAAGCATCTAGTAATGGTGATTGAGGCGACTACAGCCCCCGAGCAGCCTCCTCCCAAGGAGAAGGAGGTCCAGGCTGTTCAAGAGGAAAGGGAGTCCAATGAGTTAGACCCCAAATTTTAGGAAGAAAAGGTTATCGAGCCCATGGAAGAGGCCGAGGAGGTCACCCTTTATGCCTCCAATCCAAACAGAAAAAACAAGGTCGGGAAAAATCTCAAGGCATGAGTCAGAAAAGCTTTGGTAGGCTTTGTCCAGGAGAACCAAGATGTCTCTACCTAGTCTCACTCAGATATGACAGACATTGACCCAAACATCATATGCCATGCCTTGAAAATTGATCTTAATGTTGCCCCGGTGCAACAGAAGTGGAAGACCATTGACCTAACCAAGGCAGAGGCCTTAAAGGCAGAAGTCGACAAGCTTCTCGCAAATGGTTTCATTCGGGATGCTCAGTACCTGAAATGGTTGTCAAACCAAGTCTTGGTGCCTAAGCCCAATGGCACCTGGAGGACCTGCATAGACCTCTTAGACCTTAACAAGGCATGCCCAAAGGATTGTTTTCCTTTGCCTAAAATCGATCAAATGATCGACGCCACCTCCGGGTACAAACTCTTGTCCTTTATAGATGCGTACTGGGGATATAACCAGATTTCCATGCATCTCGCTAACCAAGAGCACACCAGCTTCCGGACAGACAAGGGGTATACTGCTATAAAGTGATGCCCTTTGGTCTTAAGAATGTTGGTGCCACATATCAAAGATTAGTGAATTGAATGTTCAAAAACCAGCTTGGTAGGAAAACCCTGAGAAGATCAAAGCCCTA
Organism: Humulus lupulus; assembly: GCF_963169125.1. Taxonomy (NCBI): domain Eukaryota; kingdom Viridiplantae; phylum Streptophyta; class Magnoliopsida; order Rosales; family Cannabaceae; genus Humulus; species Humulus lupulus. The sequence continues at coordinate 156,373,620 of NC_084794.1, read as the reverse complement.
ATAGAAATGACATCCCCCAGGAAGCATAAGGATGTTCAAATCCTGACAGGAAGGATAGCATCCCTGAGCCATTTTGTCTCAAAGGCGACTGATAAGTGCATCCTTTTCTTCAACATCCTCCGAAGAGGTCAAAGATTCGAGTGGACGGATGATAGCGAGTAGGCATTCCAGCAGTTAAAGGCGCACATGGCTAACCCTCTAATTTCTGTAAGCCAGTAGATGGAGAACCTGTGTTCCTCTACATGGATGTCTCCGAGAATGCCATTAGTGCTTCCCTGGTCTGCGAGGAAGGCCGGGTCCAGCATCCCGTCTACCACATAAGTAAAATACTCCTCAGAGCGGAGTCTAGATATCCACTCGTGGAGAAGCTAGCATTCTCCCTGATGATAGCTTCTCGAAATTTGATGCCCTACTTCCAGGCGCATCCCATTAGGGTCCTCACCAACCAGCCCTTGCGGCAAGTCATCCAGAATTCGGAGTCCTCTGGGAGACTCCTCAATTGAGCGGTCGAACTAAGCCAGTTCGACATCACTTACCACCCGAGGACTGCCATCAAGGGGCAGGCATTGGAAAATTTTATTTCCAAGTGCACGGGAATGCACAAGCGATCTGGGGAGGCCCTAGCATTCGGGCCCATGTGGAAGCTATATGTAGATGGGTCCTCCAACAAGAAGGAGCTGGAGCAGGCCTTATCTTGGTCTCCCCTGAAGGGCATAGGGTTCACAGTGCTTTGAAGTTTGGATTTGACACCTCAAACAATGAAGCTGAATACGAGGCAATCATTGCCGGACTTTGAGTAGCCCTACAACTTAAAGCTAAAGGCCTCGAAATTTTAAGTGATTCTCAGCTTGTGGTGAATCAGTTTCTCAGAGAGTACAAGGCTTGGGGGACAAAGATGGTCACCTATCTAGCTAAGACCCATGAAATGTTGCACAGCTTCAAGAAATTTACCATCTGACAGGTGCCAAGGGAATAGAATTCGAATGTTGATGCCCTAGCCAAGCTTTCCACCACTAAGGATGCTGAGTTGATCAATGTGGTCCAAATAGACTATTTGGGTGCTCCAAGCATCTCAGCTCCTCAGGAAGGGAAAGCGATCCAGCCTCAGGACGGCTGGATGGAGCCTATTGTGAAGTATCTTGTCTCTGGAGAGTTACTACAGGACAAAAAATCAGCTCGAAAGTTTTTTTACCAAGTTCCTCGATACATGATCAGGGGCAACAAGCAGTAGAAGCGGGGGTATTTGTTGCCCCTTCTCCGATGTGTGTCTAAGCAGGAAGCCAATCTTATACTCTGAGATGTGCATGAAGGCTTCTACGGGGATGACACTAGGGACAGAGCCTCGCCAAGAAAATCCTAAGACAAGGGTACTTTTGGCCTACAATGAATGGTGACGCAATGGACTACGTCAAGAAATGTGACAAGTGCTAACACTACACCAACATACCTCGAGCTCTTCTAATGAGCTCACGCAGATGACAAGTCACTGGCCCTTCGCAATCTGGGGCATTTACCTCATGGTTTCCTTGCCCAAGGGAAAGGGAGGAGTGAAGTACGCTATTGTGGCAGTCGACTACTTCATGAAGTGGGTCAAGGTCGAATCCCTCGCTACAATCACTTCAAACGAAGATAGTCTCCGACAACGGCCTCCAATTTGACAATGAGTTGTTCAATAAATTTTATCAATGGCGCAGAGTTATGAAGAACTTCTCCTTCATAGCCCATCCACAAGAAAACGGGCAAGTGGAAGCAATCAATAAGACGCTTAAAGCCACTTTGAAAAAAAGGCTTGAGCAGGCAAAAGGCGCCTGGCCCGAGGAGTTTCCTAAGGCATTGTGGAGCTATCGCACCACTACTAGGACCTATAAGGGCCATTCGCCATTCTCCATGGCCTACGGGTATGAATCCATGCTCCCAGTTGAGGTAGCAATTTCTACGCACCGACGAGATACATATCATCCGACCACATACCATGCTTTACTTCAAGAAACTCTGGACCTTGTGAAGGAGCTTCGAGAAGCTTCACAACTATGTGTAGCATCCTACCAAGAAAAGGTGGCTATATATTTCAACTCCAAAGTGAAGGATAGGATGTTTGGGGTCAGAGATCTGGTGTTGTGAATAGTTTTCTTAGCCACCTGAGACCCTGGTGCTGGAGCGTTGGGCCCTAACTAGGAAGGTCCATACCAAGTCAAGAGCGTCATATGTCCAAGGACATACAAGCTGACCCGGCTGAACAGGGAGTTAGTGCCCCCACACCTGGAATGTCGAGCATCTTCAACGGTATTATCAGAAGTATGAGCAATGTATTTTCTAAATTTTGTAATCATTTTGTATCCTCCGAGCACAATTAATGGAAATCATGTATGCAAAACACGGTAGATGAAATTCATAAAATTTTCTTGTAGTTCTTTTAATTTATTAAATTCTACTATTAACCTTACTACTCGAGGAGCACTCGCTCGCTGGCCTGGACAAGTGAACGAAAACCAATCTCTAATCACTTGGGGGCATAGCTGGGTCACCTTATAGAGCATGACCTAGGAAACTAAGCTTGTCATGAGTGGAGTAAGCCTAGTGTCATGGCTTGCGAGGGGGTAACAACTCACAGAGCATGACCTAGGAAACTAAGCTTATCATCATTGGAGTAAGCCTAGTGTCACGGCTCGCGAGGGGGTAGTCAATCGTAGAGCATGACCTAGGAACTAAGCTTGCCATGAGTGGAGTAAGCCTAAGTGTCACGACTTACGAAAGTGGAACAACCTAGGGAAATTCGTTAAGCTAAGTGTTGGAAAACCCTGAAAAATCCCAACTCATGGGTGAACTTAAGTTATCTCCCGATGACTACACGCCCGAGGAAAATTAACTAGTCCTCAACTCCTAAAGCATGGTAGGAGTCCCGAGTCACCAATACTCAAGCGCAAACCTCAAGTTGCCAAAAACATGGATCACAGGGCCTAGACTAAAGGGCGGAGAACTCGATCCATGTCCCGAGGACTTAGATTTCAAGGACTAGCAACAAGTGTCTGATTTCCAAAACCCGAGTAAGTTCTACTCATGGGGCAAGACAATAATCGTGACTAATGAAGGTGACCTAGTGCAACCTTTTGAGGACTACGTGCCTGAGGAGAAACACTTCGTCTTCGAATCATAGGTAAATTTGACCTCTTGTTACCCGAGTTGTTGGGACTCATGGACGTGAGGACAAGTTGAGTGCTCCCACTTGACAGCGCACTAAAGTTACTTCTGAGGACTGGGAGCCTGTGAAGCAACACTAAGTACTGAAAAGCGTCAAAATACTAGGTGATTCGACAAGACTCAATTCGCCAGGACTTAAACACAAGTCCCTAGTTGTACTGACTAGGGTAATTAAGACCTAAGTCTCGAAGAATAAGGCCCACACGTGGTGGACAGGTTAAGGTTTAAAATTCTTGTAACGCTCTGGTTAGCCAAGATCGTTACACTGTGTGTTTAAAATAGTGCTTAACTCGCTAAGCGAGTCATTTGGACTTAAATTTTAATTAAAGACTAAGTCAAGATTAGGTACTAAAAAGTTTGGTCAACAAAGAGATTATTTTTCATTAAAAATGTTGCGCTTATACACGGGATCCCAAAAATTAGTTACAAACTTATAAAAGACAAAAGGAATACAAATTAGTCGTCCTAAGCAGCAAAACAGGGTTCAACCGTAGTTCCTCCCAGGCTATCCCGGTCATGGCACTCGAGTAGGCTGCATATGTACACACCAGCCCTAAAGCTCTCCAACTCATGGCTTGTTCGGCTATCCCTTTCCCTTACCTTCACCACATATCACCCGTGAGCCAAGGCTCAGCAAGAACACTTAAATCAACATACACAACTAAGCAATAGTATGACTGCAATAAACTTAAATCAATAAATTCAACCAATAACAGGATAATATCAACCATCTCAACAGTAATATTCAGCTCATTCAAATGCATAAACCAATCTCATCAATCAGTACAAATAGTTAAGTGCAAACAACACTTGTGTTTATTGTATAATGTTCAGGTCCAGTGCCCTTAGGCCGAGTCCTTTGGTCTTATTGCTGACCCCAACACGCTTAGGTCGGGCTGCGTTTCGCACGCTTGCTATCGGCCCCCGGCTCCCTTAGGCTGACCTTTACAACAGATATAATTACAAGTATACATTGCACAACAAGCAATAAGAGATAGCATATACAAGCATTTCTATCAAGATATTCTCATATATGCACAATTATAACATATTCATTAACAGGGGCCCAAGCCCCGATCACAACCGAGGTGCAGTTTTCTTACCTTGAATCCCGAGTTGTAGAGTCCAAGAACTTTTCTTAGCTAGTTAGATAGTAGTAGCAATAGTAATGGCTAGTAATAGTTGTAGTATTTTTATGTTTGTGGATTTTGGTTCAAACCGGGATTTAGTTGGACACTCGTAGTAACACTTGTATATTTTATAAGTTTAACCTATAGTTTAAGAATATTAATTATAACCTAAGGTCTAATTAATATAATTGATTATGAAGGTGATATTTATTATAATATAAGGTTTAGATAAACCCAATAAGGAAATGACACTTGTCATGTGTATGTTTAAAGAATAATTAAGTATTTTGAGGAATAAATTTAATAAGAGTAACATTTGAATATCCTAGGGTCTGCCAGCAGCTTTGAAATCGTTAGAGAACTTAGTCAAGGTTGTTTACTCAATTCAAATTAGGCTGAAAAAGTGCAATTACGTGTATAATATGTCGATATATCGCAGCACTGTGGGGCGATATATCGCCATACGGGGATACGAAAAACATGTAACTTTGCACGGCCACCTCGATGAGCCTCGGGCATATTAGCCCAGGTGATATATCGCCTACTAGGGGCGATATATCGGCTGTAGTGCCAGATATTTGAATGTTTTTGAAACCGTGCTTATTTTATTCCTTAACCTCTTGATAAGTCTAGAATCTTTTTGAGCGAGTCTTTAGCCTCTGCTGGACGATTATTCAAAGATTTTTCAATTAAAAAGCCATTATTTTATTCAAGATAAATAAAGATCTTTTCATTCTTGAACTCTATAAATAGGACCTAGTACCCAGCCATTTATTCATTCATCAAGCTAAGTTCAAAGTCTGCAAGCTGCTAGGTTATTTTAGAGTGATAAACACTAGGGTTGGGGTTATAAGCTTAATAAACACTCAGGAAGTAAGGTTCGTAGTATATTTTGGTTCGAGGTGTAGTTCGGTTATAGAATCATTCGAGGTATTCCTTCTTCTAATCCTTTTCTGTGCTATTCTTATAGTTTTTCTACTCAAAATCCTAACTCGTGCTCTTTATTCTTGGTTAGGAATCTAAGATCTTGAACGTAAGATTGTTGTTGGTAAGTATCCTTTCGATGGTGTAATTCATTATTTTCATCCTTTTTCTTTAGTACACTCACCTTTCTATTATGGTTTTTAGGAGTGTTCTAAAGTCCCAATATTGTTCTCATATCGCGGTATATTGGTAAGGAAACTAGGATAGGATTTTATATGTGATATGTTATCTTATGATATGTTGTGTTATGAAATGTTATATTATGTATGTTGGTAGACTTGGGCATATGACTTGTATAGCTAACAAGCCCCAATAAATTTATGTGCATATGACTTGCTTAGCTAGCAAGCCCCACAAATCTAATGGGCATATGACTTGATTAGTCAACAAGCCCCCAGTAGTATAATGGCCATTGTAGTATATATGACATATGTTTATGATATGTTTTTAGTATATTATATAAATTTTATGTATATGATTTATGTTTTTAGTTTTTCCTTACTGGGCATTAGGCTCATTCCTTTATGTTTATATGTGCAGGAAAATAGCTATGGCGGCGGGAAAGGTTCTTGGCAGCTTGGGGATGTGTATTGAGGTAGGATGGAATTGATGGACTGAGCATTCGATTAGATGATGAAGTCTTTAAGTCTTTAAATTATGATTTCTATGTATTATTTTCCGCACTTGATTTTGTAACCCATTTATTTAAGTTATGTTTTGCTTTATTTTCAAAACAATGGGATCCCATATCCTAAGTAAAATCTTTATGTAGTCAAACCTTTTCTTTACATAATAAAGTTATGATGTTTTCGAATGTACATTTTCTTATGAATAATATAGTAGTTATTAATGGTCCAAGGTCTAGAATAGTTGGGTCATTACAGTTGGTATCAGAGCCAGGTTCATCCGCATGAAGTTCTCCTCGATATACACACTCAAAGCTCTGAATCTGACCGCCAAGTAAGTGTTTAAGTTATAGTTATTATGTTTATATGTATAGCTAACGATTTTAGCATTTATGTTTTCAGTTAAGAATGAACGGAGCATTAACCTATGAGGATATCCGAGCCATTTAGGCTTTAAAGAGAATTAGAGAACCGAGAAACACCGTAGGAGTGCTAGAAAGAATCACTCGGAGACTGCTTTTGTTCCACAGAAAAATAGGTCACCTTCAAGAATCTAAGCAGATCATGATGAGAGCAACGGAGCAATACGTTTAGTAATTAGACTATTTAGAGATTTTCATACCGTAATTGCAGCCTTAGAGGAAATATGGGAAACAATGGATGATGAAGATGAACTGCCAGTAGCAATGAGATATTATTTTCTCTTAATTAGGTTCACTTCAAAATCAGAATTTCAGTTTACAAATGAGCAAAAGCATAGGATTTTTACGAACCTTCCTCGAGGGCATTTTGAGGCACATGATAATGAAGACTATGAAGAGTTAGATGATGATATGCTAGATGAAGGATCGGATATAGAAGATCCCGATTTTTAGAATAGTTAGTTTCATTGTTTGTTTTAATTTATAATTTGTTTTCTTTTATGGTTGTAAATAGTGAAAACTCTTTTCCAAATTAATATCATGATATTTTTGTTATCATGTATGAGTTTGATTTTTTTTCGCAATCATAATAAATAATAAATAAAATAAATAATGACTAAGTTCGGTAAGGGTGGATACAAATCAATGAACCAAGTTTCTATATTGAGAGTTAGGGGGCCATAGTAGTGGGAACGATTTTATTGGTCCCAGCCCTCCCTCAATATGGTTAACTTTGGAACAAAGATGAGTTTCGAGCCTGAGAATTAAGTCATATAGGATGATTAGAAACAGACTTAGAAAATAATAAAGATGGCTTACTTTTCTAAGTATAGAAACCCACTCTAATAAATAAGAAGACTTATATAATTTTCATAAAAAGTCATAATTAATAGGTCCGAGTTATGTTTGTTTGGATTAAGTTTTCCCTTAGAGCTTATTAGGGTAAAAGTTCTAACATGTTTCTTTCAACTGTTAGAACTCTGCTACGATGTCGCTCCGAAGATCTACACGCACCAACGAAAAAGCCTCCAACGTTGCTTCAGTGAACAATGAAGCCCCTCCAGTTCGCAGAAGGGGAGTGCGTGCTACTGCCAGCCGCAACGCGTTGGCACCGCCAGCTGACAACACTGCGGAGATCACCAGACTGCAACAACAAGTCGAGGAACTTTTGCAGCAACAGCAACAACAGGCTCAGCCCCAGACTCAGCCTCCGCCTCCACCGCAGCCGCAGCCACAGCACCCCAACAAGTTGGTCCATATGGGGGATGGCCAGTGGCGAACTATGCTCCATATCCAGTACAGCACTTGGAGCCAGTTTATGAGAGGTTCTGCAAGTAGCACGGTCCAAACTTTGAAGGGACTAAAGACCCCTTTAAGGCAGAAGAGTGGCTAAGGAATGTAGAGCCAATTCTGATGCACCTGAATCTCAGTAACGCGGACCATATATCCTTGTCTCGTCTTTACTCAAGAAGGATACCAGAATATGGTGGGACTTGGTCCAGCAATCGCATGATGTTGCCGCCATGACATGGACTCGATTTGTGGAGTTGTTCCACAAGAAGTATTACAATTCGGCTGTACTCGCTTCAAGAGTTGAGGAGTTCGCCAACTTGAAGCAAGGTAGTTTATCAATGGCAGAGTATGCTCGTCAGTTCGACCGCCTAGCTAAGTTCACACCAGAAATGGTTCCAACCAACTATCTGAGGGTATCTAAGTTCATTAGAGGACTTCAACCGAAGATCAAGATGGGGGTTAAGCTAGCAAACCTGGGGAATACTACATATGCCGACGTTCTTGAGACGGCAATAGAAGTAGAAAGGCTAAAGGAAAATGTAAGTAAAGAAGAAGCCAGTTTTCCTGAGCCTAGACAGTAGGGTTAACCTTAAACCAGTCAGAATAATAACCAAAATAGCCATAATCAGTCCGGAAACAACAGTAACGGAAAGAAAAGAAGGCATTCTGATAATAAGCAATCTGACAACGATAAGAGGGCACGGACAAATAATGGGGGGAAATAAGCCGGGTTATGTGGAATACCCGCCATGTGCTAAGTGTCAGAAGAAACATCCTGGTGAATGTCATACAAACACCAAGGAATGTTATAACTATGGTCAGGAAGGACACCGGAAAAGAGATTGTCCTCAGCGCAAGGCAGAAGGGAAGAAAGACGACAAGATGGTTCCTGCTAGGGTTTTTTCCTTAACCCAAGGAGAGGCTAATGCTAGCAATAAGGTGGTCACAGGTCAGGTTTCTATCCTCAATAATATATGTTCAGTATTATTTGATTCGAGAGCCACTCATTCATATATCTCGTTAGGAATGATAGAGAAACTAGACAAACCTTGTGAAAGATTTAGAACTAGGTTTGTAACCGAGTTTCCTTCGGGCAAAGTAGTTCTATCATCACGGATAGTACGAGGCGTACCGATCAAGATTGAGGGCGTAGAACTAGAAGGAGACCTAATAGAACTTGAGATCAAGGACTTTGACGTGATACTAGGCATGGACTGGCTAGCACGGCACGACACGGCGCAACCATCGACTGCAAACGCATGAAGGTGATGTTCGAGACTCCTGATGGCCAGAAACTATGCTTCATGGGACAAGCTTCAGGATTACGCACCCCATTAGTATCATCCCTCAAAGCACAAAGAATGGTGGAAAAAGGATGTCAAGCGTTCTTAGCCAGCATCACAGATGTGGTAAAGGAGACACCACTTAAGGTTGGAGACGTCCGTATTGTAAGAGAATTCCCAGAGGTATTTCTCGATGACTTGCCAGGATTTCCGCCGACTCGAGCAATTGACTTAACTATAGAATTAGTATCGGGCACCGAGCCTATCTCCAAGGCACTGTATTGGATGGCGCCTACAGAACTCAAGGAGTTAAAGACGCAGCTACAAGAACTCCTAGACTTGGGTTTTATTAGGTCGAGCCATTCACCATGGGGAGTACCGGTGCTATTCGTGAAGAAAAAGGACGGAAGCATGTGGATGTGTATAGACTATCGCGAGCTGAACAAGATAACGATTAAGAATAAGTACCTGCTACCCCGGATCGACGACTTGTTTGATCAACTCCGAGGTGCGACTGTATTCTCAAAGATTGATTTACGGTCTGGGTATCATCAGCTCAAGGTGAGGGGAGAAGATATTCCTAAGACAGCCTTTAGAACTCATTATGGAAATTACGAGTTCTTAGTTATGTCTTTTGTTCTTACCAACGCACCAGCCGCGTTTATGGACTTAATGAATACGGTCTTCAAGGACTACTTAGATAAATTCGTCCTAGTGTTCATCGATGACATCTTAGTATACTCTAAGGATGAAGTAGAGCACGAGGAACATTTGAGGTTGATCTTGTCACGACTGAAGGAGCATCAACTCTATGCCAAGTTCAAGAAATGCGAGTTTTGGCTTTTTCAAGTGACGTTCCTCGGGCACATTATATAAAAAGACGGAGTTGCAGTAGACCCATCAAAGGTAAAGGCCGTGAAGGATTGGCCAAGACCAAAGAACGCATCTGAAGTAAGAAGCTTTCTGGGGTTAGCAGGTTATTATAGGAGGTTCGTAGAGGGCTTTTCTATGAAAGCTACTCCGCTCACCAACCTGACCCAGAAACAACAAAGATTCAACTGGAACGATAGATGTGAAGAAAGTTTCCAGTTGCTTACAGATAAGCTTTGCTCAGCACCAGTACTCTGTGTACCGACACCCAACGATAAGTTTGTAGTCTACTGCGATGCGTTAAAGCAAGGGTTAGGTTGTGTGCTGATGCAGAATGACAAGGTGATAGCCTACGCCTCACGGCAGCTAAAGGAGTACGAGTAACGCTATCCAACGCATAATATGGAGTTGGCAGCAGTGGTCTTTGCGTTAAAAATCTGGCGCCATTATCTTTACGGAGAAAGGTGCGAGATTTATACAGACCACAAAAATTTAAAGTACTTCTTTACTCAGAAGGAGCTCAACATGAGGCAGCGCAGGTAGTTAGAGTTAGTGAAGGATTATGATTGCGAAATCTTATACCACCTGGGGAAGGCAAACGTAGTTGCCGATGTGCTAAGTAGGAAAATTTATGGAAGTTTAGCAGCATTAGCCGGACCAGAAAAGCCACTGCAACAGGAGCTGATCAATGCCGGAATAGAGGTAGTTGTCGGCAAACTAGCTAACTTGTCTATATAGTCAAATCTGCTAGAAGATATACAGATTGGACAAGAACAGGACGACACACTACCAACACACGTGGATGCAGTCAGAGAAGGCAAGACCACAGATTTCGCAATATCTAGTCAAGGTTTATTGAGATATAAGGATCGGGTATGCGTGCCAAATGATCAAAGGATTAAGAAGATGATTCTAGAAGAAGCGCACAATACCCCATACTCAGTTCACCCAGGGTTGACGAAGATGACTCATGACATCAAGGCAATCTATTGGTGGCCAGGGATGAAAAAGGACATAGCAGAGTTTGTGTCTAAGTGTCTAGTATGCCAGCAAGTGAAAGCAGAACATCAGCGGCCTGCAGGCTTATTGCAACCGCTTAGCGTACAAGAATGGAAGTGGGACGATATAGCTATGGTCTTCGTGACAGGTTTTCCAAGAATGACTAAGCAGCATGATTCCGCTTGGATATTAATAGATAGACTAACCAAGTCAGCTCATTTCCTACCTATTACGACTTCATACACGGCAGACCAATATGCAGACATCTATGTCCAAGAGATAGTACGGTTGCATGGAATCCCCAAGACAATAGTGTCGGATAGAGGATCGGTGTTTACATCGAGATTTTGGGGAAGTTTACAGCAAGCTATGGGTACTAAGTTAAGTCTTAGTACAGCTTTTCATCCTTAGACAGACAAGCAGTCCGAACATACGATTCAGATTTTAGAAGATATGTTGCGCGCTTGTGTACTTAATTTTGGAGGATCATGGAATAAGTACTTGCCGCTGATAGAGTTCTCCTACAACAATAGCTACCAGTCAACGATCGGGATGGCACCTTATGAGCTGCTATATGGAAGAAGGTGCCGATCACCGTTGCACTGGGATGAGGTAGGAGAAAGGAAACTTCTAGGTCCCGAAGCTGTTAGACAAGCTCAAGAAGCAGTTGCGCTAATTAGACAGTGTATGCTTGCGATCAAAGTCGTCAGAAAAGCTATGTGGATGCCAAGCGACGCGATGTGGAATTCAAATTCGGAGATCAAGTCTTCTTGAAGATATCTCCTATGAAAGGTGTGAAGCGAATTGGGAAGAAAGGTAAGCTTAGTCCCCGATTTATAGGACCTTTTGAGATATTGTACAAAGTGGGAGTAGTTGCTTATAGACTAGCCCTACCGCCAGCTCTAGCAAATAGTCACAACGTGTTCCACATCTCGATGCTACGCAAGTATGTGTCAGACTCATCTCACATCCTCAGGTACGATACGATAGCACTCCATAAAGACTTGAGTTACGAGGAACGATTGGTTTGCATCCTGGATAGGGGTGAAGTAGTTACGGTTTAAGAGCATTCCTATAGTCAAAGTTCTATGGAGTAATAGTTCTGAACGAGAGGCAACGTGGGAGTTGGAGGAGGACATGCAAGGCCGGTATCCGAAGTTATTTGGTAAGTAAATTTCGAGGATGAAATTCTTTTTAGTAGGGGCGAATTGTAGAGTCCAAGAACTTTACTTAGCTAGTTAGATAGTAGTAGCAATAGTAATGGCTAGTAATAGTTGTAGTATTTTTATGTTTGTGGATTTTGGTTCAGATCGGGATTTAGTTGGACACTCGTAGTAACACTTGTAGATTTTATAAGTTTAACCTATAGTTTAAGAATATTAATTATAACCTAAGGTCTAATTAATATAACTGATTATGAAGGTGATATTTATTATAATATAAGGTTTAGATAAACCCAATAAGGAAATGACACTTGTCATGTGTATGTTTAATGAATAATTAAGTATTTTGAGGAATAAATTTAATAAGAGAAATATTTGAATATCCTAGGGTCTGCCAACAACTTTGAAATCGTTAGAGGACTTAGTCAAGGTTGTTTACTCAATTCAAATTAAGCTGAAAAAGTGCAATTACGTGTATAATATTTCAGCGCATGCTGATATATCGCAGCACTTTGGGCGATATATCGCCATATGGGGATACGAAAAACACGTAACTTCGCACAGCCACCTCGAAGAGCCTTGGGCATATTAGCCCAGGTGATATATCGGCTGTAGTGCCAGATATTTGAACGTTTTTGAAACCGAGCTTATTTTATTTCTTAACCTCTTGATAAGTCCAGAATCTTTTTGACCGAGTCTTCAGCCTCTGCTGAACGATTATTCAAAGATTTTTCAATTAAAAAGCCATTATTTTATTCAAGCTAAATAAAGATCTTTTCATTCTTGAACTCTATAAATAGGACCTAGTACCCAGCCATTTATTCATTCATCAAGCTGAGTTCAGAGTTTGCAAGCTACTAGGTTATTTTAGAGTGATAAACACTTGGGTTGGGGTTATAAGCTTTATCCTTATAAGCTTAATAAACACTTGGAAAGTATGGTTCGTAGTATATTTTGGTTCGAGGTGTAGTTCGGTTATAGAAGCATTTGAGGTATTCCTTCTTCTAGTCCCTTTCTGTGTTATTCTTATAGTTTTTCTACTCAAAATCCTAACTCGTATTCTTTATTCTTGGTTAGGAATCTAAGATCTTGAACGTAAGATTGTTGTTGGTAAGTATCCTTTCGATGGTATAATTCATTCTTTTCATCCTTTTTCTTTAGTATACTCACCTTTCTATTATGGTTTTTAGGAGTGTTCCAAAGTCCCAATATTGTTCTCATATCGCGGTATATTGGTAAGGAAAATAGGATAGGATTTTATATGTGATATGTTATCTTATGATATGTTGTGTTATGAAATGTTATATTATGTATGTTGGTAGACTTGGGCATATGACTTGTATAGCTAACAAGCCCCAATAAATTTATGGGCATATGACTTGCTTAGCTAGCAAGCCCCACAAATCTAATGGGCATATGACTTGATTAGTTAACAAGCCCCGAGTTGTATAATGGGCATTGTAGTATATATGACATATGTTTATGATATGTTTTTAGCATATTATATAAATTTTATGTATATGATTTATGCTGTTAGTTTTTCCTTGCTGGCATTTGGCTCATTCCTTTATGTTTATATGTGCAGGAAAATAGCTATGGCAGCGAGAAAGGTTCTTGGCAGCTTGGGGATGTGTATTGAGGTAGGATGGAATCGATGGACTGAGCGTTCGATTAGAGGATGAAGTCTTTAAGTCTTTAAATTATGATTTCTATGTATTATTTTCCGCACTTGATTTTGTAACCCATTTATTTAAGTTATGTTTTGCTTTATTTTCAAAATAATGGGATCCCATATCCTAAGTAAAATCTTTATGTATTCAAACCTTTTCTTTACATAATAAAGTTATGATGTTTTCGCATGTATGTTTTCTTATGAATAATATAGTAGTTATTAATGGTCCAAGGTCTAAAATAGTTGGGTCGTTACACAAGTTGAAGATGAAGAGTGTGCCTTAATGGTAACCTAGTCACAATACATCAATAATAACAATCCATCAAGCCCTAAACCAAATAAGAACTTTGAAATTTTATTCTAGCCTCCAGAACCTCGAATCCTACTAAACCGGGTAGTAGGATCCTTCCCAAGCCCTTAAATTTGGGCTCCCGAGCATAATACCCCACATTGGCCATAATTCCCTATTGGCGCCAAGGCGCCCCCAATTAGAGTCACGGGGCCCCAGCAATTAGGGTTGCCACCCTCTCTAAGTCAGAAAGCCAAGCCTGAATTTTCCTGGACACGCGTCGCGGCACGCCCTACCCAAGACCGCGACACTAAAGGGATTCAGCGAACCCCCAAGGCCTCCAAAGTTCATGCGGGCAACAGCGCAACCCCGCGAACCCAGAATTTCCACCATTTTCAAATTTCCAAACCTCCTACAAATTGATCCAAACATGTTCCAATGCTAGAATTGAGTCCTAAATCACTTACACTATACTCAAAGCAGTACATAAACCCAAAGAAACTGAACAAAACCTCATTACAACCTTAATTCTACCACTTAAGTTAAAAAAAACTCCAAAACACTAAAAACCCAGAGAAATTCTCTCTAAACCTTACCTTTGTGATGATCTCGGCCCTGAGCTAATCCCCACACTTCTTGCCTCAAATCCTCAGCAATCCTAGCCTTGATTCTGAGCTTTACCTCCAAAATTTCCAAGTGCACCAAAGCCTTAGAGAGAGGGGGGATGAACATGAGGTGAAAGAGCTGAGGGATTCTGGTTGTTTCTTCCTAACCCCTAATGTTTCTTAAGTATATCCCATAATACAAAGACCAAAATACCCCTAGTGCTATCCCAGCCCCTTTATTTCCCATAAGGGAAAACCGTCATTTTACCGCATTTCCCACTACTCCTCAAGTGGTCCTATAAGTTTCCAATTAATTCCGACATGCCCAACTAATCACAAAATAATTTTCTGTTAACCAATAAATCCCAAATACGCACTAAGTCCCCAAAATACCCCTAGGCTCACCCCGAGTCGGGTATTAGACCTTGTTGTGACTATTCCGCTAATCCACTCACCAGGATCGCCTCGAGCCAAATACTGCAAATATATCAACATAATAATGTGGTCCCAATGATTTACACACATATAATCACATTTATGCCCTCAACGGGCCAAAATCACAAATATGTCCTATTTAACAAGAACGGGCCCACATGCATATTTAATACTCATAAACATGCATATATATTCATATTATCATATAAATCTGTATGTCACATAGTCACATTTAATCAATTAATTTCCATATATAAATCCAACTATTTCCTTTAGGTACAGTAATCAAGGCACTCAGCCTTAATAACTAATTCAGGACATTACAACTATCCCCTCTTTATTGAAATTTTATCCTCAAAATTTATTCAAATGTCTCGGGATACTAATCTTGTATATCTAACTAGCCTCAGAGTCTAGTCATTCACCTTGCTCTATCTTTGTAACACCCTCAAAAGAGTGACAGTCTTATTCTGTAAGACTTTATCTCATTTATCAAAAATTTCACTGGCTTTTCCTTGTACAGTAAATTCCACTAAAATCCTAGGGTCATCTCACCCCATCAGTGGTAATACTTCCTTGACATTGGCACCAATAACACCCTATGAGCCACCACCCATAATGGGGTTAGGCTAATTTGTAGGCCTCTGGCCTAGTCCTTAGTAGGATCTCAAAATTCTATCAAATCAGGAGTCAAAACTCCTCTTTCTTTCCCAAAATACCTTATCATTTCTAGTCCACAATAATCAGAGAAATATAAAGTCTCCCATCCTGGAACTCCGCGTTCCCATACTGAAATTTTTGAGCCCTTATGTCGTTTTAAATAAGCAGACACTCCTGCCATAAGAATCATGAACAACTTCACTGATCCTCTAAGCCAATTCTGAACCAAAATATTTCTTGTCCCTCATCTCATTTCCCGGAACGAGTACTTCTTGCTCCCTATCTCACTATATTTTATTCAGAGTCACACTGCTCGTTGACTGGCATTCATCACAGTGACTATTCAATCAAGGGACTGTACTTATCTCAATGCCTCAAAATCTCACACACTCGAGGTAAAATTCTTAAAGTTTTGGTCGTTCCTTCAGGTTGTCAGTCTATCTGAAGGTAACCAATAATTATAAGTCCCAATCTCAAACTCATCGCCCTCTACAACCCTTTTTCAGAACTTGGGAAATAAAGGGCCTCAATCCGACACTATGGACCTCGGTGTACCACGAAGACATAGGTCTCCCTTCGCACATACACATTCTTGTTATACTCATTCACACAAACCAAAGTGCGCTAACTCAATCTGCTGAATCATAACTTTTTGTATCCACTCATCTTACCTGCAACCTAAGGTAATCCACCCCTATGGTCCATAACTATATTCCTCCGTACTAACTCCACAATTACTAAACGCTAAACATGTGTTGAGTGATGATGCAACGAAGGTAGAAAAACTGTGTAAGCAAAAAGCCATCCAGTAAAGTAAAATTATTTACAACTGCACTCCGGGGCTCGAGCATTAACTTTTTTATACCCCAGAAAGAGCAATGGCACACATGCCTATTCAAAAAAAAAAAGATGTAAAAACAAAATTGCAATAGCATACTCGCCCAGGGGAAACTTCATGACGAGCTTGATCGCGGGATCAGCCTCAAGGGTACGACCTGCATCAACTACAGCTTGAGCCTAAGCAGCTGCGGCCTCATCCACCTGAAGATACTCCTCGAACAGCATCCTAATGTCGGGGTCGTCTTTGAAGGCCAAGTCCATCTCTTTATTGCTCTGCCAAGCAACATAGAGGTTGTCATTCACTAGTACATCAAGCTCTTTCTACAGCATCTGGACTTGAAGTTTCAAGCCCTCAAACTTTATGGCAAAAACTTGAGCCATCAAAACTGCATGTGCAGCTTCCGTCCAAGCTCGGGTGGCATCCCCTCTGGCCTTGGAGACATCCTCGGCATGGTATGACACCTCCCTTCCATGCTTGGATGCCTCCTCGCGGGAAAAGTGAGTCTCCTCTTGTGACACCTTAAGGTCCTCCAAGACCTTATGGATAGCCTCATCAACAGCCTTGGAGCACCCCGTGGCTTCCTCCACTAACCTCGAGGAAGTTTCCTCGATCGACTGTTCCTTCGCTAGATGAGTTTCTAGATAGAAGGCATGAGCCTTCTCGTCCTCCAATGCCTTCTGGAGCCTCGAGTGTTCCTCCAGTGAAACTGAAGCCTCCCTTAGCTCATTGAGCTCAAAGGGCCTGGTCATGACAACGTCCCCAAGCCACTAACAAAGAGTCATAGCCTGCATAACAAGGAAAAGTTAGCTTCAAAATAACACTTAGCTTCAAGAGTTTGAAAATTCAAAACAACACTTACCTGCAATGTGGCATAGCGGTAGGTGGAGAGAAGGTATTTTTTGTTATCTCCCCCACAACAGGGGTAGCTACAAGAAGGCATCTCGCAGAGGGATCCCATCAAACTCTGAAGAAGCTCCACCACTAACGGGATTGTTCTTTCTCCAAGCCTCCCCGCGAGGAAAGGTTCCATCTCTTTGTGACTGGGAAGTAGATGTGGTGTCTTTGGTTTGTCCTCGTGAAGGAATTCCATGAGGACTTTGAAGCCCTCATTTCCCTCCTCCAACAGTCGTTGATATACTCAACCACTCATTGGTGCCTTTCCAGGTCTTCCCTTTTTAAGTGCTTCGAGAATATAACAAGGTGAGGTGTTCTGGTTGTTGGACTGCCAGGCATCTCAGAGGATGGGAGGTCATTTCCCTTTCTTGAAGTCCCATCATCATTGACTGGGGACCCCTCACTAAGGTCTATGACCTCTCCAGTCGCCACCAGTCTCGGGGGGAGGTCAATGGACCAACTATTGGGGCTGCAATGGCCATCACAGCTGGAGGAACAGCCACCGAGGCTGGGGGCACCACGACTGGTGCGGTTGAACATAGATTTGAGAGGGTCCCAACACCCTCTGACATTTGGCCTGAATAGAATCGGACAAACCCATGCGGCCTACAAAGCAAGAAAAGATAGTCTCTAGAGGAAAGAAAGAAAGATAATGAGAACACATGAAAAATATGCTAAGTGTGCATGAAAACTCCTCGGAAGCCCCACCACTAGATGGCTCCTCCGGGTGAAGAATAGAATGGGAAAATTCTTGCATGAGTCTCCCCATATCCTGGGTGTTGTTCGCCTCGTACTGGCATAACCACTTCGCGTGCATGAATGTCATCTCATCCAGTGGCACAAACCCCTAGGGATCAACCCTTCTCTTCGGATGGTGTAGGAAGGTGTCAATAAAGTCTTGATAGTCTTGGAACTCCTCCGCAATTCAATGATGTCCTGGTATGTGCCCTCACTCGAGGAGTGATGGCGAGACCCACACATGTTCAAGACTAACTCGCTCTTCTACATGCTTTGAATAACACAGGATGATAAGGGATTTACCTTGGCCTATAGACGAGGATTCTATCCCCGCCTGGAGCTCTTCCTCAAGTTCCTGGTCCTCCTGGGCCTCGCAGCAGCCTAAACAGAGAACATGATCTTGATGTGCTCCTCCTGCATCCGTTGGTTAAACTAGAGGAGGGTCTACTCAGCTACGTACTACGTGTGGAGCCTGGCCTCCTCCAGTGACTTCTTAGAGTTTCTGAATGGGAAAAGGTCCACCGAGCCCAGGTTTTGGTATGCCAGAAAAAGGTCATACTACCATAAGTTCTCCTCCATCACGAGGTGGCTGAGATTCAACTCCTCATCAGGAAGATCCTTCATCCTCTGAAGCCGGTCGCCGTAGGCCAAGACAAAAAGAGTACAACGGTAAGAACCTGCAAAAATAATTTCCTAAGAACCAACTACATGTGGAGGACAACCAAATGAGAGGTTTAAAGAACACTTACCAACCCTGGCAAAGTCTAGGAGTAAAGTTGGGTTGGTCTGCGTGGGAAAGCCACTTGTCCAAAAGAAATGGTCTTTGTAATCTTGCGTGTGGCTCTCATTCATGCACGGAGCCTTGTAAGACATGTCTGGGTACGTATACTTCATTAAAGTATAATACCCATCAACTTCCCCTTCTTAAGAGCCTGAAAGTTGTAAACATACAGAATTTTGGCTGGAGAAGGAACGGGTCAGTTCTGCCACTTGTACAGAACATACAGCCCAGCTAGCACCCAATACCCATTCGGGGATAGTTGGAAGGCATCTATGCTGACGAACTTTAGGAAGTCAACATAGAATTGGTGTAGGGGAAGAGTCGCTCCTGCTTGGAGGTGAGATGCAGTCCAGGCCCCGAGGTCATGGATGCTCTCATGCGCCCTATTGTTCTATCGGGATAGGTGCGTCAAGATTTCCTGACCCCCTACTCCATAGAAGGCAAGTATTCTATTGAGAGCTCCCCAATGTTTTAGCTTGTTGTGGAGTTGCTCGACTTCGAAGCCATGAACTGTGTATCTATTGGTCCCATACATTGGACCCATATTCACCTCCTCCTCTAAGGCGCCAATCATTTGAGGCCTCTCCGCCCTTGTAGGTTCATCCCTCATCACGAGGGCCCTGCTCTGCTTCAAGGCCACCCACCTCCTCTCCTCAGGTAGTCGTCCTGCATCCCGGGTGTAACGACCCAAAAATCACTAATGAGGCTTAAGGACCTTGATTAGCATGTCGCGAGGGCATAATTGGTTTATGTGTGAATTAAATAATTTAATGCATGACTCCATGATAAGCATGCTTATATGATTATATGAATACATGAGATGCATGTCTAAGAATATTAGTATGCATGTAGGCCCTACTTTGCTTAGAGGGGCATGTCTGTAATTTTAGCCTGTTGAGGGCATAAATATGATTATATGTTATAATTGTGAAGATCACATTATTATGTGGATATATATATGTTGATACGGTTCTTCGCCAACAGGTAATTAAGAAAAGAAGAGAAAGGGATTAGTGCCAAAATGTAGAACCGAAACAGATATATCATCTTAGAGGATGAAAGACGTGACTCAAGACACGGTTTTTAAGTGGTTCGAAGGTTAAAATCCTTCTACTCCACTAGTCAATATTATTGATCTATACTGAGTATTTGATTACAGAGTATTTCTTACAAGAGATTATTTTTCCAACCCCTATTAACTCCCAGGGTCTCCATATTTATAGGAGAAGGCACCTGGAAGTTGGTAAGAAGGTCATCCCGTGACCTTCTTAGTTGTCGTATCAATTCTGTGACATTCATGATTAATTCCTAAACCTGACACATAAGTGTGGTCAAATCAATAGGTACGGAGGTAATGGGCCGCACGGCCCAACCCAGTCGTGGGTGTCTGAATACGCACGTTCCTGCTGCGTGTCCGAGAAGTCAGGGGGATATCAGACACGTGATGCCTGATATATGCACATTTACCTTGCGTATGTTGACTTCAGAAAGGGTCATAGCCTCCATATGAAGCTCGTACCACGAGCTTCATACTTAGCTCGGTCATCGGCCTTCGGAACCCCTGCCCCGACCTTGGGCAGTGAAGGCGAGCTCTTGGGGCTTCCTCGAGCTAAGAAGTCATAACATTACGACAGAAGCTCCGGACCCTGGGGATGATCATGAGGTAATCATGGTTAGGCCGCAGCCCGGCTTGCTAATCAGCCCGTGGGAAAATCAGGGCGTACATCTGCCCCCCAAGCTCCTGCTCGTGGGATATTTCGTCGTATATAAGACCACAGTAGGGGATTTTAGACTTCCCCATGAACTCTTCGTATTCCACTTTTTGCGCAGGCGCCTGATACGTGGAACATCGTGGGTGGTGACGGTACGTCTTACGAGAACCGCATTTAATGGCCTAGCCTATGCCCAGCCGTCATTTCGTATTTTGAGTGTAGGGCCTCGAATCCCTCATCAGGGCCATCCAACGGCCCTCTACACGTGATCCTTTACGCATATAAAAAGGGGTGGCCACCCTACGCATGGGCCACCCTTTCATTTGAAAATTTTCAAACTCCTCTTCTTCTCCTCTCTTTATCTCAGAAGAGCAAACCCTCTACTCTGTTACTGCCATCTTCCGCGTTCAAGAAGCTTAGGCGCACGGATTTCTTCGAAGCTTTGGAAGCCAATACATCGACGAAGCTTTTTCCAAGGCGACACCTCCATCCACCTCCCAGCTACACACGGTAAGTTTCCTGACCATGTGCGTTTTGAGAATATATGCCACTGTAGCATAGGTAAAAAATTTACTGTAGCCGCATGCAAGGTTTTACTGGGTTTT
Source organism: Humulus lupulus (assembly GCF_963169125.1). Lineage (NCBI taxonomy): Eukaryota > Viridiplantae > Streptophyta > Magnoliopsida > Rosales > Cannabaceae > Humulus > Humulus lupulus. The sequence continues at coordinate 156,352,420 of NC_084794.1, read as the reverse complement.
GTGGATACGGAGGGTGAAAGCCCTTTTTAGGTTAGGGTATCTTTGTTGTAGGAAACCATTTTAGAGTATGGGTTTTAGGATGCTTTTTCTGGGGAAAATTATCTAGGTAGGAGTTTTGATAATTTTGGGTGCAAAACCGGGTAGCTTAGGGAACACGCCTCACAGGCGGTTTTGCAATTTTCTGCCTACTGAAACTTTCCCCCCAAGGAAAATTCTATCCTGACCCTCCTGACACACGAATCCCGAGGAATCGGGGATCTGTTGGGAGCACAGGCGCGTGTTCATCAAACCGCGTGGTCCCACTCTCCACGGGCTGGGCTTACCACAGCTCATGCAAATAATAATTGCTTTTTCTTCATGCTTGGGTCACCTTTTCTGAAATGTTTTCTTTTGTTCGTTAAGCGACCAGATGGCTCCAAAAAGGAATCTCCCACAGAAGAACGTCAGCAGCTCGGCCTCCCGGCAGGACAGAGGAAAGGCGGCGATGCCTAGCTCCTCGATCCCCCGCTTCGGGCCGGCGGTGGAGAAGGAGGTCGAGGTGGCCCCTGATGCATTCTTTGAGGCGGAAAGGATCGTCTCAAAGATCACCGATCAGGCAAAGATTAACAAAATCTTCCTTTCCCACAACATCGCCCTGAGGAAAGCATCCGTGGTGGCCCGACCTGCCTCAGAGGGCGAGCGGAGCTATGCGCTGCTCGAAGAGTCGTTCGCGGCCTGGAGTGGTGAACATTTTAAGGTAGGGGCCTTCCTCCCACTGGATCAATATTTTGCTGATTTCCTCAACAACGGTCAATCGATAAGAATCAACATCTAAGTCGTTAAGGAGACCTGGTTATATCCAGGTACCATATGCCCCCCAAGTAACTGGGAAAGGGTCTTTCGTGGTTACTTTAAGATTACACTTGCAAATATGCGTAAAAATCTGATTTTCATTGATACATAAAAAGTGGCCTTCCAGGCCTTACAAGTGGATCACTGATAATATTTCTTTAAGTGGACGGCATTCCAAGTCCGCGGGACCGCCCCTCCATCAAGTCGAGCTAACTTATAAGTTCCTTCCTTGATGACTTTGATGACCTGGTATGGTCCTTCCCAGTTCGGTCCCAAAACTCCATCTTTGGGATCTTTTCCAGCGAGGAAAATTCTCCTCAGGACCAAGTCGCCCAAGCTAAAGGCGCGTTTTTTGACCTTGGTGTTGAAGTAGCGGGCGATTTTCTGCTGATAATGGGCGAGCTGGAGTTGCGAATCCTCTCGCCTCTCCTCAACCAGATCGAGGGAATGGCACAGGAGCTCATGGTTTCGATCCTGGTCGTAAGACTGGACTCTATGCGAAAGAACCTTTATCTCTACAGGGAGGACTGCCTCACTCCCAAAGGTTAGGGAAAAGGGAGTATGACCCGTAGGAGTTCGATGCGAGGTCTGGTATGCCCATAGGACCTGGGGGAGCTGTTCTGGCCAGACCCCCTTCGCTTCATCTAATCTTTTCTTGAGGCTCGCCTTTAGGGTCTTATTGACAGCTTCGACCTGGCCATTAGCCTGAGGATAGGCCACAGAGGAGAAACTTTTTACAATCCCATGTCTTTCACAGAACTCAGTGAACAGGTCGCTGTCGAGCTGAGTGCCGTTATCGGAGACGATCTTCTTGGGCAGGCCGAACCGACAGATGATGATTTTAACCACAAAGTCAAGCACCTTTTTGGACGTTATCGTTGCCAACGGCTCTGCCTCAGTCCACTTAGTAAAGTAGTCGATGGCTACCACGGCGTAACGCACCCCGCCTTTTCCAGTGGGGAGGGCGCCAACCAAGTCTATCCCCCAAACGGCAAACGGCCATGGGGACGAGATCATCTTCAGCTCGACTGGAGGAGCTCGGGCAACTGCAGCGAATCGTTGGCACTTGTCGCACTTCTTCACATATGAGATCGAGTCTTTGGATAGAGTTGGCCAGTAATACCCTTGCCTGAGAACCTTTAAGGCCAAGCTCTACCCCCCGGTGTGGTCTCCGCAGAATCCTTCGTGAACTTCCTGCAGGATGGCCTTCGCTTCACTTGGAAGAACGCATCGTAGGAGAGGTAGGGAGTGCCCACGTTGGTACAACACCCCATCGACTATTGTATATCTCGGAGCTTGATACAGGATTCGCCGTGCATCGTTACGTCCCTCAGGCAGCTTGCCCTCGACGAGATATTCAAGAATGGGGGTCATCCAGGTCGGCCTGGCGTCGACCATTTCGACCTCAGCCCGGTAAACTTATTTCCAAGAATTCTATTGGCACCAACCCCAAGGTCTCTGTTTCTCCCGAGGTTGTAATCTTGGCAAGCGCATCTGCATTAGTGTTATGTTCCCGGGGTATCTGTTCGATCGATCCCCGCTCAAATGCGGATAGATCAGCTTTTACCTTTGCCAGATAGGCGGCCATCTTAGGTCCCCGCACCTGATACTCGCCCAGAACCTGGTTTACCACGAGCTGGAAGTCACTGAAGCACTGGACGGAGTTTGCCTTTAACTCCTTGGCTATCCTCAGCCCGGCCAACAAAGCTTTGTACTCGGGCTCGTTGTTGGAGGCCTTGAATCTGAACCTTAGCGCCGAGTGGAATCTATGTCCCTCGGGGGATATCAGAATGATTCCGGCCCCGGAGCCGTTCTCGTTGGAAGAACCATCCACAAAGATCCTCCATAACGATTGGGGCGAGGTGACCTGGGGTGAGCCCTCTGCTGGATCCTCCTGGAATCCCGTGCATTCTACCACAAAATCGGCGAGGGCCTGACTTTTTATAGCAGTTCGTGGAGTGTAGAAAATCTCGAACCGACTGAGCTTGACTGCCCATTTTAACAAACGTCCCGATGCTTCAGGTTTTTGCAAAACCTGCCTTAGAGGCTGATCGGTCATGACGTGTATTGAGTGAGATTGGAAGTACGGCCTGAGCTTACGTGAGGTCGTGATTAGGCAGAACGCCAATTTTTCCATCAGTGGATATCGTGATTCTGCCCCGAGGAGTCTCTTGCTGATGTAGTAGACTGGCTTCTGAACTTGGTCCTCTTCTCGTACCAGTACGGCACTAGCTGCACCCTCAGTGACAGCCAGGTAGAGAAAAAGAGGCTTGCCTGCCTTGGGCTTGGATAGCACAGGCGGTTCAGCCAGATGTGCCTTCAGGTCGAGGAATGCGCTTTCGCATTCTACTATCCATTCAAACTTCTTGTTTCCTCGGAGCAGGTTGTAGAAGGGCAAACACTTATCGGTTGACTTGGAGATAAACCGGTTCAGTGCCGCCACTCTTCCTGTTAAGCCTTGGACATCTTTCCGCGACCTGGGCGAAGGAAGCTCGAGCAGCGACCTGATCTTACTGGGGTTTGCCTCGATTCCTCAGGTATTGACTATGAACCCCAGGAACGTCCCTGATGCGACTCCAAAAGTGCATTTCTGGGGATTGAGCCTCATGTCGTATTCTCGTAGTATTTTAAAACATTCTTCCATGTCGAAAACATGGTCATCGGCAATCTTGGACTTGACTAGCATGTCGTCAACGTACACTTCCATGTTTTTTCTGATCTAGTCCTCGAACATTGTATTTACTAGTCTTTGGTAGGTAGCTCCGGCGTTCTTCAGACCGAAAGGCATGACCTTGTAGCAATAGACATTAGTTGGGGTCATGAAGCTGGTGTGTTCCTGGTCCGCCGGATTCATCGCGATCTGATTGTAGCCTGAGTACGCGTCCATAAAGGACATGAGCTCGTGCCCCGCTGTAGCATCCACCAGCTGGTCAATCCTTGGCAATGGAAAACAATCCTTGGGGCAGGCTTTATTCAGGTCGGAGAAGTCGATGCAGGTCCGCCATTTCCCGTTGGGCTTTGGAACTAGCACGGAGTTGGCGACCCAGATTGGAAACTTGGCTTCACGGATAAAGCCACATTTTTTGAGCCGGGCTACTTCTTCTTCTAGGGCTTCAGCCCGGGTTGTTCCTAAACATCTTTGCTTTTGAGACTTGGGAGGAATGCTTTTATTCAGGTGAAGCGTGTGCATGATGACACTTGGGCTAATCCCCACCATGTCCTCGTGGGACCAGGAAAATACATCTAAGTTAGCTCAGAGAAACGTAGTCAGCTCCGCCTTCCTCTTGCTACAGAGATTTTTCCCGAGCCTGACCGCCCGTGACGGATTCTATGGATCAAGGTTCACTTCCTCGAGCTCCTCAATAGCCTGGAGCTCGGATCTGTCTTCGCCTACTCGGGGGTCAATATCCTCATTTAAAGGAACATTTCCCCCTTTGGCGTTTTGAGGTTTTTCAATCTCAGGGTCCACTGAGTGTTCCTGAGATTCCTCTTCACCCAGAATGGCCATAGCCAGCTGCCCGGGTTTAGATTTTCCCTTCATGGAAATGTTGTAGCATTCCCTGGCAGCGAGCTGATCGCCCTGGATAGTGCAGATTCCTGTTGAAGTAGGGAACTTCATGGCGAGGTGTTGAATGGAAGTGATGGCCTCGAAAGCTATGAGCGTAGGTCGGCCCAAAATGGCGTTATAAGCAGCGGAGCAGTCTATGACCACGAACTTGAGTGGTTTGGATACTATCCGAGATTCTTCTCCTAGGGTGATCACCATCTCGATCGTCCCTATCGCTGCTGATCCTTCTCCCGAAAAACCATACAGCATCATGGAGGTTGCCTTTAGATCAGTGACAGTCAAACCCATCTTTTCCAAGGTGGACCGGAATAGGAGGTTCGCCGAACTCCCGTTGTCTATCAGTACCCTCCTCACTCTCCGGTTGGCCAGCTGGACTGCTACAACCAAGGGGTCATTATCAGGGAACTGGACATGGCCTGCATCTTCCTCCGTAAAAATGATTGGTTGCCTCTCCAGTCGTAGCTGCTTTGACTGACGCTGCTCCGGGATGAACTCCACTCCGTTATGAGCCTTTAGTTCATTCACGTATCTCTTCTGGGCACCTCTGCTTATGCCAGCCATGTGCGGACCTCCAGAGATGGTGGATATCTCTCCCCCGACCACGGGGGGAGGGACATCCTGATCTACCCGAGACCCAGGCTGACTGGCTGGGGCTTCTGGAGCAGGTCGACTCGCTGGAACCCTGTTCCGTGAGTATTGAGCCAAGGGGCCGGCTCGGATGAGAGTCTCGATCTCATCTTTTAAATGCCTACAATCATCGGTATTGTGGCCCACATCATTATGAAAATGACAAATTTTGGGAGTGTCTCTCTTTCCCTTGTGGTGCTTCAATGGCTCCGGCCTCTTCTAGGGGACCCGAGTAGAGTTAGCTAGCAAGATACTCTCCCTGGACTGGGTGAGCTTGGTATACGTCGTGAAAACGGGCTTAAACTTATCTACGGACTTATTCTTCTTTTGGTCGTGCTGACTGTTTTCGCCATTGCCCTTTCTTTTGCCTCCACCGGGCTGGTTGCTCTGTGCGACGTTTGGGCTCGCTGCCACGACCTCCGTCCCTACTCCCGTGGGCTGATCGGGAACCTGGCTGGTTCCCACCGCTGAGGCTTCGGCTTCTTCCAAGTTTATCCATTCTTGGGCCCTGTTAAGGAATTCATTGACCGAGCTGACTCCCTTCCTCTGTATATCCTTCCATAGGTCTCCTCCGACAAGGATTCTGGTTCTCATGGCCATGAGCTTGGAACTATCATCCGCGTCTCTAGCCTGAGCAGTGACGTTCACGAATCTGCTCAGGTAGGCCTTCAGAGTCTCACCGGGCTGCTGTCTCACGTTAGCCAGGGAGTCGGCCTGAACACGGGCGGCCTAGGAGGCTCGAAATGCCCTTTTGAAGTCGGCTGAGAAGGTCTTCCAGGAACTGATTGACTGTCTTTTACTTTGCTTGAACCATTGTATGGCAGGTCTAGTCAGTGTGGAGGGGAAGATCAAGCATCTCAGCTCCGGGCCAATGTTATGGGCCATCATTAAGGTGTTGAACATCCCTAAATGGTCCGACAGGTCTCCGTCCCCGTTGAACTTCGACAAGTGAGGCATACGGAAACCAGATGGGTATGCCGTCGCTGCTATGTTGGGGGCGAAAAGTTCCATCTCGTCTCCCGAATCATATTCGTCTTTTTCTTTTTCTGATAGGAGCTTCCTCATCAGCTCCTCCATCTGAGTCAGGCGCTCGAGGGTTTGGTCCTGATGTCCTTGGTTATTCCGGGGCTGTTCAACAACTCCGGATCCATTGTACACATTTGGTGGGTTATTGCCCCTCCTATCTTGAGATAGGTTATTTGGGACATTCCCTCCGTTGCGTATTTCGGACAGAACCCCCCCTGAACGAGCCTGGCCTCCATCTCCTCCTCCATCCCCTCTATGAGAGTTGAGGCGATCTCGCAGGTCACCTCCTTGGGTGGTCTGATGACTTTGTGCCGAACTCAAACGCTGACGAAGGTCTCCCCCAGAGAAATCATTCCGGTGACTGCCGGTCCAGTGGCTCCTGCCGGATAGGCTTGGAGTCCGCCTTTGGTGGTGACGACCTGAGCTTTCCCCTGGCGCCCTACTGCGCTGGGAGGGTCTAGCTGATGGCGGGTTTCTCCTACTACTCCCATAGGCTGGGATGTCCTAGACGGGCCGAGGAGGAGATGGATATCTGATCGGAGATGGAGGATGCCTGACTGGGGAGGCGATCCTGGTTCCGTCTGGACGGATCAAGTTTGGTGGGGGCCTTTCGGCCCTGCCAACCTGCTGGTCCCGCGCCGGGCGATCTGGATGAGGCGTAGGGCGGTCGTCGGGGATGGGCTGATGTCGCGAGCCTTCCCCGGATTTCCTTTGGGAATTTCCTCGAGCTCCCCTGGGCGTTCTCGAGGATGGTTGAGAGCTAGGAGTTGACGTCCTGACCAAACGGCTGTATTGCTGTTGTCCGGTCCTAGGCATTCCCTCGAAGTTTGCCTCTCGATGGTGTGATGAAGGGGTGGAGGTGACTGCCGGAGGCCTATCCGAATGGCTATGCCTGGACCGGTTACCTCGGTGAGACTTAGGAGCCTCGCCTGCCTCTCTCTGACGTTAACGTCGGTTGTGAGAGGGGGTAATCGGGCCAGGATATCCTGGATTTGCTGGCTAGCTAATGCTAACTGACTCCTCAGTTAAGCATTCTCCATTTCCACCGCAGTATAATAACACGGGTTCGGATTAGGTGGCCGAGGCACCGAACTACCGGTATCATTTTGGCCCACCGGCTGTTTTCCTGGCCGCTGCTGGACTTCAAGAACGTGTTCATCAGGGATGGTAGTATGATGAGCCTCCTGCCCATCATGTTGTTCTGTCTCGTTACCATGCCTGGACTGAGTAGTCACCATAGTTGGATGTTTGCAGCAGCACTAATCGAACTTGCTCTCAATGAAAGCACCAAACTGTTGACGCGGTTCTTCGCCAACAGGTAATTAAGAAAAGAAGAGAAAGGGATTAGTGCCAAAATGTAGAACCGAAACAGATATATCATCTTAGAGGATGAAAGAGGTGACTCAAGACACGGTTTTTAAGTGGTTCGAAGGTTAAAATCCTTCTACTCCACTAGTCAATATTATTGATCTATACTGAGTATTTGATTACAGAGTATTTCTTACAAGAGATTATTGTTCGAACCCCTATTAACTCCCTGGGTCTCCATATTTATAGGAGAAGGCACCTGGAAGTTGGTAAGAAGGTCATCCCGTGACCTTCTTAGTTGTCGTATCAATTCTGTGACATTCATGATTCATTCCTAAACCTGACACATAAGTGTGGTCAAATCAATAGGTAAGGAGGTAATGGGTCGCATGGCCCAACCCAGTCGTGGGTGTCTGAATACGCACGTTCCTGCTGCGTGTCCGAGAAGTCAGGGGGATATCAGACACGTGATGCCTGATATATGCATGTTTACCTTGCGTATGTTTACTTCAGAAAGGGTCATAGCCTCCATATGAAGCTCGTACCACGAGCTTCATACTTAGCTCGGTCATCGGCCTTTGGAACCCCTGCCCCGGCCTTGGGCAGTGAAGGCGAGCTCTTGGGGCTTCCTCGAGCTAAGAAGGCACGACATTACGACAGAAGCTCCGGCCCCTGGGGATGATCATGAGGTAATCATGGTTAGGCCGCAGCTCGGCTTGCTAATCAGCCCGTGGGAAAATCAGGGCGTACAATATATATATTCGCAGCGAGTGGCTTGAGGTGGTCCTAGGGAGCCAGTTAGCGGGAAAGTCACAACGGGACCCAATACTTGACTCAGGGGCGAGTCAAGGGGTATTTTGGGTATTAGATGGTTATTTGGGATATCGGGCTATGGAAATAAATAATTGGAGATATATTTGAGGTTAGAAAGCTTAGGAAGGAATACTGGGGGAAATTTACCATTTTTCCCTCAGGGATGTTTTTGGTACCCCGAGCTTTAGGATTAACTTTAGTAAGATAAAACAAATAAGGGAATAGCTAGAAACACCTAAACCGACCCTTCTTTCCTCTATCTCTTTCTCTCTCAAGGAATCTCTAGAAATAAAAGGGGAATTTGGCTGGAAACTCAGAGATTTGAGTTGGAAGCCTGGAGTTTAGCTCAGTTTTAGCTAAGGAAATCAATCAGGAGTTGAGGTAAGACTTGAATCACATTCTTGGTCATTTAATTACGTAGCTTTGGGTTGGGTTCTAAGTATTTTTGGGTTCTTGGCTTTGAAGATTAAATTAAGGCTAAGGATTTGGGAATTAGCTCAGCAACTAATTGGTGGATTAGTTCTTCAGTGAAGGTAAGCTTTAATTTAAAGTTTAGCATCTGAATTCTGGAATTTTCGGCTGTTCTAAAGGGTTTATGAGCTTATGGGTTTCAAGGATTAAAGTGAGATTTTGATGAGTTTCTAAGCTAGGTTTTTGTTGGGTTATGCTGCTGGAAATATGTTAGGATGTTTATGATAGTTGAATTGTATCATTAGGATGGTTTTGGATTGATTTCAGTAAGGATTGATTGTTAAAAATGGTGAGTTTTCTGGGTTCGAAGGGGTTGGGCTGCGGCCCAGTTCTTGGTGTGTCGTGGCCCTTTGGAGCAGATGGGAGCTGAGGAAGAGGGGCGGGCCATGGCATGGGGAGTGTTGGGCCGCGGCCCGTGTCTGTTATTTGGTGAGGCTGGGTCTCTAGATAGGGGCGGGCCGCAACATGGAGAGCTTGGGTTGCGGCTCTTATGGGCATTTTTGGCCTTAAGGAGGTTTTAGGCATGGGAACCTAACCTAGGGTGCTCGGAATCGATTCCACTACCTTGTTTGGTGGAATTCGATGTTCCGGAGGCTAGAACTTGGTCCGAAAACCTTTATACAATTACTATTGATGGAATCTCTTATCTTGGTTGTGACTAGGTGTAAGCTAGGGCTCGAGAAACAGATCGTGCTCAAGGGGTCATCTCTCGTAATCAGAACACTTGGAATCAAAGGTAAGAAAACTGCACCCGGTTGTGAGTTTATAACGGGGCTAAGGGCTCCCTATTCTTGTATGCATTATGTAAGATGGTATTATGCCATGTGAATGTAAAACAAATGGCCTAAGAGTGCTGGAATTTATATTGGCGCACAGGGCACAGCTCATCCACTGGTAGCTAAGGACAACTTAATATTCACTAAGCTCGGTTTAAGCGGACCGGAGTTAGTGGCGTAAACAGAGGCGGAATGTACATGGTGAGCTGCTCAGCTGCCACGGTTGAGGGAAGGACAGGAACAGGAGGACCTTAAATTTATGTTTTTCCCTTAGAGTGGCCAATTGATGTATATACTCTGGAAATTTTTTAAATTGTCCATCAAACGTTATTTGTTTTGGGATCCTATGTACAAAACGTTTATTTATATATAATGTGTCTTTTATGACTAAAACTTTTTAACCCTAGTTCACTAATGGTGTAAGCAACACGTTTTCAACTAATTGACTTCGTTAGCAAGTCTTGCACCTCTATAAATACACAGTGTAACGGTCTTGGCTACCCAAGGCGTTACAACTTGGTATCAGAGCATCCTAGGTTTAAGGGTTCCTGAAGACTGGCTGGACATGTACATTTTCCGCTAAAGACATGCTCGACTCAGGGTTTAATAAATGTGTATATTTGTTTATATGTTTAAGTGATTAGAAAGAATCCTAATTGTTGTTATTTGTATGACTAATAGGAATCATGAGATATTGGTAGGGCCTGGCCATTGAATGTTGTGTGACAATATTGAAGCGTGCTTATTATCATTGTTATGCATGTAAATGAATATTTGAAATGATTAGTTGTATATTGCTTATATATGAATGAATATATGGATGGATGTATATATCTTGACTGTTGTGTGTTGATGTTGGGGCATGCTTTTAGCATTACTGGTGCATGTGGATGAGTATTTGGATGAACTATCATATCTTGTGTAACGACCCAAATTCGCTAATAAGGCTTAAGGGCCTTGATTAGCGTGCCAGGAGGGCATGATGGGATTTATGTGTGATTTTAATGATTTAAATGCATGGTTATGATTTAAAGCATGTTATATGACTATTTGTTTATCTGAGATGCATGACTATGTATGTTAGTATGCATGTAGGCCCGGATCGTGTTAGAAGGGCATAATTGTAATTTTGGCCATGATTGGGCGTAACTATATTGATATGTGTTGATTGTTGAGGCCACAGTGGTATGTGGATGTATCTGTGCTTTGTGACTCGAGGCGATCCCAGTGAGCAGGCTAGCGGAAAGTGATGACAGGAATTTATACCCGGCTCGGGGCGAGCCTGGGGGTATAAGCAGGAATTCAGAGAATAGATTGAGATTTATTGTGATGATGGGGGATATTTATTTGGTGGTTTATCGGGTGTTGGAAAGCAACGGGAAAATATTAGAGACACTTGAGGATTAGCGGGAATTGGGTAAAATGACTAAAATGGCCCTATTTGGACAAAAGGATTGAGAATTAATAGGAAGGGCATTTTGGTCATTTGGCTTTTAGAAATTGATTTATGAGGATTTACACTTAGTGGGATTTATAGAGAGTGTTGGCTGTGGAGAGAAAGAAAGAAAAGAAGGAAAAGGAAAGAAAGAAAAGAGGGAAAAACAGGTGGGTTTTCCAAAGGGTCGGTTTGTGCATTTTTGCACCATTCCACTCCATTTTTCTTGGGGCAAAGCTTAGTGGAGAGCAAGGATAGGCTGAGCATCAAGGATCTTGGGTTAGACTTGAAGATTTGGCAAGAACACATCAATGTTTGAGGTAAGTTTTAGAGATTTTCGGTTTTAAGGGTTTTGATGGTTTAAGCTGTGTTTTGAGCTGAGTTGATGGGAATTTTAGGGATTTCTGGGCAAGCTTTGAGGGAGAGCAAGCTAAGGAGGCTTAGGGTTGAATCAAGGTCGAAATTTGCAGCAATGGTATGATTTCTAAGACTCTATCTTTGTGGTTTGCATGAATTTCTGGTTTAGGGTTGTTCATGGTAGATTTTGAGATTTGGGATAAATGATCTTGGGATTTGAGGATTTGGGATGCTTGGGATGAATGGAGAGTGTTCATAAGCTTGATTTTGAGTTTGGTAAAGATTTGGGGAAGTTTGGTTTGAGATTGGGTGAAAGAAATCGCAGAAATGCGATTTTGGGTTTTCTGGGCTGCAACTAGCGCTACAGCGCTAGTCAGTAGGCGCTGTAGCGCTAGTCCCTGTTTCTGGGGGGTGCATTCTGCTTGTAGCGCTACAGCGCCCTCTTTAGAGCGCTGTAGCGCTGCACTGTTCACAGAGGGGAATTTTTGAGTTTTGATGAGGGATTTTGACCTAGGGTTCGGGGCTTGTTTCCGCCACTTTTTTTTGGGGATTTGGGACTTCCCGGGGGCTCGGGATTGGTCCCGAGGCTAGGTATTCGGACTTGGGGTTCGGTGTTGACTTTGACCTATGTTTGTGCCTAGGTGTGCGCTAAGGCTCGAGTGGGATCGTGCTCAAGGAGTCAGGTGATCTAAGCTATGGATTGGAAAGGTAAGAAAACTATAACACCCGTAGGATAGGGCATGGGCCCATAGTGTGATTGCCGGGCATGGCCCTATATTGCATGTTGCATGATGAGATGATTGCAGGGCATGGCCCCAGATTGTGTTGTGTGCAAATGTTTAACCTTAAATGAATCATGATGTGTGTGAATGATTATTTCGAATGTTCTATATGTGTGATTATGATGAAATGAACGGCAAGGGCCGAGTGCGGCGTAGGCCGGGGCGGCCGTGGGGCCGAAAGTAACACACAGCACATGGGATGCTTATAGTCAGGGTGGGACCCAAGGGATACATGAGTTATCCTCGCGGTGAGAACCGATACCCCAGGGCTTTGGTAAGGTTTCTGGGGCGGCATGGCCGTGTTTGCTTAGTCTAATGATTGACTTGTTTATTTGTGGATTATCTGTTATGATAAACTGTATACATTGCATATGTTATGTTCTGCATGAGTTTTCTTGCTGGGCTTCGGCTCACGGGTGCTCTGCGTTGCAGGTAAGGGCAATGACTGAGTCAACCAACCATGAGTACGGAGAGCGTGAAGCGACGTGTACATGTTTGGCCTGCCCGGCTGCTTTGGTTGGGGGTTTATTTGCAAATGGCTGTAATAATCTATGATTTTATGATTTATCAACTGTAAACTTATTTCAAGATGTAAATAGTTTTCAAACCTTATTTTGGGATCCCAAATGTTTAATACTAGCAGTTTTAAATGAAACGATGCATTTTCTAAGATTACAGCCTTAAATTTTAATTAGTCACACTTTTGTCTCAAAACCTCGGTTAGCGAGTTCATTGCACACTGTTTTGTCTAAAAAAATCACTTAGTAACGGCTCTGAGGAAGTAGGGCGTTACAACTTGGTATCAGAGCGAGCCAAGGTTTATTGGTTCTGGAGATCGACCGAACATGTACTCTCGATGTCAGTGACAAGCTCGACTCAGGGTTGGTTGGTATGATTAATTGACATGTCTGAATATATGTTTGAATGCCCTGTTTGCCTGCTTATTTTATATGGAGCATGAGGAATGAAATGACATATGCATGAGATGCTGTTGGGCTGGGCCCTTGATTATTGCATGTTGAGATTGATGCATGTTGAATAATACTATTATGCATATGGATGAATATTAGCATAACGGTTCGCATATTGAGTGTATGTGGTTAATTTTCTGGATTAAATTCATATGTTATATCTATATATTGGCTTGTATGAAGCATGTTGAGACCTGGATATACTTAGTGATGTTAAATCTGGTAGCTAAATGTATATCATGGTGGATTTGACCTAGTATATGCTTGTGTGTGCATTATACCTGTGGATATTTGGATCTAGTAATGGGTTGGTTCAGGGTATGAACCTCAGAGTTCAGGAGTTGGTCAGTTTTGACAGATGAACTCGAGTTGCTTGTTCCTAGAAGGGTTGGGGACCCGATAATGTGTTGAAAAGAGGGATTCTAGATATAAGTTGGAGTTGAGATCTCTAGTTGTCCCTGAAAGTAGCAGCAGAGGGTCACTAGTGTGTGAGTAAGCTGTGGAGTTTGTTAGTTGAGATGAGATAGAAGAACATCGGATTCTCTGGGGAGATGGCTGATTTCGATGTTTTAACAGTAAGGCTACCAGTGTTGGTTTACTGTGAGGTATGGACAGATAAGGGTACTGTATGAAAGGCTTAAAGGGTATTATCCTCGGGTGTTGAGGAGAGTACAGGCTGACAAGGAAATTATCAATAGACGGGCAGAGTTAATTCCACCCTTGGTTAAGTGGATGAGAAATCCCGATTAGAGGGCTGCGTTAAATGTTGAAGCAGAGAGATGCCTGGATTTGGTACTCGGGATGAGGTACTGACTCAATGGGTTGGGAAGAACTAGATGATGATTGTTAGAAGGGATTATAAGACATGATTTGAACCGTGGAGACGGGTGGACTTATAAGTTCGGTTTGGACTGTTGGGGGTAACAACAGCGTAGCTCAATGGGTTTGGTGAAGCGGGTAATTCATTTCAGGAAGTTATACTGATGGATGTATCTGGAATTGATGGCGACCCATTTAAGGATATGAAATCTGGAATAGTCTAGGGAATTTGGGCCGCCTTGATATAAGGAATTATCGTATGTATGTGGATGGCAGAGAGGGCCATGATGTCGAGGAACTGACGGTTGATGATTAGAGCATGAGTGCTAGAGCCGCAAGGGCAGTGCTTCCTTTGATGGAATTAGTAAAGATAGATTCGGGACAATCAAGTTAAAAGAACCCCGGATAGGGTTGTGGCTTCTGGAATTGCCAAGAAAGGGGGAGGTCTGGTTAAAAGGATGGTACTTTTATTTGATAGAACGCAGCAAGGTCGGATTCACGATTGTTGAGGTAGAAGGACCCCAGACAGTGCTTGGGCACCTAATTTGAGATTTGAAAGAAGCTTGATTGCTAAGGTGGTTGTCGAGCTGGCGACAGGAACCAGGGAGGTTAGTTAGTATGCACATGAGAGAAAGGATGCCACCTGAGAGGAGGTCAGGTGAGGGCATGACTTCTACGTAGAATGACTCGAGATGTTGGGATGGATTTCCCATGGTGAGGGAACGGAGAACCAGAGTGCAGCGATACATTCAAAGTTCGAGGCTGAGTCCTCAAGGGTGAGTATTTATCTGACGAGCTTATGCTTTGGTCATGTAGCGAACTGGAAGGATTCGGTGTTGCGAATGCTCCGAGAGGGTGATGGACATAGAGAGGGTGCCTCTATGGTGCCATTCGAGAGGCTGAGGACAGTGATACTTATTGAGAAGGAATTAGAAACTCTGGCAGATGGATTATTGAGGATATCATCTGGAGTACGTAAAGGAGACAGAGCTGATCAGTGGGAAAATTACGTGGGTATGTAAAGAAAGATTTAGGGGATACTTCAAGGTCAGACTACAGATAGGATTGGTATAAGGAATGTTGTAAAAGACGGTTTTGGCCGACAGAAAGTCTATTGAAGCGATCGAAGGAATCTGAGCCTGGTGTAGCCAGTGTGCTATACTGCGGGGATTGTTGGCATCGTCGGGTTAGAACAAAAGTTTAATGTTGGATACAAGATGGGACGATGTCCCCAAGAGTTGATCTACGACCTGGTTATTACCAGTTGGAAACCAAGGATAAAGACTTTTCGTGAATTGATTAGGTTGCACCGGGCAGGGTGTGAGGAATTGGTAACAAGGATTCTGGAACGGTTCAAGCTGCAGCAGCACAGGTAAGTTCTTTAGGCGGAGAATGCGTGAATGGTATGGGCAAGTCCCCTTCAAGCTCACGAGCAGTGCATGTGGATTACTCCCAGACGAAAATGGTGAGCAACTGATAATTATGCTGAAGATGTTAGTACCCAGAAGGCAGAGTCTCAGGTAAGGTTCTACGGAGTGTTAGTTTGAGCATCGTCAAGAATGCTCAGATTAGAGCTACAAGGAGAAAGGACAGGTAAGAGAAGAATTGATCTGAAGCCGCAAAGAAGCTAATGAAGAACGTCTGAAGAATTGAAGGCATAACGAGGCTGGTAAGCGCGTCATCTATTGCACAAGCATCTCCAGGGACAACTACATCAGAGATGAGGAGAACAGTAAAACTTGAGGTTAGACGGACTGAGTGTGTCGAATCAGAAAGAAATTCAGAAGACAAGGTAAGAATTGATTAATATCCGGGAATGCTGGAATGTGTGTGTGTTATGGCTAAGTTAAGAGTGGTGGCATAAAGGACTTGGTCTATGATGAGGTACTTGAGTGTTGGGTATTAGTAAGAAGGTTAACGTTGAGACCCAGATGCGGTGAAAAGTAGCAGACGGACGACCAGTGCTTGAAATCCTCGATTGAGCGAGGGGAGATATAATTGGAGGCGGAGCTCCTAGCTGTGAGGCGAGTATCAGTCAGGGAATAACGCCATAGATTGTGATGGAGGATATAGGCAACGACTGAGATTGGCGTAACGTTAGTAGGTTTGATTAGCTGGTGAGGGTCACTGAGCTATGGAATCCGAAGTGTCGGCTTGGGTCGAAGCAGGGAAGAACCCTGCTAAGGTGGTACAAGTTAGGATACCAGGAATGGATGAAGGATCCAATTAGATTTGGTTTATGAAAGAGAATTCTGAATGGACATTATTCCACCTCCTAGGGTACGTTGTACCGGGAGGGTCGAGCGGGTGCCGGAATATAGCGTTTTCCTTTGGACCCTGAGGGGTTAGGTGATGTGGTAGTGTATCATGGGAATAGACCACTTTAGACCTTGAGTAAATTGTTTGGACATGAAAAGTTTTAACTCAGTTGAGGGAGTTAATGTTGTTGGGTCAAGTGAACTGGGTTCGAGATAGAACGTCGATGATACGGAATTGAGACCCTATAGTATTTTAAATTGTTGGAATGGATTTAGAGGACAAAAAGAACAGAGTGGGAACCTGGAATTATCAGTTGATTGCAAGTGAATTGGCAGTCTGAAAGTTATCAAAGATCTTAAAGAATTAAGCGCTGAGTAGGCGAATACTTGAGGTATTAAGGGAAGTGTAATCCCTGACGAGTTAGTCGTGGTGGCAGTTGTTGGTGTCTTGTTAATGTAACGCATAGTGAATACTACGGTTTGGCTTTAGTTCAGAGAGAAAGCCAAAGAGGTCGTTGAAACTTCTCAAGGCAGGGGTGTCTGCCTATTTGAAAGAATAAAGAGCTGGTAAATTGTTAAATGTTGAGGAAATAAAGTTCCGGAAGGAAAGATTTGTAACTCTACGTAATAACAGACGAGGATCTGTAAGGTGTTCAGAGAAAGAAGGGAGAGTTCTGACTCTTATTTCAACATGAAATTCAGAAGTTGTACTAAGGGTTAGGCCAGCGGGGCCTACAAGCTGATCCCACCTAGTAGAGGTGATGAATTGGTCAATGAATTGGCTATCGAGAAGACAATGAATTGGTCATTGTAATCTAGGCAGACCCTGAGGTTTCAGCAGGGTTGCGGTGTAAACAAGAAGCTAGCGGGAGCATGGCTATTAGACAAAATCTTGAGAGGCAAGATTGTTACTCCTGTAAGAGTGTTGTTGAAAAGTAAAGTAAAGGCGGTGGACCTTGGAAGTTATGGTCAGAGCTGCGGGTTTATTGACTGATGTGTTTGGATAAATTTCGAGGACGAAATTTTTATGAGGAGGGGATAGTTGTAACGACCCAAATTCGCTAATAAGGCTTAAGGGCCTTGATTAGCGTGCCAGGAGGGCATGATGGGATTTATGTGTGATTTTAATGATTTAAATGCATGGTTATGATTTAAAGCATGTTATATGACTATTTGTTTATCTGAGATGCATGACTATGTATGTTAGTATGCATGTAGGCCCGGATCGTGTTAGAAGGGCATAATTGTAATTTTGGCCATGATTGGGCGTAACTATATTGATATGTGTTGATTGTTGAGGCCACAGTGGTATGTGGATGTATCTGTGCTTTGTGACTCGAGGCGATCCCAGTGAGCAGGCTAGCGGAAAGTGATGACAGGAATTTATACCCGGCTCGGGGCGAGCCTGGGGGTATAAGCAGGAATTCAGAGAATAGATTGAGATTTATTGTGATGATGGGGGATATTTATTTGGTGGTTTATCGGGTGTTGGAAAGCAACGGGAAAATATTAGAGACACTTGAGGATTAGCGGGAATTGGGTAAAATGACTAAAATGGCCCTATTTGGACAAAAGGATTGAGAATTAATAGGAAGGGCATTTTGGTCATTTGGCTTTTAGAAATTGATTTATGAGGCTTTACACTTAGTGGGATTTATAGAGAGTGTTGGCTGTGGAGAGAAAGAAAGAAAAGAAGGAAAAGGAAAGAAAGAAAAGAGGGAAAAACAGGTGGGTTTTCCAAAGGGTCGGTTTGTGCATTTTTGCACCATTCCACTCCATTTTTCTTGGGGCAAAGCTTAGTGGAGAGCAAGGATAGGCTGAGCATCAAGGATCTTGGGTTAGACTTGAAGATTTGGCAAGAACACATCAATGTTTGAGGTAAGTTTTAGAGATTTTCGGTTTTAAGGGTTTTGATGGTTTAAGCTGTGTTTTGAGCTGAGTTGATGGGAATTTTAGGGATTTCTGGGCAAGCTTTGAGGGAGAGCAAGCTAAGGAGGCTTAGGGTTGAATCAAGGTCGAAATTTGCAGCAATGGTATGATTTCTAAGACTCTATCTTTGTGGTTTGCATGAATTTCTGGTTTAGGGTTGTTCATGGTAGATTTTGAGATTTGGGATAAATGATCTTGGGATTTGAGGATTTGGGATGCTTGGGATGAATGGAGAGTGTTCATAAGCTTGATTTTGAGTTTGGTAAAGATTTGGGGAAGTTTGGTTTGAGATTGGGTGAAAGAAATCGCAGAAATGCGATTTTGGGTTTTCTGGGCTGCAACTAGCGCTACAGCGCTAGTCAGTAGGCGCTGTAGCGCTAGTCCCTGTTTCTGGGGGGTGCATTCTGCTTGTAGCGCTACAGCGCCCTCTTTAGAGCGCTGTAGCGCTGCACTGTTCACAGAGGGGAATTTTTGAGTTTTGATGAGGGATTTTGACCTAGGGTTCGGGGCTTGTTTCCGCCACTTTTTTTTGGGGATTTGGGACTTCCCGGGGGCTCGGGATTGGTCCCGAGGCTAGGTATTCGGACTTGGGGTTCGGTGTTGACTTTGACCTATGTTTGTGCCTAGGTGTGCGCTAAGGCTCGAGTGGGATCGTGCTCAAGGAGTCAGGTGATCTAAGCTATGGATTGGAAAGGTAAGAAAACTATAACACCCGTAGGATAGGGCATGGGCCCATAGTGTGATTGCCGGGCATGGCCCTATATTGCATGTTGCATGATGAGATGATTGCAGGGCATGGCCCCAGATTGTGTTGTGTGCAAATGTTTAACCTTAAATGAATCATGATGTGTGTGAATGATTATTTCGAATGTTCTATATGTGTGATTATGATGAAATGAACGGCAAGGGCCGAGTGCGGCGTAGGCCGGGGCGGCCGTGGGGCCGAAAGTAACACACAGCACATGGGATGCTTATAGTCAGGGTGGGACCCAAGGGATACATGAGTTATCCTCGCGGTGAGAACCGATACCCCAGGGCTTTGGTAAGGTTTCTGGGGCGGCATGGCCGTGTTTGCTTAGTCTAATGATTGACTTGTTTATTTGTGGATTATCTGTTATGATAAACTGTATACATTGCATATGTTATGTTCTGCATGAGTTTTCTTGCTGGGCTTCGGCTCACGGGTGCTCTGCGTTGCAGGTAAGGGCAATGACTGAGTCAACCAACCATGAGTACGGAGAGCGTGAAGCGACGTGTACATGTTTGGCCTGCCCGGCTGCTTTGGTTGGGGGTTTATTTGCAAATGGCTGTAATAATCTATGATTTTATGATTTATCAACTGTAAACTTATTTCAAGATGTAAATAGTTTTCAAACCTTATTTTGGGATCCCAAATGTTTAATACTAGCAGTTTTAAATGAAACGATGCATTTTCTAAGATTACAGCCTTAAATTTTAATTAGTCACACTTTTGTCTCAAAACCTCGGTTAGCGAGTTCATTGCACACTGTTTTGTCTAAAAAAATCACTTAGTAACGGCTCTAAGGAAGTAGGGCGTTACGTCTTGATTGTTTGTTATTGATTGTGTTCCATTGGTGGATTTTGTAAAGGCTTTTACCCTGTCATCATGGTCTGATTGTCAAGTCGTTGATTTCAGATTAACTTGGATAGCTATGCGTCCAAGAAAATCTACGCGACTAGCCGGCACTAGATCTGAGACTAGAAATGATGACCAGAGCTAGATCCCTTCGCCAGTCCCTACGAACTGGTAGCAGATTATGGCAGAGTTGCAAGCGTTGCTTCAGAGCCAAGATGATCAGATCTGTCTTCTGCGACAGCACGCTACGTCAGGGAGTGTTGCACCTATTTTGCCACCTGTAGTGGCACCAGTTATTCAGCCAGTGGAATTTGGGAACAGGTGGGAGCCATTGTATGAGCGGTTCCGGAAGCAGCATCCCCCAATTTTTGAGGGAGGACTTGATCCACTGAAGGCCGAATAGTGGATGACTATGACTACTGCTATCCTGGATTTCATGAGGGTAGAAGGACATGATAGAGTGGCATATGCCACATATATGCTGAGAGAGGATGCCCGCATCTGGTGGGAAGTGGCATCACAGACCAGAGACGTTAATACTCTGGGTTGGGATGGATTTAAGGACTTGTTCAGTCAGAAGTACTACAACGTTTCCATCAAGGCAGCGAAGGTTAATGAGTTTGTGGGATTGGTGCAGGGAACTTGACAGTTACTGAGTATGCCCTAAAGTTCAACAGACTTGCAAAATTTTCACCAGATCTTGTGCCTACAGATGTAGCTAGACAAGACAGATTTATTAGAGGGCTTAATGTTATGATAGCCCGGGATGTGAGAATTACAACTATACCTAGGGGGACGACTTATGCCCAGGCTGTTGAGAAGGCTCTTATCGCTGAAGCTGCAGAAAACAAGATTTGGAGGGAGGGTGCAGTGAGGCGAGAGGGTTGTAGAGCAATGCCTCAATACTCTGAGTCTGGTAGGGGTAGAGGCCCCAACGATTTGAAGAGGAAGACCCCTGACACTTCGACCGCTGCTGGTCCTGATAGGAGGGTTCAGGGTGCTCAGGGTGGCCGTCAGGGAGGCGGTGATGAATGGAGGAGTTACCCAGAGTGTATGAGGTGTAGAAGATGCCATCAGGGCAAGAGCCGGGACAAGGCCTGCTTTGTGTGCGGGATAGTGAGGCACCTCAAGAAGGATTGCCCAATAGTGAAGAAATAGGAAGCAGGGAAGGCGGACAGCCTAGCTCCAACTCGAGTGTTCACTTTGACACAGGCTGAGGCTAGTCCCTCGGTGGTGTCAAGTCAGCTTTCTAGTGCTAGCTCTCCTTTTACTGTGTTGATTGACTCTAGTGCTACACATTCATTTCTTTCGAGTAAGGTGATTGATATATTGTGTAGACGTGGTAAATACCGTACTATGGGGTTTGGGACCATATTTCCTACTGGGGAACTGGTAGTTTCTAGGAGGTGGATTAGAGCACTGCCAGTGATGGTTGAGAGTAGAGAGCTTTCAGTAGATCTGATTGAGCTAGACATGGAGGAATTTGACATGATTCTAGGGATGGATTGGCTGATCAAATATAGGGATACTATTGATTGCTGGAAGAAGATGGTGACTTTTGAGTCGGAGGGCGAGGATCCCTTTGTTACGAGATTGGAGTCGGCCCCTAGTACTACCTTCGCTTTGAGAAATAACACTAATTGTGAAACGGGCCATATAGTGTGATCGGTTATCCCGGAGACCCCGTTACAAGATCGGACCTTCCAACGGTCTGAAATACCCCCTATATGTGTGCAGTGGGCTCAATTTAGGATTTCATTGTGATATCGGAATCGGCCCCTAGTAGTGCCTTCACTTTGAGAAATAACACTAATCGAGAAAGCTGACCTATAGTGTGATCGGTTATTATCAGAGACCCCGTTACAAGATCAAACCGTTCTAACGATCTGAAATACCCCCTAAGTGGGTGTGGTAGGCTCAATTTAGGATCTTATTGCGAGATCGAAGTCAACCCCTAGTAGTACCTACGTTTGAGAAATAACACTAATCGTGAAACCTGACCTATAGTGTGATCAAATATCCTCGGTGACCCCGTTAATGATCGAACTGTTCCAGAGGTTTGAAATAACCCCTAAATGGGTTAGATAGGTTCTATATTGGATCTCGTTGCGAGATCAGAGCGACCCCTAGTTGTACCTTCGCTTTGAGAAATAACACCAATCGTGAAACCTGGCCTATAGTGTGATTGACTATCCTTGGTGACGTCTGATTAGTGCTTAAAAATGTTGATTTATTAGTTTTAAAGTGTAAAATAAATTAAATTTTAATTTATTGTAATATATTTATAAAATGAAAATAATAATTTTAATTTAATTTGTGTTTAATTTTCAAGAAATAAATTGCATTTGGACAATAATAAAAAGAAAGAAGTAAAATTGATGAAAATGAGGACAAGTGGCATTCTTGTTTTCCAAAAGCCCAGCAAGAATCGGCCCACAGGACCCCGGCCCACTACCTTTCTCCAGCCCCTGCCTCTTTCCAGTGCGCCAGATGGCTCTCTCAAAGCCCACCACACATCCTCCCTAGCCCAGCTCCAACTTGTGCCTGACCTTGCCCGCCTGCTGCTTCTTTCCCTTGCTGACAGTCACGCCATCACATTTTGTATTAATTTAGAAAAATGTGCATGATGACCATTTACAAAAATAGCTAGGTTAATATTAATAATAAGATTTGATTTTTCAAAATTATATTTTTATTATTAATTTTTCAGATTTATTTTGTAAACACCATTTGTAGTTCAATTTCTTTTTAGTCATTTCCTTCTTCTATAAATAGGGACTCTTCTTTCACATTTGGTGTGTAAATTTTGAGAGTAAATAAACTATAGCAAAATTTCTAGTCACTTTCTTCTCATACTTTCTTCTTAGAATTTTGTGAGAATGATTAGCATAATGACCTAATATTCCTAAGAATGTTAGGGATGATTCCATATGCTAGTGATGTTATTTTTCTACTTTGATTTACTATGTTCTTAATATAATGCATTTGAGTTATTTATGTTTTTTCAATCTCATCTTTATTTTGTTATCTTTATTTACTTTTGCTAATAATATATAGGATAAGTCATGCTCTTTCTATGTGTTTCTAATTAGTAAGAGTAATATTGATACATAATTTTATGTCTATTCTTCTATTACATTATTTCCCTTGGGTATTTTGTCATTTTTAGATTTTTCATAAGATTTACATTGTGCTCCTAAAGTAAAGCAAATGGACTTTTGTTAGAAAAGAATATCGACCTTAATGTTCGATTTTCAAAGTAAATGTTGGGATATGAACTATTTAGTTGTGAAATTTTGTAAATCAAGTAACTAAGTAACTAAACAAGCATATGGATGATTCTTGAAACCTTTCTACTTTTCAACTCTTGAATACATCTTATTTTTATTTCAATTGTCTCAATTTATCATTCCATCAAAAAGACAACAAGATAATATAAAATCTCAATTTCCATCATTTTGTACTAATCTTTTGTGTTTATTTTTCTACTAATACTTTTGTTGTTAGTTACCTCCTTGTAGAATCGACTACCCATCTACACTACAACTACCGCTTAGCAGAAGTCACGTTTGGGCGTTAAACACCCCCTATATGTGATCGGCTATCCCAGAGACCCCGTTGCAAGAACGGACTTTTCCAACAGTACAAAATACCCCATATATGTGTGTGGTGGGCTAGATTTAGGATCTCATTGCGAGATCAGAGTCGGCCCCTTGTAGTGCCTTCGCTTTGAGAAATAACATTAATTGTGAAACGTGCCATATATTGTGATCGGCTATCCCAGAGGCCCTGTTACAAGATCGGACCTTTCAAAAGGTCTAAATACCCCATAAATTGGAGAGGTAGGCTCAATTTAGGATCTCGTTGCGAGATCGGAGTCAGCCCCTGGTACTACCTTCACTTTGAGAAATAACACTAATCGTGAAATGGGACCTATAGTGTGATCGGCCATCGGACCTTTTCAATAGTTCAAAATACCCCCTAAATGGGTGAGTTAGGCTCAATTTAGGATCTCGTTGCGAGATCAGAGTCAACCCCTAGTAGTACCTTCTCTTTGAGATATAACACTAATCGTGAAACATGACCTATAGTGTGATAGAATATCCTTGCTGATCCCATTAACGATCAAACCATTCCTATGGCCCGAAACAACCTTTTATGGGTGAAGTAAGCTCGATTTAGGATCTCGTTTTGAGATCGGAGTCGGCCCCTAGTAGTACCTTCGCTTTTAGAAATAACACTAAACGTGAAATGTGCCCTATAGTGTGATTGGCTATCCCAGAGACCCTGTTAAAAGATCATACTTTTCCAATGGTCCTAAATACCCACTAAATGGGTTGGGTATGCTTTATTTATAATCTCGTTGTGAGATCGGAGTCGGCCCCTAGTAGTGCCTTCGCTTTAAGATATAACACTAATCGTGAAACCTGACCTATGGTGTGATCGGCTATCCTCGAAGAGCCCATTACAATATCATACCATTACAATAGTCTAAAATACCCCCTAAATGGGTGGTGTAGGCTCAATTTAGGATCTTGTTGCAATATCGCAGTCGGCCCCTAATAGTACCTTGGCTTTGAGAAATAACACTAATCGTAAAACCTGACCTATAGTGTGATCGACTATCCTCGGTGACCCCGTTAACGATCGGACCATTCCAACGGTCTGAAATAACACCTAAATGGGTGGGTAGGCTTTATATACGATCTCGTTGTGATATCAGAGTCGGTCCCTAGTAGTACCTTTGCTTTGAGAAATAACACTAATTGTGAAACGTGCCCTATAGTGTGATCGTCTATCCTACAGGCCCTATTACAAGATCAAACCGTTCAAAAGGTATGAAATACCCCGTAAATGGGAGGGATAGGCTCGATTTAGGATCTCGTTGTGAGATCGCAATCGACCCTGAGTAGTATCTTCGCTTAGAGAAATAACATCAATCGTGAAACCTGCCCTATAGTGTGATCGATTATCCTTAGAGACCCAATTACAAAGTTGGACTGTTCCAACGGTCTGAAATACCGCCTAAATGGGTAAGGTGGGCTAGATTTAGTATCTTGTTGTGAGACCGCAGTCGGCCACTAGTAGTACCTTCGTTTTGATAAATAACACTAATCGTGAAACATGCCCTATAGTGTGATCGGCTATTCCGAGACCACGTTACAAGATCGGACCATTCAAACGGTCCAAAATACCCCCGAAATGGGTGAGGTTGGCTAGATTTAGGATCTCTTTGCGAGCTCAGAGTCGGCCCCTAGTACTACCTTCGCTTTGAGAAATAACACTAATCTTGAAACGGACCCTATAGTGCGATTGACTATCCTGGAGACCCCGTTAAAAGATCGAACATTTCCAACGGTCCGAAATACCCCCTAAATGTGCGGGGTAGGCTCGATTTAGGGTCTTGTTGCGAGAACGGATTCGGCCCCTAGTAGTACCTTCTCTTTGAGAAATAACACTAATCGTGAAATCTAACCTATAGTTTGATCGGCTATTATCGGAGACCCCGTTACAAGATCGGGTCGTTCCACTGGTTTGAAATACCCCCTAAATGGGTGAGGTAGGCTTGATTTAGGATCTCGTTGCGAGATCAGAGTTGGCCCCTAGTAGTACCTTCGCTTTGAGATATAACATTAATCGTGAAACCTGACCTATAGTGTGATTGAATATCCTCAGTGACCCCGTTAACAATCGGACCACTCCAGCAATCTGAAATAACCCCTAAATGGGTGAGATAGTCTCTATTTAGGATCTCATTGCATGATTGGATTCGGCTCCTAGTTGTTCCTTCGCTTTTAAAAATAACACTAATCGTGAAACCTGACCTATAGTGTGATCGACTATCCTTAAAGACCTCGATAACAATTGGACTGTTCCAATGGTCCGAAATAACCCCTAAATTGGTAAGGTAGATTCGATTAGGATCTCGTTGTGAGATCGGATTCACTCCTTAGTAGTACCTTCACTTTGAGATATAACACTAAACGTGAAACATGCCCTATAGTGTTATTGGATATCCCAGAGACCCTGTTAAAAGATCGGACCTTTCCAATGGCCCTAAATACCCACTAAATGGGTGGGGTAGGCTCGATTTAGGATCTCATTGCAAGATCGTACTCGACCCCTAGTAGTGCCTTCGCTTTGAGAAAAAACACCAATCGTGAAACCTGACCTATAGTGTGATCAACTGTAACGACCCAAAATTACTAATAAGGCTTAAGGGCCTTGATTAGTGTGCTGGGAGGGCATAATTGGTTTATGTGTGATTTAAATGATTTAATTCATGATTATGTGATAAGCATGCTTATATGGTTTTATGGATATATGAGATGCATGATTATGAGTATAAGTATGCATGTAGGTCATATTTAGCTTATAGGGGCATATTTGTAATTTTGGCCCATTCAGGGCATAAATGTGATTATTTATGATAAATTGTTGAGACCACATTATTATGTGGATATATTTGCAGCATATGACTCGAGATGGTCGTAGTGAGAGGTTTGGCGAAATACTCACGGCGGGGATTTATACCCGGCTCAGGGGAGCTTGAGGGTATTTTCGAGAATTTAGGAGATATATTGGAGATTATTAGACATTGGGTAAATAATTGGTGATTAATTGGATGATGGGATTTAAGTGGTAAATATAAGGAACACTTGAGGAGTTAGTGGAAATTGGGGACAAATGACAATTATACCCTTAGATTAAATTTTATGTTAGTTATGCTATGGGAGGGAAAATGGTCTTTTCCTATGACTAAGGATATACTCAGCTGTTATGTTAGATTAAGGTAGAAGAATGGATAATACTTTAAGGAAAGAAGGAAGAAAAAGGTCTCAACTCTCTCTCTCTCTCATTCCTTCACGCACACACACTCTCTCGCTCTTCATTGTTGAGGGCTTGTGCTAAGCTTGGGTTGGGCATTCTTGGAGGAAAACATAAAAGAGTTAAGCTTGAATTGTAGCTGGAAATTCAGAGGAGGAAACTGTTACATTGAGGTAAGAATTTGGGGCATTCAATTGTGGTTTTTACTGCTAGGTTTTCTAGGTATGTTTAGACTTTTAAGCTTGAAATGAATGATGGAGTTAGACCCAGTTCTTGGGATGTTATTAGTTGATGGATTTGACTAGTGACTTTAGGTTTGCTTCTGATATTTTAAGGATTAAGATAGATGGTTTACTCTCAAAATTCGTAGCTTGATAGAAGATAGAATTGGAGTAAGATGTTGGGTAAATTCTGGGTAAGTTTGTGTGTGCATGACTAGAAGAAGAAGGAGGAAAACCCAAGTTTTCCCTGGGTTCATAGGGCACGCCATGACCCATTCTGGGGGCGTCGCGGCTCTTGTGGCCCTCCTGGCCATGGGAGCTCTCTGACTTGGGGGGGGCACCGCAACTTACTCGACCAAGTCACGACCCGCCTCCCCTTTGGTGTGAGAGCATGCTCTCTGACTTGGGGCAAGTCACGACTGGCTGGGCCAAGTCGTGACCCGCCTGGGGGTTTTGAACTTGGAAGTGTCTTAGTATTGTTAGGGCTCAGGGGCTCGGGACAATTTCTACTACCCGGTTTAGTACAAATTGAGGTCCCGGAGGCTAGTGTTGTTCCTTAAGCATTTTATTTCTGATCTAAAAGTTGATAGTTAGTGATAACTCTTGTGACTAGGTTTGTGGCCAAGGCTCGAGGCTAGGGATCGTGCTCGGAATCGGCTCACTTTCTTCACTCGGAATCAAAGGTAAGAAAACTGCACCCGGTTATGTGGTCATGTTGGGACTAAGAGTTTCCTATATTTATATGCAATGTCATATGGTGGTATTATGACATGTGGACATGAGATAAACGGCCTAAGAGTGTCGGAATTAATATTGGCGCACAAGGACGCGGCTCGGCCACTGGTAGCTGAGGTTAATTATATAATCACTGAGCTCGATCTAAGTGAGCCGGAGTCAGTGAGTTAAATAAAGGGTGCGGCCTAAGGGCGTCGACCCTGGATATTGTATGTAACGCCCTGGTTACTCCAAGACCATCACTGTGAACTTTGAACCGTGCTTAACTCGCTAATCGAGTTCTTTGGTTATAAGCGTGCATCTAAGTGTTATTAATAGGTTAAGGTGAAAAAATATCAATCAAAAGGAAAGGATATATTTTATTTAAAACATAAAACTGTTCATGGGCCCATAAAGCGTTTACAAGTTATTTACAATCCAAAATGGTCATTACAGTTTAAAATTTACAACCCGCTGACCTATGCGGCAAAAATAAGGTAAACCCCCTAGTTCCTCCGAGAACTCCTTGGCCGTGGTGGTCAAGCGGCCGCATATGCACACATCACCACCTAAGCTCTCCACTCAAGGATGGGTGAGCTTTTCTTTCCCTTTACCTGCACCACATAGCACCCATGAGCCAAAGCCCAGCAAGAAAACTCAATACTACATATAAATAATATCAAATGATGATCATGATAATCTTCTAGGACTTGTAGTCCTAAACTGATGAGTGACAGATGTTGTAAGTCACTAATGTGGGATTCTGCACCCTTTACAAATAAGTGATCAAGTCACTAGCTTAAACAGGATATGTGACTGATGAGCAAGTCACCAATGTAAACCAAGGGAGTGACCATGGAGTCACTACTGTGGGTTCCGTACCTTTATCCATGTGACAATAGGGTCACCTAGACCTTCTAGCCCTAGCTCTGAGTAACTAGTCATAGAACTAGGGAAGCGCTTTTAGTTTTCATCGAACTTGGTGTCGGTCCAGCATTAATGCTCATGACGAGTCATTCAATGCAGATGTCGATTAGATCTAATCTTTCATCAGTTCTGCATTCATGACGCTTATGCCGCTCTTGACTCTTAGGTCAGTAACATACGACCAGTGCTCAAAACTACTGTCGAACTTGACTAATAAGTCACAGCTTCACAGCTAGTTATGACACCATTGCCGGTTATGACTAGTAAGTCAGTGCCATTCACAAGTAAGCAAGATTTGCTAAGCATTTGATATGCAATCAATGTCCACATTTAAACATTCAACATGCCTCAATAATAACCATGCATGTCACACATGGGGTGCAGTTTTCTTACCCTGGTTCGAGCATGAAATAGTAAAAGAATGACCCTTGAGAATGATCGACCTTTTGATTCCTTAGCGATTACCTAGCCATAACCAATTATAACCTCCATTAATGAAAATCAACAATGAAAGGGTCTTGACCTAGACCTCACTCCCGGGATCCCGAATTGTACCCAAACGGTGAGTAGATTCGATCCCGGGCCTTAAGGATTGAAACCTCGAGCCAAAATCCCTTAAAAATGCCCAAAACCAAAATTTGAAGGAGCAGGGTAGCGCTGTAGCGCTACCTCCTAGCGCCCCAGCGCCCAAGTCAGCCAAGAACCTCCCTGAGTAGCACTATAGCGCTACCTCCTAGCGCCCAAGTCAGCCAAGAACCTCCCTGAGTAGCGCTGTAGCACCCCCTTTTGGGCGCTATAGCGCTACACACAGCCAGAAATGGCCCTGAAACTTTCCCTTCGACTCCACCATTTCCAACCTGAACCAAAAGCTTCCAAACCTCATTTTAAGTTCCAAATGAACCCAAAAACCATCTACACATGTCCTAGGCATCACAACCCAAGTAACCCTAGCCAAAACCCCCATCAATTCCCCTCAACCAACTTAGAAAACCAAGCTGAAAACCAAACCAAAAACAGAGCAAAGCTAGAGTTTTAATGGCTAGAAACTTACCTCAAGCTCAGATTAGGATCCTCTTCAATGGTGGAACACAATCCTAAGCCCTCAAGATTGACTTCCCTAGCTTGAATCCTCAAGAATAGCTCAAAAATCGAAAATAAAAAGGAGAAGAAAAGAGGTACGGGAGAGGAGAGTTTATGCTCTATTTTTGCCAACCTTCTACAGCCTTCAATGGCTTAAATATAACATATGGTGAAAAGACCCTTTTACTCCTAGGTCATTTAAAGGTTTCTAAAGACTCCCAAGGGTAAAACCATCCTTTTCCACCTATTTCGTTAATCATAATTAACACCCTCCAATTCCCGTTATTCTCGAAATTCTCAAATACCAATAATTCATATCTTGTTACCCTTTAATTCCCAGCAACGCTCTAATCATTAAATCACCCCGATACTCACCCCGAGCCCCAAACTTAATCCTGTTATGACTAAACTGCTACTTTTCACTCAAAGATCATCTCATGCTGAATAGCTTGAACAAATCCGCATTATAATGTGGCCTCAACAATAGATCACCGACATGCATACAAATATACAATTACACCCTCAACATGCCAAATTACCAAAATACCCATGTGATGAAATGTGGATCCACATGCATGCATTTAACACCATATTATAATATAATTCTCATAAACATGCATATAATAGTTTAACGGCATCATAAAACAATTATGGCCCTCCCAGCCTACTAATCCAACCATTAAACCGCATTAGGGATTTTGGGGCATTAGATTGTATGATATGTTTATTAATGTTAATCTGATGATTATGGCATGTTTATTACCTGAATGATTGATTATTGATTTGTTGACCGATATCATTGATTATGTGAACGATGTGGTCTATTGTATATTTGATTGATGATTTGTGAGTTATCTGATTACTGATATCAATCATGCTCTGTTATATGGTTTTATTGTTGGACCTTGGCTCACGGGTGCTACGTAGTGCAGGTAAAGGCAAGGGTAAGCTAGACCAACCCTAATTTAGAGAGCTCTAGGGGCGAAATGTACATAGTCGGCTGCTCGGCCGCCACGGCTGAGGGCTGATACAGGGACAGGAGACCCTAAAATGCTTGTTTTTCCATTAGATTGGCTTATGATTGTTTATAACCTTTGAAATTATGTAAATTGTTCTTTAACCCTGTTTATTTTTGGGATCCCATGTAACAAACACTTATTTAAATGAAAATTTATCTTTTATGACCAAAATCTTTTAACCCTAGTTCAATAATAGTTTAGCGACACATTTTTAACTAAATGACTTGATTAGCAAGCTTTGCACCTTTATTAACATACAGTGTAATGGTCTTGGTTATCCAGGGTGTTACAACTTGGTATCAGAGCAGTCTAGGTTTAAGGGTTCCTAAAGACTGGTTAGACATGTACATTCGCTGCTAAAGACAAGCTCGGCTCAAGGTAAGGTAATTGTGTATACATGTTTATATGCTTAAGTGACTGGAATGAATTATGAATGTTGATATCTATTTGATTAATAAGGAGCATGAGATACTGATAGGGCCTGGCCCTTGACTGCTGTGTGATAATATTAAGGCATGCTTATTAGCATTGTTGTTGCATGTGGGTAAATATTTGGATAAATTGTTATATCTTGATTGCTTGTGATTGGTTGTGTTCCAATGGTGATGCATGGAAAGATTGCTACCCTGTCATCATAGTCTGACCGCCGAGTCATTGATTGCAGATTAACTTGGATAGCTATGTGTCCAAGACGGTCTGTAAGACTACCCGGTGCTAGGCCTAAGGCAAGAGATGATGACCAAGGCCAGAACTCTCTACCAGTCCCTAAGAACTGGCGGCAGATTATGGCAGATATGCAAGCACGGCTTCAGAGCCAAGATGAGCAGATCTGACTTCTGAGATAGCAGGCTCCATCAGAGAGTGCGACATCCATTGTGCCACCTGCAGTGGCACCTGTAACGACCCGAATTCACTAATAAGGCTTAAGGGCCTTAACTAGTATGTCAGGAGGGCATGTTGGGATTTATGTGTGATTTTATGAGTTAAATGCATGGTTATGATTTAAAGCATGTTATTTGACTAATTGTTTATCTGAGATGCATGACTATGTGTATTAGTATGCATGTAGGCCCTGATTGTGTTTGAAGGGCATAATTGTAATTTTAGCCCGCTGAGGGCATATATGTGATAATTGTATTCTATGATTTGTACCACGTGAGTGTGGTGGTATTATTGTGATGCACGTGCCGAGACGGTCATAGAGAGAAAATTTAACTCAAGAGTCACAACGGGATTTCTATACCCGGCTCGGGAGGAGCCTAGGGGTACCTCGGGAATTTTATGGTTAAGTTGAGATTTAGCGGGTAATGGTTATTGGAGATTTAGTAACCTGGGTAACCATTAGTTACTATTGAGAGTAACAAGTTTTAGAAAGAAAATGGTAGAAATGAAATAGAAATGAAAGGACTTAAGTGCCCTTGAGGTTTAGGTAGGAAAGGATAGGCAAGGAGGGGAAAAATGGTCATTTCGTTGGGAATTAGATAAATGGCAGCTGGGTTATATGGGGTACACGGTTTGGGGCTTAGTCATTTCGGTCTTGATAGAGTTTGAAGAGAAGAGAAAAGAGAGGGAAAAGCTAGGGCATGAAGAAGAAGAAGATGAGTGGAGGAGCTGAATTGGAGACCTAGGAGATGAAGGAAGCTTAGGGATGGATTCTCCATATGAGGTAAGGAATTTTATACACATTTAAGGCTTGATTATGTTATGGGTTAAGAAATTTGAGCATGGTTTAAGTTTGAACTTTGAGTTTTTATTTTTCTGAAATTGAAATCAAAGGATGTGGATTTTGGGGATTTGATTGTGTGTTTGGATGTCTTTGATGATGTTTATGGGTTGTTAGATGGTCTATTTGTTGTTTGAAATTGATTTTGGGGTTTGGGTATTGGTTTGGTTTGATTTGGGAAGGTTTTAGCTCGGTGGAAACGCAAGAGAAAACCCAGTTTTCTGGGTTCGCGAAGGAGCGCCGCGGCCCTGTTCTTGGGCGCCGCGGCGCGAGGCTGTGTCCAGGCGAGGGTGGCTTTCTGTCTTGCTGGGCGCCGCGGCGCTAGGCCATTTTCAGGGGTTGGAAATTTGCATTTTTGAGCTTTTGCTCCGGGGGTTCGGGGGGTGTTTCCGATGAATTGTTTTAGGGATTTGGGAGTCCCGAGAGTGTGGGATTGGTCCCGGGAAGCGGTTTTTGGATTTGATTAGTGTTAAGGGTGTTTCTTGTGTGTTGTGACTAGGATATTGGAGAGGCTCGTGCTAGAGGACCGTGCTCGCGGCGTGAGTGCATCAGCAGGCTCGGAATACAGGTAAGAAAACTATAACACCTGTAGGATAGGGCATGGGCCCATAGTATGATTGCGGGGCGCGGCCCTATGTTGCATGTTGCATGATGAGATGATTGCAGGGCACGGCCCTATATTGCATCACATGTTAGGGTGCAGACTTAAATGAATTAATATTTGATTGCATGTTGTTGTGTTATATTATATGTGTGATTATAATGGAATGAACGGCAAGGGCCGAGAGCGGCGTAGGCTGGGTACGGCGGCGGGGCCGGAAGTAACACCTAGCACATGGGATGCTATAGTCAGGGCGGGGCCCGGTGGATACATGTGTTATGCTATATTCAGGGTGGGACCCAAGGGATACATGAGTTATCCTCGCGGTGAGAACCGATACCCCAGGCTTCGGTAAGGCTCTGAGGCGGCTTGGCCTTGTTTGCTTAGTCTAATGGTTGACTTGTTTATCTGTGGATTATCTGTTATGATAAACTGTATAAACTGCATATGTTATGTTCTGCATGAGTTTTCTTGCTGGGCTTCGGCTCACGGGTGCTCTGTGTTGCAGGTAAGGGCAATGACTGAGTCAACCAACCATGAGTACGGAGAGCGTGAAGCGACGCGTACATGTTTGGCCTGCCCGACTGCTTTGGTTGGGGGTTTATTTGAAAATGGTTGTAATAATCTATGATTTTTAGAACTGATCAACTGTAAACTTATTTCAAGATGTAAATAGTTTTCAAATCTTACTTTGGGATCCCAATTGTTTAATACTAGAAGTTTTTATTAAGTCAACGCATTTTCAAAGATTACAGCCTTAACTTTTATTAGTCACACTCTTGTTTCAAAACCTCGGTTAGCGAGTTCATTGCACTATTTTGTCTTAAAACTCACTTAGTAACGGCCCTAAGGAAGTAGGGCGTTACAGCACCAGTTGTACAGCCAGGGGAGGTTGGGAATAGGTGGGAACTGTTGTATAAGCGGTTCAGGAGAAAACATCCTCCAACTTTTGAGGAACCAGATCCACTAAAGGCCAAACATTGGATGAGTATGATTACTGCTATTCTAGACTTCATGAGGGTAGAGGGTCATGATAGGGTGGCTTGTGCTGCATATATGCTAAGAGAGGATGCCCGCATTTGGTGGGAAGTGGCATCACAGGCCAGGGATGTTACTACTCTGGGTTGGGATGGATTTAAGGATTTGTTCAGTCAGAAATATTATAATGTTGCCATCAGGGCAGCGAAGGTTAATGAATTTGTGGGGTTGGTTCAGGGAAACATGACGGTGACAGAGTATGCCCTGAAGTTTGACAGACTTGCAAAGTTCGCACCAGATCTTGTGCCTACAGATGCTGCTAGGCAGGACAGGTTTATCAGAGGGCTTAATGCTATGATAGCCCGATATGTGAGAATTACAACAGTACCTGGGGGAACGACTTATGCCCAGGCTGTTGAGAAGGCTCTTACCGCTGAGGGAGCAGAGAACAAGATCTGGAGGGAGAGTGCTGCAAGACGGTAGGGTCGTAGAGTGGTGCCTCCATATGTTGGTTCTAGTAAGGGTGGAGGCCCCAGTGATCTGAAGAGGAAGACCCACACTTTGACCGTTGTTGGTCCTAATAGGAGGGGTCGAGGTGTTCACGATGGCCGTTAGGGAGGCGGTGATGCATGGAGGAGCTATCCAGAATGCACGAGGTGCAGAAGACACCATTCGGGCGAATGCCGGTCTAAGGCCAATTTTGTGTGTGGGGTGGTGGGACACCTTAAGAAGGATTGCCCATGAGTGAAGAAAGGGGAAGCAGAAAAGGTGGACAGCTTGACTTCAGCTTGAGTGTTCACCTTGACGCAGGCAGAGGCCGAGGCTAGTCCCTCGGTGGTGACAGGTCAGCTTTCTAGCGCTGGCTCTCCTTTTACTGTATTGATTGACTCTGGTGCTACACATTCATTTATTTCTAGTAAGGTAATTGATAGATTGTGTAGACCTAGTGAGTACTGTACTGCGGGATTTGGGACTATATTGCCTATAGGGGAATTGGTAGTTTCTAGGAGGTGGATTAGAGCATTGCCAGTGATGGTTGATGGTAGGGAGTTGTTAGTAGATTTGATTGAATGGGGTATGGAGGATTTTGACATGATTTTGGGGATGGATTGGCTGGCTAGATACGGAGCTACTATTGATTCTAGAAAGAAAATGGTGACCTTTGAGCTGGAGGGCGAGGATCCCTTTGTTTTTTTGGGCACGGTATGTGGACCCCGCATACCCATGATTTCAGCGCTGAGAGCCATGGACTTACTACAGGGAGGATGTATAGGCTTTCTTGCTAGTGTGGTGGATACCACTAGGGTTTTTCCATCAAGGTCAGGGGAGACTATATTGGTTTGTGAATTCTTGGATGTATTCCCTGAGAATTTACCGGGGTTGCTGCCGCACAGGGAGATTCAGTTTGTTATTGAGTTGGCACCAGGGACAGAGCCAGTGTCGAGGGCACCATATAGAATGGTATCGGCAAAACTGATGGAATTGAAGATACAGCTACAGGAACTTCTCGATTTAGGGTTTATCAAATCGAGCTACTCGCCATGGGGTGCTCCAGTTTTGTTTGTGAAGAAGAAGGACAGGGCTCTAAGGATGTGTATATACTATAGGGAGTTTAACAAGTTGACCATCAAGAATAAGTATCCTCTACCAAGGATTGATGATGTGTTCGATCAGCTGCAGGGAAAGATGGTATTCTCGAAGATTGATCTTCGATCTGGTTATCACCAGCTGAGGATCAAGGACGAGGATATACCGAAGACAGCCTTTCGAACGAGGTATGGGCACTATGAGTTTCTGGTCATGTCGTTTGGTTTTACCAATGCCCCAGCAGCCTTCATGGACTTGATGAACAGGGTGTTCAAGGACTTCTTGGATTTGTTCGTCATTGTCTTCAATGAAGATATTTTAGTATATTCCAGTTCAGAGGCAGAGCACGAGCTACATCTTTGACAGGTCTTGCAGAGGTTGAGAAAGCACCGATTGTACGCTAAGTTTAAGAAGTGTGAGTTTTGGCTACCAGAAGTGACATTCCTTGGACATATAGTTGGTGAAGATGGAATTAAGGTGGATCCATCCAAGGTGGAGGCAGTGAGAGATTGGCCGAGGCAAAGGAACGCCTCGGAGGTTCGGAGTTTCCTCAGTTTAGTGAGTTACTTCAGACGGTTTGTAGAAGGGTTCTCAAAGATTGCTACACCGATGACAGAATTGACACGGAAGAATTTGAAGTTCCTCTGGTCAGACAAGTGTGAGAACAGTTTTCAAGAGTAGAAGCGGCAACTTATTACTGCACCTATGCTGAGTCTTCCTTCGGAGGGAGGAAAGTTTGTGGTATATTGTGATGCATCGAGGTTGGGTTCGGGTTGTGTGTTGATGCAGAACAGGAAGGTTATATCTTATGCATCACAGCAGCTGAAGGAGTATGAGCAGCGGTATCCTACCCATGACTTAGAGTTGGCAGCGGTGGTATTCGCACTGAAGGTCTAGCGACATTATCTGTATGGGGAGAAGTGTGAGATATACACCGACCATAAGATTTTGAAGCACTTCTTTACGCAAAAGGACCTGAACATGAGGCAGAGGCGTTGGCTGGAGTTGGTAAAGGACTATGACTGTGATATTCTTTACCATCCGAGGAAAGCCAACGTCGTGGTAGATGCATTGAGTTGGAGGGGCCCGGGTCAGCTATTTAGTTCCACCCAGATATCGAGAGAGCTAGCTGATGAGATGGCCAGAGCGAGGATAGAATTGGTGGTGGGCTTGTTGGCCAACATTACTTTGCAGTCGACCCTACTAGAGTGGATTAAGGAAGGTTAGATGGTGGATGCTAAGTTACAGGAGGTTACAGAGAATGTCTTAGCAGGGGCAGCAAAGGACTATTCTATTTCTAAGGTTGGTCTGCTACGATATCAGGGTCGAATTTGTGTTCCTATTGATGTGGGGCTTAGACATGAGATACTGGATGAATCTCATACTACACCGTA
Source organism: Humulus lupulus (assembly GCF_963169125.1). Classification (NCBI taxonomy): domain Eukaryota; kingdom Viridiplantae; phylum Streptophyta; class Magnoliopsida; order Rosales; family Cannabaceae; genus Humulus; species Humulus lupulus. The sequence goes on along the minus strand of NC_084794.1, from coordinate 156,315,780 downwards.
CTCACTTCATCCGGGTACCACGAAGATGTATCAGGATCTACCAACGTTCTATTGGTGGCCCGAGATGAAGAAGGATGTGGTGGAATACGTAGCCAGGTGTTTGACCTGTCAACAGGTGAAAGGTGAGCATCAGCGACCAGTAAGGTTGCTTCAACCATTGGGTATTCCCGAGTGGAAGTGGTAGGATATTACGATGGACTTTGTGGGAGGTTTACCCAGGCCAGTGGGGCTTCATGACTCGGTGTGGGTGATAGTGGACAGATACACCAAGTCAGCTCATTTTCTTCCAGTGAAGACAACATATACAGTGGATCAGTATGCAGAGTTGTATGTGAGGGAGATCGTACGTCTTCACGGGGTTCCTAAGTCTATAGTGTTAGGTCGGGACCTTATCTTCACCTCCAAGTTTTGGGGTAGTTTGCAAAAGGCTATGGGGACTTAGTTGAAGTTCAGCACAGCCTTTCATCCTCAGAATGATAGACAATCTGAGAGGACGATTCAGGCGTTGGAAGATATGCTTAGGGCATGTGTGATCGACTTTGAGGGATCTTGGAGTAAGTACCTCCCGTTGATCGAGTTCTCATACAACAACAGTTATCAATCAACGAATTGGAGTGGCTCCATATGAGATGTTATATTGGAGGAGATGTAGATTGCCTATTCATTGGGATGAGATGGGTGAAAGGAAGTATTTGGGGCCGGACATGGTTCAAAAGACTAGTGAAGCTATTGAGAAGATTCGAGCTAGGATGTTTGCTTCACAGAGCAGACAGAAAATCTACGCTGATCCTAAGCGTAGGAACGTGGAGTTCCAGGTTGGGGACCACGTGTTTCTACGAGTTTCACCACTGCGGGGAGTGAGGAGGTTTGGAAATTAGGGAAAGTTGAGCCCTAGATTCATTGGACCTTTTGAGATCCTGGATACAATCGGACAGGTGGCTTACAGGTTAGCCTTGCTGCCGTCGTTGTCGGAAGTTCATGATGTATTCCATGTTTCTATGCTTCGGAAGTATGTCTCAGATACGACACATGTGTTGAAATATAAAGACTTGGAATTGCAGACATATTTTTCTTATGAAGAGCGACCGGTTCAGGTCTTGGACCGGAAAGATAAGGCTCTACGGAACAAGACAATTCCTCTAGTTAAGGTGTTGTGGAGGAATAGCAGGGTTGAGGAGGCGACCTGGGAGCTTGAATCAGTGATGTGGGATCAGTATCCTGAGTTATTCAGGTAAATTTCGAGGACGAAATTCTTAGTAGGAGGGGATAGTTGTAACGACCCAAAATTACTAATAAGGCTTAAGGGCCTTGATTAGTGTGTCGGGAGGGCATAATTGGTTTATGTGTGATTTAAATGATTTAATGCATGATTATGTGATAAGCATGCTTATATATGGTTATATGGATATATGAGATGCATGATTATGAGTATTAGTATGCATGTAGGCCATGTTTAGCTTATAGGGGCATATTTGTAATTTTGGTCCATTTAGGGCATAAATGTGATTATTTGCGATAAATTGTTGAGACCACATTATTATGTGGATATATTTGCAGCATATGACTCGAGACGGTCCTAGTGAACGGTTTGGCGAAATACTCACGGCGGGGATTTATACCCGGCTCGGGGGAGCTTGAGGGTATATTGGAGATTATTAGACATTGGGTAAATAATTGGTGATTAATTGGATGATGGGATTTAAGTGGTAAATATTAGGAACACTTGAGGAGTTAGTGGAAATGGGGACAAATGACAATTATACCCTTAGATTAAGTTTTATGTTAGTTATGTTATGGGAGGGAAAAATGGTCTTTTCCTATGACTAAGGATATACTCAGCTGTTATGTTAGATTAAGGTAGAAGAGTGGAGAATACTCTAAGGAAAGAAGGAAGAAAAATGTCTTAGCTCTCTCTCTCTCATTCCTTCACGCACACACTCTCTCTCTCTCTTCATTGTTGAGGGCTTGTGCTAAGCTTGGGCTGGGCATTCTTGGAGGAAAATAGAAGGGAGTTAAGCTTGAATTGTAGCTAGAAATTCATAGGAGGAAATTGTTACATTGAGGTAAGAATTTTGGGTATTCAATTCTGGTTTGTACTGCTAGGTTGTCTAGGTATGTTTAGACTTTTAAGCTTGAAATGAATGATGGAGTTAGCCCCAGTTCTTGGGATGTTATTAGTTGATGGATTTGACTAGTGACTTCAGGTTTGTTGCTGAGATTTTAAGGATTAAGATAGATGGTTTACTCTTAAAATTCGTAGCTTGATAGAAGATAGAATTGGAGTAAGATGTTGGGTAAGTTTGTGTGTGCATGGCTAGAAGAAGAAGGAGGAAAACCAAGGTTTTCCCTGGGTTCATAGGGTGCGTCGTGACCCAGCCTGGGGGCACCGCGGTGTATGTGGCCCTCCTGGCCATGGGAGCTCTCTGACTTGGGGGCGCGTCGCGACTTGCTTAGCCAAGTCACGACCTGCCTCCCCTTTGGTGTGAAAGCTTGCTCTCTAACTTGGGGCAAGTCGCGATTGGCTAGGCCAAGTCGCGACCCGCCTGGGGGTTTTGAACTTGGAAGTGTCTTAGTGTTGTTAGGGCTCAGGGGGTCGACCTAGGGGCTCGGGACAATTTCTACTGCCCAGTTTAGTAGAAATTGAGGTCCTGGAGGTTAGTGTTGTTCCTTAAGCATTTTATTTCTGATCTGGAAGTTGATAGTTATCGATACTCTTGTGACTAGGTTTGTCGTCAAGGCTCGAGGCTAGGGATCATGCTCGGAATCGGTTCACTTTCTTCGCTCGGAATCAAAGGTACGAAAACTACACCCAGTTATGTGGTCATGTTGGGACTAAGAGTTCCCTATATTTATATGCAATGTCATATGATGGTATTATGCCATGTGGACATGAGATAAACGGCCTAAGAGTGCCGGAATTAATATTGGCGCACAAGGACATAGCTCGGCCACTGTTAGCTAAGGTTAATTACATAATCACGGAGCTCGGCCTAAGTGAGCCGGAGTCAATGGGTTAAATAGAGGTTGCGGCCTAAGGGCGTCGACCCTGGATATTGTATGATATGTTTATTAATGTTAATCTGATGATTATGGCATGTTTATTACCTGAATGATTGATTATTGATTTATTGACCGATATCACTGATTATGTGAACGATGTGGTCTATTATTGTATATCTGATTGATGATTTGTGAGTTATCTGATTACTAATATTAATCATGCTCTATTATATGGTTTTCTTGCTGGGCCTTGGCTCACGGGTGCTACGTGGTGCAAGTAAAGGCAAGGGTAAGCTGGACCCATGGGTGCTAGGGGCAAAATGTACATAGTCGGCTGCTCGATCACCACAACCAAGGGATGATACAGGGACAGGAGACCCTAAAATGCTTGTTTTGCCATTAGATTGGCTTATGATTGTTTATAACCTTTGAAATTATGTAAACTGTTCTTTAACCCTGTTTATTTTTGGGATCCCGTGTAACAAACACTTATTTAAATGAAAACTTATCTTTTATGACCAAAATCCTCTAACCCTAGTTCAATAATAGTTTAGCGACACATTTTTGACTAAATGACTTGATTAGCAAGCCTTGCACCTTTATTAACATACAGTGTAACGGTCTTGGTTATCCAGGGCGTTACATCATCTATCCTCGGAGAACCCGTTACAAAATCGGACCGTTCCAACAATCCGAAATACCGCCTAAATGGGTGAGGTAGGCTCGATTTAGGATCTCGTCGTGAAATCGCAGCCGGCCCCGAGTAGTATCTTTGCTTAGAGAAATCGTGAAACCTTCCCTATAGTGTGATCGATTATCCTCGGTGACCCCGTTACTAGATCGAATCGTTCCAACGGTCCAAAATAACCCCTAAATGTGTGAGGTAGGCCCTATTTAGGATCTCGTTATGAGATCGCAGCTGCGTTCTAACAGTGTCAGGGAGCATGTCTCCTGTAAAGTAGTGGGCTACAACCTACGAATTGGGCCTCGTGTGATACGCCTGGGCCCATCACCTTAATTAGTGCACCCCGAAGGTGTTAATTAGCATTAAACTCCTAAATGATTGGGAATATTTGTAATAAGGTTGGGGCTTCCATTGTAAAGAACTTTTGGCTTTTAGATATTTGATCCCACTTTTTTACCCCAAGCAATATATATGCTGCCTGAGAAAATCTTCATTGAAGCTTGACATCTCAAGCTTCAAGAATATTAATACTAAAGCCTCATAGACTAGGGTTGTTTTATAACTTGAACCACGTAAAATCTGTCTTTTACCTGCATTTCTTTAAATTTTTGTTTAATTAGTTTATAGCAAAAAAGACAGTCAACACGAACAAAGAAATTCTTTTGGTATTTAACAATGTTTATAGTTACTATTAAAACATTACTAAAACAACAACAAAATATGTTAAACCAACAAAAAAAATATATATTAAACTCACATTTATAATATATAAAAATATACTAAACTAAAATAAAAGACTCACCACGTGTATGTAGTACGAAGCAAGAGAAATATCTTTATGTATAGATATATATATATATATATATTTGGAGTTTCAATAAATTACTGTATGTATATAGTTTTGTTCTACTTAATGACTTTGGGAAAGAGTATATCAATATATTTTGTGTCGCAAGAATGAATGGCTATTTATCCATCACCCTCAGTTTATATCTTAAATCTTTTTTAGAGCAATAAATAAGGTCATTGAAATATAATCATAAAATAATTAAATAATATTTCAAAAAAATTCAATTCAAATCTGAAATTAAATTTGAATTTAAGATAATAATATAATTTGAATTCACATTTTATCTCAAATTCTAAATTCAGATGTCAAAAGTGAAATTTAAATTTTTCTTTATCTGAAATAAGATTTTAAAAGATAAATGATTATTCTTTCTAAATTTTAGAATAATTAATTAAAATATTGGTCAAATAATTTATTTTTCATAAGATAAATTATTGAAAAGTAAATAAAGAGATTTGAAGATATAAGATTGTCATAAAAAAAAATGACAAAATCCTACAACCATATCATATGGTAAAAAAATTTCAAATTTCAAATAAGCTCACCAAAATCATCTCAAATGATAAAAATAGATTCTAAAATCTCAAAAGAGGTCATTTACTTCAAAATTCAGATAAACACATCAAAACATCTCTAAATTCAAATTAAATGATAAGAGTAACCCAAATTTCAAAACAAGGTGGTTCACCTCAAAATCTTCAAAGCATTACAACGATTGTTTTTTAAACTACACTTTGACTTGATTCTTCTAAAAAATACTTAGGCAACTTAATCACTAAAGCTAAGTACAGTAACAATAACCTCCAAAATCTCAAATTCTTCAAATATTAAACACAAATCTCAAAATTCTATAAAAAGTCATTTACCTCGAAATTTTTCCTAACTTCCGAAACAACAAATATTTCTAGGATGTGGCCATTTACCAAAATTTGGTAAATTTTTAAAAATACTATGAATTCCCATAAATAGTCATTTACCATAATTTTTCCACTCTTTATCCAAAATATCTTCAAAATTACAAGTAATTTGATCATTTACAAAGAATATATGTAGGCAGCTCAGTCAGTCAAATCTACTTAGTGCAGTTGCAATTCTAAATTCACTCAAATTTACCCCAAATTTACACAAGTAATTGACATTATCATAATTAGAATCAGTCGTAATTCTAAATTCACTCAAATTTACCCCAAATTTACATAAGTAATTGACATTATCATAATTGGAATCAAAAGATGCTCCTTTAAAAAAAATTAAAAAATATAATTATGAGATTATTCTTATAATCTTGGATGAGTCAAACACAAATTAATAAACTATTATGAGATAAGTGAAATTGTGTTAGACATTAATTTTAATGTTTTAAATTTAAATTTTTTGTCTAACAATGACAATAGCATGATAGGCAGCCCTAGTTTGATAATAGTTCGAATTGGTTCGGCTGTGGAATTCTATAAACACACTAAAAATATAATTTAACTTTGAATCATAAAATAAAATTTATTTGACCATATGAATAATTTTTTTTAATCTAATCACGTATATTATGTAATTTCCTCTTAAATATACTTGTAATTTTGTATTTTCAATAATATCAAAATCCGCACTTATATTACACCAATCCAAAATACTTGTTTAAGTTTTGATCAAATATAATTATAATAAAATAATTTTAACTTAGATTTTAAATTATTAATTTTAATAATTCATCATAATATTTTTTTTTTAAATTCATCTTTAAAAAAATATTAAATTCTTAATTTTTTTTAAGATGAATTTTTAGTTATTTTTGTTTTAATTAATATTTTAATCATTTGTAAACTAAATTTTAGTAATTTTATATAAGCATGTAACTGTAACAAAACAAACTATCGATATGTTTATGCCACAATTTTTCCTTTTTTATATGTCTTTCCATTTCATATGGTATTACTAGAAAAATATAAAAAGGATATTCAATAAATAATTATTATTTTCTTAGCAAATTTAATGGGGCAAGTTAAAACCATATTTATAAATTATCGGACAAATGGACATAAAGACAAATGATAAGAGTAAATCACAACTTCTTGCAAAAGTGAGGGGCAATAGGGTATTTGTCCTTTATTTAAACAATTTTAATATTAAAAATGAAACTTTTTTTAGCAAATATTTAATTAAAAAAATTTAAAGTTCATAAAATTTGAGTTATTATCTTTATCAAGATTTATTTTTTTACCAGAAAATGAAACTAATGAAGAATCTTGTAATAATTTACAAGTATTTAAAAATCAGCATCACACAGCGGAAGATTGGGAAATCCCAACATATAGAAGCAAACAGTTTTACAGCAAAAATGTTTTTACATGGCAAACATATTACAGTCAAAGAAATGCTAAATAATTTTATTGGAAGTACCTCCAAGGGTTCCAGAATCTCTGGCCAAACCGAGCCTTGACGGCCGTAAAGAAAAGATCACGGGAGAAATTAAATAAAAGTGAATATGCAACTTTATTAAAATTATACAAATTCACCTCACTTCTTCGACAGTAGTGCACTGCATTGTGCCATTATCTTTGATGCTCTTGTAATCGGATCAGTCATATAAAAGTTCTCAACTGCAGTTCCAAATGGATCCGAACTTAATTTCTGAGCAGATTTAGGCTTCAAGAAAGGTGAAAATGAAGCTGGCTCTCTTTCGTCCACATGCAAGAGGTTCGGTGCAACAGTCTTGATACGAGATCGAATTGCTGCAAGGGAATCATATGGCAATGGAATCCCTACCACCTCAGACAGGGCCCTGATTATCTTCCAATCATCTCTTGCATCACCAACTGTTGGAACTGCAGGTAATGTTTGTTGAGTGCAACCTTCAGTATTTTCATATGTACCTTCCTTCTCACTGAATGCTGATGCTGGCAAAATTACATTAGCACGATACACACCCCGGTCCCCATGATGTCCCTGATAAACTACAAAGGCATCCTTAGGAATCTTGTCCAAGTTCACATCATCAGCACCCATCAAATACACAAATTTTGAAGTCTCAATGCTGTTTTCAGACTCTGGCACAAGACCAAGGTCAAGTGCTGCAGCCTGGGCAGCACTGAGAAGCAAAACATTGAAACCATTCCAATCAGGTCTGATAACTTTTGCATTATTTGATATGGTTTCAACAGCAGAAAAAATCGCATCCTTGTCTGCCCTATCAAAAAGCCCGGCACCAACAATAATGACAGGGTTCTTCGCATTTGAGAGGACTGAGCTATAGGGATGGCGACCCTCGGCAATTTCAACTAGTGTCTGAGGACCTGTGCCAAGATGTTTGTGATCATAGTTGAAATCGGCTTGAGGACCAATATAACCAACTTTAGCATGATTTGCTCTAACTGATTTTCGAATTCTAGCATTTACCATAGCAGCCTCTACCCTTGGCTGCAATAGGCATTAGATAAACAAATAAGGTAATACACTTGTGATTACAAACATATTCACTGGATGTTACATTTAAGTATAGAAACAATAGGGATACATTTGAGACTGGGTCTATACTAAAAATGAAACAAAGAATGTCAGGACAATACCTGTGTACCAACTAAGAGAAAAGCATCCCCCTTCTCAAGATCAGAAATGCTAGTATTCATCAGATAGCCAGACCGAAGATCAGCATCGACATATGAACCATTTTTTTCACACCACACATTGTTTGATCCCAATCGGTTCAAAAAGTCTTTTAAAGACATCATGGATTCAGCATCAGATAGCTGACCAGCAATCCCAACAATGTCCTCTGGTTTAACTTGATCGACAATTTCAGCAACTACAGAAAGGGCATCAGCCCAGCTCACAGCTCTAAAACGCCCATCAGCATCACGAATCATAGGGTCATTTAGTCGTTGCCTCTTCAAACCATCATAACAGAAACGAGTCTTGTCTGATATCCATTCTTCGTTAATGTCCTGAAATAGATGGCAAATAGCATTACACCTTTAACACATAACAACCAAGCATTAAACTTCCAACCACAATAGCAAAACAGAGCCTTGTCTGATATCCATTCTTCATTGTAGTTCCGCAACAGGTGGAAACAGCACGACAAGTTTAACACAGAAAAGACCAAGTAAACAACTTCAAAGCCTAAAGCTATATGGATGATGTAGCACATTCTTAAGCACACTATTGCTTACTGCCATGAAAAAAGGAAAGCACAAAAATGTTTCAGTGGTAATACGAACCTCACATAAGGTCCACAGGCTGTTCTACTGTGTAGCCCAACAACTTAGAAAGAACCCTATAGATGAAATATGTAAGTAAAATCATTGCCTTAACCACATAAGAATACAAACTTCTTTCTTAAATGATTTTTGAACAATTTACAGGTTTAAATCCATCTACTCGATATTAAATACTTAAAAAACTAGAATAATCTTTATTTGTTAAGCCAAAAGGCAAGGGTCTCCAAATTATTCAATTACCAGTACTTGAATGCAAATCAATATGGCCACTGACATATATAGCTCTGTCAAGCAACATCAATCAACACATCCCCCAACATTTCAGTACCTTACCAAATAAACTCCAACTAAAGAGCTTCAAAGATAACACAAGTGAAAAAATCCATAAGATACTGAACATCATCTATTAAATTTGGTACCGAAAGTGTGCAACATGACTGGAAAGTGCTCATTTTAATGCAGTGAAGCAGCATAGACCCCAGAAAGTTGTAAACATAAGGCATGATGATAATGCTGCATATTCCATACCAGATCTATCTGATTTTACCAAAAGAGAGCCATAGTTAACATTCTGGCTAACAGCCCCGAACCAGCACTTCAATAGTTTATTATAAATAATAGTCACTTTGGTTCTGAATTTTTTACCAGTAAGTGTTTTGGAGGATGCAAAATAAATTGGTCATGACCAAACAATATACATTCGCAACTCAAGTGAAACTCCATTCATTTAAAAATATCTCCTCTTTCATGTGAAGCTCAAAGGGAAAAAAAAAAAGCAAGAAAACAGAGTAAAATCAATCTGTGATGTTTTTCCAAGAAACCACAGAATATTACATGGCATAAAACAAGATCCGAATTTATAATCTAGAATCTGGATAAACTTCACATATCAAAGTTAATCAAGTTCATACTTCAAGATGATTAACCAACTACGACAAACACAATTTAATAAACTTGGCAAGCATAAATCTTTCGACATCTGAAATATGTCGATGGGATAAAAATGTATATCCAGTGCAGATTATGAAAATCTACCTCATTCAACCTTGGAAGAATGCGCATAACCTCTGGACCTCTACTGTCAATTCGTATGTTGGAGCCAACAGCATCAGTAACATCAATGCTCTCGGTTCCTTTCAACTCCCAATTTCGGGCTTTAAATGCAAAAGGCTTCGAGGTCAGGGCACCAACAGGACATATATCTATCACATTTCCAGAAAGTTCACTTGTCATGAGTTTTTCAACATATGTCCCAATTTCTTCTCCACTTCCACGACCTAGCATACCAAGGTCTTGAACCCCGGCAACCTCTGTCGCAAATCTGACACATCTGTTTGACCAAATACATTTTACATCAGCAGCTTTCTATATACTCCAACTAAATTAATATAGGATTCATACTATACTATGGAATCATAGCAGTATACATAGTATGATTTGCACCAAACAGCATTTTCAAGTAACAAAATAGCCGTTTTTAAAAAAAAATTATAATTTAATAATTAAAAAATCAATTAAAGAAAGTGCAGATTTACTAGGGATATTTAAAAAAGAACTGAATGAAATTCAACAAAAGATATTAATTTCATGAGAGTAGGACAAAGATAATAGAGAAAAGAAAATGTAAGAATATCTACAATTGAACACATCTGTTAAAATAATAAATAGCAAGCAATAATGATGATGATGATGATTCCTTTTTGCTTCTAGAATATCATTGAAAACATAAACCACTTACTAAAGAAACTAACTGAAAACACAATGAAAAGCAAAGAGTTTTATGGTGACGCAGGGTGAAAAAAGCATGAGATATTTTAAATCCTTGATTGGCTAAAACTATCTAACTGAATAGACATTGAGCATTGAATTACTAATGATCTAGAGACAAAACTAGCTAATGAGAAGTTAATGCAAATACAATTCAATTAATTTGATGATACGAGTTCACAGACCAAACCAAACTATGCTCTGCATATGTGGGAGAGCAGTAGAAGTGACTAATTAAATCAAGACTGACCTAGTACATTGAATACACCGAGTCATAACAGTCTTCACCAAAGGACCAAGATTCTTATCGACAACAGATCTCTTCATTTCAGTGAAGCGACCGCGATCAGATCCAAATGCCATGGATTGATCCTGTAGGTCACATTCTCCACCCTGGTCACAAATTGGACAATCTAATGGGTGATTCATCAGTAAAAACTCCATCACCCCTTCTCGAGCCTTCTTTGCTATTGGAGTATCCGTCTTTATTTTCATTCCTGGAAAATATAATACCAACAAACAAACACGAGCAAAAAAATTAAGCAACCACTTAACATTCAAAATAGCAACACGCCGGCAGCGCTGTTAAACAATATGTGAAAAAAGAGAGCCTCTATTATCTGAAACAAAAGTCTCATACAACAAATTGTGATCACGATAATGTACCTAATAAATGGAAGTTGCACAAGAACCATAAGCCATACAATCCATTCGTAGATATATAAAACCAAATACTATTGCTCTAAATCAACAAGACTGAATATCCCGAATATCCGATATGATACACTAATTTAACCTTCAAACAGTAAGAAGATATAGCCCTTAATCAGCCATAATCAAATGTAATACATGCTCAAACTCAAAAGGCACAAACTCAAATATCAAAGTGGGAAACCCTAACCAGGGAGGGCGGGCATGGCGCAGGAGGCAACAGGCTTGGGAGACTTCTCGACTTCGACGAGGCACATCCGACAGTTACCAGCAATGGAAAGGCGGCTATGGTAGCAGAAGCGTGGGATGTCAACGCCGGCAACCTCGCAGGCTTGCAAGACAGTGAAGCCCTTGGGAATCTTGACCGGGTAGCCATCGACGAAGACCTCGATAGCGTCTTCCGGGTTGGGTAAATGGACCCGGGCACCGCCCACCGGGGTCCGCGGAGGAAGATCTGGAGTGGGCTCGGGCTGCGCCTGGGCGGCCGCCGATTGGTCCGCGTTCTGGAGCTCGGGTGTGGAGAATACGGCCCTGCTGAGGAAGAAGAGACCGTTTTGGTGGGAGTTGAGGAGCCTAGAAGCTGAGGGTCTTAAGACTCTCGAAGCCAGCAATCCCAACCCCATTTCTCCAATTCGTGTTGTTCTTGGTGTGTATGTCGAGACCGTGAGATCTCTCAGAACTCAGCGAGTTGTAACGCAGATGTTTGGTTGCTTATGCTTGTTAACTCTCCTGCCGCACCAAGAGAATTGCAGTCACAGCTGGGCCACAGCTTATTGGGCTAGGCCCCTGTATTCAATAAGAAAAGAGGAAATTACACCGAACCAAATATGGGATATTTTTATAAACTAAGGCAGTTTTTTTTTTTAAAGTTTTTTATGGCATATTATTTTTATTTATATTTTTATGGAAGCTTTTTTTATATATTTGTAAAATTTTATTTGTAGATCATATTTTATTTTTTATACTTTTTTTAGTATCTATTTTTTATTATTTTGAGATTATTTTTTATAATTTTAATTTATTTGTGTTAATTTTTATCTATTTTTTATTATTTTGAGATTATTTTTTATAATTTTAATTTATTTGTGTTAATTTTTATCATTTATATTTGATAAAATATTTTACCACCAAATATCTAGATAAGGACTAGCAGCATATAACCCAAGACTAAAGGCATTGTACAAGGCGAAGGTCTCAGGACCACAAAAAAAAAAGATAATTTGAAACTCTTGACGAATCAAAAGAAAGAAAAGTGTAACGCCCTGGATAGCCAAGACCGTTACACTGTGTACTTATAAAGGTGCAAGACTTGCTAATCAAGTCAATATTTTAAAAACGTGTCACTAAACATGTAAGAGTCAGGGTTAGAAAGGTTTTGGTCTCAAAAGACTCATTTCATATATTTAAACTGTAGTAAACATGGGATCCCATAAGAAAACAAAGTTAAAATAAGTTTACAGACTCCCAAAAGTACATGAGTATTCACTAGCCATACTAAGGCAAAACAAACAGACTTCAGGTTTCACGTCCTTGCCTAAACCTCAACCGTGGCGGCCGAGCACCTGGCTATGTACATTCCGCTCGCTGAGCTCTCCAGTCAAGGCTGGTCCAATTTGCCATTGCCTTTACCTGCACCATGTAGCACCCGTGAGCCAAGGCCCAACAAGAAAATATCTTAAACAACTCAATCAATGAAAACAGACAATTAACTCATTATGCATGTATTCCCATCAGATAATCCCCAAAACATATTCAACGTATATAATTAGATTCAAGATACATTTTATCACATATAACACTCATATCACATAATATTCAGGGCCGAAGACTTAGGTCGCACCCTCTGTTTAACCCACTGACTCCAGCCTGCTTAAACCGAGCTCAGTGCATAATAAGCTGTCCTCGGCTACCAGTGGCCGAGCCGCACCCTGTGCACTAGCGAAACCCTTGGCACCCTTAGGTCGTTGGTTCACTAAAAGGCTTGCATGGCATAATACCATCTTTTCAAGCATTTAGAATAGGGAGCCCTTAGTCCTGTCACATATATTCAACCAAGTGCAGTTTTCTTACCTTTAGTCTGCGCAGTTATTGAATTACGAGCAACGTCTCTCAAGCACGATCCGTTCCCGAGCCTAAGCCTTTATCACCTAGTCACAACCAAAGTATAGGGTTCCATTAATACTTTGATATAGGTTTCTGGTTATAAAACTAACTCCCGGGAATACAAATTCCACCAAGCACGGTGGTGAAACCAATCCCGATCACACTAGACCACTTCCCTGTGCCTAAAACCCTCAAAGATTCATGTATGCAACCAAGGGTTGCGGCCCCTGAAGCCTAGCCACGGCCCTTCCCCAAAATAGAACCAACACCACCCCTGAAGGAGGACACGCGCCGCGGTCCTTGCTTTGGGCGTCGCGGCGCTTGCCTTTGGTCGAGCCTCCTTGGCTCCTTTGCATGCTACGGCCGTAGCACTCTAGAACACAGCCACGGCCCTCCCCTTCGAACCCAGAATTTACACCATTTCAAAGTTTAAAACCTCAGCCACAACCACCCTTAAGCTCCCTACTTCAACACCCAACAAATCCAACACCTTTAACATGACTTAAACAACTTAATTCCACAGAAAACTCAACCCAACACACACTAATCTTCTCTTTTAAATTTCCGAAACTCAAGAGCTATAAACATTCAAACCAGCCATTCAAACCCAATTTAAAACCTCTAAACCATGAGTTGAAACTTACATCTTCTGATGAATCACCTCACCAAGCCAAAGCCAAGCTAAATCTCCAAGTTTCCTCCTTAATTCTGCCTTAAGACATCAAAACAATGTTTGCTTCAAAACTTGACCAAAACCCAGCTAGAACTCATAATTCAACCACAGAAAAGAAGATTAGATGCTTACCTTAATCCCTATTTTAGTTCTTGATTTACTCCTGAGCTAAACCTCCAAATCCTCACCACAAATCTCAGAAATTCCAGCTTGTTTCCCCTTAAGTTTCCTGTGTTTTTCCCTTCCCTTTGTTTTCCTTGAGAGTGAGAGAGAACTGAGGTAAAGTTTTAGTCGATTTTCATTTTTCTAAAGGCTTCCTTATGTCTATCTCACTCATTAAGTTAATCCCGAGGCTCGGGGTGTCGGAACCGTCCTCGAGGCCAAAATGATAAAATCCCCAAATATTCCCGCCTAGACACCCTAACCTCAAATATATCTCCATATATTTATTTTCATGACCCGATAGTCCAAATCGCTACCCGCTATTTAAAAATACCCCCGACTTATCCAAAGTCATATCTTAAGTCCCGTTGTGACTTTTCCCGCTATCTGACCCTAGAATCGTCTCGAGCTGTGCTCTGCGAACCTGTCCACATAATAATGTGGTTCTCACATAAATCATATATTTATTTCATATCACATTAACACATAATATCTTTAATTATCATATAAACATTACTAAACTTATAATTACTCATTTAAATCACAATTATTCCATTAATGCCCTCCTGGCACACTAATCAAGGCCCTTAAGCCTTATTAGCAATTTTGGGTCGTTACAAAAAGACTAGTCATTTGTTCGAGAAGAAGAAGAAGTATTTGCAGAGGAAAGGATTTAAGATCATCGCCATGTGGAATGCAGTGCTGCAGCAGTGGCGTTACCAACAAAGTTGGCTTGAATTTCTTGAGGCAGCGCCGGTATTTTATGCCAAGTTCTTCAAATATTCTCTTCAATTCTAATACTAGATCGGATCTTCGGCTGCTCTTGTCCCCATAGTTCTGAAAATTTATGGTATGAGTAACGTACAGAGCTATTGTCATCTTGTTCACCTCTTGAATATCCTTAACCACCACACTATGACTAGGACGCCAGTGCTGAGGTTTTCTCTCCCGGTACCTTAGGCATTCAAAGATTCAATTTCAATATTTTTTCAGTGGAAAATGGTATGTTATGTCTGTTGTTTTAGCTATTTAATCAAGTGGTATGCTATTCCTATTTCTGTGCATAGTGATTATGATAGAACAAGTTGTCCATTTTTTTTAATGATGTGTGGTAACCGGTTACAACTATAAAAATCAGTTTTATTATTTGAGAGGTGTTGTAGTAATTGGTTACAACTATAAAAATAATTGTTATTTTTTTAAGTAATGTAGCATTATCAAAATATCAATTGAATTGTAATCGGTTACTTAGTGAGATTTGGAAGAAAAAAAATTATATGAAAAAAATAAACTAAATTGATGGTGAAGGTAACTGGTTACAACTAGGTCTGCAAAAAAAATGAAAAAAATCAGAGACAATTGCGATGGTAACCACTTACTTAGCCAGACTTGGAAAAAAATAAGATTAAAACAAAAAATTTAAACTAATCATAATCGTAACTGGTTACAGTGAGGTTTGAAAAAAAATCAAATCTAAAAAAAATAACTAATTGCTATGGTACCTGGTTGCTTAGTCAGGTGTGAAAACAAAATCAAATCTAAACAAAAGAATATAAATTAATCGCTATTGTAACTGGTTACATCTAAGTCTAAAAAAAATCTGATATGAATAAAATGAATCAGACGTCATGGTACCTGGTTACTTAAACAGATTTGGAAAAAAAAACCCAGAAAAATCAAAAATTTTGTTTGCTTGTTTTTTTATTTCTTGTACTTGTATTCTGAATAAATTTTGTAAACCTATCGATATATTTTTTGAGCAAACGTTCTAGTTCTATTTCTTTAAATAATTAATAAACACATAAATATTTATGTTATAACCTTATTTGATGAACGTTTGGCCGCTAAACCTATATCCAATTGATCTAAACATCACAGGGAAGAACCTTTTGACAACTTTTGCCCTTTTCAACCAAAAAAACTAATCAACTAACCTAAGCTTTCATATGTTAAAAGTACCCTAAAATATTCAATTACCTAGCTTCTTATACTACCCTAGTCTACACTAAATAATAGCAATCAACTTTTCTTAAGTACATTTCTTAAATCAAATCAAATATGAAGTTAAGTACCTGGTTACTTAAACAGATTTAGAAAGAAAAAAAAAACCCAGAAAAATCAAATATGAAGTCAAGTACCTAGTTACTTAAACAGATTTAGAAAGAAAAAAAACCCAGAAAAATCAAATATGAAGTTCAAAATCAGATGTGAAAAAGAAGAAAAAGAATAAAACTAGATTTGAAGAAAGAAAAAGAAGAATAAGAAAGACCGAATAAGAAGAAGAAGAAGACGAAAGAAAGAAGAAGAAGAAAAAGAAGAAAGAAAGAAAGAAGAAGAAGAAGAAGAAAAACCAGTTCGTTGTCGTCGTTGGAGGCAGCGGTGGAGGTAGCATCGCCGGAAGAAATCTGAGATGTACACTGAATGGGGGAGGAGAAAGAAAGAAATGAGAAGAGAGAGAGAGATCGTGAGGAGAGAAGAGAAAATAAGAGAATTAAGTTTATGGTAATTTATTTACCATATTTTAAACTTTTTTTCTAAAACTTACCATATTTTGTACAATTATTTTTTTTCCCATAAATTTAGAAACTATATATATTTTTCCCATATTTATGTAAACTTCTCATAAGAAAATTTTAGGATTAATTACATCATTCAATATCATTTTAATTTTATTTACAAATATAACATGTAAATAATTCTTTTCACATATATCCTAATTTATACCTTAAAACAAGTTTTTTTTTCTCTTTCTTCAAATCTATACATTTCTCTTTTCTCTCTCTTCTCCAAAACTTAAAAATAAAATTCTACCCACACCGCTAGTCAGTTGGGCTCAAAAGTAGTACAATCGCGACCTGCTTTTTAAGGTGATCATTTTGATATGTGAGAAGCATATATTTTTTGGTCGTCGCCGGAGAAGATGACTAGAATAAAAAGCAACTTTTTAGTTTCTTTTTTATATTGTATTGACCAAAAAGTAACTAAATTTTAAACTTGATCAAAATTTAATATACTAAAATGTGTATTCTTATTTTACATTTAAAAGATATTATGTTGTATTCTAAACAACTTAAATTTATTTAAAAATATTAGAAGTAACTTTTTTAAAATAGATACTTTAAGATATTGTTTGGTAACTTTTAAATAGAATATAAAAAAATATTGTATAGTATTCTTGTTGTACCCTAAAAATTAGCATGTGTTTAATCACTCAACTAGGGGTACAGTTGACACATGAATATATGGAAAAAGCAGACGAGTAGAATATTTAGCTAGTGATGATGTGAGCAGCTCGAGTTAGGACTTGGCAGCACAACTTTCAAGTAATTGGCATGTCGCCTCTTAGGATTACGGTCCAGTTCGAGACATGTAGTGGTCAGATCCCCTTTAGGACGCTCTAAATATGTTCAGCTCGTGGAAACTTGGTCATGACGCATGCTGAAGGATCCCGAGAGATTTGGAGGCACTCTATACGCTCATTAATGTCCAGGTTGTATTGCACATTTATTGTCCAAGATAACATGAGTATATTATGTTAAATGGGAATCGTATCCCATTTACATAGGCAATCGTATCCCTATGTAAATGGGAAATATCTTTATTAAATGTTTACCATATTTATGCACACGATTACCCAAACCTGTCTAGGAAATTCCACTATAAATATCAAGGATAATGGATAGGAAAGGGGACTGCCTTTTTGTAATACTGAAACTTTGCAGAAATTGTGAGAGAGTAATAATATTGTCTCATGGACCAGGTGGATTTTAACTACTGAACCACGTAAAATCGTGTGTGTAAGAAAGGGTTCATATAAGTTCATTATAGTTTGCAAATAAGCACTAATACTCCTATTAGATTTCTAAATCTACTGTTGGCGAAAAATCGCGTCAACATTTTGGTGCTTTCGTTGAGAGGGAATTAGTGTTTAATGCTTTACAAGTTTCATTCAATGTTCATCATGGTGGTTACTCGATCGATGCATGACAACGAAATGGAACAGCCTGGTGGGAAAGAGGTGCATCATACAGCCATTCCCACTGAAAAGGGCCCAGTGTTCAGCAACGTCCTGGGAAGCAACCGGTGGGCCAAGACGACATTGGGAGTTCAGCGTCACGCCCACTAGATCCTAATCCAGGATATCTAATAGCCATCGAGATGGAGAATGCCCAATTAAGGAGCCATCTCGCTAGGGAAAACAAACAGATTGAGGAGGTCCTGGCTTGGTTACCCCCTCTTGCAACCGATGCTAATGTCAGAAAGAGGCAAAGTGAGTTCCATAAGTCTCACAGGAATAATCGATCCAAACCCAGTCGTTATATCAGGACTGCCACTCCGAGCTCTCTACCTTCAAAGCGAGATCACTAAAGTGCTTAGCCCACTAGTCATCACAGGAACCATCATCTGCATGTGAATCGATCGATCAGAACTGCAACCCCCAGCTTCGTGCCTTTCGCACAGATTCCCAGGAATGCCCATAACAACCCACCAGGGTGAGCTGGGACAAATTCATGGAGACAAAACACCCCAACGAATCCTCCTGCACCCTAGAGAACTCGGGACATCGTGGTAGAACCGAGATGGGTTAATTTAGTTCGTCTTGATAGAATGAGGATAGTGTTGGGATTTTATGCCCTAATTAGAACCCAAATTCTTTGTAATCTCATTTTATTATCAATAAAAGAATAGAAATCATTTTTTGACTTGGTCAATCACTTTGCTCACATGTTTTATTTTCATGATTATTTGTTTAATATAAACTTCTATTAAATCTCGAGCATATAGCTAATTATATTTATAGTGACGTAATCACAATGGAATATAAATATGATTATATGTTCAAAATAAGTTAGTCCTAAGATTAGTCAGTGCACAGGATTTACACTGACTTGCCAATCTACGATATGATCTACTTACACATTGTGGTGTTATGTTCTTTCCAGAACATTAGCAAAGTAGATAAGATCGGATGTATTTGTTTCATCGGACTGGACCGATATTGACAGTTGATAAGATAAGTAAACATACCGTTATTATCTATTTTAGTCATAACATATAGTTTACCATAGGTCAATTCAATCTCAATTCTGAGTGGTTAGTATTCTAACTAATTGTATTATTTGAGTTCTTTGACTCGTTCGTTACCAGCTTACCCTACGGACTAGCACATACTTATATCTTGGGAACTCGGTAGTATAATTGAGTGGGAGTGTTAATCATAGATATGAACATCTATAGCTTCTGATGAAGAAGTGAAACGATGGTTTCCTTTTAGTTTGGTTCAAGGTGTTAAATGATAGAGATCTATTTCACTAATTAAATTAGTTTACTGAAATATCATTTATAAGGAACTATGTGTTTTAAGGATAAAATACAATGTGGAGTAAAACGATATTTTAGTCATATCTCATTGTAGACCGTCTATAAAGGATTGAATGACAATTATGGTTGTAACAATGGATAATTAATAGCGTATCTATATTTGTTATAGAGCGTTCTATGAATTCAAGAGTGCAATTCCGAGTCTATAGTGGAGTCACGAGGAATTAATAAGTTAGTAAATTTATTTGTTAGATTTATGATAACTTAATGGAGCTTGATTGCATAGGCCCATGGTCCCCATTATACCTTAGATAAAATCATCTAGATAGTCTCAATTAATTGATTTAATTATCGATTATAATTATCAAAGTTGACCAGGTCAATTTTGGATAGTTTCACAGAGTTATGTAATTCAGAGAAGAAATGAGAAATTAGGGCAGATTTATTAGTTAAGATAAATTGGTATCTAAATTAACAAATAAGTTTAAATCAAGGTTCAAATTATAAAAAATTAATTTGATAAAGGATTTAAATGATTATTTAATTAATTAAATCAATAGAAAATAATACAGGCCTTGATTTTAAGTCCAATGGGCTTGTAATCAAATGAGAAACTTCACGGGCCTAAAGCCCATCGTAATTTCAACCTAGGGCTTCAAATTAGCTATTATTTTATTGATTTTTAATTAAATTAAATGACCTAATTGAGTCTATAAAAGGAGTGCTTAGAGAGAGTTGAAAACAGTCAAAACATAAGTTTGACAAGTCACAAGTCAAATTTTCTGATAGTTTTAAATTCTTTCTAAACACAAGTTATTTTCTAAGCCTCTTTGTTATTTTCTCTTCTTCTCTCTGTATCTATCTCATGTGTTGAGAATTGCCACACTAGTCTAGGTGATTCTAAGGATACATTGGAAGACTGTGAAGAAATTAGAAGAACAGTTCAGTTTCTTAATAATACTCTGCGACAGAAATGATACAAGAGTTAGAGAAACTGAAGGAATGACTATTTCATTCCGCTGCGTATACTGTAAGTATTCTTATCTTTGTTTCTCTTTGAATTCAATTTTAGAAACATGTTCTAGGTTATCTCATATTAATTTGTTTAATATTAGATCTACATGAAAATAAATAAAGATCATGTATAAGTTTCCCAACAGATAGCCTCACTAATAAGACATCCGCCATCGCCGGTTAGTCATCCTATGCCACAACGCCCACAAAGAGACGTTCCATCTCATGGAAATTGTAATGCCCCAGTTACTCCAAGACCGTTACTACAGACTTTAAATAGTGCTTAACTCGCTAAATGAGTCATTAGGTTATAAACGTGCATCTAGGTGTTATTAACAGGCCACGGTGAAAATCTTGATCAAAAGGAATGGATATATTTTACATTAAAACGTTAAACTATACATGGGCCCATAAAAATGTTTACAAGATTACTTACAATCCAAAAGGGTCATTACAGTATAAAAGTTACAACCCGCCGACCTAAGCGGAAAAAATAGGGTTAAACCCTAGTTCCCTTGAGAAACACCTTAGCCGTGGTGGTCAAGCGGTCGCATATGTACACATTGCCACCTAAGCTCTCCACTCAAGGCTAGGTGAGATTTTTTTTCCTTTTACCTGCACCACATAGCACCCGTGAGAAAACTCATTACTTAATGTATACAATATAAATAAATCATTATGGGGCTTGCAACCCTAATCAAATGGTGACTAATGAGTCACACTCTAGATAGGTGACTAATGAGTCACACTCTGGGGCTCTGCACCCTAAGCCATGTGACGCTTCAATCACCTGAGCTTTTTGGCCCTGGCTCTAAGTAACTAGCCTTTATACTAGACCAGCGCTTTAGTTTTCTTCGACTTATAGGTCAGTCAAGCATTTAATGCTCATGTTGATTAGATCTAATCATTTCAGCCTGCGTTAAACACATTAATGTCGCTCTTGACTCTTAAGCCAATACCATATGACCAGTGCTCAGTACTATTTCCAATCATGATTGATAAGTCAAGACTTCATGACTAGTACTAACATCAATGTCGTTTCTGACTAATAAGTCAGTACCATTCACAAATAAGCAAAGCTGCTAGGCATTTATAATGCAATCAATGTCCATAAATAGAGCACTCAACATGCCTCATCAACAACCATGCATGTCACATACTGGGTGCAGTTTTCTTACCTCTGGTTCAAGCGTGAAATAATAAAAGAACGACCATTGAGAATGATTGGTCCTTAAATCCCTTAGCGGTCACCTAGTCATAACCAAATATGAAATCCCATCAATAAAATGAGTAATAAAAGGTTCATGGTCTAAAACCTCGCTCCCGAGACCTCGAATCGTACTAAAATGGTTAGTAGATTCGATCCCAAGCCTTATTAAGAAATGAAAACCCGTGCTTAAAACTCATCAAAACCCATCCTGGCACAAAAGGGAGGGGCGGGCCGCGACTTGCCCCCTAGGGCCGTGGCGCGCCCCCAAGACAGAGAGCCCCTGTCTGAGGTGCCAAGGGCGGGCCGCGACTTGACCTAGAGGGTTGTAGCGCGCATGCTAGACAGAGCCCAGGGGAGGCTCTGGTATGGATTCAAGTCACAACTTGCATGAACTCGGTCGCGACTTGACCCCACGAACTTAGCTCCCCTACCTATTTCTCAATTCAAACTCAGCCACACCTTCATCAAATCAATCCCAAATGCACCATTAATTAACACCACAACATTACCACCACTCAAACCACAAAACCCAGGTTTAAAAATACTCAAAACATCACCACATATCACTTCTAATATCAAAATCTCAAGCTTACAAACCAACTAAAAAAAACAGAGTAAATATTCAGAATTTCAAGCTGAAGAACCTTACCTAAATTTCGAAATGAACCCCCTTCAGCTGCTGATCACAAGTCTAAACCCTCAAGCCTTAATTCCCCAGTTAAATCCTCAAGTTTAGCTTCAAACTTCTAACCCAAGAGAGAGAGAAAGAGATGATCGAGAGGTGAAGAGAAGGAAGTTCTGTTTTTGCCTTAAGCTCTTACAACTATCCTAACCTTAAGTATATCCCATGTTCAAAAGACCAAAATGCCCCTAGGGCCATTTAAAACCTCTCAATGCTAGCAAGGGTAAAACTGTCATTTCCCTTCTATCTCATTAATCATAATTAACGACCTCCAATTCCCATTACTCCCAATTTTCTCAAATAATTATAAAATCCTATCCCATTACCTGTTTATTCCTGGTAATGTACTAAGCATCAAATTACCCCCAAACTCACCCCGAGCCCAGTAATTAATCTCATTATGACCAAACTGCTAACTTGCATTCTAGGATCGTCTTATGCCGAATAGATCGAACATATCCACATAATGATGTGGTCTTACCCATGAATCACAAACATGCACATAAATATACAATTATGCTCTTACAGGTCAAAATTATGAAAATTTTCTTCTGATAAGAAGTGGGCCCACATGCATGCAATTATCATCATATAATAATATAACTCACATAATCAAGCATATAATCACATAATTGCATATTAAATCAATTATGGCCCTCTTGGCCCCCTAATCCAGGCATTAAGCCACATTAGGGAATTTGGGACATTACAGAAATAGTAGGAGAAATCATCCCCCGTTAGTAGACACTTACGTCCCACGAGCACGTGCTGATAATCCAGGTCCTCCATCTCAGCCGCGAGCTGTAAGTTTCGCAAATGGAAGTTACTAGACGGGGAGCCAGCGTGGAGGCAGGTCTGAGAGCTGATCTGTAAAATATGCACGCAAGTGTACGTGGTCATGTCAAGTAATAAATTCCGGAAGAACGGATATCGTCCCACAGAGACTATTAATTAATTACCAATAATCACTATTTACTTTCTATTTGACAAGTAAAAATTAAGATGAATAGATCTAACTAAAAACACAATTTCAATAGTTGTAAACAAAATAATTAATCAAAGGATGAAAATTAATAATAAACAGACCTAGGGTATAAACTTCATCAACTTTTCATTCTATTAATTTTATTAATCAGTTCTAAATTTCTTTCTTCCTATTCTAATAGCAGGTTAACATAAATCAATTCCTATTCTTTTTCAAGATATAAGATCTCAACCTATATGCAAGTTTTCTACATCTCTGTGATAAACTTAAAGATATAGCAGGCATTAAGCATAGAAACTTAATTACTACACAAGCCATACAGGTACTTTCGTCCAATATGTAACCTATGTCTATATAACGATATCATATTCAATTCTCATCTTTCGAATTTTGAATCAAAATCATAAATCAAGAAAATATTGATTAGTTATTTACCAGCAATAAGCAAAAATTATATAGATTAGAATAAAGAAGAATCAATAGAACATCATAATAGCGTTAAATAGAAATCCAAGCGACCACATTAACCCCTAGATAGAGGTGTTTAGTTCTTATCAGACATGACTAAAACAACAAAATAATTATTCATAAACATAAAATTCAAAGACTTGAAGAAGAAATAAAAAAAAAATATGAAAGTGCAGAAAATCTTGTCTCAGAATCAAATTTAATCTCTAAATTCGTAATTAAAATCTGACCTAACCCTAATTAAACCCTAAATTACGAATTTATACCAAAACAAAAATTCGAATTCCTCTTTTTTCATAGGCGGGCCGCGACTTGGCCTATCTTAGGTCGTAGCCCGTGTCGTTTTTAAGGCACTTCAAAGTTTGGTTCGGTCTTTAGGCACCGTGACCCTCTAACCCCAGGTCGTGGCCCGTGTGTTGATGCACCACCTAGGTTCACCTCTGACTTCTACTAGCGCTGCGACTTATAAGAGCAAGTCGCTGCTCTAATTCCCTTCAGCAACCTTTAGCCTCTGACTTGACTAGAGTCACAACCCATAAGCCCGTGCCACGACTCTAATTCCATTATTTTCAAATTTTAGCCTTTCAACATCCTTCCTTCATCAAAAACTTTTTATAACTCATCCTTAGCGCCATTTTGAGTCAAGCAACCAATGAAAGCTCCTTTTTTTGACCATTTCCTCTTCTTTTCACATTTATATCATGATTCAATGCACCAACCTACAACAAAGATGAAAAAAAGCGTAATCTTGCACAAGACAAACATAAATACTCAAGATTACCACAAAACACATCCTAAAACGACACTAAAATGGAGTTATCAAGAGCAACCTGAGGAATCATCTTAGTTCAACATAAAGGCCTTGTTTCGATCCACATCCTGAACTGTGTGATCATCTGAATTCACAAAGGAGGTATCCAACTCACAATAATGATATGAGATATACTCAACACGAGGGAGGTCCATCTATCATACGCGAGAATGGGAATGTCCCACCTAACCAAGCTCGAACTTGGAGGGAAAAAAACCCATCAAACGCGTAACAATAGGATGGGAGCTGGTGAAAAACTCTCAGCTAACCTAGAGACCAAAAACCCAACCCTTGAGTGACTGGCCTTGATGGAGGAGAAAATGAAGAAGCTCTTATCTGGAAAAGGGAACGATGATTGTGACTCCGATGAGGAGCTCGAACCTTTCACCCCGAACATTGCAACAATTGCATATCCTATTGGCTTCAGGATGTCGAACATGCCAACATTTGATGGAAACACAGTTCCATCCGACCACCTCGGGATGTTCAATACATTGATGATGGCCCACAACGTTGGGTTCGGCCTAAGATGTATTCTGTTCCCCGTGACTCAGATCGAACCTGCCAGACAGTGGTTCAAAAAGTATAAAAAAACATTCGATAAGCTCTTGGAAGAAGTTGTCTTCCGAGTTCAAGAGAGTGTTCCGAGCTTCAAAGGAAACTCGCGTAGAGGCTGACTCATTGGCCATCATAAAACAACAACCTAGTGAGTCCTTGAAAGCATATCTGAGCAGATTCACCAACGTTGCAACAGGAGCTAGAGATGCTGATGATAGCTCCAAGCTCATGTCAATGAGAACAGGAATCCTAGTGGGAGGCGATCTATGGCGAGAGCTCAAATGAAAATGGGTTAAAAGTGTAGATGAGTTTTTGGCTAGACCTTAAGAGTGGATAAACTTGGAGGAGGCGCGATCTGCTGTCACAGGAACCAACCAGGCCCATATTCAGCCTGCTGGAGCGGTGACAGGCGGTGCAGCTGCAGCTCAACCTATTACCCAGAATAACCAAGCGGGAAACAATAAGAGGAAAGGGAATGGTGAGGGCGACCAAAAGGACATAGAGAAAAACAAGTCTGGGGAAAAATTAAAGCCCATTTATGCCACCTACACTAACCTAACGGATACACAGGAACATATTTTCCTGGCAAACTCTAATCGCCTTCCATGGAAGAAACGAGAGCCATTAAGGCATCAGAGGGCGAAGATAGATCCCTCAAAGTTTTGTCGATACCACAATGACATCGGTCATAATACCAATGATTGCCGACAACTAAAGGATGAGATTGAAACTCTCATTCGGGCTGGACTATTAGCCCAGTATGCTCGAAACCAAGTTGCTCCCAATCAATCTACCGGACAGGATTCTCCTCCAGCTCTAGAAACGCCGACAAGTCAGCCAAGGACTCAGATGGATCAAATGAATCAGAACCAAGTCAACCCTCCCTCAATAGTAGGAGGAGATATAACTACTATTAGCGGAGGGCCTCATTTGGCGGGCACGAGCAATGGAGACTAAAAGAGGTATATACAGGAGCTAAAAACTCATAATGTTATGGAATTTATCCCATAGCAACGGTTATCAAAACAACAGCGGTTGGAAAAACAACCAATCACTTTTACGAAGGAGGATGCTTGCCACGTTCAATTCCCACATAATGACCCGCTGATGGTAATCTTGCAGCTTGCTAATCAAAGGGTACGAAAGATATTGGTAAATAATGGAAGCTTAGTAAATGTGATTTTCAGGTCCACCCTAGAAAATATGGGATTATCCATAATTGATCTAAAGGCGACCTCAATGGCATTGTACATATTTTCAAGTAAAGGGACAATGGCCATAGGGACAATCAGACTGGTTGTTATGCTAGGGGATGATGCACGAACTGTTACTAAAATACTTAAGTTCGTTGCAATCGATTGTTCTGCTGCGTATAACACAATTTTGGGACAACCTGCACTGATGGTTTTTGAAGCCATTACCTCAATCTGACACCTGGCAAGGAAGTTCCCCTTAGCCTCAAGGATATGCACAATAAGTGGAGACCAACTCATCGTGTGAGAATGCTACAACATAGCCATGAAGGGAAAATCGCAACCTGAGTAGCAGGCAAAGTCATAGACGAAGAAGGTGAGGAGTCATGGGTAATGGAAGTTACCCATGGGACGAAAGAACATCGAGAAGGAGATAATGAGGTCGCCCAACAGGATGACATTGACCCACGAATAGGCGAAGATAGATTTGAGCTCAAAGCTATGGAGGAGCTTGAGGATATCAGTATCGACCCAAAAACACCTTCAAGAGTTGTAAAAGTTGGGAAAAATTTGGGAGCTGAAAAGAATAACGAGCTGGGAAAATTCTTGAGGAAGAATCTGGACGTTTTCACCTGGTTGCATGAAGATATGGTGGGAATCAGTTCGACTATAATAATGCATACTTTGAACTTGGACAAGAAAGTGCCTGAAAAGTCCCAAAAATGAAGGCTTTTGGGGAGAGTATGGTTGGAAGCATTAGAAGAAGAAGTAACTCACCTACTTAAATGCGGATTTATCAGGGAAGAAAAATACTCGACATGGGTTGCTAACCCCGTTTAGGTCTCGAAGCCAAACGGTAACTGGAGAACTTGCATTGATTTCTTCGACCACAACTAGGCTTGTCCTAAGGACTGTTTCCCATTACCTAGAATTGATCAGTTAGTAGACGCTACCGCTAGTCATGAGCTCATGTCTTTCATGGACGTGTATTATGGATATAACCAGATCGCGATGAACCCTGTAGACCAAGAGCATAACAGCTTCATGACTGAGCATATGTATATTGCTACAAAGTTATAACATTCGGACTAAAGAATGCCTGTGCTACGTACCAACGATTAGTTAACAAAATGTTCGCTAACCAGATCGGGAAAAACATGGAGGTGTATGTCGATGATATGCTCGTTAAATCAAAGATTGCCAGTATGCATGTATTTGACCTTGAAGAATGTTTTGGCATATTAAGGAGGTATGACATGAAGTTAAATCCCCAAAAGTGCACTTTCAGAGTTTCCTCGGGAATTTTTTTGGGGTTTATAGTCAACACAAGGGGGATAGAGGCAAATCCAGAGAAAATCAGATTGTTGTTGGAAATGTCTTCGCCTAGGTCGTGCAAGGAAGTACAAAGTTTAACTGGAAAGGTGGCGGTCCTAAACCGTTTTGTTTCAAAATCCACTAACAAGTGTCTCCCATTTTACAACTTGCTCAGAGGAAACAAGAAGTTTGAGTGCACCGAAGAATGTGAACATGCATTTCATGACCTGAAAGCTCACCTAGATGAACCCCCTGTACTATCAAAACCGACGCCTAGGGAATGTTTGTTTCTATATCTGGTTGTGATGGAAAATGCAGTCAGTGCGGTGTTAGTTCGAGAGGAAAATCAGGCGCAGAAACCAGTGTATTATATAAGTAAAAGACTTCTCGGAGCTGAATCATGCTATTCATTAATAGAAACGCTCACGTTCTGTCTTATTTTGGCTTCAAGGAAGCTCGGACCATATTTTCAATCCCACACTATCCACCGACCAACCCTTAAGGCAGCTTTTGCAAAAACCTGAAACGTCGGGACGTCTACTAAAATGGGCCATCTAACTCAGCTAGTTCGAAATATTAGATATGCCACGCACAACAATCAAGAGTCAATTCCTCATTGGCTTTGTGGCTAAGTGCACAGGTTTTTAGGACGAGTCGATAAGAGAAGCGGTGGAGGAATTATGGAAAATCTTCATTGATGGATCCTCTAATGGAAATAGATTGAGAGCTGGGATAATTTTAATCTCACCTGAAGGGCATCAATTCCATACAACTCTCAGGTTCGAATTTGAAGCATCCAACAATGAAGCCAAATATGAGGCCTTATTGGCAGGGCTAACGGTGGCGAAACAGCTAAAAGCAAAGGAAATTCAATGTTATAGTGATTCCCAGCTCGTAGTCAATCAAATATTGGGAGAATACCAAGCTCGCGGTATCAAGATGACGACCCACTTAGCCAAGGTTAAAGGCGAGTTGTCTGAATTCGACTTTAGCTCTGTTGAACAAGTACCCCGCGAGCAGAATTCCAATGTTGATGCTTTAGCTCGACTTGCTACCACCAAAGAGGCATATACACTAAATGTAGTTTCGGTGGAGTTCTTGGAAAGCTCGAGCATAACAGCAGAAACGAATGAGGTCAGAATGATTGACATAAAATCGACCTGGATGAACCCCATTGTGGAGTATCTCACAACCGGAAAGTTACATGACGATCGAAAGGATGGAAGAAAGCTGCTATATCAAGCTTCGCAATATGTTATGGTTGAAAGGATTCTATATTGACGAGGGCATTCGCTACCTCTCCTACGGTGTGTTCTGCACGAGGAAGCGCATATTATCTTGTAAGAAATACATGAAGGCTTTTACGGAGACCATGCTTGGGGGGCAAAACCTGGCTTTGAAGGTACTGAGACAGGGCTATTTTTGGCCCATGTTGACAAATGACTCAATCTCATATGTGCAGAAATGTGAAAAACACCAACGTTTCACCATAGTTGCCCGAGCTACTCCCATTGAGCTAACCATGATCTCATCCCCTTGGGCTGTTTGCAGTATGGAGAATTGATTTGATTGGTTCTTTGCCAACAAGAAAAGGAGGAGTTTGATATGCTATTGTCGCCATTGATTACTTCACGAAGTGGGTGGAGGCCAAACCTTTGGCAACCATCACCTCTAAGAGAGTCCTCGATTTTGTCGTAAAAAATATCATATGTTGATTTGGGCTCCGAAAAAAGATCGTGGCTGACAACGGAACTCAGTTCGATAGTGATCTATTCACAATTTTTTGTGAAAATATGACATAACCAAGAATTTTTCGTTGGTAGCATACCCGCAGGCTAATGGGCAGGTCGAGGCTGTAAACAAGACCCTAAAGGCGAGCTTAAAGAAGCGATTAGATGAAACCAAGAGACTATGGACCGAGCAGCTTCCGCAGGTACTCCAGGCCTATAAAACCTTACATTGAACCTCCATAGGACATACCCTTTTTTCTCTGACCTTTGGAAGTGAGGCTATGCTCCCAATTAAGGCGCTGGTGACGACCCATAGACAAAAGACCCTTGACCGAGATCAGAACCAGGAGCTACTCAGTGCATCCCTTAATCTAATCGAGGAAAGACGAGAAGCGTCACAACTACAGCTTGCCCATTATTAGTAGAAAATCACTCGTTACTTCAACTCGAAGGTAAAAAGACGCAGG
The DNA here is from genome assembly GCF_963169125.1 of Humulus lupulus. Taxonomy (NCBI): domain Eukaryota; kingdom Viridiplantae; phylum Streptophyta; class Magnoliopsida; order Rosales; family Cannabaceae; genus Humulus; species Humulus lupulus. The sequence goes on along the minus strand of NC_084794.1, from coordinate 156,285,864 downwards.
CTCGGACTAGATGATTTGGTTCTCCAGAGGATTTTTTGGCAAGTAAAGATCCCAAGGACAGTGTGTTAGGGTCAAACTGGGAAGGACTATACCAGCTAGTGGATATCCTGCATGAAGGGACCTTCAAGCTAGCCCGGTTAAGTGGAGAACTAGTTCCACAGATCTGGAATGCCCTACACCTTAAAAAGCACTATCAATAATTTTGTTGTCTTTAATGTTTTTGGAATTATTGTTTATGTAAGGCTTATCTATAAAATCCATTTCATTTTAATAACAATTGGATTATTACGTAATCAATTTTGTCATTTTATTATCGCGGGCTCACTTTAAAAAGCAACCTAGAACATTTATATGTTCTGATTGCTTGGGGGCACATAACCGAAGAGAGCTTCTAAAAGAGTTCAACATATTCGGATGAAATCTGAAACTTAGAGTTTGGAAAAATTGATTATTCAACGAATTTTTAAAGCTCGGATTTTCAAATTCCGAACACAAACTAAGATTGAGAAATTTCTAAAACAAAACCCCTGGATATGACCAGGTCCGAGGCCTGATTCCTAACAGGTACAATGGTATTAAGAGGACTAAAACCCCTGGGTACGACCACGTCCTAAGCCTGATTCCTAACAGGTACAATGCTATTAAGCAGACTAAAACCCCTGGATATGACTAGGTCCTAGGCCTGATGCCTAACATGTATAACGCAATCAGGGGGCAAAATCTTGGATACAACTAAGATTCGACTAAAATTAGTTAGTCAAGCCATCAAAAATCTATCCCGATCTAAAGACAACCCCTAATATTTCGAGTGTACTAGAATCCGAGAATTCACAAACATGATAAAACAATAGACTAAGGGAAACACAAATATATCACAAATTAAATATGTATTAAAAACATATTGTTATCTCGAGGAGGAAAAAACCTTGATCTGAACCTGATGGTGATTATTTTAGTCCTTAGGGACTTAGTTACAAAATATAAAATAAAGAAAAGGAATCATTGAGCTCTGTCGACTTGCTCGGAGGATGTCACTTCCTCGCCATCCCCCTTATCAGCGTCAGAAGCCTCGACGTTCTCAGAGGGTTCCTGTGAGAATCAAATCTTGAATTTTGATAAGATAAGGCTCCCGAAACCCTGACTGCATGAAAGTGAAATTCCCATCCTAGTTGAAAGCCCAGCACCACTAAAGCATCTCCTCCATTGAGTTTGATGACTCTGCAATCTCTAACCTCGCCTTCACGGCCTCCTCCTTGGCTTTGGCCTCAACCTCGCCAAGCTTATTTTTGAGGCCATCATTCTCAGCCTGCAGCTGGTCCAGTCGACGACTCACTTCCACAACCTGATTCTTAGCAATCTGCTCGCCTTCCTGGGAAGCAGTTAAGGTAGCCTTTGCAGACTGCTTGCTCTCCTGGGAGGAAACCAGGGAGGCTTCGGCAGATCGCTCGCTCTCTTGGGTAGCGATCAGGGCGGCTTGGAGCTCATCACTCCTAGCTCGAATCCAAGAAATTCTGCGGAGTTAAGCCAGGATAGACTGCAAAAGGAAAATGAATTCAATGTTAGTAAAAAAGAAAGAAGAAAAGAAAAAGAAATGCTAGAAGAATGAAAGGGGCTCACAATGAGGTTCATTCCCATAGCGGACTCGAGAACATCTTCAGGGGTACTGTAACGACCCAAATTTACTAATAAGGCTTAAGGGCCTTGATTAGTGTGCCGGGAGGGCATAACTGGATTATATGTGATTTAATGATTAAAAGCATGTTATATGATTATTTGAATATCTGTGATGCATGACTATGTGTATTAGTATGCATGTAGGCCCTGATTAGGTTAGAAGGGCATATTTGTAATTTTGGCCCATTGAGGGCATAAATGTATATAACTGTGATAAATTGTTGAGACCACATTATTATGTGGATATATTTGTAATCTGTGACTCGAGGCGATCCTAGTGAGCGGTTTAGCGAAAAAGTCACGGCGGGGATTTATACTCGGCTCGGGGTGAGCTTGGGGGTATTTATGGGAATTTAGAGAATATATTGGAGTCTGTTTTGATATTGAGGAATATAATCGGTGATTAGTTAGGTGTTGGGAAGTAAGCGGTAAATATTAGAGACATTTGAGGAATTAGCGGGAATTGGGTGTAATGACCAAAATGCCCTTAAGAGGATTAAAAGCTTAGTTTTAAATGGGAGGGCAAATTGGTCATTTGAGTTAAAAGCAGGGATAAGTATTATTAAGCTTTATACCTTAGTGGAATGTGTAGAAGGCAGTAGAGGTCTGAAAAAGGATTGAGACAAAAGAAAAGAAGGAGAAAAGAAAGAAGGGAAAACAGGGCACTACTCTTGTACGGTTTGGGGTTTCTTCTTCAATCCTTGGGGTCTTTTGGAGCTAAAATTCAGAGGATCTCTTGGCTAAGGCTTAGCACTTGAGACCTTGATCAAGTTTGAGAATTCAGCAGGGGTTAGGCATCCGATTAAGGTAAGGTTTTGAGGTTGTAACTCAGTTTTTGGTTCTTAGTGTTAATATGGATTTTGAGCTGAGTTTTGGTGGGAATTCTAGGGAATTGAGGCTAAAGTTTTGAGGAGTGAAAGCTAAGGAAGAGTGGAGGATATCCTAAGGTTGAACTTCTCTGTTGAAGGTAAGAAGCTCTGAACTTGGTCACTTGGATCTGTGGTTTCAGTTGTTTTTCTTGTTGAGTTTTTGAGCTCTAAGTTCAGCTATTGTGATTTCTTTGATTTGGGGTGCATGTGATTGGGTTTTGTATGGTTGGGATTTATGGGGTGAGATATAGATGTTGGTAGGTTTGTTTTGGAGTTTGGTTAAGGTTTGGAAGGATTTTGGAAGGTTTTGGCTCGAGGAAGTTCGAAGAGGAGAAGTCTGGGTATTGCCTGGCTGTGACTAGCACTGTAGTGCTAGCCTTAGGGCGCTACAACGCTAGGCTTGGGTGTCTGGGAGCCTGATGGCTCTGTTTGTAGCGCTGTAGTGCCCACTTTAGGGCGCTGTAGTGCCCACTTTAGGGCGCTGTAGCGCTACCCTATTCCCAGAAATGGATTTTTGGGTTATTTCTTAGGGTTTTTGCCCGGGGGCTCAGGGTTTGATTCCACCACCCCGTTTGGTGGAATTAGGGATTCCCGAGGGCTCGGGATTGGTCCCGAGGCTAGGTTTTGGAGTTGAATTTTGGAGTTGGTTCTAAATTGTGACTGTGACTAGGTGTACGCTAGGGCTCAGACGAGATCGTGCTTCAAAATCGAATTGAACAAAGCTATCAGAATCTAAAGGTAAGAAAACTGCACCCGGTTATGTGCTTGTGTTGGGACTAAGAGCTCCCTATATCTGTATGATGTCAAAGATGGTATTATGTCATGGTACATGTGATAAACGACCTTAGAGTGCCGTAAATAATACTTGCGCACAGGGCGTGGCTCGACCACTGGTAGCTAAGGACAGCTTATTCACTGAGCTCGGTTTAAGCGGGCCGGAGTCAGTGGGATTAATAGAGGGTGCGACCTAAGGGCGTTAACCCTGGTTACCATCTGTGAATTGATTATTGATATGAAATGATGTACTTGGTATGCTGAATACTTGATTAACATGAATATTTGGAATGTTGAGTATATGATTAGACTGAATGAGTTATCTGGTTGTTTGCTTGATGATTATGCTCTGTTATTGTGTTTTCTTGCTGGGCCTTGGCTCACGGGTGCTACGTTGTGCAGGTAAAGGCAAAGTGAACCAGTCCTGAGATGGAGAGCTTTGGGGCTGAATGTACATAGTCAGCCGATCGACTGCCACGGCCGAGGAGTTGTATAGGACGAGAAAAGCCTAATTGTCTATTTTGCCTTAGAGTGGCTAGTAACTGTATTTTAATCCTGAAATTTTGTAAATTGTCTTTTAACTTTACTACTTCTAGGATCCCATGTAAAGAAAATGTTTGATTATAAGAAACGAACCTTTTGAGACCAAAATCTTTTAACCCTAGTTCAACTGTAGTTTCAGTAACACGTTTCTAACTAAATGACTTGATTAGCAAGTCTTGCACCTTTATAAACACACAGTGTAACGGTCTTAGCTATCCAGGGCATTACAAGTACGCTCCTCCATGGCCCTTAGATCCTTGACATTGGCTCTATATGCATGGCTCACCATATGGCTCGCCATCCCGTATACAGTCCCCCAAAATGCTTCGGGGATCCTTGCCAACTCAAGTGGCTTTACTGGGATCTGAACAGTTAGGTTCTGAGTGGAGGGAGCTTTTCTTTGGATCACTAGAGGAACCGAAGGAGGTACATGTTGAGGGAGAGGAGGAGAGCCCTCGAGAACTGTGACTATTGTTACCGAAGTTGGGGGTTGAGTCTGTTATTGCTACTCCCGGGTGGAGCTGGCACCTTTGTCTTTGACAGGAGACCTGGTGGAAGTTTCAATCTTGGAAATGTATTTCTTTGGCACCCTGTGCCTTTTCACCATGGGCCCAACTTCGACCCCGCCAGCCTTGAAGGCACCCCTTAAACCTGAGGCGTCTGACAAATCCATCTCTTCACCTAAAAAGGAACGAGCAGAAGATTCAGATACATTGGATAGTTAGTCAAAGTAATGCAAATACAAGAATAGAAAAAGAACCCTACCCTCCGAGCTAGGGGAGGAATCTACTACGATCATCTCGGGGTTATGAACCGGACTAGGTATAACCTCTAACTCCTGAACTACCAGAGGTGGGGGAGAGTCTAGTTATTACATCCTTGGTCCTAAGGGGTTCAGGTTCTTCTTCCAAGCTAGGCTTAACTACCAGAGAATGCATTCTAGGAGAGCTAAGGGGAGTGGTCCTAGGAGACCCCAAGGAGGATATGGTCCTAGGAGACCCCAAGGGAGTGGTCTTAAGAGACCCCAAGGAGGATGTGGTCCTAGGAGACCCCAAGGGTGTGTTTGAGGTAAGCCTCCCAAGATTTCCTAAGTGTTGGCTCGAACGTGTCCAAGGTAAATAGCTAAGGAGGAAGAGTCCCATGCAAGTCAAGAATAGGGACTTAGATTTTGCCAAGGAGAGCCTACACAATGTCCGATCAGACATGCTTGGGAGATGCTAAAGGAGAATGCTTTGAACTTGTCCAAGGTAAGGTGCCAAGGAGGTTGCCTCGGACCACCTTGGTCCGAGGAGAAGCCAAGGAGATTGGTTCAAGGAGGAACATGGCATGCTAGAGGAGAGTGCCATGTTAGAGGAGAGAAGTGCAAGTCCTACCACCATGCATGTTCAACCCACAAAAACATATCCTACCACCATGCATGTCCTACCACCATGCACGTCCGACCAACACTTGCATGAGTGGTCAGTAGGAGGTGGATCAACTAGCTAGAGGAGACTAAGTCAAGATTCCCAGAGACAGCTTCAACAACATACGCGGGAATCTCTCATTCTTCCCACAAATGGGGGGTTTGTTACATTTCGAATTTTGAATGTTTCTTTGTAATATAAATATAAGATGAATAATAAAATATCCCTATCGTAAGGGGATATCAGTTGAAGATCCCAAGCCTATAAATAGAGAGCTTATGGGATGAGAGAGGGCTTCTTCTGCTTCTTCTTTCTAGAGAGAGAAAATTGGGACTGTGTGTTCGAGAGAGAGAAAATTGGGTCTGAGTATTCTAGAGAGAGAATTCTTGTATTTTTGCCATCAGTACTGAAGAAACTCAGTTGGCTCAGTCCATCTGATCTTGAGTACAAATATATAAATGACAACTCTAAGTGGATTAGGCTATTACCGACAATCGGGGCTGAACCACTATAAAAATCTCTTATGTGTTCTTTATTTTCTTTTTTAAACCGTCTGTGTCGTTTTTATTTCTCTTGAAGGCTTGTCGTTATTGACGTTCTCACGTCGTTGGCTAAAAAACGCAGTCAACATAAACATTTACTAACAAGATGCCATATTTTTTTGAAGGATGCCCATTTTAGAATTAAAACTGAGAGGAGATTTGGGAGTAAAGTGCAATAATGGAATAAGACTAGTGTTATAAGTGAGATTAAGTCAGTAATAACTCCAAGACAAAAATCGATGTTTTGAAGAACATCATTTGGTCATTTCTTTGATTTGCCTGATATTACATTTTAGGCTTAGTTATTTCACAGTAAATGGCTGAGTTGAAAAAGTTTGTGTTTGGGAAAGTTTTGTGGCAACACACTAGGTGTGTCATGCGATCAGTCTGAAAGATAGGAATGCCATTTACAATTATGTCCCTATGAAAGCAGATGGGTAACTTGATAACCATAGTTAAGTGTTATGGTTTCCCTATTGCTTTCCTTATATGGATTTATGAGATCATTCCTTCTTGTTCTCAATCTTTATGTGAGAGGGTTAATTCCTTGTTTCCAAGGATTTTGGATTGGACAAGCAAGGGAAGTGTGTCGTACCAGTATTTGGTTGATATATTGTTTTTGGAGGAAGAAGTAACACTTTCATTTTAGTTTTTTTTCCTTGTATTCTTTTTTATTATTTTGGTATTTTATTTGGGTAACTGGTTACCTATTACAACTCTTGTTGCAGTTTGTTTAATTTTTGTTTTTATTCTTGCAGTATGATGTTAATGTCATGATACCTACCAATGAAGAAATAAAACTGCCTATTTTGAGAGGGTTGTATTTTGACATTATATTTTTGCCAACAAATCCACTTGTTGATGATGACAGTCCATCAGATATTCGTGAGGACCTTATTGCCATTGAATCAAAATTGATTGAAGTGCAAGATTCCCAAAAGTGTATAATGCTTGAAATTTCTAAATTGAAGAAATCTTTTGCAGCTGATTTTGCAACTTTCATAGCTTTTTTAGGTGATATTAAGGCATTTATGCCTGCTGGTAATGATAATGGGGGTGCAGAGTGTGAAGATCCTGTGCATGCTAACACTTTTTATGAGGTAACTAGTTACTATTGTCTGTGTGTTTTTACTTTATTAGTTTTGTTTTGTTTCTCATATTTTAATTTGTTGTTGTTTGTATTTTTAGGATTATTTTGATGGCCATTTTTCAGGACGTTACCAAGATGTTAATATTGGTGAGGAGTTAAGGGCTGACTTGGAGCATTCTGTTTAGATTGCCTCACAATTTGTTACTCCTGCTAAGGTATTTTTTTTAACATGTATTGTTTAAGCAATTTCTTTTTCTTTTCCTTGTTTTGTTGTTTGTAATAAAGTATTGGTTCTTTATTTAATTTTTCTAGAAGAAAATTAAAGATGACTCGAATGTATGCTCAAGTCCTTGAACTCCCACATTTTATGTCTCTAAAGAAATGTGAAGAGTTATTAATGAATTAGTTGAGAGACCACTTAAAGACAGTAGTTGTTTGGAGGATAAAAGTAAGTGGTCGATTGTGGCGTATGATGATGCACAAGTTGTTGATTGTAAGCTGATTTTGGGAAGGAAAAGGTAAGCGAAGTCGAGTGTTGTAGTAAAGTCTCCTTTCCAAACGAAGTTTGGATCTTCTGAAGACGAAGTGAAACAAAAAAGAAATAGGACCATATTGGATAATATATGTCCCTTTTCCAATGAACTTGGGCATAATCACACTAAAGAACAACTTTCCGAGTTTCACTATTGGATTCATCGTGATTTGAAGAAAAGGAACAAGTATGTATAACTATTACTTATTTTGTAACATTTTTTTCTGTCAAATATGTTTTCTTAGTTACTTAACCTTTTATTTTGTTTTTTATGTATTATATATGTTCAAGAAATATGATGATAATATGGTGGACCCACCAATTAACTTCACTTTCATCTTTATTGCTGAGAAGACATGGTTCCACAACCTTTATTACTCTGGGCAATTCCTTGATACATCAGTGAGTTTCTTCTTTTATTTATTTTTTCATGTAGGATCTCTTTTTTTTTTTTTTTTTTTTTTTTTAAAGTATAGTGATCTAGTTCAATTTATATATTATAATGTTATTGGGTAACCAGTTACCGAAATATTTGTTATGTTGTAATGCATTGGGTAACTGGCTACCCAAGCTGTGTAACTATGTTGTGTTGTTGATGGTAACCAGTTACCCATGAGTTTAAATATGTTAAGTTGTAATAGTTGATTGGTTACTTGATATATTATCTTATAGGCATGTATTTTTATTTTATTTTGCAACATATTGATGTGATGATGTATTACTTGAGAAGAAATGTTAAGCTGTGTAAAGGTTGAAGAGGAGAGTATCTGCCACTGACAATTGTTTTGAGCAAAACATAGTTTTTATGTATGAAGATTTAAAAAAAAAAACAGGTAGTGGTGCATTTAAAGTAGATGATAATTGTGTTGCTTTGAAGATAATGAGGGGGAATCCATGTTTTGTGCCACTCATTGGAATTTGCTTGATGATGTTGTTATGCCTGTTAATGTGAAGGCTCCTATGCACTGGATTGTGTTACACTTTGATACACAAAAGAGATCACTTAAGGTGTATGGTTCAATGTCTGGGGCAAGGCATGAGAATCTGACTTTACATGTGGTTGAAGTATTTGCTATTTCGATTTCTCTTTTGTTGGAGAAGATTGGTTTCTATGATCGCCAAGATATAAATATTGATGTTAGTCCTTATGATGTGTCAGAGAATGATGCTTTGAAGTTGACTATTGCTAGAGACATTCCTCAACAGATTGATTGGTTAGTTTTTTCGTTTGACTTTAGTTTTTTTTTTTCTGATTTTGTTACATGTTCTTAGTTTTTTGTGTGTTTCCAATATGCAGTGATTGTGGGGTATTTTCTACTTATTTTGCTGAGCAAATAATCCTTGGAAAAGAGAATGAGATGCGTAAAAAAATTGATGTTTGTCTCCTTCACCAAGATATTGCAATCAGCCTGTACTTTCATGGCAAGAAGAAAGAACTTGAGGTCTACTTAACTAGTGATGAGTTTAGTGAAAGACTTTTGGAGAGGAGACTTAAAATTATAAGATTGTTGCATAGGCTTTAGTGATGTTATGCTTTTTTTTATTTTTTATTTTGCTATAAAAATTATTAAATGATGAACAATTTCTAGTTTTACAGTTAACTATGTTAAATTTTTGTTTATGTAAAACATTGGGATACTTAAGATTAGCTTTTGTTAGTTCATTTGTTGTTTTATTTTTATTTTTGTGTTCCTTTTTTTAATTCAATTATTAATATATATTGTATATAACACTTAAAAAAATCTAGCTAGTTTTCAGTCTGTTATGTATTTTCTTTTCTCAAATTTATAGAATTATTTGAGGGTAACTAGCTACCCATATGAGTTGTTTTGCTAATTTACCAGGGGTAATTGGGGCAGAAATGATTTAATGGTAACTAGATACCCAAGCTGCTGTTTTGCTAATATACCGAGGGTAACTGGTTACTTAAGTGTTTGATTTTTTTTAGGTTTGTTTTGTTAATGTAAGGTAACCAATGTATTTAGTTAATATTATATCTCAAGAAGGGCTTTAAAATGCAGCAGATTTAGGCCAACAAAAAATGTGGCTATTTCAATTTTTTATCATTCTCATGTGTGTGTTTTGCTTTATTTTTTTTTTCCCTTTTTTATGTTGAGATTTGTTAAAGCAAAGTAACTTTGATATTCTATATAGAGAGTGTGTGAGAGAAGAAAGTAAATGTTTCAATAATTTTGGCTCTAGATTGTTATGGTGGTTAATTTTTATTTTAATTTATTTTGTATTGTATTGTTATATCTGGGTAACCAATTACTTATATTGTTGTTTTGCTGGTATATTTTGGTAACTTTCTTGTTTGATCCCTTTTCTTTTTTGGGGTAACCAGTTACTTTCTTGCTAGTATCTTATGTTGATTGTGGCATAGATAAGTAACAAGAAAAAGAAAAACTCAAGAATTTAGTCTAAGAGGAATTTATAACTTTCTGTAATCAATCAATGTATTTAAATTTGAAACAGACTTATTAAAATACTCAATAATACCTAATGAATATGAAAGTCACTCCTTTAATCAATAATGTCATGATAGTTTTATTTCGCTGTAAAGTATGAAGCTATGTCTTTTGCTTTTTCTGCTTGTTTGACTTCTCAATTGGAGGATTCCTGCAAGTCTTCCTATTATGTCCTGGTTGCCCACATTTCACACAGTTGATTATTACTTTTGATTCCCCTCTTGATCTTATTCTTTTCTTTCTTGGTCTTCTAGCAAGGATTGTTGCCTTTGGAGGCACCACCACTATGTCCAAGTGTTGTGGGAGATTCCATTCAAATTTATAAGGCAAAGGATGAACATTTTCTTGATACACTGCTTTTAATGTTTCTATTTTGTAGAACTTTGCACAGTAATCATAGATTCTCAAGTTTCTCTTTGCAATTACAGCTATTGCATGTCCACAAGGCATTTCATCTTCTTGAAACCTATTGCAAGTACATGTTATATTTTTTATATTTATTGTGAAATTGACCCATTTTTCATCATGAACTTGGTATTCTATTGGGTTGAAAGGAAAGACCTAAAAATATTTTTGTCATGAAATAGAATCAAATAATAAACATTTAAACTAAAATTAACATTGAGGTAACTAGTTACCCTTCTATGTAACTTAATGTTTTTTTGTTGCTGTTATGGAAGGTAACTGGTTACCATCCACTGACAGATTAAAAAATAGTAAGAAAAAGTTCAGTTGCACCTAATACTTCATTTTTGAAACATTGTCATGCATCAACTCATTTTCTGTTGTTGTAGAGACTTTTGTGCATGTTCCATTTGCATTATTTGAGTTGGTCCAAAGCCCATTTTTTAACCAAGTTTCTAAGGCATTCTACCAAGATATTAATGGGGAGACCTCTTCCACTTTTTAGTGCAACATTGAGTGATTCTGCGATGTTGGATGTCATCATGATGTATATTTTTGTTGGCGAGTATGATCTTGCCCATATTTCATAGACAACCTACTCTAAGTAGGGTCTAATGCATCTGTCAAGTCTATCAAGACCTTTCATGAAATGTTCACATTCTATTTTTGTGTATGCCTTTCCTACTGCAATAAAATTCATTTGTTGCTCTTCTCCATGGCTTCCATACTTGCTTTTCAAATTATTGAGCAAGTGAAACATGCAAGCTCCATGGAAAGCATTTGGGTACACCATATGTACTGCATTGTCTATGCTCTTGTGTCTATCCAAAACAATAACCAATCTTGTGGAATTTAAATATTGAAAAATAAAAACAAAAATTAGATATTATTCATTTTTTTTAGTTCTGGTGAAGGTAATCAGTTACTTTACTCATATATTGAAAAAACATAGCATATATGTGTATATCTGGTTTGGGCAATCAATACATTTTTCTATGTAAACAAGAATATTTAATTTGAAGCTATCATACATTCGGGTTCTCCATAGGTGTCTCTTAGCTTGGAGAAGAACCAAATCCATGAATTATCATTTTCAGAGTTTGCTATTCCAAAAGCCAATACAAAAATATTGTGGTTTGAATATAATGTTGATGCTGAAAATAAGGTACCACCATGTGCATTTTTCAGGAAAGTTCCATCAACAAAAATTATAGGTCTCAAGTACTTCCAACCCTTGATTGAGTTAGAGAAAGCTATGTATAGGTATTTGAATCTATCTTCTTTGTATGGGAGTAGGTGTGTTATTGTTTCTGGATTTTCTTACTTCAATATGTGAAGATACACTGACAACTTTTGATATGAATCATTGGGGTTCCCTCTTACTAGTTGCAAAGCTTTCTCTCTAAATATATCCATTCTTTTGTGTATCCCATGGGCACTCCGAATTCATCATTCGTGTCATTCATAATGTCATTCGGAGTGTAATTTCTTTTTATTGATTTGTATTTGTTCTTTAATAATTCACCAATTACAATGCTTTTTGCTTGCCTATGGTCCTCAATAACAATTTCAATAGAGCAAGTGTGTTTTGAAATGCATCTTTTGTACCTTGAATAAATCTTGGTCTCTGTACTTAGATGCTCTCACAAACTAGCTGCATGTGTTATCTACACAGGTAACCAGGCACTCTCTCGGTTTTGATCTTTTTGTTTTGAATTGGAAGTTATGTAGCATGACATAGTAGCTAAGAACTAATTTGATTGTGTTCTAGTCCTTGTAAATTTTCCCTTGCTCTATTGTGTTGACTCTGTGATCAGATATTACTATTTTGATTTCCTCAAACTTCTTTTTCCTTTTTGTATTGTCTTCAATTATGAAATCTGCTACTTATTTAGGAAGATGAGGTATGTATGGCACATTGATTCCCTCATTGTTTGTGCTTGGCATTCCTTCTTCAAGTAACATTTGTTCATTGATGGAAGCTTGGTTGGCCTGCATTAATAATGTCCCCACCCACCTCCATTTTTTCTGTTGTAGCTAGCTGATTTGCTAGTAGAAGAAAGTTATTTTCATTGCATGATTCTTGAACTATAGTGATACACAATGGTAAGTTTGTTATGATTGCAACATCTTTTTTCCTTATTTCTATGTAGAACAACATTGAGTTGTCTGTTTCCAACTTCATTGGTGCTGTTCCTTTGGCTACTTGATAAGAAACTTCAGTAGTTGCCCTTGTATTCTTTATCTTTTTTTTTTTTTATCAAATTCACCAAATTTTCAAGAGAACAATTTGGTGCAATTGATATTTTAGTCATTGTATACCCTTGGTACTCATTGTTTTGATTCCACTTGCCTCCCAATTAAACCAAAGAAGTAGTATGTAACGACCCAAAATTACTAAGAAGGCTTAAGGGCCTTAATTAGTATGCCGAGAGGGTATTGGAGGTTAGTGATTATGTGATATGCATGATCCTATGATTATATGGATATGTGAAATGCATGTTTATGAGTGCTAGATAAGCATGCAGGCCCTATTTAGCTTGTAAGGGAATAATTGTAATTTTGGCCCGTTGGGGCATAAATGTGATAAACTGTTGAGACCACATTATTATGTGGATATATTTATGCTTGCAGCATTTGGCACGAGGCAATCCTAGGGAGCAAGTAGCAGGATAGTCACAACGGGACCCGATACTTGACTCGGGGTGAGTCAAGGGGTATTAGACAGTTATTTGGGTTATGGAAATAAATAATTGGAGATATATTTGAGGTTAGGAAGCCTAGGTGGGAATACTGGGAAAATTTACCATTTTTCCCTAGGGGACGTTTTTGGTACCCCGAGCCTAGGGACTAACTTTAGTAACTAAGGATAGATAAAACAAAGTTAGGAAAACAGTAGAAACACCTAAACTGGCCCTTCCCTCTTCTCTCTCTCTCAAGGAAATAAGTGAAATCAAGGGAGTTTTGATTGGAAACTCAGAGATTGGAGTTGGAACTTTGGGGATTGGCTCAGTGTTAGCTAAGGGATTCAATCAAGAATTGAGGTAACTCTTGAATCACTTTCTTGGTCATTGAATTATGTAGATTTGGGTTGAGTTCTAAGTGTTTTGGATTCTTGATTTTGATGATTAAATTGGGGCTAAGGCTTGGGAATTAACTCAACAACTAGTTGGTGGACTTGCTCTTCAGTAAAGGTAAGCCTTTAATAATGGTTTAGCATCAGGGATTTGGGAATTATTGCCTGTTTTAAGGAGTTTTTGAGCTTATGGGTTTCAAGATTAAAGTGTTATATTAGTGAGTTTCTAAGTTAGGTTTCTGCTGGGGTTTTCGGCTGAAACCATGTTAGAATGTTTGTGATAATTGAATTGTATCATTAGGATGATTTTGGACGGATTTGAGTGAGGTTTGAGTGTTAAAAATGGTGGTTTTTCTGGGTTCAGAAGGGTCGGGCCGTGGCTCAGCTCTTGGTGTGCTGCGACCCTTTGAAGTAGATAGAGCTGGGGAAGAAGGGCGGGCCGCGGCATGGGGAGTGCTGGGCTGCGGCCCGTGTCTGGTTTTTGGTGAGGCTGAGCCTCTGGTCAGGGGCAAGCCGCGGCATAGGAAGCTTAGGCCGCGGCTCTTAAGGGCATTCTTGGTCTTTTGGAGGTTTAAGGTGCGGGGACTCAACCTAGGGTGCTCAGGATCGATTCCACTACCGTGCTTGGTGGAATTGGATGTCCCGAAGGCTAGACTTGATCTGGAAACCCTTATTCATTTATTATTGATGGAATCCTTTATCGTGGTTGTGACTAGGTGTACGCTTGGGCTCGGGGCAGGATCGTGCTTGGGGGTCGTCTTTCTTAATCAAAGCACTTGGAATTAAAGGTAAGAAAACTGCACCCGTTTATGTGGATAGGTTGGGACTGGGTGTTCCCTATATTCATTTGCACTATTATATGATTGTGATAAACAATATGAGTATGTTGGGACTAAGAGTTCCCTATAAATGTATGAATGTCATGAGGTGGTATTATGCCATTGGGACATGTGATAAACGACCTAAGAGTGCCGGAATCAATACTTGCACACAGGACGCGGCTCAGCCACTAGTAGCTGAGGACAACTTATTAATCACTGAGCTCGGTTAAGCTGGCCAGAGTCAGTGGATATAAAACTGGGGGCGACCTAAGTGAGCCGAAGACAGTGGGTTAAATAGAGGGTGCGACCTATGGGCACCGACCCTGAATATTGTTTAATGGATGCGATATACTGCTGGTTATGAACGTGATTATTGTTGTTAATCTAATGGATATGATATGTTGATTATCTGAATGACAAATTGTTAATTTATCGATTGTTATCACTGAATAGGTGAATGTTATGATTTGCTGAATACTTGGTTATACTTTGTAGAATAATTGGTTATTGGTATTGATCATGCTATGATATTGTCTTTTCTTGCCGGGCCTCGGCTCACGAGTGCTACGTGGTGCAGGTAAAGGCAAGGGTAAAATGAATTGACCATGGGTTGAAGTGTAGGGTGTGAATGCCGTAGGGAAAGAGATGCAAATGACAGTATTTCTATTGGTGGAATTTAGTAAGGACAGATCCTTGGTAATTGAAGTGGAAAAAAACTCCGGACAGTTCTATGGCTCCTGGTTTTTGCAAGAAGGGGTCTGATTTACAAGATAGCCGCCAAGACAGTGATGGGAACCAGTGGGGTTATTTATTATGCACCAGAGGCCAGGGACACCACCTGGAAAGATGTTAGGTGTGGACATGACTTCTACATGGAATGATTCGATATGTTAGGATGGATTGCCCATGATTAGGGAATGGAAGACTAGAATGCCTTATTACATTAGAAGCCCGAGGCTAGTTCCTTGGAGATGATCAGTTGAATGGATAGTTCACGTTTTTGGCTATATAACGAGCTGGAAGAGTTCGAGTTTAAGAATGTCCCAGGAAAGGTTCAGACATAAAGAATATGCCTCAGGGGTAATATATGAGGGACTGTAGATATTAGTATTTTTTGAGGAGGAATTAGAAATTTCTGGAAGAGGAATTGGAATACAAGTAATAAAGAGATTCCTAGTGAGAGCAACATAGCTCGTCATATGGGAACCTTGACATGAGTCAGGATGATAATTAATTTGTTAAGAGACGGATATCACTTGGAGTACTTTAATTGGATTGAATGGAAACTAAGCTGACCACTAGGGATTCAGATGGGTATACAAGGAAGGATTGGGTACGCTTCAGGATTGTGCTACGGGTAGGTTCAGTATCAGGGACATTATGGAAGATGGTAATGGTTTGACAGAAAGAAGTACTGAAGCAGTCGAAGAAGTTTGACCTCGGGGTGGTTCGGACAGAGCAACATATTGTGGGAATTGTTGGCATCGTCTGTTAAGGATGAAGAGTTTAATGCCCGGTTACAAGACAGGACAATGTCTTCAGGAATTGATCTACGATCTGGTTATTACCAGCTGGGGATCAAGGAAAGAGACATTTCAGGAATTACTACTTGTACCAAGTAGGGTGTGATGAATTGGTAACAAAGGTTCTTAACTAATTCAAGCTTCAGCAATACAGGTAAGATCTACAAGCAAAAAATATAGGAACAGTGTGAACAAGTCACCTTCAGGTTTATTGGCGATATGTTGGACTACTCTCCAGTTAGAAGTGGGATGCGAACGACTACTACGCTGATGATGTTAATACTAAACAAGCAGGGTCACAGGTAAGGCTCCAGGAAGTGTCAATTTCGATCTCGCTAGGGGTATTCAAGATAATGATACAAGAAGAGAAGGGGTCAGGTATGAAGAAATTTGATTTGAAGCCACAGAGAAGCTACTGAAGAACGTCTGAAGGATAGGGAGCACAACAAGGTCGGTAAATGCGTCATCTACTACGTAAGTATCTTCGCAGGCAGCTACACCATAGATTAGAAGGATAGTAAAACTTGAAGTTAGACTGAATGGATAGTGTCAGATCAGAAGTTCAGAAGATAGAGTGAGAATTGATTAGCGCTTGGTAATGTAGGATTATGCGTGTTATGGATGAATACAGAAGGGTAGCATGAAGGACCTAATTTTTGATAAAGATATGAAACTGTGAGGGGTACATCACAGGTTGGAGCACGTCTAGGCTCAGTCTGACGAGAGGATGGATCGAGCCTCACGGGAGGTAAAAGAATGGGAACATGGTCGCTATACATAGAACGTTAAGTTGGCATTGTATGCACAGCATAAGGTATTTGAGCGTTCAATCATTAGTAAGAAAGATAACCTTGGGACCAAGATTTAGTGAAACATAATGGGTGGATGGTTAATGTTAGAAGTCCTCGACTGTATGAGGAGGGAATTTAATTGGAGGAAGATCTCTTACTTGGGAGGTGTATGTCACTTGAATAGAACGCCACAGACTATAGTGGAACGAACAAGATAGGGATTGAGATTGGTATAGCATCAGTATGTGGTGATGAATGGATACGTATTCCTTTGGACAATAGAATCCAGAGTGATGGTTTTGTTGAGACGGGGAAGAACCCTATGAGTGTAATGCGAGTTAAGGTACAAGGATCAGATGAGTGGTCCGATGGGAATTTGGCGTGGAGATGAGAATTCTAAATGGATATCATTCCACCTTCTAGGGTATATTGCACCGGGAGGTTTAAATGGGTGACAAAATTTAATATACTTGGATATTGGAAGGTAAAGTGATAAAAGGATTGGGCCACATTAGACCATAAGCAAGGTGATTGGACAGGGAAGGTTATAACTCAGCTGAATGAGTTAATGCAATTTGGTTCGTGTGAACTAGTAATAGGGCAGAGCATTGATAATGCTGAGTTGAAACCCTATGGTTTTTCCAAGTTTCGGAAAGGAACTAGAAAACGAAGAAAATAGATTGGGAACCTGGAGTTATTGGTTGATTGCAGATGGAATAACAATCTGAAGACTTAACAGTTATTTTAAGGGATTAAGCATTGAGTGTGCGAATATTTGAGATATTAAGGAAAGTGTAATCCTTGATGAAGTAGTCACAATGATGAATGCTGGAGTACAACTAAGGTGACACAGCATAGGACATGGTAAGATAAAAAGCAAGGAGTACTATGCTAAGTAAAGAAATGAAAGGTAGTGGATACTACGGTTTAGTATTGGTTCTGGGGAAAACCAAAGAGGTTGTTGGAAATTCTTAAGGCAGGAGTATCTTCCTATTTGAAAGGACATAAGAGCTGTTAAATTGTTAATTTTAGAATACAAAGTTCCGGGACGAGAGATTTGTATTTCTCCAAGTAGTGCAGACAAGGAAGAGTATAATATTTTGGAAAAGAAAGAGGAGTTCTGACTTCTGATTCGACAGGAATTCTGAGGTTGTACCAAGAGTTAGGCCGGGGGCCTATAAGCTAATCTCACCTTGGTAGGGGGTGATGACTCATGAGTATTTTTGGTATCGATGATAAGACAATAAAGTGACCGTTGATGAAATAGGCAGACCCTGGAGTTTCTGCAGATTTGATGTGCAAGCGAAGGTTAATGAAAGTATAGTTATCAGACAAGATCTTGTGGAAGAAGATTGTTACTCACGTAAGAGTAAAGGTGTTGGACCTTGGGAATTATAGTCAGAGGTATGAGGTTTACTATCTAATGTGTTTGAGTCAATTTTGAGGACGGAATTGTTATAAGGAGGGGATAGTTGTAACGACCCAAAATTACTAAGAAGGCTTAAGGGCCTTGATTAGTATGCCGGGAGGGCATAATTAGAGGTTAGGTCAATTGCTGGTAAAAATGCATGATTATGTGATATGCATGATCCTATGATTATATGGATATGTGAAATGCATGTTTATGAGTACTAGATAAGCATGCAGGCCCTATTTAGCTTGTAAGGACATAATTGTAATTTTGGCCCATTAGGAAATAAATGTGATAAACTGTTGAGACCACATTATTATGTGGATATATTTATGCTTGCATCATTTGGCACGAGGCGATCCTAGGGAGCAAGTAGCGGGAAATTCACAATGGGACCCGATACTTGACTCGGGGCGAGTCAAGGGGTATTTTGGATATTAGACAGTTATTTGGGTTATCGGGTTATGGAAATAAATAATTGGAGATATATTTGAGGTTAGGAAGCCTAGGTGGGAATACTAGGAAAATTTACCATTTAGCCCTCGGGGACGTTTTTGGTACCCCGAGCCTAGGGAATAACTTTAGTAACTAAGGATAGATTAAACAAAGTTAGCAAAACAGTAGAAACACCTAAACTGACCCTTCCCTCTTCTCTCTCTCTCTCTCTCTCTCTCTCTCTCAAGGGAATAAGTGAAATCAAGGGAATTTTGACTGGAAACTCAGAGATTGGAGTTGGAACATTGGGGATTGGCTCAGTGTTAACTAAGGGATTCAATCAGGAATTGAGGTAAGTATTGAATCACTTTCTTGGTCATTGAATTATGTACATTTGGGCTGAGTTCTAAGTGTTCTGAGTTCTTGATTTTGAAGATTAAATTGGGGCTAAGGCTTGGGAATTAACTCAACAAAGAGTTGGTGGACTTGGTCTTCAGTAAAGGCAAGCCTTTAATAATGGTTTAGCATCTGGATTTTGGGAATTATCGCCTATTCTAAGGAGTTTTTGAGCTTATGGGTTTAAGATTAAAGTGTTATATTGGTGAGTTTCTAAGTTCGATTTTTGTTGGGTTTTGTTGCTGAAAACATGTTAGAATGTTTATGATAATTAAATTGTATCATTAGGATGATTTTGGATGGATTTGAGTGAGGTTTGAGTGTTAAAAATGGTGGTTTTTCTGGGTTCGGAGGGGTCGGGCCGCGACTCAATTCTTGGTGTTCTACGACCCTTTGAAGAAGATAAAGCTGGGGAAGAGGGGTGAGCCGCAGCATGGGGAGTACTGGGCCGCGACCTGTGTCTGGTTATGCCACGGATCTTAAGGGCATTCTTGGTCTTTTAGAGGTTTAAGGTGTGGGGACTCGACCTAGGGTGCTCGGGATCGATTCTACTACCGTGCTTGGTGGAATTGGATGTCCCGAAGGCTAGAACTTGATCTGAAAACCCTTATTAATTTATTATTGATGGAATCCTTTATCGTGGTTGTGACTAGGTGTATGCTTGGGCTCAGGGCAGGATCGTGCTCGGGGGTCGTCTTTCTTAATCAAAGCACTTGGAATTAAAGGTAAGAAAACTGCAACCCGTTTATGTGGATAGGTTGGAACTGAGTGTTCCCTATATTTATTTGCACTATTATATGATTGTGATAAACCATATGAGTATGTTGGGACTAAGAGTTCCCTATAATTGTATGAATGTCATGAGGTGGTATTATGCCATGGGGACATGTGATAAACGACCTAAGAGTGCTGGAATCAATACTTGCACACAGGGCGCGGCTCAGCCACTAGTAGCTGAGGACAGCTTATTAATCACTGAGCTCGGTTAAGCTGGCCAGAGTCAGTGGATATAACACTGGGGGCGGCCTAAGTGAGCCGAAGATAGTGGGTTAAATAAAGGGTGCGGCCTATGGGCACCGACCCTGAATATTGTTTAATGGTTGCAATATACTGCTGGTTATGAATGTGATTATTGTTGTTAATCTGATGGATATGATATGTTGATTATCTGGATGTCAAATTGTTAATTTGTCGATTGTTATCACTGAACAGGTGAATGTTATGATTTGCTGAATATGTGGTTATACTTTGTAGAATAATTGGTTATTGGTATTGATCATGCTATGATATTGTCTTTTCTTACCGGGCCTCGACTCACGGGTGCTACGTGGTGTAGGTAAAGGCAAGGGTAAAATGAATTGACCATGGGTTGGAGAGCTCTTGAGGCGAGGTGTACATTGTTAGCTGCTCGACCGCCACGGTCGAGGGATTGTGTAGGGACGGAAACCTAAAATGTGTATCTTGCCATTAGAGTGGCTTGAGTATTTATAACTTTTAGAAATTCTGCAATTATGTCATTTAAACCCTGATTTGGGATCCCATGTACCAAACATTTATTTTAATGAAAATTATTCGTTTATAACCAAAATCTTTTACACCTAAGTTGTTTATGTCCTTAGATTCACGTTTTTATTTAAATGACTTGATTAGCAAGTCTCGCATTATTTTAACTACACAGTATAACGGTCTTGGTTATCCAGGGCGTTACAACTTGGTATCAGAGCGGTCTAGGTTTAAGGTTTCCTGATGATAGGCTGGACATGTACACTCATCGCTAAAGACAAGCTTGGCTCAGGGTTTTGTAATTGAATATATGAGATTATATGCTTAAGTTCTTGATTGAAATATGATTGTATTATGTTGTATGGTTATAGGGAGCATGAGATACTGATAGGGCCTAGCCCTTGACTATTGTGTGATGAGATTGAGGCATGCTGATCAGCATTGCTATTGCATGTGAATGAATATTTGAACAATGGTTTGTATACTGATTGTATGTGGTGAACTGCCTAAATTGAATTTATGTGTTGTACCTGTTTATAGTATGTAGGAAGCATGGTAAAGTGTGAATGTACCTGGTAGCAATGAAAATTTAGTAGTAAATGAATAGAATTATGGATTAGTGTTTATTATGCTTTTGTGTGCATGATTATTATGGTTATTTGGACTTGGTTGTGGATTGGTTCGAAGTGAGAACCTCAGGGCTGAGGATTTTAGTAAGCAGTGGTGGATGGATTCAAATGATTTGTGCCCAGAATGGTTAAGTGGACTTTGCATTGTATTGTAGGGGGTTGCAGATGATAGTCAGGGTTGGAAACCTCCGTCTGCCCCTGGAAGTCGCAGCAAATGATCGCTAGTATGTGAGTAAGCCGCGGGGTCTAATAGCTGAGACTAGATGGAAGAATTGCAGACTTTTCTGGGGAAGGAGCTTGTTTCTATACTTTGACACTAAGGTTACCAATGTTGGTTTAATATGAGGATACAGACAGATAAGAGCACTAAATGGAAGGCTTAAAAGGCGTTATCCTCTGGTTTTGAGGAAAGTTCGGATTCGCCTAAGAATTGGTCGGTGAATGGGAAAAGCTAATTCCATCCTTGGTTATATGAAGATGAGAGGTCATACTAAGGGGTTGCACTAAGTATTTGTGGCAGAAGGATGCCTGAAAAGGGTACTCAGACTGAGACATTGGCATGATGAGTTAGGAGGAACTCAGATGGTGGTTCGATAAAAGAGGTTACAAAGACGTAGTTTTAACTGCAAAGGTTAGTAGGTTTATAAGCTTGATTTGGATTGGTTTGACAACGACAATGTATGTCAATGAATTTTGTGAGTTGGACAATTTATTTTGGAAATTGACACAGGCGGGTGTAGTTGGAAATGATGACCCATTTAAGGACAATTCATGTTATGATTTTGCTGAATACTTGGTTATACTTTGTAGAATAATTGGTTATTGGTATTGATCATGCTATGATATTGTGTTTTCTTGTTGGGCCTCGGCTCACGGGTGCTACGTGGTGCAGGTAAAGGCAAGGGTAAAATGTATTGACCTTGGGTTGGAGAGCTCTGGGGGCGAGGTGTACATTGTTAGTTGCTTGGCCGCCACGGTCGAGGGATTGTGCAGGGACAGAAACCTAAAATGTGTATCTTGCCATTAGAGTGGCTTGAGTATTTATAACATTTGGAAATTATGTAATTATGTCATTTAAACTCTAATTTGGGATCCCATGTACCAAACATTTATTTTAATGAAAATTATTCATTTATAACCAAAATCTTTTACACCTAATCTGTTTATGTCCTTATATTCGCGTTTTTATTTAAATGACTTGATTAGCAAGTCTCGCATTATTTTAAATACACAGTGTAACGGTTTTGGTTATCTAGGGCGTTACAAAGTATTATCCATATCTACAAAATTTTACAATATTTTGTGGAATTAGTAGGGTGTAAGTCGACAAGGTAACTGGTTACCTTGATGTGTAATCACATACACTACTGAACGATTCCTTGAATATATTCATTGTTTACAAGGTACCTAGTTACCTTGTTGTTACTGAATGTTTTAGTAGTTAAAACTTCACATCAATATCAAATGATTTTTATTGAAAAGACAAATTAGAAATTCTAAAATTTACACAGTTATTGATTTTTGTCTATTTTTGGCCAATTAATGCACATATATCAGTAGCTTTAAATAAGTTTTTTTCAATTTTTAAGCTCATAAATTTTTGTGTTTCAAAATGCAAATCATCATCATCATCATTTGTTGGGATTAATGCCCTTTAAAGCATATGTATTGAACAATGTTTTATGAAATAAATAATCAAAATGAATTTTTTGCATATATTGCTTGTTTATTGTTATTATTAGAATAATATTATATGAATATAAAAAATTTCTCAATTCATTATTGTGACTACAATCTTGTATTGGTACGGGAGGATTAAAATTGTAGGGAACGAGTTTAAACAGTTCGTAGTAAAACAAAGTTATATGGAATTTTTGGATTAAGTACTGTAAGTACAGTTCACTAGTATTATGAATACATGTAATCTAGACCTGGATTACTGATCTAGTAGGACATCTTAGTGGAGGTACTTTGTATAAAGTGGTTATACATGAACATGACCCGATATGTTATCAATACTTAATAATACCATTTATTTGTAAGTATTAATTAAAAATATCAATTAGATGATCATATACAAATTTATCTTAATCCTGAAGTTGTTATGAACTCCTGTTTATGTTATATGAGTTCTTTGATTCACTCGTTATAGTTTCTCAAAATGATCTGGGTGAAACTTCTGTTTTTGGAACTCATTGATGTAAATGGTTGGGGACATAATATACAGATATGGAATCTATACATTATCTTAAGGGTTAGCTATAGGAATTGAAAGGTTATACATTAATACATTAGTTTATGAATTAACATTAGTTTATGAATTAACTGAAAGCTCAAATTCATACATTAGTTTATGAATTAACATTCACTAGTAAAGTTAATGGTACTGAAGGAAACAAGATATAATTAAAGATGTTAAACGATAATTATTTCCTACTTTAATTACGAACCATTAATAGAGGACTGAATTGTATGTAGTGATTAAATCGATGAATACTTTTTATATTTAAAAGTACTCAATAAATAAATGTCTATAATTATAAGAGTACAATCTCATATTTTAGTGGAATAATATTGAGATTAATAAATTAAGATTATTATATTAAAGAGTTTTAATTAATAATATAAATTCATTGGAGCTTGAAATTATAGGTCCATAGGTCCCCGAGATGGCTCTATCAACACTATTCAAGGTAAGAGTTGAAATAGGGGAAAAAAAATGAGGGAAATGACATATTTGGAACAAATTTGTTCTTCAAGGTCAAATATGTAATTGAGAATGTTTCCCTAAAAATTAGCATGATGACGTGGCATAAACATAAGGGACATGACATGTCATTTATGGAAGACTGGTCGACCCATTACTAGCCAGGAGAAGAAAACATGCTATCAGACACATTCTGAAATTATGTGGAGTAACAAGAAAATAAGTTGGTCAAAAGACATGCGACCAGAGCTGCTCAATGAAACACAGTTAAATCTCAAAATTAATTAAATGTATAGATATTTGCGGGATATCTGCTATTTCAAATGTAACGTGTATTATTTACATATTATTTTATTATTACTTGTTACACAAGTTACGCAAGGCCCATGACCCATCTTTGTATGTTATTGAGTCTATAAATAGAGACCCAATGATTCATTATTCCAGAGGCTGAAATTCTTTACTTTCAGAGAATTCTAAGAATCTAGTGTTGTTATACACGTTCTTGTATCCTCTCTCTCTTAGCTTGTGAGACTTGGTTGACTCTAGTCATCTGATTGCAGGTTTTGGGAATTTACATAAATAAGAGTACTAAGTGGATGTAGGTCATTATCGATTAGCGAGGCCAAAACACTATAATTTTGTGTCGTTTATTATTCTTAGTTTAGTTCTTACTTTATATCGTTTATTTGACTCAGTGTCGTTGGCCAATTCGTGGGTCAACATTTTGGTGCTTTCATTGAGAGTTGAATTCAAGAAGATCAAAGTTAAGAAGAGATGGCTAAGTCTACTAGGAAAACACAGGGTCAACAGGCTGGTCAGATGTTTGAGAATCCTCAGAACCCACCTCCTCGACCAGGAGTGGCTAAAGAGGAGCCTCAAGTAGAACTAGAAGAAGAAAGACAAGAATTGGATGCTGAAACCCTACACGCAGCCATGGGAATGTGGCAGGATGAGTTAGCCACACTGAAGGTTAACTAGTAGAATGTTTATGAGACTGTGATCATGCAACAAATGGAAATTGACAGACAAAGGTGAGAGCTCAATGATAAGCAATCCGAGATGGATCGCCATCAGAGGGATGTAGTTGTGGCCTTGGAGGCGACTGTACTGTTGGCACAAGGAATTCGACCTGCACAAAACCCTCAACCGGAACCACCTCAAAATCTGCAATCTCCTCCAAACCCACAGTAACATCCCTAATGTTTTTGGACTCGATAATGCGGAAATATAAACGTTTTTATTTAGCGAAATGTCTTAAAAACTCGTAAAAAAACTTTTAAAAGTCGTATGGTCATATTTAATAGTTAATACAAACATAATTTATGAAAAGTAAACCGAGCCTTGTTTATGAAAATAAAACAACATTTCCAAAAAAAAAAAAAAAAAAAAACTGCTCAAAAGGTCAGTCCACATGTACATCCACAAAGTAGACTCCAACACTCAATGCTCTGCTTTGCCCTTGTTCTTACCTACAACAAGGAACAACAAGGTAAGAAAAAATGCTTAGTAAGTTCAACTTTAAAACAAAAGTATGTAGAGAAGATAGATGGTCACTGACCAAGTCATTGACAACCGATAACAATAGCTCAACAAAACTAGGGTTCCGGATCCGTCCAGACCCTAAGCAATCAATTTCAAGAACGCAAAAGTGTCATGGCAAACTTATGGTTATGCCTGATAACCAATGGGAAACTATTTCAGATAAACAGATAAATCCCTGCACTCAGAAAATCCCAGAGCAAACAAATATAATATATCACAATATAATTCAAGACCAATGCTCGACAATTTCTGACAATTCAGGCGTACCACGCCCTCCAACATATTTGCTAATCAATAGGGGAGAACTGAGTCTCAATATTAAGATCTAGCAATAAATATCCCCATCAATGGTAACTATCAAGTTACCCAGGGTATCGCTACTTATCCAAAAGTCAATCCCTCACAAAGGTAACCATCAAGTTACCTAGGGCATTGCTACTATTCAAGAGTGTAATCGAAGTTGCACGGTGTTGATGGTAAAAACTCGTCAACTAAGTTAGATCAAGAACTTTTGGAGTTGTAAAAGAAGTGGACTTTAAACTCACTAAACTTCAGGCAAACTTCCTTACGATTTCAAGAACATCAAATGTAAATGCTGGAATTCTAGAATGAAAAATGGAGAGAATGTTGAATCTCTCTTTTCATTAACAATAACTGATTATAAAATTCTCCAAAAATTCCCACCTTTCTCAGGCCAAGGGAGGCTATATTTATAGTAGAGCACTATTGGCTGGTCCTTTGGGCACGACTCTGCATATGCAGTCTACAGATGGTAGTGGTGCCAGGAGCGTGGTGGTCAGCTCTAGTACATGCCGGGTGGTTTGTGGGAGCACCTCCACCACCTGTTTAGTATGAATGTCAGAGGTTGGCTGAGAAGGACTACATCAGGTACCTTACTTGTATGACCACTACTTGTCTGGCATGGATATGAGGGTCAGATACCTGGGTCTTCAGAGTTGTACCTCAGTACGTACTTCATACCCGTACGATCTCTTTGAGTCGCATGTAGGTTCTTACCCTCATAGTGTGCCTATTCTTTTAACCTTTGAATGTTCCTCCTCTACTCATATAATTGCTCCATTGGTGACACCTTCCATGGAAAGCAAGGGGTTGTGAGGCTGCGTGGTGCACGAGGCGCACTTGCTGGGCACGTGAGGTGCGAGACGGGGGTCTCGTGTGGCGCATCTACTGGGCGCACGAGGCGCGAGACGAGGGCAGCTGCATGGTGCACAAGGCGTGCCTGCTGGGAGTGCTTGCTGGGCATGCGAGGCATGGTGCACAAGGCGTGCCTGCTGGGCACGCGAGGCATGAGATGGGGGTCTCACGTGGCACACTTGCTGGGCACGCGAGGTGCGAGATGGGGTGACATGTGGCTAATGGGGCTTCGCTTGGCGAGGCTGCCCAACACACGTTTAAGGGTGTAGGCACATGTACGTACTTAGGCATTTACGGGACCTTAGCATGAGATTTGGGTCTTTAAGAAGTATGGAATTTTTAGCATCCACACTTGCCCCCCAATCTAGGAGAGGGTCTTTAGGCACTATGGTAGACTCTTCACTATGGTGTCTTCAAAGCATAGATGGTGTTAGTGTGTTTCTTTGCTTTGGTAGTGTATAGAAACACACTTTGGAGGTGGTGATCCTCATGATCCCTTGAGATTGAAGGTGAGCCTATCATTTGGCTTCGTGGATCCCAATGTAGGTGTTTGGCTTCATTTTTGACCATAGATCAAGTATTGGATTCAACGACTAGGATGAGTTTGAGCTTTTTATAAATAGGTCTTCTTCTCAAAGACAATTTCTACACTTTCTTTTCTTAGCTTTGTGGTACTTGTGTCTTCAAATTTTCCAAGAGGTAAGTGGTTCCATCCCTCACAAGGGCACTTTGTCTTTGATAACTCTACAAAATAGAGTTATTTTACCACTTTTCATGTGCTAATTGTTGCTTAATTTTTGAGTTTTTAATTGATTTATTAAGTTTTAAAGTAATTTTGAATTTATTAGATTTATTTTAATTTTATATATTTTTGTGTATTTTTATAGTTATATTATTGTAAAATGTTATAGTTTAATTATTTAAAATTAATATTGTTAAGTTAGAAGTAAAAAGATGTAATTTTGAGCTTAAATGTTTAAGTAAATTAAGTTTTAATTAATATTTTCATGGAACTTATGTTGTATATTTTATTATTGAAATTATTAAGTTTAATTTAATTTATGTTTATTTTTGTAGAGAATTTGTTGCATTTTTTGCTCTTGAAAAAGCAAGAAAAATGAAGGAAAATTGACATTTTTGAGAGAAAAGAAAGGAAAAATGGTATTATTGAAATACCAAAAGTAACCATTCAGCCCAGCTCACTCTAGCCACAAGCCCAGCGTGGCCCAAGCTTCCAGAAGCCCAACACCTGCTCTCCACTCGGGCCCGTCAGTTGCACAAAGGCCCAACACGCTAGGCCACCTCTCCTCCTGCCTTCAGCTCACTCCAGCCACCATGGGCCTCTCCCTGCCCAGCCCACCAAAGCACCTAGCTGCTTTCTCACCAGCCGAACCCCTTCACCAGCCAGGCCCAACCGAGGCCCACACGCCCCAAGCTTCCTCCATGCCGCCTAGCCTCCTGTTCAACTCTCCAAGTCCAAGCCGAAGCCCAGCCTTCTCCCAGCTGCTCCTCAGCCCCACGGTTTCAACTCCAGCTAGCCATCCAAGGCCCATATGCCCCCAGGCCCAACACCTCTCCCCTAGCCGACTGGACCCAGCCCAACCCGCCAGACTTGCTAGCCGTCTGCTCCAACATGCCTCTTTGCGCCCAGCCCACCTTCCTCAGCTGCCTTTTCCCCTTTTTGAGCCCAACAATTTTTTTTTGTTTCCTTGTCCCCTTATGTCCAAAAATACCATTTTTTACTAAAACTTTTCTACACATTTTACCCCAAAACATCATCAGTACACCCTATAATTTACCCATATTTTCCATTTTATTATTAATTTAATTAATTTAAATTGATTATTTTAATACTCTCATTTTGGCTATAAATAGGGAATTTTCAAGACCATTTGGGGGTGCTTATTTTAGGAGAGGTTTTACACTTCAATTTCTACACTTTCAAGACCCTCCATTCTCTTCATCTTTTTGGTCATTTTTCTATGAGTTTTTAGAGGAAAAATTTGGGGGTTTCTCCTCCAAATTTTCCTATTTATGTTTGTAATTTTTTAGTTTGTAATTTATATTCTAGTTATGAGTTTCTAATTTTTTTAAGATTATTAAGGTGATGATGAAACAATATGTAACTAGATAGTATTTATGTTGTATGTTGATTTCCCATTTTGTGCAATAAAGTTTATGGATTTTCTTCTTCAAATATTTTCTTTCATCTTAAATATCTTGTATTTTTTATTGTTAGAACATATTTATACTTTGTTCTTCATTAGTGCAAAATCATAATATTCTTTGATTAAGGTGTGCCATTAAATTGTTCACATCAAATGCTTAGAACAAAAATATTATGTTTTGCCTTATAAATAATATTCATTGATTTATTTGTTATTTCATTAGACTGATTTACATTAAATACTTTGAAATTATAATTTTAAAAGTGAAGATAAATCCTATATTTTTATAAAAACTTGTGCTTAAATAGCATATCTAATTTGAATAAGTGATGGTTCGATTAATTTCTACTATTACTAAAACTTGGAAATCAATGTACTTATAAATATTATTGAACTTATATTTTGTGGATTCTAATACCTTAATAATCTTCTTTTACCAACTTGTTTACAATTCCTATATTATTTATTTTTATTGCTTTAATAACTTTATTATTATCTTTTATTTTATGTTCATAACATTAAAACTCATCAATCTTTGGAGATAGGTTAGAATTTATTAATTTTGGTTTAAAATAGTTTTCTTTTTTATTTTAGACAACTCCTTTGGGTTCAATCTCGTGCTTGCACGAACACTATATTTCATATACGATTCGTGCGCTTGCGAGTTATAAAATTTTAAAACATACCGGTTTTGGGTCCATTAGTCTTCCTTTTCTCCTTAGTTTTTTTTTTTTTTATATGTAAATGTCTATATATGTGCTAGGAGACTAAAACACCTTTCCCCTTTCTTTTTGTAGGCGTGTACTTTCAACCCCTGGTATTTCTTCAGCTGCGACAGTGCGCGACTTTACCCGCTCATGGTACGCTTTCACCCTTTCGTATGCTTAGTGGGTTTAAATTAGCATTATTTGGGAAGGGTTGTCTCGGCTGGAGCTCCTCGTGAGCTGATTCATGTATATGCACCCGTTTGCACATATACCCTACCTTGTACCCCGTAGTTGGTTGTTTCGAGCACTTGTGTCTAGAGGTTTTGAGCTTATTCCTTTGTGTTTTGTAGTACCCTTTCCACCTACACTTGCGCCCCTATTACCAACAAGACGCGACTTTATGGCATGATAGGGGTCGTCTAGCATTCCTCCGGGGGTCGAGTTTGTAGACTTATCCTCAGACTCGGGGTCCTTGAAAACAACCCTTACCAAAACTATGACACCTTGAGGAGGGCCCATATATGTCACCTTGAACGCATGGCCGAGGTTAAGCGTAAATTCTGGGTGGTGGAGAGCAAGATAGATTCGGCTTTCAGGGGTGATGGAGTCCCTTTCTCCTTTGACCTTAATGATCAAATTGCAAGCATTAGAGTGAGCCTTTTTGATCTACAAATGGAGCTGGAGTTCATGGAGGGTAACCTCCCTCCTGAACCCCCTTGCCCCATTTTCTCCCTATAGTAGCCCTGAGGTCACCACTGGTTCCCCTTAACCCTTGTTCTTAGTCCACCCATGTTTGATGCTTCCACACTCAATGCCTCGGTGGAAAACTCATGCAAGAAGAAGAAAATGGAGGGTAAAGTGCTTTGGTTTGACCTCACCTTTTTCCTTTGGTTTTGAAGACATGTCAAAGAGAATGAGATGAAAAATGGCTCCCGAGAAGCCAGACTCTGGTCCTTTATTGGCGTCCACCATCATTTCCAATGTGTTAGAAAACAGGTTGTTAGAGTTGTCTGAGAAGTACCACATTAGCAAAGAGTACAAGCTGCATGTACCCTCCAACAAGTGTCAGGCTCATAATCGCCCCCAGGTCTATGTCGCTATGGGCAAACATATCTTGAAGGCGGGTGGGACCATTCCCTTACACTCGTTCTTCATCATGGTTCTGAATCACTTCGACCTTGCTCCGCTTCAGCTGGCACCTAATAGCTGGTTGACCTTAAGCTGCCTGTATATGGCGTTCATGAAGCATAACGGTCGCGCTCCCACGGCCCAGGAGGTGCATTTTATGTACAATCTCATGCCCACTCCTAAATCTAAAGGCTTCTACTTCTTATAGAAAGCCAACTCTCAGGTCTCCTTGATAGAGGGTTCTGTATCTAACCTGGGTTCCTGGAAGCAAGACTTTTTCTTTGTGGAAGGTCCCCTTTCTGTCCACGAACATTTCTACTCATCCCCAAGTAAGTACTTCAAGTCTTTCCTTTTTATTGAGATTGATGTTGTGGAACTTACACTCATATTGATAACTGATTTGATTGTTTAGAGAGTTTCAGTATCCCCGACATTCCTGAGTCAGAGGCGGCACCGGTAGATGTCTTCCTTGATGTAGACCCTGCAATGAAAATGGCTACCCATCTCTTTACAATGGACAACCTCAATCATTATGGTCTATCCAGGGTTTCAGAGCCCGACCTGCTATGGCACATTTCCGAGCGAAAAAAGAAGGCAACTCTGGCAGATACTCACTCAGACGGGGGTGATGTTGAATGGGTGCCTGAGGAGGTTTCCCCCGAATCTAAACATCCAACTCGGCTATCTCCATCCTCCAGGGGGTGTCCATCTTTTGCTCCTACTGACCGCGACACGACTTCTCATTCCCACGGTCCATAAACCATGCAAGGGCGCTTCGTTATGCCTTTCTCCGATGGATTTAATAATCTTCCTTACGCTCCTGCAAGTCATGACCATTCGGGGTACCCTTTGTTTGATGTTCCTGTGCCTCCTCCTCCCTCGGTGAGTGGATCATCTGTCCTTGCTCACCCAGGAGCTCCTAATTTGAAGGGGACATCTTGGGTGGGTCGCACGTTAGCCCCTTACGTGCAAAGGTATGCCCGAGTTGCTGAGGGTATTCCCGAGACTGAGTGGAGAGGTCTCAAGGAATTTACCATGCCGGAGCTTGGGGAGACCCTTCTGCACTCCATAATTTGGGTGAGTTCATGCGTCTTACATTGGTCTTTTTTGTGTTTTGGGCTCCTTGTTTGCTCATTTTTTTTTTCTTACAAGCTTCTCTAGTGGCTCAACGCTTCGTAGACTTGGCATAGGACCTATCTTCATCCAACGCCGAAAGGGATCGTCTAGCAGTTAGAGTTAAGGAGCTCGAGGGATAGCTTGCCGATGTTAACCTCAAGTTTAGGAAAGCCCTGACGAAAGCCTCTTCGTCATCAAAAAAGAAGAAGAGGGTGGAAGCTAAGGCTGAGGTGTTGCAGGAGAGGGTCAATCTCCTGGAGGCTAACTTGGCAGAGGTTGAGTATAAGTCTGTAGAGCACACCCTTTATGGAATGTGGAGGCAGAATCCTAACTTTGACTTCTTCTCCTTTGGTGACCATGTCGTTGCCAAGGTGGCCGAGTGGAATGCTCGCGGCGGGAGACCTTGGGATTTCGTTTCTACAATTTTTATCTTTCACTTCCATATGGTTGTATGCTTATTCAAACTTTCTTGTACAAGAGAGGTTTCTCCTGGTTTTTTTTTCTTCAGGAACTTTTCTAAGTCCTGCTATGGTTGATGTCGACTTTATCCTGCACCATTATCGCAACTTTATTCTTTTATATATATATGTGATCATTTGTTTTCGTTTCTTTATGCTTGAGGTCCTTTTGAGCCCACTCAAAGTGGTTTGATAGGTCTCTCTTTTTTCTTTATGCTTGAGGTCCTTTTGAGCCCACTCAAAGGGGTTTGATAGGTCTATCTTTTTTCTAATAACTCTTCGATACTTTATTTGGACTGGTAGTGATGGTCTCTTTGGTGCACCTTGATTGTATTTGTAAGGATATGTTGACCCTTTGGGCTCTAGCCACCTTTTATATATTTTTGCGTGTGCTTGTTATTTCTTGCGAGAAGCATCCTTCTCGTCATTGTGCATAGTAGTATTTTTATAAGGGTCTCTTTTAGGACCCTTTTAGGCTAGACGAATTAGTGGCCGCTCTAGGCTTATTGGTGGATGCTCTCCCTAAGGCCTTTCCCCTCGTGGAGGCATCAACCTTTATTAGGAGGTTTTTCCTCTAGGACCTTTTGACTCTCTTGATGTTCATAAGGGTAGTTAATCCTTGTGAACTCAAGAGATGCTTTGCAAGGTTTTATTCTTTATTTCTCTTTTTTTACAAGGGTCTCTTTTAGGACCCTTTTTGGATATATACTCTGCCCCCCAAGTGGTTGGCGAGATTTCTCTCGTCGGGCACTTTGATCATTTTGCTCATGCATTTGACAAATCCAATTGGTGATAGGTACCCGAGAGTTAGATGTGTGGTTATGTAAATGAGGAGTGTGACATGCCTATAAGAAACATATCCATTCAAAATGAGGAGAGTACATAGGTATTTGTGGCAACAATGTTCCTACTTCATACCAGGGCATCTAAGTTACCCCTCTAATTCATAGCTATTACACATAAACTTTCATGTTTAGACAAAGTAATGATATTCTTGCCCCATATATGGAGGTCTTATTGATACTATTTCTTTTAGGTGCTCTGCGTTCCACGCTTTGGGTACCATGGTATCATCTAAACGTGCTAGCTTGTAGGTGTTAGGGGGCACCACTTGGGAAACTTGGTAGGGTCCTTCCTAGTTCGCCCCTAGGACACCCGCCCCCGGGTCGCGAGTGTTTGGCAGAACTTTCCTTAACACGAGGTCTTCGACCTTGAATGTCCTCTCTCTCACCCTTGAGTTATAGTATCTTGCGGCCTGCTGCTGGTACGTTGCCAACCTCAGTTGTGCCTTTTCTCTTCTCACCTCCAATAGGTCCAAATTTTTAGCCGATGTTGCGTGGTTAGTCTGGTCATCGTATGCTTGTGTACGGAAGGAGTTGACTTTCATTTCTATTGGAAGAACAACCTCGTACCCATAGGCTAAGGCGAAAGGCGTTTCTCCAGTAGTGGAACGGGGGGTGGTCCTGTAGGCCCAAAGCACATTGGGAAGTTCTTCGACCCAAGCTCCTTTCAACTTCTCTAATTTTGTTTTCAGGTTCCTTTTAAGGATCTTGTTGATGGACTCCACTTGTCCATTGCCATGCGGGTGTAATACAGCAGAGAAACTCCTCTTGATCCCCCTTTCTCTACAATATTCGTCGAATAATCCCCCTTCAAACTGGGTCTCGTTGTCAGATATTATCTTGTAGGGTACTTCATACCTGCAGACGATAAACTTGTTGACAAAGGTGGTGATTTGCTTAGCCGTTATATTGACTAGAGGCTCTGCTTCAACCCATTTAGTAAAGTAATCGACTGCTACAACTGCGTACTTCGCTCCCCCTCTTCCTGTTGGTAATGCGCCAATCAAGTCGATCCCCCACATAGCAAAGGGCCACGAATTGGTCATGCTCACCAGCTCATTTGGTGACTGTCTGGGGTAATTCGCATGTCGTTGGCACTTGTCGCATCTTCTCACGAAGTTGCTCGCATCCTTTTCCATGGTAGGCCAATAATACCCCTGTTGTATGGCCGTTTTTGCTGTGGATTGCCCCCCAGCATGATTTCCACATTCTCCTTCGTGTATCTTTTGCAGAACCTTCGAAGCCTCCTCCTTGTCTATACACCGTAGTAGTGGGGTGGAGAAGCCTCTTTTATACAAGACTTTGTCTACTACGGTGTATTGGGTAGCTTTGTAAATCAGCTTATGGGCGTCCTTTTTGTCCAAAGGCAACGTTCCATCACTTAAATACCTCGAGATGGGTGTGGACCATGACTCCTCGGGAGTATTGACCATGTGAACCTCCTCTTCTACTATACTTGGCCTGGAAAGGTATTCAATAGGGATGGACTCAAGAGTATCTTCATCTTGGGTAGAGGCGAGTTTTACGAGAGCATGGACATTCATGTTTTGCTCTCTTGGGATCTGTTCTATGGTGTAATTTTCAAACTAATCCAAATACCCTTTTACTTTGGCCAGGTATGCAACCATTTTTGGGCATCTAACTTGATATTCGCCCTTCACCTGAAATACTACTAACTATGAGTCACTAAAGACATGTAAATGTGTTATCTTCAGCTCCCTGGCTAGTCGTAGGCCAGCCAGGAATGCTTCATATTCTGCTTCATTGTTGGAAGCTCCAAATTTGAATCTTAATGCGCAATACATCTTATGTCCCTTAGATCCTATCATTACTATGCCAACGTCGACTCCTCCTCTGTTGGACGCCCCATCTACATGGAGGCTCCATTCTTCAGGTTACTTTTCCCTTTCGCAAGTTAGTTCATTCTCTTCTATTTCTCCCTCCTCATGGGGTCGGTAGGCAAACTCTACTATAAAATCTGCAAGTACCTGCCCATTGATCGCGGTTCTTAGGGTATAAATGATGTCAAATTGACTTAATTCAATTGACCATTTTAGCAACCTTCCAAAGTCTCTGGTTTACGCAAGACTTGACACAAAGGGGTGTTAGTGAGCACTTCAATAGCATGAGCGTGAAAATAGGGCCTTAGCTTTCGCGAAGCCACTACCAAGGCATATGCTAATTTTTCTATTTCTGGGTACCGGGTTTGTGCGTCTACCAACCACTTGCTGACATAGTATACGGGCCGTTGATGCTTCTTTTCTCCTTTGACTAGGGAGGCGCTTATGGCATGCTCTGACACTGCTAAGTACAGGTACAATCTTTCCCCTTTTTTCTGGCTTAGCCAAAAAAGGTAGTTTTCCGAGGTGTTCCTTTAGCTTAGCGAAGGCTTCCTGAAAATATTCATCCCAAGCGAACCTTTTGTTCCATTTTAGGATGTTGAAGAAGGGGAGACACTTGTCGGTGGATCTGGAAATGAACCTGTTGAGAGCTGCTACTCACCCTGTCAAGCATTGCACCTCCTTCTTGTTTCGTGGTGGGCTCATTTCCAATAATGCTCTGAGTTTGTTAGGATTGGCCTCGATACCTCGGGAATTCACCATAAAACCTAGGAACTTCCCCGACGAAACTCCAAAGGTGCACTTGAGTGGGTTTAGCTTCATTCTGAATCTCCAGAGGGTGTCAAACATCTCACCGAGGTTGTTTGTGAGCTCTTCTGCCCTCCTTATCTTTACCAACATATCATCTACATATACTTACATATTTCTTCGTCTCTGATTTGCAAACATTCTGTTTACCAACCTTTGATAAGTAGCACCTGCATTTTTTAACCAAAAAGGCATCACCTTGTAGCAATAAAGCCCCTTGTCCGTTATAAATAAAGTGTGCTCCTCATCAGCTGGGTTCATGGGTATTTGATTGTACCCGGAATATGCATCCATGAAGCTGAGTAACTCGTGCCTGGCCGTGGCATCTACTAACTGATCTATCCTAGGAAGCGGGAAGCTGTCATTGGGGCAGGCTTTATTGAGGTTAGTAAAATCCAAGCAAGCCCTCCACTTTCCATTGGGCTTCGGGACTAAGACTGGGTTGGATACCCATACTAGGTAGAATGCTTCTCGGATAAACCCATTTTCCTTCAACTTGTCAACTTCTTCTTTTAGGGCCGCGTATCTCTCTGGATCTAGCGCCCTCCTTTTCTGCCTCACAAGTCTTGCTTTTGGGTCGATGTTCAAGTGATGGCACATGATTGATGGATCTATCCCCACCATGTCCTCGTGACTCCAGGGAAACACATCGAGGTTAACTTTTAGAAATTCTACCAACTTTACCTTCATGATATCCGGAAGGTTTCTCCCTACCTTCAACTTCCTCAACGACTCATTCATAACTATGACCTCTTTCGAATCCTTTGCTAGCTCGGCCTTGGGTTCCTTTGCGACCCGTGGGTCCAATTCATGTGGGTTTGCGCTTCCATGTACTACCATTGACATAGGCACTGGCGATTTTATGGATGTGCGGAGGGACGTGTTATAACATTCCCTTACTTCCTTATGCTCCCCTTTCATGCTCACTATCCCCCCAGGAGTCGAGAATTTTATGGCCAAGTGATATACTAAGGTTATCGCCTTCAATTCTCTTAGGGAGGGTCTCCCTAATACTGCATTGAAGGCCGAGGTGCAGTCTACCATGAAAAAGTTTGCCATTATGGTGGTTTGTCTGAGTTGTTCTCCCATGGTGACGGCTAACTCAATTGCGCCTATGGACTGTATCGAATCTCCTATAAATCCATATAGGGA
This sequence comes from Humulus lupulus, assembly GCF_963169125.1. NCBI lineage: Eukaryota > Viridiplantae > Streptophyta > Magnoliopsida > Rosales > Cannabaceae > Humulus > Humulus lupulus. Next base: position 156,249,350 of record NC_084794.1, on the reverse strand, counting down.
GGTATTGCAAGGCTTTAGGTGCCTGATGTTCAGTCCCATCTTCTCTAAAGCTGGGCGATACAGGATGTCTACGAAGCTTCCATTGTCCACCAGGACCCGATGCACCCTCATGTTAGCAAGTTGTATCCGATGCACCCTCATGCACACCCCGTGTGTCTTCTTCGGTGAAGGTTATCGAGTCGTTCTCCCCCTTAAAACTCTTTGGGGGGTGTTGCTCCAAACATAAGATGCATGAAGGTGGACTTCGCCTGGCTTCCCTGACATACTTATCTCGCCCATTCCTCGATTCCCCTCCAAAGATGGTTCTAACTTCTCCTCGCTCCTCCGGGGATACATCTCGTGCCTATGGTGAGGGTAATCCTTCTTTCCGTCTTTGGTTTTCTTTGTAGACGTATCTACCCAAGTGTCCCCCGCGTATAAGCTCTTTGATTTATATCTTCAATTGAGTGCATTCTGCAGTGGTATGGTCAATATCTTTACGATACTGCCAATATTTACCGGGGTCTCTTTTTGATCGATCTTTCTTCATTGGAGGGGGTCTCCTGATAGGGACCAGATTCTCATTCATGACAAAGATATGCTCTCTAGCATGCATTAGGTTAGTGTAAAAGGTGTAGGGGGTCTGTCTATGTTCATCAATGTGTTGGGGCTTCCGAGGCCGGTCATCTCTCGACCCTTCATAGACCCTCTTTTTCTTTCATGGATTGAGGGTTTTGGAGGTGACCTGCCTTTTCCAGCCTTAAGGATCTCGTGACCATCCTCGACACGGATGTATTTCTGTGCCCGTTCGTAGAAATCGCCTAAGTCAGTGACCTCCCTCTTTAGCATGTTATCCCCAGCTTACTACTCGGGCGCACTCCAGCTGTAATGGCCATCTTTAACTCTCCTGTTGGTTTTTATGCCCTTATAAAACCATGTCGGACATGTAGCATGATTTCACATTATCAATAATAGTAGTAGAAATCATTTAGTTTGACAACCGTGTTGCTTGCTTGTTTTATTACATGATTATTGAAATAATACAAACATTTATAAAATCCCGAACATATGGATAGTTACAATTATAGTGACTAGGTCACAGTGGAATATAATTATAATTATAATTATATGTTCAAAATAACGAGTCCTAAGATTAGATCAGTGCATCGGATTTTCACTGATTAGGCAATCTATGATATGATCTACTTACACATTCGGGGTGTGATGTCTTGTCCAAGGCATCGACCAAGTAGATAAGATCGGATGTATTTAGTTACATTGGACTAGCACCGATATTGATTATAGATTGATAAATAAGTATCGTTGTTATCGAATCTAATCAATGTCACAATGTTGATCAGATGTTAAGTCGATCTTAATTCTGAGTGATAATATTCTGCTAATTATATTATTTAAATTTTTTGACTTGTTTGTTACCAGCTTACCCTATGGTCTAGCCCATACTTACATCTTGGAGATTTAGTAGTGTAATTGAGTGGAAGTATTATTCATAGATATGAAATCTATAACTTCTGTATGAGAAGTGAAAAGATGATTTCCTTAATTGCTTTGTTCAAAATGTTAAATGATTGAGATCTCATTTCTGTGATTAAGTCCACAGAAATATCATTTATAAGGAACTTAGTGGGAGTTAAGGATAAAATACTGATGAGGGGTAAAACGATAATTTGCACCCATCTCGTTAGTAAGTCATCGATAGAGGATTGACTAAATGTAATTGTTGACGGTGAGAACTCTTCAACTAAGTTAAGTTGGAAAGAATTACAAGATCAAGATTATCAATAGAAAAAGCCTTAGAAATTTAAGTATCAACTCTAAGAACAATTGCAGAAGAACAATGGTGAAATCAGTTTTTCATTCACTATGGTGCACTTGCTACAGTAAATTTTCCAACCTCCTTCCATGTGGAAGTGGGGTTCATTTTATAGTAGCCTCTAATGGCCCTGGGTACATGGTTGTCCAGGGGACCAGATGGTACACAAGTACACTAAGAGGAGAGTGGTTTCAGGGGTAGTGGTGTCGGCTCCGGTACATGGTTAGAGTCCATGGGAGCACCTCACCTTTTGTACCCGGTCATGACCCCACCACTCACTTTGTACGGGTGTCAGTGACGTGATGGTGGTGTAGCCACTCTTCATACTATTTCCAACTGCCGCTACTTGTCGAGCACAGGTGTCAGGCCCGTCCCCTGATCCTAGCACGCATGTACGTACCCCTTTTGAGGTACCTTGTTCGTACTCTTTTTGTCTCTTGTGGGCCACCTCGACCGATGTCATTATGCACACGGGGCCTTGGGATGATATCCATTGGGGCGAGGTCGCCATATATGTGTAGCTCTTTGGGAGAGGCTCTCGCGAGATGTCCCCCGTGAGACTGATGGGTGTGCCAAGACGTTGCACGCGAGATGGTGTGCGTGGCCTAGGCATGGCTGAACCATGGCCTCGCGGGTTATACGGGCTCCCCCCAAGATGTCGTGATTGAGGTAAGGCCTCGCGCCTAGGCGCGTTTGAGCGAGGCCGTGGTGATTCACGCGCGTGAGGCGGGCCGCGTGCTCGGGACAGGGCGGAGCGAGGCCGTGGTGATGCGCGCACGCGAGGCCGTGGTGATGCGCGCACGCGAGGTGGGCTGCGCGCCTGGGGCATGGCCGAGTGAGGCGGGGCCTCGCACCTAGGCGCGTTCGAGCGAGGCCGTGGTGACGCGGTTGGGGCCTCATGTACCATGAGTTGACGTGAGGCTGTTGCCAGTGGACGATGGCCCGAGCGTCTCGCGGCTCAGACACGCATTTAGGCCTTTTTGGGACCTTAGCGTGCGTCTGGGATCTTTTACGGGCATGGAATATTTAGCATCCACACTTGCCCCCCAGTCTAGGAGAGGACCTTTAGGTGCTCTTGTAGACTATTCTCCTTGATTCCTATAAATAGGCCTTCATGCATGGCTCATTATTTTCACCTTACTTCTTTGGCTTAGTGTTTTTGAGAATCCTTCCCCTTCCAAGAGGTAAGGGGTTCAATCCCCCACTCTTTCATTTTTGCCATAGTTTCCTTCATTTTATTTTTTCATCTCATCATCATTTTTTTTTTTTTACATATGAGCTAATTTTTTGGGTGTGTCTATTTGGAGGCTAACACATCCTTTTGGTCTATTTTTGCAGATGCGTATATTCGACCATTTGGTGCTTTTGGCCCTCGACCTCCTTTTGACCTCAACAATGCTCCATCTTATCTGCTTGAGGTATATTTTCTTTTTCCCTCACGTTCATTGGGTCCAAATTAGCATTACTCGGGATGGGGTACCTTGGCCTGAGCTTGTAGTGAGTTTGACCATTTGCACGCCCCTCTTTTTTATACCCTGTAGTGGGCCATTTAGGACGTTTGCATCCAGAGATATTAAGCCTATTCCTTTGTGTTTTGTAGCCATCCTCTCATTTATACGTGAACCCCTTTTCGCTTTCGGGACGAGGTCTCATGGCCAGTGACAGCCCCCAGACTTTAGTGATCATGTAGCGAGCCTTAGGGTGACCCTCTTAGAGTTGCAGAGGGAATTGGAGTTTAGGGAGGGACACCTTCCGCCTGAGCCCTCCAGCCCATCCTCATCTGATGACTGTCATGGGGCTGCCTCCGCTTCTCCTCAGCCCCTAGTCTCGATTTTTCCTAGCTCAGCACTTCCGCAGTCGCTCCCTCGATGGAAGACTCTTGCTAGGAAGAAAAAATGGAGGGTCAAGTGTTTTGTCTCTTCCTCACATTTTTCTTTTGATTTTGCAGATATGCCGAGGGCACGATGACATGTGGCTTCCAATGAACCAGACGATGCTCCTTTACTGGCAACCGAATTGGTGTCGCGTGTGTCCAAAAACAAACTGATGGACATCGTGGATCACTATCGCGTCCCTCTGGAGTACGCATTATATGTTCCTTAGGAGACATGTCGGGCTGACAGTCCTAGGCTTGGCTTCGTGGCCCTCAGCGAGCACATCCTGAAGGCGGGTGGTACCATCCCGTTACACCCGTTCTTTGTTGCGGTCCTCAACTACTTCAACCATGCCCCGCTTCAGCTGGCTCCCAATGGCTGGTTGACTTTAAGCTGCCTTTTCGTTGCATTTACGAAGCTATTTAAACGCGCTCCTACGGCGACAGAGGTGCATTTCCTCTACAACCTCATGCCCCTTCCTAAGTCCAAGGGTTTTTACTATTTACAAAAAGCCAACAACGAGGCCACTTTGATAGAGGGCTCGGTGTCCAACCCGGGGTCCTGGAAGCAGGACTTTTTCTTCGTGGAAGGCCCCCTCTCTGTCCACGAGGACTTTTGGGCCACTCTGAGTAAGTACCCTGGGAATCACTTTCTCTCTTTTACTTTCTTACAACTTATTGTTTCATGACTTACGTTCATATCGACCATGGCGTATATTATGCAGAGCAATTCGCTGAACCCACAGTTGTCGGGTCAGAAGCGAGATACATGAGAACGTTCCTCAGCATTGACCCTGCTATGAAAAAGGCGGTGTGCCTATTCACCGTGAAGAACCTGAACTGCTATAAATTGTCCCCTGTCTCGGACCCCAAGTTGCTGTGGACCATCTCTGGGTCCACGAAGATGAAGGGGCCCTTGGCTGAGCCTTGCCAGGATGACGATGAGGATGAGGAAGAGTCGGAGGAAGCCCCCCTTGACCGCGGGGGATCTCACCAGCCGCCTCCATATCCTGGGGGATGCCCTCCATGTGCCTCCTATGATTCGGACATAGCCCCTCATTCTCAAGACCAGCAGGCCGTTCCGGGGTGTTATGTTTGCCCTGACCCTGAGGACTACGACGCCTTCACTCAGGCTCCTCTCGACCCTGGACCATCGGGGACTTATTTTGCCGACCTTCCGGAGCCTCCCTCTGATCTTCCAAATCCTCAGTTTTCCACTTTCACCGCGCCCCCTCCTGTTTCGGCGAGCGGGTCGTTTGTCCTCACCAACCCAGGTGCCACTGGTGCGGATGGGGAGCCCTGGGTGACTCGGATGGCGACGTTTTACGGGCAGCGATACATCCAACTTGCCTCGAGCCTCCCCGTATCTGACTGGAATGGCCCTGGGAATGTTAGACGGACCTTGGGGAAAACCTAAGGTGCACCATGACGTAGGTGTAATGACCCAACTACTCTAGACCTTGGACCATTAACGAAAACTATACATAGACACTAATCTTTATCAAAACTTACAAGTGAAAAGATCATAACTTTATTAAAATTTTGTAAAAACAAATGTTAGACTTACATAAAATCTCAAGTAGGATATGGGATCCCATTGTTTTAAAATCAAAACAAGACATAATGATAATTGAAAAAGAGATTACATAATAAAATGCGGAAAGATACATATAAAAACCATAAGAAAACAAAAACTACATCCTCGAAACCGAAACTCTCGACTCCTTGAACCCATTCTGCCTCAATACACATTCCCCAAGCTTCCAAGAATCTTTCCCGCCACTAAGACTATTTTCCTGCACATATAAACAAAAAGGAATGAGCCTAATGCCCAGCAAGGAAAATCTAACATATAACCATACACATAAAATTCATAAGGTAACATAAAACATACTATAACACTTATGTCACATACATACTATAATGGCCATTATTACTTGGGGTCCCATAAACTAAACAAGTCATATGCCCAATAGATTTGTGGGGTCTTGCTAGCTAAGCAAGTCATATGCCCATAATCTATTTGGGGCTTGTTAGTCATATGGGTCATATGCCCAAGTCTACAATCATACTTAACATAACATATTTCATAACATAAACTCATAAGATAACACATAAAAGCATATAACATATAAATTCTATCCTATTTTCCTTACCAAAATACCGGGATATGAGGACAGAGTTGGGACTTTGGAACACTCCTAAAAACCATTTATAACAGGGTAAGTAAATTGAAGAAAAGGGATGAAAAGAATGGAAGGACTATACCATTGAGAATATACTTACCAAAAACTTATGTGTAAGTTCTTAGATTTCCTAACCAAAATAAAGAATAAGGTTAGAAGGCTGAGTAGAAGACTATGAGAACTTAAATAAAATAATATCAATTGAACTAGAGTGTGGAAATACCTTGAAGACTTATAAGATCAATCTAAACCTTGAACCGAAATGTGAATAAACCTTACTTCCCCAAGTGTTTGATAAGCTTATGATGATCAAGCTTATAATTCCCAACCCAAGTGTTTACACTTCACACTCACCTAGCAACTTGCAGCTTCTGAATTTAGAGTAATAGATGAATAAATGGCTAGGCACTAGGTCCTATTTATAGAGTTTAGGAATGAAGAGATCTTCATTTAACTTGAATAAAAATAATGGCTTTTTAAGTGAAAAACATTTGAATTATCGCTCAGCAGAGGCTGAAGACTCGTTCAAAAAGATGCTGGACTTATCAAGAGGTTGAAGGTTTGAATGGAAAACGATTTCGAAAACTTTCAAATTATGTTGAGAGGGGCGATATATCGCCCCCTGTAGGCGATATATCGCCTGGGCCAGTATGCCCGAGGCAATCGTGCATCGTTTCGGGTTTTTTTCGTATCTTCGTGCTGCGATATATCGCCCCCTATAGCTGCGATATATCGGCATACGCTGATTATTTAAACACGAAATTACATATTTTTTGCTTAATTTGAATTGAGTAAATAGCCTTGACTAAGCCCTTTTACATTTTCAAAGCTGCTGACTGACCTTAGAGCATTCAAATTTTACCCTTAATAAATTTAATCCTCAAAAAACTTAATCATTAATAACCCATACATAACATGTGCTATTATCTAATTGGTTCTTATCTAAACCTTATAATATAATAAATATTACCCTCAATATCAGTCATATTAATCAAACCTTAGGTTAAAATTAATATTCTTAAACTATAGGTTAAACTTAGAAAATCTACAAGTACTACTATGAGTGTCCAAATAAATCCCGGTCTGAACAAAAAATCCACAATTATAACAATATTACTATTATACTACTATCTAAATTAGCTAAGTAAAGTTCTTGGACTTTACATTAGGTGAGTTCCCGCACCTCGCGTCGGCCCTATTATGTATAGGTGTTTATGCATATATTTTTTGTTTTTGTCACTTATTGTTGCTGTTGTTAACTTTCTTGTGCAGGCCTATACTGTGGCTCTGCGGTTTTCCAACTCGGCTGGCAATCTCTCCACGTCGTGCACCGAGAGGGACCGTCTCACAGCACGGGCTTAGGAGCTTGATAGAGAGCTTAATGAAACCAAGGCTAAGTTTTCAAGGGTTAGGACCAAACTTGCCAACTCGTTACTAAAGAGGAAGAAAGTGGTTGCCAAGGCCACAGAGCTACAGGGCCAAGTTACCAGCTTGGAGAGTGAACTCTAGGGGGCCAAGGCTACTGCAGCTGTTGCACAGGCGAGGGTCTCCTCCTTAGAGATCGATCTTGAAGCTACTAGAGCTGAGGTTGCTGCGTCGCAGGAGAGGGTTGCCTCTTTAGAAGCAGAGATGGCGACTACTGAGCATAGGTCTATAGAGCGCGCCCTCTATGGCATATGGAGGCAGGACCCCAATTTTGACTTCTCCTCCTTTGGCGAGTATGCCGTGACCCGGGCGGCTGGGTGGAGCGCCCAGGGCAGGAGGCCCTGAGGTTGCTATTTCATTACCTCTGCCAGCCCGTAGTAGATGTATGCTCGCTTGAGTCGTTGTAATATTATCGTTCCTACTATTTTTCTTTTGTAACTCTTGTACTGTCTTCAAAACTTTATTTTTCAATGTATATATACATGTGTTGCTATTTATCTCTTATTCTACTGCCTTTGAGGTCCTTTTGAGCCTGTATGATGGGGTTTGGTTGGTACCCTTACCCTTATTTTATTTACCAAGCTGGAGGTCCTTTGGAGCCTATGTGAAAGGGTTCACTGGGACCTCTTTTGGTGCCTCTTGATTACTTTTATAAGGATATTTTGACCCCTTGGGTCCTAGCTATCCTTTTATATATTCTTGCGCGCGCTTATTATTTTTTGTGAGAAGCGTCCTTCTCGTCGTTATTCATAGTACTATTTTTGCAAGGGTCTCTTGTAGGACCCTTTTTGGCTAGACGGCTTGGTGGCCGCTCTAGACTTATTATTGTCGTTACCCTATATTTTTTTTTGTAAGTCCCTATGGCCTCCTTGATGTTCACAAGGGTAGCTAATCCTTGTGATCCCAGGGGATGCCTTGTAAGGACTTCGCTTAAGGCCCTGATATAGGGGTCCCTCTGGGATCCCTCGTTAAAGGGTCCTTTTTAGGGTCATGGTCCCTTTTGGGTCCTCCTAATGGAGGGCCCTTTTTAGGATCCTCCTGGTGCATAGGGTCCTTTTTAGGGTCCTCCTGATAGGGGGTCGTTTTTAGGGTCTTCCTAATAGAGGGCCCTTTTTAAGATCCCCTGTTAGAGGGTCCTTTTTAGGATCCCCTTGGTAGAGGGTCCCTTTTAGGAGCCTCCTTTTTAGGAGGGCAAGGGGTCCTTTTTAGGATCCTCCCGATAGGGGGTCGTTTTTAGGGTCTTCCTAATAGAGGGCCCTTTTTAAGATCCCCTGTTAGAGGGTCCTTTTCAGGATCCTCTTGGTAGAGGGTCCCTTTTAGGAGCCTCCTTTTTAGGAGGGCAAGGGGTCCTTTTTAGGATCCTCCGTTAGAGGGTCCTTTTTAGGAGCCATTTTTAGGTTCCCCTTGCTAGCTGCATGTTTTTGCCTCCTGTCCTGCCCCCCAAGTGTTTGGTGAAATTTATTTCGGCAGACACTTTGGCTGATGCCCGTGTAGCGAAGAAAAGTAACACATGAAGTTGCAAACAGTTTCATTCATAGCATGCGGTTTACAACCAACCTTGTAAATAAAGGGGTTACATCTAACTAGGAGGTTACCTAGGTAGCCTCTTTGATTCTTACTTACTTAAGCTAAAGCAACAAGGAACAAACTAAACATAGGTTCTTTTTGCACTGAGTGCCGAAGCCTCGCTGGTAGCACTTCTCGAGATGATCCGTAACTCGTGGGTCCAACTTGTGTGGGTATAATTTGTGTGGGTCGCTCCTTCATACACAACCATTGCCATCGATATAGATGGTTTGGTGGCTGTGTGGAGGGACATGTTATAGCATTCCCTCGCTTCCTTCTGCTCCCCTTTCACACATACTACTCCCTCGGGGGTCGGGAACTTCATAGCATATGATACACAGAAGTTATCGCCTTCAATTCTCTCAGAGAGGGTCTCCCTAATACCGCATTGAAGGCTGAGGCGCAATCCACCACGACAAAGTTAGCCATTACTGTGGTTTGCCTGGGTTGCTCCCCCACGGTAAGGGTTAACTCGATTGCCCCCAGGGGCTGTATCGAATCTCCCGTAAACCCATACAAAGACGTAGTGCAAGGCTTTAGGTGATGGAGGCTCAATCCCATCTTTTTCAGCGCTGGTCGATACAAGATGTCCACAGAGCTCCTGTTATTCACCAAGACCAAATGTACCCTCATGTTAGCAAGCTGGGCAGTTAGCACCAGGGGGCCATTATGAGGGAAATGCACCCCCTGCGCATCTTCTTCAGTGAAAGTTATCGAGTCATTCTCGCCCTTGAAGCTCTTCGGGGGGCGTTGCTCCAAACTTAAAACGCAAGGTGGTGGACTTCGTCTGGCCTCCTTGGCGTACTTGTCTCGCCCCTTCCTGGAATCACCTCCGAATCCCGGTCCTCCAAAGATGGTCCTGACCTCTCCCTGTATTTCTGGGGCCACTTCCCACGCCCGCGGCGGGGACGCTCCTTCTTCTGGCTTCTGGCTCTCCTTGCGCACGTACCTGCCCAAATGTCCCCGGCGAATGAGCTCCTTGATTTCCACCTTCAAATGGTTGCATTTTGCGGTGGTGTGGCCGACATCCTTGTGATACTGGCAATACCTGCTGGGGTCTCTTTTGGACTGGTCTTTTTTCATTGGCGGGGGCCTTTTGAAAGGGACCTGGTTTTCGTTCGCAACGAAAATATGCTCCCTCGCATGGGTGAGGTCAGTGTAAAGGTGTAGGGGCCCTGTAGGCGCTCCTTAGAGCATTGATGCTTCCGGGGTTGATCGTCTCTTGTTCCCTCATAAACCCCCTTTTTCTTTGCACCGCCCGGGTCTTCTCGAGCTGAAGGTTTCGGGGGCGATGGGCCTTTTCCGGCTTTGAGGTTCTCATGACCATCCTCCACGTGAATGTATTTTTGTGCCCGCTTGTAGAAATCATCCAAGTCTGTGACCTCCCTCTTGAGCATATTATCCCATAACTTGCTTCCTGGGCGTACTCCAGCTGTGATGGCTATTTTCAGCTCTCGACGGGTCAGGCTCCCTACTTTAGCTGCCTCCATATTGAACCTATGAATATAGCTCTTCAGGCTTTCGTTTTCTCCCTGCTTCACATTTGCGAGGCTGGTGCTTGACATCGTATAGTCGTGCACGACATGGTGCTGCTGGAGGAACTCATCACAAAGCTGTTGCCAAGACCTGATGGACCCCGGTTTAAGTCGTTTGAACCACTTGTACGCAGGTCCTTTTAAGGTGACGACGAAGCAATGACATCTCGCTCTGATGCCAATTCCCCTCAACTTCATTAAGTCGTTAAATGTATCTAGATGGTATTTTGGATCTGTGCTTCCTTCGTAGGGGGTCATGTGGGGCTCTTTAAAGTTGGCAGGGTGCCTGATGGCCTGGATCTCCCTAACGAAGGGTGACTCATGGTCGAACTCTTCCTAAAAAATTTGACCTCCAGAGGCGGTGACGATCTTGCTTCGCAGGCTCCTCATTTCTGTGTCCAAGTCCTGCCTTCTTTTACTTAGGGAGTCCTTTAGAGCGGACGGGTTAGGATCACCCTTTCCTTTGCCCTCTCGGGGCGCCATAGGGGGATTGGTCCTTTTACCCACCCTCTTTTTGTTGAGCTCCTCCCGTAAATCTGAGGGTGCTCTCTTAGAGGTGACCTCGTCCTCGTTGCAATGGGCTGCGTTGGTCTTCGGCTCTGGCTTCTGGGCCTGCTTCGGTGGCTCTGGATATTCGCGTTGCTTCGTTCGAGGGGTGTAGCTGGTGGAGTGTCGGGTCCTCCCATCGTCTACTGGAACTGTGGTCTCTGCCCCCTCACGAACTTTCTCTTTTCTCTTGGGCAAGGTCACGTTTGACTTACCTTGCAATAGGCCATTCAACACCTCTTGCATATTCTCCAGGGTAGTCTCCAACCTTTGGCTCTTATGGTGCAGCTCACATATTTCTTCTTCATAGAATCGAGATTTAGAACTCGAGCTCACAGAATGGACCCGGGGATGCTTATCGCGCCTACGCGTAGAGGGGCCCGGGTCCTGCCGACCGGAGTTCGGTACTTGGGGTGGTCTAGGGAGCGGGGACTCATTAGCATTTCTCGGTGGTGCTCTCGGAGGACTCTCTACAGGCGGGATGCCCGGTGACGAGGCCTCTCTATCACCCTCGTGAACCTCAGGGTCCCTTGGGGGCTCCACCTCTCTAGGTGGAGGGGGATCCTTCATGGAGGCCTTCAGCTGGACTCCGTTCAGGTGGACCTCCACCTCTCGTGGCTCCCTGAGTCGCTTTGGACCTCTTGGCATTTCTTCTCGCTGGAAGTAATGGTAGAACAGTAGCTTGGAACTTACGTTCCCACAGACGGCGCCAAACTGTTGAAGGTGAGAAGTCGTCAACTAAGTTAAGTTGGAAAGAATTGCAAGATCAAGATTATCAATAGAAAAAGCCTTAGAAATTTTAAGTATCAACTCTAAGAACAATTGCAGAAGAACAATGGTGAAATCAGTTTTTCATTCACTATGGTGCACTTGCTACAGTAAATTTTCCAACTCCCTTCCATGTGGAAGTGGGGTTCATTTTATAGTAGGCTCTAATGGCCCTGAGTACAGGGTGGTCCAGGGGACCAGATGGTACACAAGTACACTAAGAGGAGAGTGGTTCCAGGGGTAGTGGTGTCGGCTCCGGTACATGGTCAGAGTCCATGGGAGCACCTCACCTTTTGTACCCGGTCATGACTCCACCACTCGCTTTGTATGGGTGTCAGTGACGTGATGGTGGTGTAGCCACTCTTCATACTATTTCCAACCGCCGCCACTTGTCGGGCACAGGTGTCAGGCTCGTCCCCTGATCCTAGCAGGCATGTACGTACCCCTTTTGAGGTACCTTGTTTGTACCCTTTTTGTCTCTTCTGGGCCACCTAAACCACTGTCATTATGCACATGGGGCCTTGGAACGAGATCCATTGGGGCGAGGTCAACATATATGCGTAGCTCTTTGGGAGAGGCTCTTGCGAGATGTCCCCCGCGAGGCTGCTGGGCGCGCTAAGATGTTGCACGTGAGATGGTGTGCGTGGCCTAGGCATGGCCGACCCATGGCCTCGCGGGTTATACGTGCTTCCCCCAAGATGCCGTGATTGAGGTTAGGCCTCGTGCCTTGGTGCGTCTAAGCGAGGCCGTGGTGATGCGCGCGCGCGAGGCGGGGCCTCGCGCCTAGACGCGTCTGAGCGAGGCCGTGGTGGTGCGCGCGCGCGAGGCGGGGCCTCGCGCCTAGGCGTGTCCGAGCGAGGCTGTGGTGATGCACGCGCGCGAGGCGGGGCCTCGCGCCTAGGAGTGTCCGAGCGAGGCCGTGGTGATGCGCGCGCGCGAGGCAGGCCGTGCGCCCGGGGCAGGGCCGAGAGAGGCGGGGCGTCGCGCCTAGGCGCGTCCGAACGAGGCTGTGGTGATGCGCGCTTGGGGCATGGCCGAGCGAGGCCGTGGTGACGCGGCTGGGGCCTCATGCACCACGAGTTGATGCGAGGCTGTTGCCAGTGGACGATGGCCCGAGCGTCCCACTACTCAGACACGCATTTAGGCCTTTATGGGACCTTAGCGCGCGTCTGGGATCTTTTAGGGGCATGGAATATTAGCATCCACAGTAATGATTATAACAATGGATAGCGTATTTATGGTTTTGAAAATACGTTCTACGAATTCAAGAGTTCAATTCTGAGTCTATAGTGGAGTCACGATGAATTAATAAGGTAGTGAAATTATTCGTAAATAAATTCATAGTAACTTGTTGGAGCTTGATTTCATGGATCCATGGTCCCCGCATCACCTTTGTGTAAATAATCTAGAATGTCTCAATCAATTGATTTAATTATCAATTAGGATTTTCAAAGTTGACTAGGTCAATTTTGGAAAATTTATAAAAATATGAGATTTAGAGAATAAAAGAGAATCTTTGGGTAAATTTATTAATATTGATAAATTGGTGTCAGTATAAATAAATAATATTAAATCTTGTTTCAAATTATAATTAGTTAATTTGAATAATGATTTAATTAATTAATTAAAAAAATAAGTAAAAGGTTTTGCATTTAGGCCCAATTGAGATTTAAATTCAAAACAAAGAGATTGGGCCCAAGTCCATTTATGGCAGCCCAAGGCTTTTATTTTTTTTATTATTTTTAATTAGTTAAAATTTAAATAAAGCCCATTAAGTTGCCTATATAAGGAATATGATATCTAGGGTTTTCATAAGGAAGTGAGTTTCAGTTGATTGGTAAGTGAAAACCTAGACAGTCTAACATTTCTTGGCCACTATGTCTTCTTCTTCTCTTCAAGATCTATATCTCATGTGTTGAGAACCAGCCCACACTAGTTCTAGGTTGATCAAAGGCTTGGTGAGGAAGGCTGTGTTGCTGATCTTGTTCAATCTCTTGATAATACTCTGCTACAGAAAGGAATCAAGGTTAGAGTGATTGAAGGATGGAGTTGTTCCAGTTCCGCTGTGTAATGTAAGTTTTTACTTTACTCTGTATTTGTATCAATTTCATAGGAGCATGTTCTAGGAATTTGCATGTTTGTTTGATAATATGTAAATTGGATGAAAATAAATAAAGATCCTGCAATATGAATTTCCTTCAATTGGCCTCAGAGCCATAAGTTGCTAGTTTATTTTCATGAATGAACATGTATGAAATTGATTGATATGTTAGGTATTAATTGGATGGTACATGTTATTGGTGCATGTGTTATGTTTTCTTATGTAAATTTAGCAATAATTTGGTTGTTTTTGGCTTGTTTTGGATTTATTTGTTTTTTTTGATTGATTTTGCAGTGTGCGTGCTGGGCACGCATGGAGCCACCACTGGGACCTGGCCGTACAGATCCATACGAACGTCTGTACGGCGTCGGTGCCGAACCCCGCGTCGACATTTTTTCAAAATTTTTATTTTTTTAAATTGGATATTTTGTGTAGTTAGGTTTAAAATATTTAAAATTGATCATCTTATTATTTTAGATATTTTAGCTTTTTAAAATATTTTGAATTTGTTATCTAATAACCATGATATTTTAAGATAATTTTTTTATTTTGTTATAAATAAAATATTAAAATTAGTTATCTGATTATTCAAGATATTTTTATTGTTTAAATATTTATAATTAATTATCAAATAATTCTAGATATTTTAGATATTTTAAATTTGTTTAAAATATATTTTGATATTTTAAAATTGGTTAAAATATTTAAAAATAAAATATCTTATCATTCCTAACAACTTAATAGCTAGGTTAAATTAATTAGTTGAAATTGAATTTTGTTTGATAAATTCATTTTTAATTAATTTAATATTTTGCAACTTGTTTAATTAATTATATTGAATTTTGTCTCATGAATTCTATGTTAATTAATTATGGTATTTTGCAAAATAGTATATTGTTGTGGTATATTTGCACAATTTAATAATACATGCTTATAGAGTAACATGTTAGGCCCATCCAATTATTAACATATCGAGCATCATTATTAAGTTATTTTTTTGCATTTGGGATTTAAATATAAGTATAATGATGACCTAATTTTTGTGTTTGAAAAATTTGGTAAAACTCAAATAAAACTTTCATAAAATGTTAGGTTTTATTTGGGCACAATTGAACATGTAAAGTTTAAATTCCTCTCTTGTGAGTGGTTCCACTTGTGAATGCCCATTTGTTTTGCATTACTAGATTGGGCCTAATCAATTGAATAACAATTAATAAAACAAATGTTCAAATTCCTGCTTTTTTGGGCTTTGTGTGGAAGTTAGGGAGCCTTAGTAGTGGGCCCGACATACTGAACCCAGCTCTCCTCCATGTAAGCTTGAATGGTTAAGGCCCATTTACCTAAGTTGGACTTAATTGTATTAGGTTATATTTTTTAGTTGGACCTAATAATTGATTAGAAATAGATTAATTCTATTTTTTGAATTAATTTTCAATGGTCATTTTAGAATTAATGGAAAAATTATAAACTATGGTTTATTAATTTGACAAACCTAAGTTGGTTTATTGATTATTTTTATAATTTGGAAAACCTAAGTTGGTTTATTAATTATTTTAATAATTTGGCGAACCTAAGTTGATATTTTTCAAAAAGAATAAAATACTAAAATATTTAATAATGAGTTTTAAAATTTTGAATTCCATCTCTACTGTTAGTTTAACAAGGTTAGAGTTCAGTGGGGCCTCATAGCACTTTGATTTCGTCTCCCTACGGAAGGTGTTCACTAGACTTCTTAACATGGTTAAATTTCTTAGGATAGATGGTTATAGATGGCCTTCTATAGACTCATCCCTACGGTGACTATAGGAATTAAGTCTATAATAATCGAAATCGAGGGTCAAACTCATAAAGTAAGAAATATTTGTGACTCTCGCCTACCGGGACACATGAGTTTTCGTTACTTTGATCGGATGGAATAGGTAGTTAATAAAAGTCTATGAAGTTTTATTAATTGAGATGTTTCTCAATTTAACTAAGTGAATATTTGTGACTCTCACCTTCAGGACACATGGGTTCATTGCTAGTTAAAGTACCTAAGAAATAAAAGATAAGTGTTTTAGTATTTTGTTTATCTCAAAATTTTTTGTATGTTATGCTATTTCTAAAAATTTAATGAATAAATGTTTGTCAAGCAATGCGTTGATTTCTACTTAGTTGATAATCGTAGTTCTAGGCTTTCCACCTTATACTCTCTCTAATCTCTAAAAGGTTACTCTATGGTGAGAACCTCGCGAAATGTTGTCCAACATCAACGAGGTGTTGATGGAAATATCGAGACTTATAAAGCTCGATTAGTGGCAAAGGATTATACGCAAAGAGAAGGCGTGGACTATGAGGAAACTTTTAGTTCGGTAGCCATGCTCAAATCCATTCGCATCCTCTTATCCATAACAGCCGTTCTCGACTATGAGATCTGGCAAATGGATGTCAAGACAACTTTTCTTAATGGAAAGCTTAACGAAATCATTTATATGGATCAGCCAGAAGGATTTAAAGTAGCTGGACAAGAAGGAAAAGTTTGCAAGTTGAATATGTCCATCTACTTAAGCAAGCTTCTCATTCCTGGGACCTTAGGTTTGATGAAATAATCAAAACCTATGGCTTTGAACAAAATATTGACGAGCCTTGTGTTTACCAACTGAAGGCAAATCAAATAGTGGTATTCCTGGTTCTTTATGTAGATGATATCTTACAATTGGAAACAATGTTAAGAAATTGTCAGATGTGAAGAATTGGCTGAGCACTCAATTCCAGATGAAGGATTTGGGTGAAGCAAGTTATGTTCTAGGTATCCAGATCATCAGGGATAGAAAGAACAGACTTTTAGCTCTATATCAAGAAGCTTACATAGATAAAGTGCTTGAACGATTCTCAATGACAAATTCCAAGAAAGAACATTTACCGTCCCGCCATGGAATTCATCTTTCAAAGAAGCAGTCTCCCCAGACTCCTGAAGAGGAAGATGCAATGAGAAAAGTTCCTTACGCATTTGCAGTTGGAAGTCTGATGTATACCATGTTATGTACTAGACCAGATATCTGCTATGCAGTGGGAGTAGTGAGCAGGTATCAGTCAAACCCAGGACCGGAACATTGGATAGCAGTTAAGCATATCCTGAAGTATTTAAGGCGGACTAGGGATTATATGTTAATCTATATGGGTGGTGTTTTGAACCCTGTAGGCTACACCGATTCAGATTTTCAGATTGATGTCGATGACAGGAAGTCTACTTCTAGAATGGTGGTTACTCTTGGGATGGAGCTGTGATATGGAGAAGCGTAAAGCAGTCTACAATCTCAGATTCCACCATGGAGGCTAAGTACATAGCTGCGTCAGAAGCAGCTAAGGAAATAGTCTGGCTAAAGAAGTTCTATTCAAATCTTGGTGTTATTCTATAAATGGATAAACCGCTTGTGTTATTTTGTGACACTACATGAGCGATAGCCAACTCGAAAGAACCTCGTAGTCATAAGAGGAGTAAGCATATAGAAAGGAAGTATCACATTATTCAAGAATATATGGCTAGGGGAGATGCAAAAGCTATAAAGATTGCATTTGAAGATAATCTTGCAGATCTGTTTACAAAGACACTACCAAAAGCTACATCTGATAAGCATATACAAGAAATGGGATGAGTAGAATTAAGGCATTAGTTTCAATTAGTGCAAGTGGGAGTTTGTTAGGGTTTTATGTTTTAATTAAAACTCAATTTCTTTGAAATCTCATTTATTATCAATAAAAGAATAGAAATCATTTTTTTTTGACTTGGTCAATCACTTTTCTCATATGTTTTATTTTCATGATTATTTGTTTAATATAAACTTCTATTAAATCTCGAGCATATAGCTAATTGTATTTATAGTGACGTAATCACATTGGAATATAAATATGATTATATGTTCAAAATAAGTTAGTCCTAAGATTAGTCAGTGCAAAGGATTTACAGTGACTTGCCAATCTACGATATGATCTACTTACACATTGCAGTGTTATGTTATTTCCAGAACATTATAAAAGTTTATAAGATCGGATGTATTTGTTACATCGGACAGGACCGATATTGACAATTGATAGGATAAGTAAACATACCGTTATTATCTATTCTAGTCATATCATATAGTTGATCATAGGTCAATTCAATCTTAATTCTGAGTGGTTATTATTCTAACAGATTGTATTATTTGAGTTCTTTGACTTGTTCGTCACCAGCTTACCCTACGGACTAGCCCATACTTACATCTTTGGAACTCGGTAGTATAATTGAGTGGGAGTGTTAATCATAGATACGAACATCTATAGCTTCTAATGAAGAAGGGAAACAATGGTTTCCTTTTAGTTTGGTTCAAGGTGTTAAAAGATAGAGATCTCATTTTAGTAATTAATATTAGTTTACTAAAATATCATTTACAAGGAACTAAGTGTTTTAAGGATAAAATACAATGAGGGGTAAAACAATATTTTAGTCTCATCTCATTGTAGACCGTCTATAGAAGATTGAGTGACAATTATGTTTGTAACAATGGATAATTAATAGCGTATCTATATTTGTTATAGAGCGTTCTATGAATTCAAGAGTGCAATTCTGAGTCTTTAGTGGAGTCACGAGGAATTAATAAGTTAGTAAATTTATTTGTTAGATTTATGATAACTTATTGGAGCTTGATTTCATAGGCCCATGGTCCCCACTGTACCTTGGATAAAATCATCTAGATAGTCTCAATTAATTGATTTAATTATCAATAGAATTATCAAAGTTTACCAGGTCAATTTTGGATAGTTTCACTGAGTTATGTAATTTTGAGAAGAAAAGAAAAATTAGGGTAGATCTATTAATTAAGATAAATTGATATCTAAATAAATAACTAAGATTAAATCAAGTTTCAAATTATAAATAATTAATTTGATAAAATATTTGAATAATTATTTAATTAATTAAATAAATAGAAAATAATACATGTCTTGATTTTATCAAATGGGAAATTTCATGGGCCTGAAGCCCATGATAATTTCGACCTAGGGCTGTTAATTGACTATTATTTTGTTTATTTTTAATTAAATAAATGACCTAAATGAGTCTATAAAAGTGATGTTAAGTGAGAGTTGAAATTAGATGACAGACACTAGTTTTCTGATAGGTTTTATATTCTCTCTAAACATAAGTCATTTTTTAAGCCTTATTGTTCTTTTCTCTTCTTCTCTCTGTATCTATCTCATGTGTTGAGAATTTCCCACTCTAGTCTAGGTGATCCTAAGGATACTTTGGAAGGCTGTGAAGAAAATTGAAGATCGGTTCAGTTTCTTGGTAATACTCTGCGACAGAAAGGATACAAGGGTTAGAGAAACTGAAGGAATGACTATTATTCCGCTGCATATAATGTAAGTATTCTTATCATTATTTCTCTTTGAATTAAATTTTAGAAACATGCTCTAGGTTGTCTCATATTAACTTGTTTAATATTAGATCTACATGAAAATAAATAAAGATCCTGTATAAGTTTCCTAACCTAGGGCAGTTAATTAGGGCAGATTTTTTAAATGTTGTGCCGTCTCAAAAGCTTTCACCAAGACACCACTAGAATTATGAAATGGTTGTGAACCTGGTTTATGTCATTATGGAATTTGGGGGTGTCATGTTTATGTCCTAAGGAAAAAGGTAGGAAAGCTAGAATAACAAACTGATGTTTGCTTGTTTGATGGCTATTCTAAAGGTACTCAGGGTAGTCTGTTTTATAGTCCAGTAGACAAGAAAGTGTTTGGCTCTACAAATGCTATTTTTCTGGATAACGACTACATAATGAATTTCAAGTCTCGTAGAAAAATATTATTCAATGGAAAAACGATAATTATTGTTCCATCCTCACCGACACAAGTCGATGAAAACAAGGTAGATTTAGAAACCACTAATCCAAGTCAGAAAGTTACGATGCCTCGTCATAGTGGGAGGGTTTCTCAAAACCCGGTACTTGTGAAATGGATAGTGAAACCCACAAGCTAGTTGGGGACACAAGTAACAATGATTTGTTGGCCTTTAAACATGCAATGGGTAAGTCTGAAAGGGATCTTTGAATCGAAGCCATGTACTAGGAAATAAAGTCTAAGTACTCTTAATTTGTCTCAGATCTTGTAGATGTGCCATTGGACTTTAGGCCCATTGGGTGCAAGTGGATCTATAAGAAGAAGAGAGGAGCTGATGGAAAGGTCGAGATATTAAAGGCTTGACTCGTGGCTGAGAGAGAAACTTGACTTAGAGAAAACTTTTTCTCCGGTAGCCATGTTAAAATTCATTTAGTATACTCTTTATCCATAGCCGCGACTCTTGCTTAAGAGATAAGGCAAATGGACATCAAATAAGAATTTTTAATGGCTATCTTGATGAGACCATAAACATGGATCAATCAGAAGGATTTAAAGTAGTTGGACACGAAAGTCGGCAAGCTGAGTAGGTCAATAAATGGAATTAAATAAGCTTCGCACTCCTGAAACTTAAGGTTAAATGGAAACATTAAGACCTGTGGTTTTGAACAAAATGTAGTTGACCCTTGTGTTTAACAACTTAGGGAAAAATACATTGTGGTGTTCTTAATCCTTTATATAGATGATATATTACTCATTGGAAACAATGTCAAAAAATTATAAGACATAAAGAACTAGCTGGAAATGAAATTCCAGATTTCGTTGTAACAAGTCGTGTTCTTGGTATCTAGAACATCAGGGATAGAAATAGCTGAATTTTGGCTCTAACTCAAGCGACCTACTTTAGTGAGGTGCTTTGTCGTTACTTTGTAACAAATTCCGAGAAAGGATGTTTAGAATCTTGGCATGGAGTTAATTTTTCTAAGAAGCAGTCTCCACAGACTCCTTAAGAGAAAGAAAAGATGTAACGAATTCCTTATGCATTTGCAATTAGAAGTCGATTGCATACTATGTTGTGTGTTGTGACTGGAGATCTGCTATGCAGTGGGAGTTGTGAGAAAGTGTCAGTAAAACCTTGGAAATGAACAGTATATGGAGGTCGGTATCTTTGATGGACTAGAGACTATATGTTAGTTTTTTTTCCAGGTGAATCTTTGAACCTGTTAGGCTACACAGATTCAGATTTTAGACTGATGTTGATGACAGGAAGTCTACTTCTGAAAAATGTGTTTACTCTTAGGGGTGGAGCAATGATTTAGAGAAGCGATAGGTTGTCTACCATCTCAGTACCTGTGATTTGGAGAAGCGTTAGGCTACCTGCCATTTCAGAATCCACCTTGGAGGCTGTAACGCCCTGGATAGCCAAGACTGTTACACTGTGTATTTTTGAAGTGCCAGACTTGCTAACCAAGTCATTAGTATAAAATCGTGTTACTGAAACTGTAAAGGAACTAGGGTTAAAAGCATTTTGGTCTCAAAAGTCACGTTTTCATTAGGAAACATTGTTTATTTACACGGGATCCCAAAAATATCAGTTTAAAGGCCATTTACAAAAGTTACAAGGTTCAAATACATTAACCAACCATACTAAGGCAAAACGAGCAGTTAGGTAATTCTTGTCCTGACTCACTCCTCGACCATGGTGATCGAACAGCTGGCTATGTACATTTCACCTCGGAGCTCTCCACCTCAGGCATGGTCCAGCTTGCCCTAGCCTTTACCTGCACCACGTAGCACCCGTGAGCCAAGGCCCAGCAAGAAAACACAACAACAACAGAGCATGAACAATTAACAGACAAATCAATAACTCACATTACGTCCCATAAACTCATATATATCATCAGTCAGTATAATCAGATATTCCACATACTAGGCATTTCAGTTCATAATATACACAATATACAAACGATAACTAGGGCTAGCGCCCTCAGGCTGCTCCCTCTGTTATCCCGTTGTTCCTGGCTCCCAATGGCCAATTCGCTCCCCGTGCGCTAAAATCATGTATGGTACTCTAGACCGCTTTTACATGTCCCTTGGCGTAATACCAACTTTGACATGATGTAACTCTCGGGAGCACTTAGTCCCATTACAATCATAAATTCGGGTGCAGTTTTCTTACCTTTGAATTCACTGGTTCCCGATGCCACGAAGCTGCGAGCACGGTCCTCTACCCCGAGCCTTTCCAAAGTCCTAATCACAACACAAATAAAACATCCTTTGTCACTAATCAATCCAAGGCTACCTCCCCGGTACCAATCCCACACTCTCGGAACTCCCAAAATCCTAAAACAATACATCGAAGACATCCCCCGAACCCCCGGAGAAAAGGCCTAAAATTGCAAAAATTCATGTCCTGAAATTGGCCTTGAGCCGCGGCGCAGCCCTGGTGCGCCGCGGCGCCTAGCAAGTCAGAGGCCAAAATTCGCCCAGAAGCAGCCTTGCGCCGCGGCGCGCCTTCGCGAGCCCAGAATTCTGGGTTTTCTTTCACGTTTTTCCCGAACCCAACTCACTCCAAATCACCCCAAACTCCTTCCTAAGTCTCAAAGCCAACTCTAAATCCCTAATAGACCTCACAACAACCTAAAAACATCATGCTCAAGCTCATTCACACAATTACTCCCAAAATGCACTCTTGAGTTTCATGCTTAATAACTCAAACCAGAAAATTAAAAACAACTTGAACCCAAACCCAAACCACACTCCAAATCCCCTAATCCTTAACAGAGATAAGCTTAGCAATTACTCAGAAACCTTACCTTGAATGGTGAGTCCAACCTCTAGCTTCAAACCTCCTTTCCCTTTGATTACCCAATTCTGAATTCATACAAAACCAGCCACCAACTTGCTTCAATTCACATTCATCATCTAAAAATTCAGACTTGAAACTTAAACATGTTATAGCTGAATCCTTACCTCTGAGTTTTCTTGGCCCAAGCTTGGTTGATAACTTCAAACACCCCTTGATTCTCCTTCCAAGAGTTTAAAATTCTGCTTCCCCTTTCTATCTCCCTTTTGCTCTAATTCTAGGTCTCCACAATTCAGCATAAACCTATTTTCCCAAGTGTTATACGTACTTGTGTTTTTCTTCAGCTCAAACTCATCTATACACTGCCAAAAGACCAATTTAACCCTCCATTAATATCCCTTACTAACTAGACCTCAAGGCTTACTTGTCCTTTTCCTAGCTTTACAATTCTACCACTTTCCCAATAAAACTTGTTACTCTCTAAGGTTACTAACAGCCATACAAGTTACCAAATCACCAGTTACCATTATCTAGTTTCCTAAGACCGTCTCGGCACGTGCATCACATCGGTAACACCGCACCCACGTGGTACCAATCGCATATCATAATTATCACATAGCATAATTCACATAGTCATATAACATGCTTAAAATCATAATCATGCATCTTAATCATAAAAATCACACATAATTCCCATCATGCCCTCCCGACACACTAATCAAGGCCCTTAAGCCCTATCAGTGAATTTGGGTCGTTACAACTATCCCCTCCTAATGAGAATTTCGTCCTCGAAATTTACCTGAACAACTCCGGATACTGACCCCGCATAGTTGTCTCAAGCTCCCAGTTCGCCTCCTCGACCTTACTGTTTCTCCACAACACTTAACCAAAGGAAATGTCTTGTTTCGCAACACCTTATCTTTTCGGTCCAAGATCTGAACTGGTTGCTCTTCATAAGCCAAATCTGCCTGTAACTCTAGGTCCTCATGCCTCAATACATGAGTCATCTGAGACATACTTCCGAAGCATGGAGACATGGAACACGTCATGAACTCCAGACAACGATGGCGGCAAGGCTAACCTGTAAGCCACCTGACCAATCCTTTCCAGGATCTCAAATGGTCCAATGAACCTAGGGCTTAGCTTGCCCTTCTTACCAAACCTCCTCACCCCTCGCAGAGGTGAAACTCGAAGAAAGACGTGATCACCAACCTGAAACTCCACGTCTCTACGCTTAGGATCAGCGTAGCTCTTCTGCCTACTCTGAGATGCGAGCATCCTAGCCCGGATCTTCTCTATGGCCTCACTTGTCTTCTGAACCATATCTGGCCCCAAGTATCTCCTCTCACCCATCTCATCCCAATGGATGGGTGACCTACACCTCCTCCCATACAACATCTCATAGGGAGCCACTCCAATCGTTGACTGATAACTATTGTTATACGAGAATTCAATCAATGGAAGGTATTTACTCCATGAACCCTCAAAGTCAATCACACAAGCTCTGAGCATATCCTCCAACACCTGGATCGTCCTCTCAGACTGTCCGTCAGTCTGAGGATGAAAGGCCGTACTGAACTTCAACTGAGTTCCTAAAGCTTTCTGCAAACCACCCCAAAACTTGGAAGTGAAGATAGGATCCCGATCTGACACTATAGACTTAGGAAGCCCATGGAGACGTACGATCTCCCTCACGTACAGCTCAGCGTACTGATCCACAGTATAAGTTGATCTCACTGGAAGGAAATGGGCTGACTTGGTGTATCTATCCACTATCACCCATACTGAGTCATGAAGTCTCACTGTCCTGGGTAAACCTCCCACAAAGTCCATAGTAATATCCTCCCATTTCCATTCAGGGATACCCAAGGGCTGGAGCAATCCCGCTGGTCGCTGATGTTCCGCTTTCACTTGCTGACAGGTCAAGCATCTGGCAACGTACTCGACCACATCCCTCTTCATCCCAGGCCACCAATACAAAGTCCGTAGATCCTGATACATCTTCGTGGTACCTGGATGAAGTGAGTATGGCGTCATATGAGACTCATCTAGTATCTCCCGTCTGATCCCCTCATCAGCTGGAACACAAATCCGCCCCTGATACCGAAGTAAACCAATCTCAGAAACAGAATAATCCTTAGCTACTTCAGCTACGACATCCTCTCTAACCCTCTGCAACTGAACATCTGTCAACTGCCCCTCTCTGATTCACTCTAGCAGGGTCGACTGCAGAGTAATGTTAGCCAACTGGCCCACCACTAACTTTATCCCTGCTCTAATCATCTCGTCAGCCAATTCTCTCAAAATCTGAACAGCGTTATATAGCTGACCTGGACCTCTGCGGCTCAATGCATCAGCCACCACATTGGCTTTCCCTGGATGGTAAAGAATATCACAATCATAATCTTTTACCAGCTCCAGCCAATGCCTCTGTCTCATATTCAAGTCCTTCTGTGTAAAGAAGTACTTCAGGCTCTTATGATCAGTGTATACCTCGCACTTCTCCCCATAAAGATAATGCCACCAAATCATCAGGGCAAAAACCACTGCTGCCAGCTCCAAATCAGGAGTAGGATACCGCTGCTCATACTCCTTCAGTTGTCGTGATGCATAAGCTATCACCTTCTCATTCTGCATCAGCACGCAGCCTAAGCCCAACCTCGATGCATCACAATAAACAACAAACTTCCCTTCCCCTGAAGGTAAACTCAACACTGGCGCTGTAATAAGTCGTCGCTTCAATTCTTGGAAACTATCTTCACACTTGTCTGACCAAATAAACTTTAGATTCTTCCTTGTCAATTCTGTCATCGGTGCTGCTAACTTCGAGAAGCCCTCTACAAACCGCCTGTAGTAGCCTGCCAAACCAAGAAAACTCCGCACTTTTGAGGCATTCCTTGGCCTCGGCAAATCTCTAACTGCCTCTATCTTTGACGGATCCACCTTAATTCCATCCGCACCTACAATGTGTCCAAGGAATGTCACTTCAGGTAACCAGAACTCGGACTTCTTAAACTTTGCATACAACTGATGCTCCCTCAACCTCTGAAGAACCAAACGAAGATGAAACTCGTGCTCTGCCTCTGAACTGGAATACACCAGGATGTCATCAATGAAGACTATAACAAACTGATCTAGAAAATCTTTGAACACTCGGTTCATTAAGTCCATAAAGGCTGCTGGGGCATTGGTCAAACCAAAAGACATGACCAAGAACTCATAATGTCCATATCATGTTCGGAAGGGCGTCTTAGGTATGTCCTCATCCTTGATCCTTAGCTAGTGATAACCAGACCGAAGATCAATCTTTGAGAACACCATCTTACCCTGCAGCTGATCAAACAAGTCATCAATCCTATGTAGGGGATACTTGTTCTTAATAGTTAACTTGTTCAACTCCCGATAGTCAATACACATCCTCAAAGTTCCGTCCTTCTTCTTAACAAACAAAACTGGTGCACCCCATGGCGAGTAGCTAGGTCTGATGAACCCTATATCCAGAAGTTCCTGCAGCTGCATCTTTAACTCTTTCAGTTCCGCCGGTGCCATCCTATATGGTGCCCTTGACACTGGCTCTGTCCCTGGTGCCAACTCAATAACAAACTCAATCTCCCTACGCGGCGGAAGCCCGGGCAAATCCTCAGGGAACACATCTAAGAACTCACAAACCAATCTGGTCTCCTCCGGTCCAACTGGTGTAACTTTGGTGGTATCTACCACACTAGCCAGAAAGCCTATACATCCACCCTGTAACAAGTCTCTGGCTCTCAGTGCAGATATCCTGGGTACGCGGGGTCCACGCACCGCTCCCACAAAAACGAAGGGATCCTCGCCCTCTGGCTCAAAGGTTACCATCTTCTTCCTACAGTCAATGGTAGCTCCATATCTAACCAGCCAATCCATACCTAGAATCATATCAAAATCCTCCATTCTCAACTCAATCAAGTCTACTGACAACTCTCTACCATCAACTAACACTGGCAGTGCTCTAATCTACCTCCTAGATACTACTAATTCTCCTGTAGGCAATATAGTCCCAAACCCTGAAGCACTATACTCACTAGGCCTACACAGTCTATCAATCACCTTATCAGATACAAATGAATGCGTAGCACCAGAATCAATCAAAATAGTAAAGGGAGTGCCAACACTAGAAATCTGACCTGTCACTACCGAGGGACTAGCCTCGGCCTCTGCCTGTGTCAAAGTGAACACTCGAGCTGGAGTCAAGCTGTCCACTTTTCCTGCCTCGCCCTTCTTCACTGTCGGGCAATCTTTCCTGAGGTGTCCCACCACCCCGCATACATAGCAGGCCTTAGCCTGACACTCACCCAAATGGCGTCTCCTGCACCTCGTACACTCTGGGTAAGTCCTCCATGAATCACCACCTCCCCGACGGCCACCCTGAGTACCCCGACCTCCCCTATCAAACCTAGGAGCTATTGGAGCATCAGGAACCTTTCTCTTCAAATCACTGGAGCCTCCGCCCCTACTAGAACCAGAGTATGGAGGCACTGGTCTACGACCCTCTCTTCTTGCTGCACTATCCCTCCATATCCTATTCTCCGCTTCCTCAGCGGTAAGAGCCCTCTCCACAACCTGGGCATAAGTAGTCACTCCAGGAACTGTGGTAATCCTTACATCCCGGGCTATCATAACATTCAGCCCTCTAACAAATCTGTCTAACCTGGTCGCATCAGTAGGCACAAGATCTGGTGCGAACTTTGCAAGTCTGTCAAACTTCAAGGCATATTCTGTAACAGTCATACTGCCATGAACCAGCCCCACAAACTCATTCACCTTCGCTGCCCTGATAGCAACGTTATAGTACTTCTGATTAAACAAATCCTTAAACTCTTCCCAAGTCAATGTGGCAACATTTCTAGTCTGTGATGCCACCTCCCACCAGATTAGGGCATCCTCTCTCAACATATAAGTGGCACAGGCCACCCTATCATGTCCTTCTACTTTCATAAAATCATGTATGGTGGTGATCAGGGTCATCCACTGCTCAGCTTTTAGTGGATCTGGTCCACCCTCAAAGATCGGGGGCTGCTGCTTTCTGAACCGCTCATACAACGGTTCCACTTTATTCCCCACATCAACTGGCTGTACCACAGGTACCAACGCCGGTGGCCCAGCAGGGGCAACACTCCCAGATGGAGCCTGCTGCAGAATTCTGATCAGTTCATCTTGGCTCTGAAGCCTAGCTTGCATATCTGCCATCATCTGTTGCCAGTTCTCAGGGACGGGCGGAGGGGTTGGGCCCTGGTCATCCTCTCTAGCCCCAGACCTGCCGGCTTGTCGTGTGGATTTCCTTGAACGCATAACTATTCAAGTCAATCTGCAAATAATGACTCGACAATTAGGCTAAGATGATAGGGTAGTAATTCTCTCATAATCCATCTCTGGAACTCCAATCATTCATAGGCAATCAAATATAGCAATTTATCCAAATATTCATTCACATGCACAGCAATGCTAATAAGCACGCCTCAATAACATCATGCAATAGTCAAGGGCCAGGCCCTATCAGAATCTCATGCTCCCTATTCATCAGACAGATATCAACAATCATATCTCACTCAAATCACTTAAACACATAATCACGCATACATAATTACCAAACCCTGAGTTAAGCTTGTCTCCCGCGGCGAATGTACATACACAGCCATAAACCTAGGATGCTCTGATACCAAGTTGTAATGCCCTGGATAGCCAAGACCGTTACACTGTGTGTTTTTAAAGTGCCAGACTTGCTAACCAAGTCATTAGTATAAAATCGTGTTACTGAAACTGTAAAGGAACTAGGGTTAAAAGCGTTTTGGTCTCAAAAGTCACGTTTTCATTAGGAAACATTTTTTATTTACACGGGATCCCAAAAATATCAGTTTAAAGGCCATTTACAAAAGTTACAAGGTTCAAATACATTAACCAGCCATACTAAGGCAAAACGAGCAGTTAGGTAATTCCTGTCCTGACTCACTCCTCGACCATGGTGATCGAACAGCTGGCTATGTACATTTCACCTCGGAGCTCTCCACCTCAGGCTTGGTCCAGCTTGCCCTTGCCTTTACCTGCACCACGTAGCACCCGTGAGCCAAGGCCTAGCAAGAAAACACAAAAACAACAGAGCATGAACAATTAACAGACAAATCAATAACTCACATTACGTCCCATAAACTCATATATATCATCAGTCAGTATAATCAGATATTCCACATACTAGGCATTTCAGTTCATAATATACACAATACACAAATGATAACTAGGGCTAGCGCCCTCAGGCTGCTCCCTCTGTTATCCCGTTGTTCCTAGCTCCCAATGGCCAATTCGCGCCCCGTGCGCTAAAATCATGTATGGTACTCTAGACCGCTTTTACATGTCCCTTGGCGTAATACCAACTTTGACATGATGTAACTCTCGGGAGCACTTAGTCCCATTACAATCATAAATCCGGGTGCAGTTTTCTTACCTTTGAATTCACTGGTTCCCGATGCCACGAAGCCGCGAGCACGGTCCTCTACCCCGAGCCTTTCCAAAGTCCTAATCACAACACAAATAAAACATCCTTTGTCACTAATCAATCCAAGGCTACCTCCCTGGTACCAAACCCACACTCTCGGAACTCCCAAAATCCTAAAACAATACATCGAAGACATCCCCCGAACCCCCGGAGCAAAGGCCTAAAATTGCAAAAATTCATGTCCTGAAATTGGCCTTGAGCCGCTGCGCAGCCCTGGTGCACCGCGGCGCCCAGCAAGTCAGAGGCCAAAATTCGCCCAGAAGCAGCCTTGCGCCGCGGCGCGCCTTCGCGAGCCCAGAATTCTGGGTTTTCTTTCGCGTTTTTCCCGAACCCAACTCACTCCAAATCACCCCAAACTCCTTCCTAAGTCTCAAAGCCAACTCTAAATCCCTAATAGACCTCACAGCAACCTAGAAACATCATGCTCAAGCTCATTCACACAATTACTCCCAAAATGCACTCTTGAGTTTCATGCTTAATAACTCAAACTAGAAAATTAAAAACAACTTGAACCCAAACCCAAACCACACTCCAAATCCCCTAATCCTTAACAGAGATAAGCTTAGCAATTACTCAGAAACCTTACCTTGAATGGTGAGTCCAACCTCTAGCTTCAAACCTCCTTTCCCTTTGATTACCCAATTCTGAATTCATACAAAACCAGCCACCAACTTGCTTCAATTCACATTCATCATCTAAAAATTCAGACTTGAAACTTAAACATGTTATAGCTGAATCCTTACCTCTGAGTTTTCTTGGCCCAAGCTTGGTTGATAACTTCAAACACCCCTTGATTCTCCTTCCAAGAGTTTAAAATTCTGCTTCCCCTTTCTATCTCCCTTTTGCTCTAATTCTAGGTCTCCACAATTCAGCATAAACCTATTTTCCCAAGTGTTATACGTACTTGTGTTTTTCTTCAGCTCAAACTCATCTATACACTGCCAAAAGACCAATTTAACCCTCCATTAATATCCCTTACTAACTAGACCTCAAGGCTTACTTGTCCTTTTCCTAGCTTTACAATTCTACCACTTTCCCAATAAAACTTGTTACTCTCTAAGGTTACTAACAGCCATACAAGTTACCAAATCACCAGTTACCATTATCTAGTTTCCTAAGACCGTCTCGACACGTGCATCACATCGGTAACACCGCACCCACGTGGTACCAATCGCATATCATAATTATCACATAGCATAATTCACATAGTCATATAACATGCTTAAAATCATAATCATGCATCTTAATCATAAAAATCACACATAATTCCCATCATGCCCTCCCGACACACTAATCAAGGCCCTTAAGCCCTATCAGTGAATTTGGGTCGTTACAGAGGCTGAGTACATAGCTGCGTCTATGGTGACTAAGGAAGTTCTATACGAATCTCGATGTTATTCTAGAAATGGATAAATCACTCATTTTGTCTAGTGACAATAATGAGGCAATAGCAAGTTCGAAAGAACCTCGAAGTTGCAAAAGAGCAAAGCATATAGAGAAAAACTACCACATTATCGAGGATGTGTGGCGAAGGCGTGAAGTGAAGGTGATGCAGATAGAATTGGAAGGAAATCTTTCATATCCCTTTACAAAGATATAAGAAGAGAGCATAATTGTGAAGCATGTAGAATGCATGGTTTTGAGAAACATGTCTCATTTGTTTTAAAAGGGCAAGTGGGAGTTTGTTGGGTTTTATGCCCTTATAAAACCATGTTGGACATGTAGCATGATTTCATATTATCAATAAAAGTAGTAGAAATCATTTAGTTTGACAACCGTGTTGCTTGCTTGTTTTATTACATGATTATTGAAATAATACAAACATTTATAAAATCATGAACATATGGATATTTACAATTATAGTGACTAGGTCACAGTGGATTATAGTTGTAATTATATGTTCAAAAGAACGAATTTTAAGATATCAGAGCATTCGATTTTCACTGATTAGGCAATCTACGATATGATCTACTTACACATTCGGGGTGTGATGTCTTGTCCAAGGCATCGACCAAGTAGATAAGAGGGGATGTATTTAGTTACATCGGACTAGGACTGATATTGATTATTGATTGATAAATAAGTATCGTTGTTATTGAATCTAATCAATGTCACAACATTGACCATATGTTAAGTCGATCTTAATTCTGAGTGATAATATTCTGCTAATTATATTATTTAAATCTTTTGACTTGTTCGTTACCAGCTTACCTTATGGTTTAGCCTATACTTACATCTTGGAGATTTAATAGTGTAATTGAGTGGGAGTAATATTCATAGATATGAAATCTATAACTTCTGTATGAGAAGTGAAAAGATGATTTCCTTAATTGCTTTGTTCAAAAGGTTAAATGATTGAGATCTCATTTCTGTGATTAAGTTCACAGAAATATCATTTATAAGGAACTTAGTGGGAGTTAAGGATAAAATATTGATGAGGGGTAAAACGGTAATTTGCACCCATCTCGTTAGTAAGTCATCGATAAAGGATTGAATGAATGTAATGGTTATAACAATGGATAACATATTTATGGTTTTGAAAATACGTTCTATGAATTCAAGAGTTCAATAATGAGTCTATAGTGGAGTCACGAGGAATTAATAAGGTAGTGAAATTATTCGTAAATAAATTAATGGTAACTTGTTGGAGCTTGAATTCATGGATCCATGGTCCCCGCATCACCTTTGAGTAAATAATCTAGAATGTCTCAATTAATTGATTTAATTATCAATTAGGATTTTTAAAGTTGACTAGGTAAATTTTAGAAAATTTACAGAGATATGAGATTTAAAGAATAAAAGAGAATCTTTGGGTAAATTTATTAATATTGATAAATTGGTGTCAATAGAAATAAATAATATTACATCAAGTTTCAAATTATAATTAGTTAATTTGAATAAAGATTTTATTAATTAATTAAAAATAAATAAAAGGTTTTGAATTTAGGCCCAATTGAGATTTAAATTCAAAACAAAGAGATTGGGCCCAAGTCCATTTATGGCAGCCCAAGGCTTTTATTTTTAGTTATTATTTTTAATTAATTTAAATTTACATAAAGCCCATTAAGGTTCCTATATAAGGAATATGATATCTAGGGTTTTCAGAAGGAAGTGAGTTTCAGTTGATTGGTAAGTGAAAACCTAGATAGTCTAACATTTCTTGGCCACTCTCTCTTCTTCTTTTCTTCAAGATCTCTATCTCATGTGTTGAGAACTAGCCCACACTAGTTCTAGATTGATCAAAGGCTTGGTGAGGAAGACTGTGTTGCTGATCTTGTTCAATCTCGTAATAATACTCTGCTACAGAAAGGAATCAAGGGTTAGAGAGATTGAAGGATGGAGTTCTTCCAGTTCTGCTGTGTAAAGTAAGTTTTTACTTTACTCTGTATTTGTATCAATTTCATAGGAGCATGTTCTAGGAATTTGCATGTTTGTTTGATAATATGTAAATTTGATGAAAATAAATAAAGATCCTGCAATATGAATTTCCTTCATCTCCTCGGGTCAAGCTTCCTAATTTGGCTGCCTCCATATTGAACCTGTGGATATAGATCTTTAGGCTCTCGTCTTCTCCTTGTTTTACATTAGCGAGGCTGTTGCCTGGCATAGTGTAATCACACACGGTGTGATGTTGTTGGAGAAATTCATCAGAAAATTGTTGCCAAGAACTGAGGGACCCTGGCTGGATTCTTTTGAACCATTTGTGCCCAAGACCCTTTAACGTGACAACAAAGCAGTGGCATCTGGCTCTGCTATTAAGTCCTCTCAATTTCATTAGGTCGTTGAATGCGTTTAGATGGTATTTGGGATCCGTATTTCCCTCGTAAGGGGTCATGTGAGGCTCTTTGAAGTTGGCTGGGAGCCGAACGGCTTGGATTTCCCTAATTAAGGGTGATTCGTAATCGAACTCTTCGTCTATAGCTTGCCCTCCAGATGCGATGATTATCTTGCTCCGGAGGCTCCTCATTTCAATATCTAGGTCTTGTCTCCTTTTGTTCAAGGAGTCTTTCAAGTTGGATGGGTTGGCGTTTCCTTTCCTTTTGTCTTCTTGGGGAGCCATAGGAGGTGTAGTCCTCTCGTTCGTCCTTTTCTTGTTGAGTTCCTCCCTTAAGTCTGAGGGTGTTTCCCTTCAAGTGACTTCAACTTCGTTATGAGGGTTAGCGTTGTTCTTCCGCTCTAGCTTCTTGGGCTGCTTCGCCTGTCCAGGACGTTCATGCTGCTTTGTCCAAGGGGTATTACTAGTGGAGAGTTAAGTCCTCCCATTATCC
Organism: Humulus lupulus; assembly: GCF_963169125.1. Lineage (NCBI taxonomy): Eukaryota > Viridiplantae > Streptophyta > Magnoliopsida > Rosales > Cannabaceae > Humulus > Humulus lupulus. The sequence continues at coordinate 156,216,084 of NC_084794.1, read as the reverse complement.
ACAGGGACTGTGGTTTCTCCACCCTCTTAGCCTTTCTCCTTTCGTCTAGGAAGAGGCATGCTTGATTTTACCTATTGTAACGACCCAACTATTCTAGACTTTGGACCGTTAATGACTATTATACATAGACACTAATCTTTAAGAAAACGTACATATGAAATAAACATTACTTCATTAAAACTTGTAAAACAAATTGTTAAACTACAAAAAATTCAAGGTAGGATATGGGATCCCATTGTTTCGAAAATAAAAACATAACATAACTTAAATAAATGGGTTACAAAAGTAGATGCGAAAATACATAGAAATCATAATTAAAAGACTAAAATGCAACTTCATCCTCGAATCGTTCACGCAGTCCACCGATGTCATTCTCCCTCAATACACATTCCCAAGCTGCCAAGAACCTTCCCGCCGCCAAAGCTATTTTCCTGCACATATAAAACATAAAGGAATGAGCCTAATGCCCAGCAAGGAAAATCTACTACAAGCATTAAACATAATCATACACATAAACTATAAGCTATAAACATATATCTATAAAGATGTACATCATATAAGACTATACTATTAATGGCCATTAAAACATGTGATAAACCATCTACGTCCCCTTTCTAATATCTGAGGTAGGTTAGATCACATGGTAGGTTTATGATAACCCATCTATGTCCCCTGTCTAATATTTGAGGTAGGGCAAATCATAACCATGAAACATAAGAAGACATATCATAACATATTATAGCATAACTTATCATAACATATCAACATAACATATAAGCATATAAAACTATCCTTACCAATATACCGGGATGATGAGAACAAAGTCGGGATTTTGGAACACTCCTAAATACCATAACGAAAAGGTGAGTATTTCTAAAAGAAGAATATATAGAGAATGAACTAAACCATTTGAGAAAGATACTTACCAACAAGAATCTTAAGTTCAAAGAACTTAGATGCCTAACCAAGAATAAAGAGTACTGAGTTAGGATTTGAGTAGAGATAAACTATAAAAACTAATGGAACGATACAGAAAGGAACTTAAGCATAGGAATGCCTTTAATGTATTATGACCGAACTATACCTCGAAACAAAAATACATTATTATCCTTACTTCCCAAGTATTTGATAAGCTTATAATGATTAAGCTTATAACCCCAACCCAAGTGTTTAACACTCTAAAGGAATCCTAGCAGCTTGTAGGCTCTGAACTCAGCTTGATGAATGAAGAAATGGCTGGGTACTAGGTCCTATTTATAGAGTTCCAGAATTAAAAGATCTTTATTTAGCTTTAATAAAATATTGGCTTTTTAATTGAAAAACATTTGAATAATCGTTCAGCAGAGGCTGAAGATTCGGTCAAAAAGATTCTGGACTTATCAAGAGGTTAAGGAATAAAATGAGCTCGGTTTCAAAAACATTTGAAAAACTTTCCCCATAGCCAATATATCGCCCATGCTAGGCGATATATCGCTTGGACTGATGCTCCCGAGGCTCGTCAAGGTTGTTGTCCGAAGCTACGTGTTTGTCGTATCCCGTTATGGCGATATATCGCCCCCTAGAGATGCGATATATCGGCATACACTAAAATATTATACACGTAATTACACTTTTTCAGCCTATTTTTAATTGAGTAAACAACCTTGATTAAGTTCTTTAACGATTTCAAAGCTGCTGGCAGACTCTAGGATTTCAAATATTACTCTTAATAAACTTATTCCTCAAAAATACTTAATTTCTTCATTAAACATACTTATAACAAGTGTGAATATCTTATTGGGTTTATCTAAACCTTATAGTATAATAAATATCCTCTTCATAATCAGTCATATTAATTAAACCTTAGGTTATAATTAATATTCTTAAACTATAGGTTAAACTTATAAAATCTACAAGTCATATTAAGTTTCCAAGAACCTTCTCGCTGCCAAAATCTTGGCGGCGAAATTTACTTACCAAATAATTCTGGATACTGGCCTTGCATGTCCTCCTCCAACTCCCACGTTGCCTCTCGTTCAGAACTATTACTCCATAGGAATTTGACTATTAGAATACTCTTGGACTGTAACTGCTTCATCCCTCTATCTAGGAGGCTACCCGGTCGTTCCTCATAACTCAAGTCTTTCTGGAGTGCTATCTTATCGTACTTGAGGACATGGGATGGGTCTGACACATCATAGCATGGAGATGTGGAACACGTTGTGACTATCTGCTAGGGCTGGCGGTAGGGCTAGTCTATAGGCAACTGCTCCCACTTTGTCCAATATCTTAAAAGGACCTATGAATCGGGGGCTAAGTTTGCCTTTCTTCCCAAACTGATTCTCACCTTTCATAGGTTATATCTTCAGGAAGACTTGATCTCCAACCTTGAATTCCACTTCGCATCGCTTGGCATCCGCATAGCTTTTCTGATGGCTTTGAGCAACAAGCATACGTTGTCTAATTAGCGCTAGTGCTTCTTGAGCTTTTCTAACAGCTTCAGGACCGAGAAGCTGCCTTTCTCCTACCTCGTCCCAATGCAACTGTGATCAGCACCTTCTCCCATATAGCAACTCATAAGGTTCCATCCTGATCATTGACTGGTAGCTATTGTTGTAAGAGAACTCTATTAGCGGCAATTACTTATTCCAGGATCCTCCGAAATCAAGTACACAAGCACGTAGCATATCTTTTAAAATCTGAATCGTATGCTCGGACTGCCCGTCTATCTGAGGATGAAAAGTTGCACTAAGACTTAACTTAGTACCCATGGATTTCTGTAAGATTCCCCAAAATCTCGATGTAAACACCGATCCTTTATCCGACACTATCGTCATGGGGATTCCATGCAACCGTACTATCTCTTGGACATAGATGTCTGCATGTTGGTCTGCCATGTATGAAGTCTTAACAGGCAGGAAATGAGCGGACTTGGTTATTCTATCTATTACTACCCAAGCGAAATCATGCTGCTTGTTCGTTCGTGGCAACCCTGTCACGAAATCCATAGCTATATCAGCCCATTTCCATTCTGGTACGCTAAGCGGTTGCAATAAGCCTGCAGGCTGCTGATGTTCTGCTTTCACTTGTTGGCATACAAGACACTTTGACACAAATTACGCTATGTACTTTTTCATCCCTGGCCACCAATAGATTGCCTTGATGTCATGCGTCATCTTGGTCGACCCTAGGTGAACTGAGTACGAGGTACTGTGCGCTTCTTCTAGAATTTTCATCTTAATCCCTTGATAATCTGGAACGCATACCCGATCCTTATATCTCAATAATCCTTGACTTGATATTGAGAAATCTTTGGCCTTGCCTTCTCTGACTACACCCATATGTGCTGCTAGTGTGTCGTCATGCCCTTGCCCAATCCGTATATCTTCTAGCAGATTTGACTGGATAGACAAATTAGCCAGCTTGCCGATAACTACCTCTATTCCGGCATTGATCAGCTCCTGCTGCAACGAATTTTCTATTCTGGCTAGAGCTGATAAACTTCCATAACTTTTCCTACTTAGCGCATCGGCAACTACATTTGCCTTTCCCGGGTGGTACAAGATTTCGAAGTCGTAATCCTTTACTAGCTTTAACCACCTGCACTGCCTCATGTTAAGCTCCTTCTGAGTAAATAAGTACTTTAAACTTTTGTGGTCCGTATAAATCTCGCACCGTTCTCCATAAAGATAATGGCACCAGATTTTCAACGCAAAGACCACTGCTTCCAACTCCATATCATGTCTTGGATAGCGTTGCTCGTACTCCTTCAACTATCGTGAGGCATAGGCTATCAATTTGTCATTCTGCATCAGCACGCAACCCAACCCTTGCTTCGATGCATCGCAGTAGACTACGAACTTATCGTTGGGTGTCGGTACACAAAGTACTGGTGCTGAGCAAAGCTTATCCTTAAGCAACTGGAAGCTTTCTTCACATCTATCATTCCAGTTGAATCTTTGTTGTTTTCGGGTCAGGTTGGTGAGTGGAGTGGCTATCTTAGAAAAGCCCTCTATGAATCTCCTATAATAACCTGCTAATCTCATAAAGCTCCTTACTTCGGATGCATTCTTTGGTCTTTGCCAGTCCTTCGAGGCCTCTACCTTTGACGGGTCTACTGCAACTCCATCCTTGGATATAATGTGTCTGAGGAACGCTACTTGCGAAAGCCAAAACTCGCACTTCTTGAACTTGGCGTAGAGTTGATGCTCCTTCAGTCGTGACAAAATCAACCTCAAATGTTCCTCATGCTCTACTTCATCCTTGGAGTATACTAATATGTCGCGATGGATACTACGACGAATTTATCTAAGTAGTCCTTGAAGACCCTATTCATCAAGTCCATAAACGCAGCTGGTGCATTGGTAAGACCAAAAGACATAACTAAGAACTCGTAATGTCTATAACGAGTTCTAAAGGCTGTCTTAGGAATATCTTCTCCCCTCACCTTGAGCTGATGATACCCGGACCGTAAATCAATCTTTGAAAATACAGTCGTACCTCGGAGTTGATCAAACAAGTCGTCAATCCGGGGTAGCGGGTACTTATTCTTAATCGTTACCTTATTCAGATCGCGGTAGTCTATGCACATCCACATACTTCCGTCATTTTTCTTCACAAATAGAACCGGAGCTCCCCATGGCGAATGGCTTGGCCTAATAAAACCCAAGTCTAGGAGTTCTTGTAGTTGCGTCTTTAACTCCTTGAGTTCTGTAGGTGCCATCCGGTACGGTGCCTTGGAGATAGACTCGGTGCTCGGTACTAATTCTATTGTGAAGTCAATTTCCCGAGTTGGCGACAATCCTGGTAAGTCATCGGGAAATACCTCTGGGAATTCTCTTACTATGCGGACGTCTCCAAACTTAAGTGGTGTTTCCTTTACCACATCTGTGATGTTGGCTAAGAATGCTTGACATGCTTTTCCCATCATTATTTGGGCTTTGAGAGATGATACTAACGGTGTGCGTAATCCTGAAGCTTGTCCCATGAAGCATAGTTTCTGGCCGTCCGGAGTCTCGAACATCACCTTCTTGCGTTTGCAGTTAATGGTTGCGCCGTGCCGTGCTAGCCAGTCCATGCCTAGTATCACGTTGAAATCCTTGATGTCCAGTTCTATCAGGTCTCCTTCTAGTTCTATGTCCTCAATCTTGATCAGTACGCCTTGTACTATCCGTGATGATAGAACTACTTTGCCCGAAGGCAACTCGGTTACAAATCTAGTTCTAAATCTTTCACAAGGTTTGTCTAGTTTTTCTATCATTCCTAACGAGATATACAAATGAGTGGCTCTCGAATCAAATAATACAGAACATATATTATTGAGGATAGAAACCTGACCTGTGACCACCTTATTGCTAGCATCAGCCTCTCCTTGGGTTAAGGTAAAGACCCTGGCAGGAACCATCTTATCTTTCTTTTTCCCTTCTGTCTTGAGCTGAGGACAGTCTTTCTTCCGGTGTCCTTCTTGACCACAGTTGTAACATCCCTTGGTGTTTGCTCGACATTCACTAGGATGTTTCTTCTGGCACTTAGCACATGGCGGGTATTCTACATAACCCGGCCTATTTCCCCATTATTTGTCCATGCCCTTTTATCGTTGTCGGACTGTTTGTTGTCAGGATGCCTTCTTTTATGACCGTTGTTGTTGTTGTTGTTGCTGGACTGATTACTGCTACTATGGTTGTTGTTTCGACTAGTCTGAGGTTGATTCTGCTGTATAGGCTCAGGCTTACTGTCTTCTTCTTTACTAACATTAGCTTGCAGCCTTTCTACTTCTATTGACGTCTCTAGAACGTCGGCATAAGTAGTGTTTCCTGGGTTTGCTAGCTTAACCCCTAGCTCGATCTTTGGTCAAAGTCCTCTAACAAACTTAGACACCCTCAGATATTCAGTTGGAACTATTTCTGGTGTGAACTTAGCTAATCGGTCGAACTGTTGAGCATACTCTACCACTGATAAATTCCCTTGCTTCAAGCCAGCGAACTCCTCAACTCTTGAAGCGAGTACAACCGAATTGTAATACTTCTTGTGAAACAGCTCCACAAATCGAGTCCACGTCATGGTGGCAACATCATGCGTCTGCTGGACTAAGTTCCACCATATCCTGGCATCTTTCTTGAGCAAGGACGAAACACAGGATATGCAGTCCGCGTTGCCGAGGTTCATGTGTGTCAGGATTGGCTCCACATTCCTTAGCCATTCTTCTGCCTCAAAGGGGTCTGTAGTCCCTTTGAAGTTTGGAGCGTGCTGCTTACGGAACCTGTCATAAACTGGCTCCATGTGCTATACTGGATACGACGCATAATTCGCCACTGGCCATCCCCCATATGGACCAACTTGTTAGGGTGCTGAGGCCATTTGTTGTGGCTGCGGCGGAGGCGGAGGCGGAGGCTGAGTCTGGGGCTGAGCCTATTGTTGCTATTGCTGTAATAGCTCCTCGACTTGTTGTCCCAGTCTGGCGATCTCTGCAGTGTTGTCAGCTGGTGGCGGCAGCGCGTTGTGGCTGGCTGTAGCACGCACTCCCCTTCTGCGAACCAGAGGGGCTTCATTGTTCACCGGAGCAGCGTTGGAGGCGTTTCCGTTGGTGCGAGCAGATCTTCAGAGCGACTTTGCAGTAGAGTTCTAACAGTTGAGAGAAACATGTCATAACTTCACCCTAATAGGCTCTAAGGCAAAAACTTAATCTACACAAACATATCTTGGACCTATTGCTACCAAGAACCTTCTCGCCGCCAAAACTATTTTCCTGCACATATAAAACATAAAGGAATGAGCCTAATGCCCAACAAGGAAAATCTACTACAAGCATTAAACATAATCATACACATAAACTATAAGCTATAAACATATATCTATAAAGATGTACATCATATAAGACTATACTATTAATGGCCATTAAAACATGTGATAAACCATCTACGTCCCCTTTCTAATATCTGAGGTAGGTTAGATCACATGGTAGGTTTATGATAACCCATCTATGTCCCCTGTCTAATATTTGAGGTAGGGCAAATCATAACCATGAAACATAAGAAGACATATCATAACATATTATAGCATAACTTATCATAACATATCAACATAACATATAAGCATATAAAACTATCCTTACCAATATACCGGGATGATGAGAACAAAGTCGGGATTTTGGAACACTCCTAAATACCATAACGAAAAGGTGAGTATTTCTAAAAGAAGAATATATAGAGAATGAACTAAACCATTTGAGAAAGATACTTACCAACAAGAATCTTAAGTTCAAAGAACTTAGATGCCTAACAAAGAATAAAGAGTACTGAGTTAGGATTTGAGTAGAGATAAACTATAAAAACTAATGGAACGATACAGAAAGGAACTTAAGCATAGGAATACCTTTAATGTATTATGACCGAACTATACCTTGAAACAAAAATACACTATTATCCTTACTTCCCAAGTGTTTGATAAGCTTATAATGATTAAGCTTATAACCCCAACCCAAGTGTTTAACACTCTAAAGTAATCCTAGTAGCTTGTAGGCTTTGAACTCCGCTTGATGAATGAAGAAATGGCTGGGTACTAGGTCCTATTTATAGAGTTCAAGAATGAAAAGATCTTTATTTAGCTTGAATAAAATATTGGCTTTTTAATTGAAAAACATTTGAATAATCGTTCAGCAGAGGCTGAAGATTCGGTCAAAAAGATTCTGGACTTATCAAGAGGTTAAGGAATAAAATGAGCTCGGTTTCAAAAACATTTGAAAAACTTTCCCCACAGACAATATATCGCCCATGCTAGGCGATATATCACCTGGACTGATGCTCCCGAGGCTCGTCTAGGTTGTCGTCCGAAGCTACGTGTTTTTCGTATCCCGTTATGGTGATATATCGCCCCCTAGAGCTGCGATATATCGGCATACGCTAAAATATTATACACGTAATTACACTTTTTCAGCCTAATTTGAATTGAGTAAACAACCTTGACTAAGTTCTTTAACGATTTCAAAGCTGCTGGCAGACTCTAGGATTTCAAATATTACTCTTAATAAACTTATTCCTCAAAAATACTTAATTTCTTCATTAAACATACTTATGACAAGTGTGAATATCTTATTGGGTTTATCTAAACCTTATAGTATAATAAATATCCTCTTCATAATCAGTCATATTAATTAAACCTTAGGTTATAATTAATATTCTTAAACTATAGGTTAAACTTATAAAATCTACAATTTATATTAAGTTTCCAAGAACCTTCCCGCCGCCAAAATCTTGGCAGCGAAATTTACTTACCAAATAATTCCGGATACCGGCCTTGCATGTCCTCCTCCAACTCCCACGTTGCCTCTCGTTCAGAACTATTACTCCATAGGACTTTGAGTATTGGAATACTCTTGGACCGTAACTGCTTCATCCCTTTATCTAGGATGCTAACCGGTCGTTCCTCGTAACTCAAGTGTTACTACGAGTGTCCAACTAAATCCCAGCTTGAACCAAAATCCACAGTCATAAATATACTACTACTACTACTACTACTGCTGCTGCTGCTGCTGCTGCTGCTACTACTACTACTATTACTACTACTACTGCTACTGCTGCTCCTGCTGCTACTGCTACTACTACTGCTACTGCTACTACTATTGTTACTGCTGCTACCACTGCTCCTGCTGCTACTGCTGCTACTGATAATTATGCAAAGACACAATCCATACACACACACAAATGAGAGATAGCAAAAAGATGAAGAGAGAAAAGGGAGGCTAGAATGTATTGCAAAAATAGAGAGAATGTATTCTAGGTTACAAAACTAATAAGCCAAGCCTTTTATATAAGGCAAAAGATATAAAATAACAATAATTAAGAAAAGACTAAAATGCCCTCAAATAATAACTCTAACACCCCCCCTCAAACTCACGATGCAGCAACAATAAGCATCGAGAGTTTGCCAACTAGAAATTGAAAACGAGAAATAGAATGAGACTTAGTAAAGAAGTCAGCAATCTGTAAAGAAGAAGGAACAAAAGGCAAAGTGATAGTGCCAAGCTTCAGGTGGTGACGAGTGAAGTGACAATCAATCTCAATGTGCTTGGTGCGTTCATGAAAAACTGAGTTGTGAGCAATCTGGATGGCACTCTGATTGTCACAATACATAGGAGTGGGTTGAGAATGACATACACCCATATCTACAAGCAGCCATCTTAACCAAACAATTTCTTTGGTAGTAGATGACATAGCGCGGTACTCTGCTTCAGTGGAAGATTGGGAGACAACAGTTTGTTTCTTACTTTTCCAAGAAATAAGAGAATCACCCAAAAAGATACAGAAACCAGTAACAGACTTCCGATCCGTGGGATCACGACCATGATCAGCATCAGAGTATGCACGCAGCTCCAAGGAAGAAGTGGAGGGAAACAAAAGGCTTTGAAAGATAGTACCCCGAAGATACCTCAAAATGCGAAGAACAGCTGCCCAGTGAACAGTAGTAGGAGAGGCAACAAATTGACTAACAATGTGAACAGCATATGCAATGTCGGGGTGAGTGATAGTGAGATAAACCAAACTGCCAACAATAGTGCGATACAAAGTAGGATCATGCAAGGGAGTGCCATCAGAAGGAGAATACTGAACATTGAGCTCAAAAGGAGTGGCAACTACTTTTGTATCTGTAAGACGAGCACGGTCAATAATGTCAGAAGTGTATTTTGACTGAGAAAGAAGATAGCCTTTTGGGGAGAAGGCAACTTCAATACCCAGAAAATACCGAAGAGGCCCCAAATCCTTCATCTCAAACTGAGAAGCTAATTGAGACTTTAACACTGCAATTCCATCTAAATCATCACCAGTAATGATCATATCATCAACATATAAGGAAAGGAGAATACGACCTGCATTGGTACACTTAACAAATAGTGCTGAGTCATGATTACTTGAGAGAAACCCAAGAGAAGTAACAACATTGGAGAACTTCTCAAACCATGCTCGAGGAGCCTGTTTGAGACCATACAGAGCTTTCTTAAGCTTACAAACTTCTCCATGATTGTGAGGGACCCCAGGAGGAGGAACCATGTAGACCTCTTCATGTAAATCGCCATTCAAGAAAGCATTCTTAACATCCAACTGAGATATATTCCACTGACGAGCAGATGCAACTGCTATAAGAGCACGGACAGTAGTCATTTTTGCAACAGGAGCAAAAGTTTCCTCAAAATCCATACCATACTGTTGAGAAAATCCCTTAGCTACCAATCTAGCTTTGTAGCGTTCAACAGACCCATCAGACTTGGTCTTGATTTTATAGACCCAACGAGAACCAATTGTATGTTTACCAGGAGGTAAAGATACCAAATCCCAAGTATCTGTCTTGTGCAAAGCTGAAAGTTCCTCATTCATAGCATGCTGCCAAAGAGGGTCAGTAACTGCTTCTTTATAGGATAAAGGCTCAGAGAGACAATGAATAGACGCTAAAAACGAAGTGAAAGGGATAGAATAAGACGAATAAACAAAATGTGGTAGTTTAGTAGACTTACGAGTGCGCTGAGGATAGCGAGGAGGATCTACAGTATCAGAAGGATCTAGAACAGCTGTAGGCGGAGGTGTTTCAGAAATGTCAGCCTGCGAAATACCAGTATCAATAGCTCGAGACCTGCGAGAGTAATGACGTGGAAAGGGGACTATAGGACCAGGAGAAGATTCAGACTCTACAATTTGAGGAACTTGAGGAGAAGAGGTACTTGTATGCTCACAAAAAGGATCAATATGAATAAGATCTGATTTGGTCAAGTTGTGAGTAGTGCCAGGAATAGAAAAGAAGGGTATATGCTCAAGAAAAACAACATGGCGAGATACATATAATTTTTGAGAAGTTGGATCAAAACAACGATATCCTTTTTGGCCATCACCATAACCAAGGAACACACAAAGTGCAGAGCGTGATGACAGTTTTGTACGCTCTACACTAGGACGAAGAACAAAGCAAGTAGAACCAAAGACTCTCAAAGAAGAATAATCAGGAATATGTCCATATAGTTTTTCAAAAGGGGACAAACCTGAAGTGATTGAAGATGGAATCTTATTAATAAGGTTGACTGCAGTGAGAACTGCTTCTCCCCAAAACTGACTAGGCACAGATGAGGACAACAAAAGAGAACGAGCAGTTTCAATAATGTGTCTATGCTTTCTTTCAGCAACACCATTTTGTTCAGGGGTATCTGTACAAGAAGTTTGATACACAGTTCCATCTAAAGCAAGAAAATTACAGAATTTATTTGAAGTATATTCACCACCTTGATCACATCTAAAACATTTAATAACAGAAGCATGTTGAGTTTTTACATAAGCTCGAAAACGATCATAAATATCATAGAAATCAGAACGACATTTCATTAGAAAAACCCAACAAAATCGAGTGTGATCATCAACAAAAGAGACATAATATCTAGACCCTCCTTTTGTAGCAATAGGAGAGGGTCCCCACACATCAGAATGAACTAAGTCAAAAGGTGCAACAGAACATGAAGTACTTTTACTGAAAGGTAAAGCAGAAAATTTTGCAAGTTTACAACCACTACAATCAGAAATATCATGAACTTGCAAATCTCCTAAGGTTCCTGTAGAAGCTAAGAATCTTAAACGGGAAGCTGAAACATGACCAAGGCGAGAGTGCCATAAATAAAAACTAGACGATGATGGAGACAATCGAAAGGAAGACAGATCAACACTAGGAGCTGCAAATACTGGTAATTTCAGCTCATCCAAAACATATAAACCCCCCCGCCTACGGCCGGTCCCAATCAGCTTCTGAGACTGCGGATCCTGCACATGACAAGAAGTAGAAGAAAAAGACACTGAGTAACCAGAATCACACAATTGACCAACAGATACAAGGTTTAGTGAAAGCTTAGGAATATGGTAAACATTAGGAAGCGATAAATGATGACTGACAACAGAACCAACACCTGCTAATGGCATAGGAGTACCATCAGCAGTCATGACAGGCACAGATGATGCAGGACACAAGGAAACAAAAGATTTCGAATGTGGAGACATATGGTGCGAGGCTCCAGAATCTAAAATCCATGTAGAGGATGTCATACCTGAAGAGCTAGTAGGGGGCTAACCTACCGAAGAAGAGGCGGACATGGCATGTGGCTGCATGGTAAGAAACTTCTGAAACTGTTCTGAGAGGGCAGCAAGAGCAGGATTGGAAGATGAGGCCCCAAAATCATACGAGTCAGATGGAGGTACAGTAGCAGCGGCATTAAATTGCGGAGGACGGTATGGTCGAGGTTGTGAGTGGTTGCCAAACTGTGGTTGGCTACCATAATGAGGCGGTTGATTACCGAATTGAGGAGGTCTGAGTTGATGTCTTTGTTGCTGAGGTGCACGATTTACTAATTTAGGACACTGAGCCTTCCAGTGACCTTTTTGTTTGCAAAAGCTGCATTCATCAACTCCAACCTTTGTGTGAGGTTTATTCTCATGGTGAGTAAAGTGTCGAGGAGGAACTACCAAAACAGAGGGACTGGGTGCTGGGAGGATGCCTTTTCCTGCTTGAGACTTAAGACGAATTTCATCTGCCAATAGTTCACTAACTACTGAATCAACCGAAGGAAGTGGAGAACGATGCAAAATAGAGCCACGGAGTCCCTCAAAGTCATCACGAAGTGCCATCAAAAACTGAACCAATCGTTGTTCCTCCCTACGAGCAATATATGGTGCAAAAGCTCGTAATTCTGCAGATTCAGTAAGGGCCAATTGATCCCATAGATCTGTCATAACTGAATAGAACTCTTGAATACTCATATCTTTCTGTTCAAGAGCTCTAATATCTGATTCTAATTGATATTGCTTTGCAAAGTTAGACTGAGTATACAGCCTTGCAAGATGGTCCCAAACTTCCTTCGCTGTTTCATACTTGGCTAGTTGGGTACCTATGGAGTGTTCTACAGAGTTGTTTATCCAAGTAATAATTTTTGAATTATCCATTTCCCAATTTTCTAGCAAAGTTGCATAATCCGCTTTGCCATTTGTTGGTTTAACCAAAGTTCCAGAAACATAACCCCACATCTTTTTCCCTTTCAAAATTTTTTTCATCACATAGTTCCAATAAGAATAATTCTTTCCATCTAACCTCACACTAATGGATTGAAGGGAATCATCTCTATTACTTGCCATTTCAGAAACAAATTTCCAAATGCTATCTCAGACAAAAGTTCCCAAATTCTGCAATCTGACAAAACCCTAAAATTTCAGAATGAACACGAAAATCACATACCGAGTTACTGCAAAGATGCTTCGACCCAATTTGCTGCAATACGAAGGAGACCCAAGCCAAAAAGCTATGGTTACGCTTAAGAAATTCAATTCCATAAACCCTGCTCTGATACCATGATAATTATGCAAAGACACAATCCATACACACACACAAATGAGAGATAGCAAAAAGATGAAGAGAGAAAAGGGAGGCTAGAATGTATTGCAAAAATAGAGAGAATGTATTCTAGGTTACAAAACTAATAAGCCAAGCCTTTTATATAAGGCAAAAGATATAAAATAACAATAATTAAGAAAAGACTAAAATGCCCTCAAATAATAACTCTAACACTACTACTGCTCCTGCTACTACTGCTACTACTACTGCTACTGCTGCTCCTGCTGCTACTACTCCTACTACTGCTACTGCTGCTCCTGCTGCTACTACTGCTCCTGCTGCTACTGCTGCTACTGCTGCTACTGCTGCTACTGCTACTACTGCTACTGCTGCTGCTGCTGCTGCTGCTGCTGCTACTGCTGCTGCTGCTCCTACTACTACTACTACTACTGCTACTGCTGCTCCTGCTGCTACTGCTGCTACTGCTGCTACTACTGCTCCTACTGCTGCTGCTGTTGCTGCTGAGTAAAGTTATTGGACTCTACACCTATAGCAGGCCATTCAACACCTCCTGCATATTCTCTAAGGTGGTTTCTAGCCTTCGGTTTGTCCAGTGTAATTCGTGTATCTCCTCTTCGTAAAACCGAGACCTAGAGCTTGAGCTTTTGGAATGTACTCGGGGACTCTTGTCTGGCCTACGCGTTGATGGACACGGATCTTGCCGGCTGGAGTTCGGCTCCTGCAGTGGCCTTGGGGGCAGATACTCTCTAGCATCTCCCGTAGGAGCAGCTGCTGGTCTTGGACGATTCTCATCAGGCTGGATAGCTGGGGATGAAGCCTCCTTTTCATCTTCAAGAACTCTGGGCTTCTTTTGCATCCACATTTTTGGGTGGCGGAGGATTCTTCATGGAGCCTTCAGCTGATCACAGTCGATGTGGTCCTCAACATCTCGTGGTTCTCTCAGATGCTTAGAACATCTTGGCATCTTCTCTGCCGGAATCAATAGAAGAATAGTGGCTTGGAACTTATCCTTCCCACAGACGGTGCCAAATTGTTGACAGTAAGAACTCATCAACTAAGTTAGATCAAGAACTTTTGGAGTTGTAAAAGAAGTGAACTTTAAACTCACTAAACTTCAGGCAAACTTCCTTATGATTTCAAGAACATCAAATGTAAATGCTGGAATTCTAGAATGAAAAATGGAGAGAATGTTAAATATCTCTTATCATTAACAAAAATTGGTTATAAAATTCTCCAAAAATTCCCCCCTTTCTCAGGTGAAGGGAGGTCATATTTATAGTAGAGCACTATTTGCTCACTGTACATGGTGGTCCCTGGGGATACGACTCTACATATGCAGTCTACAGATGGTAGTGGTACCAGGAGTGTGGTGGTTGGTTCCAGTACATGCCGCGGGTCTGCGGGAGCACCTCCACCACCTGTTTAGTACGAATGTCAGAGGTTGGTTGAGAATGACCACTTTAGGTACCTTACTCGTACGCCCACTACTTTTCTGGCATGGATATGAGGGTCAGATACCTGGGTCTTCAGAGTTGTACCCCAGTATGGACTTCATACCCTTACGATCTCTTTGAGTCACGTGTAGGTTCTTACCCTCATAGTGCGCCTATTATTTTAACCTTTGAATGTTACTCCTCTGCTCATATAATTGCTCCATTGGTGACACCTTCCATGGAAAGCAAGGAGTTGTGAGGCTGCGTGGTGCGCGAGGTGCGCCTGCTGAGCACGCGAGGTACAAGATGGGGGTCTTCCCTGGCTCACCTGTTGGGCGCGCGAGGTACGAGACGAGGGCAGTTACGTGATGCGCAAGGCGCGCCTGCTGGGCATGTGAGGGGCGAGATGGGGGTCTCGTGTGGCACACTTGCTGGGTGCGCAAGGCTTGAGATGAGGGCAGCTGCGTGGTGCGCGAGGCGCGCCTGTTGGGAACACGAGGCGTGAGACGGAGGTCTCGCATGGCACACCTGCTGGGCAAGTGAGGCGTGAGACGGGGGTCTTGCGTGGTGCACCTGCTGGGCGCGCGAGGCGCAAGACGAGGGCAGCTACGTGGTGCGCGTGCTGGGCACGTGAGATGCGAGACGGGGGTCTTGCGTGGTGCACCTACTGGGCACACGAGGCGCAGATGGGGGTAGCTATGTGGTGTGCGAGGGGCGCCTGCTTGGCACGCATGGTGCACCTACTGGGCGCACGAGGTGCGAGACGAGGGCAGCTATGTGGTGAGCAAGGCACGCTTGTTGGGCACGCGAGGTACGAGATGGAGGTCTCGCGTGGCGCACTTACTGGGCGCGCGAGGCGCGAGATGGGGGAAGCTTCATGGTGTGCGAGGCGTGCCTATTGGGTACGCAAGGCGAGAGACGGGGGTCTTGCGAGTCTCGCGTGGCGCACCTACTGGGCGCATGAGGTGCGAGATGGGGTGTCATGTGGCTAATGGGGCTTCGCCTGGCGAGGCTGCCCAACACACGGTGTAGGGGTGTAGGCACATGTACATACTTAGGCATTCACGGTACTTAGCACGAGAATTGGGTCTTTAACAAGTATGGAATTTTTAGCATCTAGACATGGGTTTACAGAGACTTCTATGTTAATCAGTGGTGATGATGAGCAGTTGCCCCTAGGGTGTTCAACCTCACTCAAACTTGGCAACCCCTAGTATCTCTAGGCACTCTCACTGAATGGCCAATATTCACGGATACTATCCAGGAATAACTTATCAGAGCACTTGGTTGGGTTCTAACTGTTCAATGATTAAGTAAGCATGAGGGCCCCTAAGTCCCATTCATTTTGGCGCCCCTATGTTTAAACCAGCAATCATCACTTCTTGGCCACTCGTCGTGATAGTGAACCAGACATAATAATATCACATAAGCAGTGTGACGGGGATCAGTCGTCCAGGATATGACAAATATCTACCAATCATATTTTCTGAATCAGCACCTACTAGAGTAACGTCTCTATGGAAACTTTCTACGTCAGTGTATACATGTGCATGTGTCTCTATACTAACATACACTACACTAGTTGTTTCATGTTGTAGCCACACAATATAAGCTGACTTACTTGGAGTCCATAGCTCTTAGCAGAATTTCACCCTTCAACGTACAATACAGTTATGCTTAGCCAATACTATAATTATCCATACAGTATACTCAGATTAATTATGGCACTCATAGTTCATTGTTATTATTTTGGGTAAGCTGGTCATTTTCAAAATCATTTGTAAGTATTAAAGATCCTTATTTAGTTTTAAACCCATTCAAGAAATTCATATGCAAAAATTTGAGACTAAACCCTAAGTCTCAGGGAGACCTATCCTATGGTCTCAATACCTAGGCTCAGGTATCGCAACAGTATTTCCCATAATCCGCTAAAAATCTTATTCTTTAAAAGTTCTGCTATTAACTCGTACTTTCAACAAGCCAGTTAAATATATGAAAGATTTTAGCCGGTATTATATCAAGAAAATACTAATTAAATTCCTCAATTATTTTTCAAGAAAATAATCTCTTAATTTCCTTTTTATTTTTCTTAAGGTTTTAATCTCTAAAAACTGTTTTAAGAAAATAGCCTAATTTTAACTTAATTAGGAAAACCGTTAATAATTGCTTATCTTGACTAGTTAATTTAATTAATCAAGTTTACTTACTAAAATTAATTTACTTAATTATTTTCTCAAAATATAGGATTTTAAACCCTATTTTAATTTATTAAATTTATTAATAAATTAAATATTTTATTTTTAGAAAGAATAAAAATAATTCTCACTAAGTGTGAAAACCTCATTTTTCACATTTTTAATCACATACTTTGTTAGGTCATAACTTGAAATTTACTTACTCAATTATTACCAAAATTTCTCAATTCAATCTTTGGTATGCCATTTAGATCTCTATAAAATATTAGGTCAAAGGGAGTATTTTTTATTGGTGAAAACATTTTCCAAACATTGAGGTAAAAATAACCTTATTTTCAAGTCCTTATTTTTTTCCAAACTTTGGCACTTAATAACTCTCAAACCATTTAGTATTTTGTTACCAAATTTTATAGAGGCATACTAGGGTATGCCAAGAACATCTCTAAAATTTTTTAGCAAAATCTGGGTTCATTTTCTCTATACATTAGCTATCCAAACTTGTTCCCGAAATTAAGAATATGAAAAAACATTTTTTGACCTAAACTTTGAAATAGCATAACTCACTCATTTCTAAATGTTTTTGAGTATTCAAAAGCTCAAATTCATGTACTCCATCTCAAGAACATCACAGTACAATTTATTTTTACAAAATCAGTTATATAGTGGACACTTGACCCCTTGGAAGTCAAGGCTCAAAAACCCTTTTTTTTTGGTTTTAGGGTTTCCAACAAAATCCTTAGGGATTTTGGGTCCCTATTTTCACAATAAACATACAAGCATCATAAATATTATCGAGCAACTACCATAGCCTTATTACATCACCAATAAGAAACTTTAAGTATTAAATACACAAAAAATGCTTAAAAATAAAAACCATACAAAAACAACCATAAAAAGTAAACTTTTTACCTCTTGTTGTTCTTGCTTTTGGTATTGATGTTTCTAACAGCTTTAGATCCTTAAAAACTCTTTCAAAACCTTAAACCAACTCTCCCAATAACATATATAGTTACTTATTGAAAGATCTATGGTTAATTTTTTTACAAAAGTAAAGTTTTTGAAACTTTTACCTTAGGGAAACTCTTCCAAGGTCAAGGCTTAAGATTCCAAGGTTTCTTAGGGTTTTTGGTAGTTAAAAATGATGAGAAAACTTGAGAGAAATTTTTTGAACAAGATGAGAGTGAGACTTGTAGAGTTACGAGTAGTGACTTTGATGTGGCATCTAGCCATGAAATTCCCAACAAATACAGGAATTGGGTTTGTGTTTGGAAATCAAGGTGAGGCAAGAGAATGCTATGACTCCTCGATTACAAAGGCCGAGAAGTAGAGAGAGAGATTGGCTCATTGCCTCGAGCAGCTCTAGTGGATCAGATAGAATGTTTCAAGGAATTAGCGAACCAAACCAAATGCCCAATCCGGTGAACAAGTAGCCAAATAGGGTGTTGCCCAAAGTGAGGACACAGACATAGATCCTTGCTTTGGGGATTTTGAAGAGGATGTAGCACCTATGGAGGGTCTCGGGGAGATCCAATTAGAAGAGAAACAATTGACCAGAGTTGTGGAAGTCAGTAAAAACTTAGAAACAATGATAAAAAAAAGAACTAGTGGAGTTTTTTAGAGAGAATCAAGAAGTATTTGCTTGGTCGCATAAAGATATGGTGGGAATAGACTCGACAATTATTAGCCATGTCCTAAACTTTGACAAAAATCACCCACCAGTTCAGCAAAAAAGAAGGATGCTGACAAAGACATGTCCATAGCAATAAAAGAAGAGGTCTAGAAGCTTAAGGAAAACATATTCAGTAGGGTGGCATTTTGTAATGCCTTGAAATCCCTAATGCGGTTTAATGGTTGGATTAGTAGGCAGGGAGGGATATAATTGATTTATTATGCCATTAAATGATTATGTCATGTTTATGTGAATTATATTATAATATGATGTTGGTAATTTGGCCCGTTGAGGGCATATTTATATATTTTGGTGCATGTTTGTGATTTATGGATGAGATCCCATTATTGTGTGGATATATTCGAGCTATTCGGCATGAGAAGATCTTAGGATGCAAGTTAGCAGTTTTGTCATAACGGGGTCAATTATTGAGATATGGGATAATGAGTAATTCTTTGGTGATATATTGGGAGTTAGTGAGATCAGGAGGAAATTCTGGGAGTTTTGACTATTTTGCCCCCGGGGACGTTTTTGGGACCCCAAACATTAGGTTTTACTTGAGGTTACTTAAGCTTGAAGTTACCTGTCAGAAGGAAAACTATGTTTAAGCACCTTTTCTCTGGCACCCGTTATCCTATTTGACCGTTCGTCACAATTTCGAAGGAAACTTGAGTTTTAGGACTCGGAATCAAGCAAGGATCGAGGCATAGGGATCCTAGGAAAGATTAGAAGCTTCTTAACCGAAGGATTTAGTGAGAAACAACTTAATCAAAGGTAATCCAAGCTTTAAGTTTTGAGTTTTAGAGTTTCTAAGCTTTGATTTGGATTTTGTGTGTTGATGAGTCTTTGATTTGTTTGAGCCTCAGGATTTGATGATTTTGGCTCATTGGGATGTTTTGGAACTTTGATTTTTTGATTTGGAGATGTTTGAGTAGATTTTTGGAAGGATTAAAAAGTGGAAAAACAGGGTTTCGGCTGAGTTTCCAGGTGGGGCCGCGACATTGTTCTTGGGCGCTGCGGCCCGAGCATGGTGCAAGTGGGCGGTGGAGCTGAAGGGCCTGGGGGCCACGGTGCTTGGTGTAGGTGCCTGAGGCTAGCGCCTCTGTCTTGGCTAGGGGCTGCGGCTCAGAGAGATGGGGCCGCGACACTTGAGGGTATTTGTGGGAAAAGAAGTGTTTTGATCATGGGAACTCAAACCTTAGGCCTCAGGATCGTTCCTACTACCCGGTTTAGTAGGATTCAATGTCCCGGAGGCTAGGTCTTGGTCCGGGAACCTTTTATTACTCATTTTATTGATGGGAGTTTATATTGGTTATGGCTAGGTAACCGCTAAGGAATCAAAAGGCCGATCGTTCTCAAGGGTCGTTCTTTTACTAGTTCTCGCTCGAACCAAAGGTAAGAAAGTGGCACCCTATATGTGACATGCATTGTAACGCCCTACTTCCTTAGAGTCATTACTAAGTGATTTTAAAATGTTCTTTTAACTCACTAATCGAGGTTTTAAGTCAAAGGTGTAATTAAACCATAAACAGAGTCATAAACTGTGAAAATATTCCAATTTACTGAAAATCATAAAGCGTTTAACATTTGGGATCCCAAAATACCATTTAGAAATATTTACAACTCAAAAAAATAATCATAGTCATCTAAACGACAAAATCCAGGTTCAGTACAATCATCTCCCAAAATACCCTTGGCCGTGGCGGCCAGGCAGGCCAAACATGTATGCGTCGCTTCACACTCTCCGTACTCATGGTTGGTCAACTTTCCCCTTGCCCTTACCTGCACCACAGAGCACCCGTGAATCGAAGCCCAGCAGGAAAACTCACACAAGCAGATAACATATGCATCTCAAACACTTAGCATATGAACCAGCCATCAATAGGCTATACACATATGGCCATGCCGTCCCAAGAGCTTTACTAGGACCTAGGTTCACGGCCACACCGTAAGGATATCCCAGGTATCCTTTAGGGTCTCGCCCTGGTAACTCGCACTTTGCGTGCTAAACGCTGCTCCCAGCCCCTTGCCACATTCGGCCTTCCACTCCATGTGCCTAATGCCATTTTCGGCCCCTTGTCGTTCCCGGCCTTGCCGACCTCGGCCTGTGCCGTTCCTGGCTCTTGCTGAACATTCACACATATGCATACATAGCATAATAAAACAAATACCAAACATGAATAAATTCAATCAAAGGGCTACGCCCTGCAACACAATCATATAGGGCCCTGACATGCATACAAGCTCTATGGGAACAGTAGTTTTCTTACCTGTGTCCCGAGATTTCCAAGCACCGATGTCCCGAGCATAGTCCCCTAATCCGAGCCTCACTGAAACCCTAGTCACAATGCATTAACAATATTCATCCATCAATTTCCAATCCACTTAATAACTTTGAGCCATAATTCTAATCTTTGGGACCATGAATTCTATCAATCCGGGTGATAAAATCCATTTCGAGCCTTAACCTTTGAGTTCCCAAGGATAAACACACCTTAAAGCTCAAAATTGCACTAAGAACCGCGACCCCATAAGGCCATGCCGTGACCCGCCCCCAAAACAGAGAGCAGCCCCAAACCAAGGTAGGTGCGCCGTGTCACATGCCTTGAGGGCATGTTACAAGCTAGGATGGCGCTCGGTCAGATGCGAATGCGAGGGTGCAGGCTGGTGAGCATGCTGATGCCTAGTTTGTTCGGCAGTGGCATTTTCGTAAATATCTTCAATATTGCCCAGAAATGGACGGGACTTGGTAGGTTCCATATTGAAGGGTCAATGAACGCAATGGTACGATCAGATTTGGGAGATTCGGAGAATTGGCGAGCTGGAAGCCAAATATATCTCCCAAGCAAAAATCATATATGTTCCTGGTAGAAGGCTAAAAGCTCAAAAGGCTCTTTGTAGAGGGAGCACCTGGTGTCAGCTCTCCACCACCCCCTGGCGCAGGTGCGTTAAGTGAGCTACTACTAGTTGGGAGGACTAGTAAGGCGGGCATATGAGGACCACGAGGGGACTCATATGTCTCCATGAGTAGGAGTACTCATGGACATTACCGGGCCGCCCCGGTAGTGCATCGAAGTGTGCCGCCAGAGGTTTAAGGGTACAGTTCCCTTGGCTGGCCGGGATGGCGCTTGCATGGAACGTGGCCCAAACCTTCGAGAGATGTCATGGCATGCCCTGGCCATGAATCTCTACATGAGATGGCACGGGAAGTCATTCGTGGGACTTGTTAGCATGCAAGCATTGGAGGGTGCACTATGCTTGAGCAAGACAGAGGTCCAGTGTGTGCTACTAGTCTGGCAGCCAGTCTTGAGGGCCTGCCAATATGCATGATGGTATGGTGCCTTGAGGATTGGACCATGGATTTATTAAAGTCCTTTGTCTGTGATGTGAGCTAATCGGATAATATCGAATGGGGCATGATGAGAGGTGTTGGTATGTCATCTTGGTGTTGGCTCTTGGCCACACATGCTACCTTGACTTGCGAATGTCTGGGTGAGCATCAGTGTTAGGATTTGCCTTGCCATAGTGAGAACCTATGGATAGTGGGAGTGTCTTGGCTAGATAGCCTTGATGCCTAATTGCACTCATAGATACTTGAGAGCATGACTCAGCAAGAGTTGTTTGAGAGACAGAAGTGTGAAGAGGCACATGGTCGCATGAAAAATGTGCCCATTGTTATTCGAATGGTTGGAAGACTGACCTTGGCTCAAAGGAGTCAAGGTGCCGCACGGGCATTTCCGCTGTCAAAATGTCAGCCCCTGAAAGTTGGTATCAGAGCCAGGTTCATCTTAAGTTGGGATGAACCTGGTTGGCCCATCCTAGAAAGGATGTAGGCGTACTGAAGGACCATAAAGGTCTGAATGCTTGGACAGATGTCGTTGAGATTTTTAGTCACCTAGAAAGAATCAGTAGGCTGAGACAGGATGAGACTTGGTTGCTCTTCTTCGTGGTAATACTGGACATCCTAGAGAAGGGACAAGTTATGGCTGCTTTGAATCAAAGCTCAATGATGCTAGAAAGACAACAACCACGTGCAATTGTTGAGAAGTGCTACAAAAGAATTGGAACTCATTGACACGAGACAAGGTTTGATCGAGAGGTCAAGGTTTTATGTTGGGTTCACTAGTTCAGGTTTGTCTAAGTGACAGTGTAAGTCGCACGGAGTGCTGTTGTTGAAAAGGGAACTTGTTCGCAAGAGTGTGGGAGCATAATGGTGGCCGTCAGACGCTTATCAGTCACGACAGAGGTCGAGAGTGGATAGCTTTGGGGAACTAGATAAAGATGAACATGAAATGCTTCAGTTGCTACTTGTGTGCCAAATGGCATCACATGGAGACCAAGGTGGCCGTGGCCAAGATTGTCAGAGGGCAGTCATAGTTGGAGGTGTTTACATGTTTGTAATGACCCAACTACTCTAGAATTTGGACCATTAACGAAAACTATACATAAACTCTAATCTTTAATAGAACTTACAAGTGAAAAAGATCATACTTTATTAAATACTTGTAAAAACCAATGTTTAAACTTACATAAACTCAAAGCAGGATATGGGATCCCATTGTTTTAAAAAGAAAACATATCTTAATTGAAATAAAAAGAAATTACATAAATAGGTGCGGAAAAGAAAATACACATAAACCATAAATAAAAGACTACATCCTTGAAATCGAACTCTCGACTCCTTGAATCCATTCATCACCGATACACATTCCCCAAGCATCCACGAACCTTACCGCCACTATACCTATTTTCCTGCACATATAAACAAAAAGGAATGAGCCTAATGCCCAGCAAGGAAAATCTACCACATAGTTCATATACATAAATTTCATAAGAAACATAAAAACATAACGTAACATACATTACACTTATATCATACACATACTATAATGGCCATTATTACTTGGGGTCCATAGACTAAACAAGTCATATGCCCATGAGATTAGTGGGGTCCTACTGGCTAAGCAGGTCATATGCCCATAATCTATTTGGGGTCTTGTTAGTCATATGGGTCATATGCCCAAGCCTACAAACATGCATATCATAACACTTATCATAACATAAGAAACATAAGATAACATATAAAACATATAACACATGAATTTATATCCTATTTTCCTTACCAAAAATACCGGGATAAGAGGACAGAGGTGGGACTTTGGAACACTCCTAAGAACCATTTGAAAAAGAGTGAGTATAGAGAAGAAGAGAAATGAAAGGAAATGGAAGGACTAAACCATTGAGAAAAATACTTACCAAAACCTTTTTGCTCAAGAACTTAGATTTCCTAACCAAAATAAAGATTAAGGTTAGAGGCTGAGTAGAAGACTATGAGAACTTAAAATAAAATAATACCAATGAACTAAGGTGTAGAAATACCTTGAAGACTTGTAGACCAATCTAAACCTCGAACCGAAATACTATGAAACCTTACTTCCCCAAGTGTTTGATAAGCTTATGATGATCAAGCTTATGATTTCCCCACCCAAGTGTTTACACTCTCACATTCACCTAGCAACTTGTAGCCTCTGAACTTAGAGAAAAAGGTGAATAATGGCTGGGTACTAGGTCCTATTTATAGAGTTTAGGAATGAAAGGATCTTAATTTAACTTGAATAAAAATAATGGCTTGTTAGGTGAAAATAATTTGAATAATCATTCAGCAAAGGCTGAAGACTCGTTCAAAAAGGTGCTGGACTTATCAAAAGGTTGAATGGCTGAATGGAAAACAAATTCAAAAACTTTCAAAATAAGCTGAAGGAGGCGATATATCGCCCCCTGTAGGCGATATATCGCCTGGGCCAGTATGCCCGAGGCAGTCGTGCATCGTTTCGTGTTTTCCGTATCTACGTGCTGCGATATATCGCCCCCTATAGCTGCGATATATCGGCATTCGCTGATTATTTAAACACAAAATTACACATTTTTAGCTTAATTCAAATTGAGTAAACAACCTTGACTAAGCCCTTAAACGTATTCAAAGCTGCTGACTGACCTTAGAGCATTGAAACTTTACCTTTATTAAATTTAATCCTCAAAATACTTAATCCTTAATCACCCATTCATAACATGTGCTTAAAATCCTATTGGTTCTTATCTAAACCTTATAGTATAATAAATATTATCCTTAATATCAGCCATATTAATCAAACCTTAGGTTAACATTAATATTCTTAAACTATAGGTTAAACTTAGAAAATCTACAAGTACTACTATGAGTGTCCAAATAATTCCCGGTCTGAACCATAAATCCACAGTCATAAAGATAATACTATAAATACTATAATACTACTATCTAACTAGCTAAGTAAAGTTCTTGGACTCTACAATGTTATCTTGTTTCGCCCAAGAAGGGAGGCGCCGAGACAATTGAGTGGAACGTGTTGCCTCACAGTGATTAACTGGTGTGGGCAACACTGTGGCATCGTGGGAGATGCTGAGTTGTGGAATATATGCATCAAAGGCCAGCAGGGCCGAGTAGACCGCGCACAGTGGTCAGATTAGTACTAGAGTTTCTGGAGTGCTAGAGAGCCGCGTCAAGGAAACTTAGTACTACAAGAAGGCTTAAGGAGGCAGAGATGGGGCTTGAGTTCAAATGTGGGCTGGAGGGCCTTGCTATCGGGACTTAGTGACCATAGAAGCCTAGAGAAGCTGCCCGGAGGGGCGAGATGCTAGTATGTAGAAGATGGATAGCTATGTGGAGAGCTCACGCATAGGGGAATCAACAATGGTGCTGCACGAATTCTTGCGTGTGTGCAAGTTGTTGAGGACGCCAACAATTGAAGTGGGGGAGAAACCTTCATGGTTCAAACATCCAAATAGCAGACCAATGTTCCATTACAAAAGCATCGACATGAGTTATCATGGAGATCATTAGTTGTTTAGAATGTAAAGTCAGGGAGACTCAGAGACAGAGCCAGTTACCTAGGATGAAATTCGTCAAGACTCAAGTACTAAGGTAACATCAGTGCAACATTTGCCTAAGGTGAAAAGTCAACAGGACTCAGGTACTAAGGCAACATAGAGATGTCGAGAAGCGAAGAGTCAGAATGGCCGAGACATTAGTTCAACATCATCTTCAAAAGTGATAAATGGAACGAGGGACTGCACAAGAAAAGCGGTTAGCTTGTGAGCTATACCTTGAGTGGTACACCTCGAGAAGAGAAGTTATTCCCAAGTTGAAGTGCGGGAGCCCACTAATTCATATGTTCGAAGGATCAGGGTACTTGTTCAGTTTTGGTGTGTGAATCTAGAGAGAAACACAACAACAGATGGGTTGTATAGTGCGAAGACATGCATGACTCATGCAAGTAGGTCAGGTGACCAGTTGAAACTGCAGATAGACAGTATGCATGGGTGTAGGCTGAGACCAAGATTGGGCAGGTTTTGAAGCATATTATGGGACATGCTTAGTGTTTTATGGGGACACATGTTTATGGGAACACAAGCCGAATGATTCTGAGAACATATATCGAAGGGAGATAGCGGATTGGGACAACTTCAGACCTCAAGGGTAAGGTAAAGTGCAGTCAAGTTGATCAAGATTCAACAGGTCGTCTAGAATTAGGCAAGGTTGATTTGGGGGCAGAACTTGAGGCACGATGCTGAGAGTCAGCATGAGCATGAGCCAGAAGGCAATGCAGTGGTTTCGAATGATGTCAGATCATTGACCACATTGTAGAAGCTCAGAGTAGCAGTTATGGTTATGGTCAGGAGTGGCCATTTCGCATCAAGCCATGGGTATGCAGTAAGGCCGGAGGGCCAAAAGTCTGAGAGACTACTTCATGAAGTCTCTGTGCAAGGATGCACTAGATACTGCATAAAGGCTACAATTGGCATGAGTGCCACATTGAAGAGAGACATGCCTTCAATGGAAGGATGTTTCGTAGGTGCTGTTGGGAACGGTTGGTTTGCAAACCTCACCCTGAGGGGGGTGCACCTTAATTTCCTCTTTGTCAAAAAGAGAGTATGCATTGGAAAATTGGCAGGAAAGCAACAATCAAAAGATATGTTGGCTTTGGGGTCAGTGTTCCAAGGGCTACTTGGTTGACTGGAGGGGCAACATGATGGACTCCGAGGAGTTCATGTGTGCAAGGAGTATTTGAGTGCAGCGGCATTACTTCATGGGAGAATTTTGAATAGCGACGGTGGTATGGGGTCCTTGATCAAGTCCAAGGGTGGACGTGGGAGATCATCACCAAGTTAGTGGTTCTACAGTGGTAGAGGGACTAGTGCAGACTCAAGATTCGGAAGAAGTATGGAGTGAGCTTAGGAGTCGAGGTAGGAAGATTGGCCAGCGGTCTGTCGATGAGGGCATCGACAATTAAAGTGGGGGAGAGTGTAACATGCCGGCCTTGAGGGCATGTTACATGCTAGGATGGCGCTCGGTCAGATGCGCACGTGAGGGTGCAGGCTGGTGAGCATGCTGATGCCTAGTTTGTACGGCAGTGGCATTTTCCTAAATATCTTCAATATTGCCCGGAAATGGACAGGACTTGGTAGGTTCCATATTGAAGGGTCAATGAACGCAATGGTACGATTGGATTTGGGAGATTCGGAGAATTGGCGAGCTGGAAGCCAAATATGTCTCCCAAGCAAAAATCATATATGTTCCTGGTAGAAGGCTAAAAGCTCAGAAGGCTTTTTGTAGGGGGAGCCCCTGGTGTCAGCTCTCCACCACCCCCTGACGCAGGTGCGTCAAGTGAGCTACTACTAGTTGGGAGGACTAGTAGGGCGGGCATATGAGGACCACGAGGGGACTCATATGTCTCCATGAGTAAGAGTACTCATGGACATTACCGGGCCGCCCCGCTACAAGAAAAAACAGTATTCATAACACTTAAAAACTGCTAACTGGAAGTATTCATAACACTTCTCAAAACGCTAACATAGCCCCTGTTATTAAAAGTCCCATCTTTTCTATAACAGTTTTTAAATGTTATGTTCGATGTTATCTTAAAGTATTCAATAACACATTTTTAGTTGCTATCATATTAAAATAATAACATTTAGTTAGAGTAAATGGTTATAAATTTGAAGTTTAATCTTAAAAATTTTGCATAACACTTTTCAACTGTTATAATTGATTATTTTGATAGCGTTTTTAGTTTGTTATATTATATAAATCATAACATTTTGTTACACTTATAATATGTATCCAAGACAACCATAAATACCATATTAAAGGTCTAGTAATAAAATTTTATTATTTTAGTCTAGATAATAGATTTTTAATTTTGTTGTGTAAGGATAATTATAAGTTTTCTTTTAAATTAAAAGGTTTTTATTATTGTATTTGGATAAAAAAAATATCAAAATTAATCACAAAATGTAATATTAAATAGATTGATAAACCATAAGTATTACATTAAACAAGAGCTAAGTCAAACCATGACTGTGGCTACTTCATGAGATCTTAGTTCTAACTTAAGTTTGAAAGCATACATAATAAAGTTCTATAATCTTGAACATCTTTTACTTCAAAAATAAAAAACAAAGCCATAGCAAGATACACAAAAAGTAAACCATGAAACTTGCTCCATCCTTCAATTCATCATCCATTGTGCACTTGTCTTTGTTGTGGGTCGATTTGCTTAACTACATAAGAATTTAAATAATTAATGCTTAAACTTAAAGTTAATAGTAAACTAAAAGAGTACATAAAAAAAAGTCAATTACCTAATTATGCCTTTACCAGCTGGTCATGCAATTATACTACCTATAGCATCTTCTATAGTAGACATAGCTCCTGAAGGTCTCCATAAAAATGCATCATTCTTTCTCACAAGATCTAACCCCACTTTCATAGCACTAGGCCCAAGAGGAACATGGTGAATGTCATCCTTTGGGTCGCTCGAAACAAAATAACCTTTTGCAATAATTTTACAAGAACCAATCCAATCTAATATTTTTCATTCGGAGTCAAATGTGTGATTCTTGACACTCTAAAATTTTAAAAATAGACTGTCAAGAGAAGACAACTTAATGCAATTTTAAAGTAAATTCCTATGTAGTATTCCTTCAGACAATTATTTGTGATTATTTTAGGCAATAAATATAATACAATCAAATAACTACACATCAATTTAGTAGACAACACATAAAGTAAAGAAAATAATGATAAGTTTATGTCTATATCATATTATATAATAAAATATAATTTTGTCATATAGGCATTAAGCATACACAAGAACAATACTCTACTATCACATAAAAAGTAAAATGCAGCTTCAAGAATCATGAAAAACATCTATGGTTTGAGCTTCAAATATTGAATGAAATAGGTAAAAGAAACAAATAATGAAAGAAAAATATAGAAAAATAATATATATAACACCATATTCAATTAGAGTAGCTTACAAAAGCTTAATAGGTGGAATGATCTTTTTGAGCTTTCCTAAAGGCAGAGAGAAAAATATGAACCATTTGACTACATCATAAATCATCTTAATTTCAAGTACAACTCATTTTATTAAATAGTATAAACTAAGTATATCATAAGAGAGAAAAAATCGAAGTAAGGCTTATTGCATAGGACTTGATACCTTAACATGCGTTAACTTTTCAATTTCAGGAGAATCCTCAATGATTCGAAGTATATTCTTTGGCTTGTCCTTGACATGTGTTGACTTTTCAAGTTCAGGAGAATCCTTAATGATTTGTAGACTATGCTTTTGCTTGTGCTTCAAAGGTGCAAGAGACTCATTCTCTCTTCATTCTTTGATCCTTGAAAGCTTTATATCCCTTTCATTAGCCATGGGTGTCAACCTATTTAAATAACAATACAACATAATTATTCATGAATAATACAATTTAATGCAAAAGATAAAAACATCATATACAACTTGAGGAGTCAAATATCACCGTAGAAATGAAAATAAGATAAATAACCAATAGAATAAATTGAAATGTAATCTCGAAAGAGTTCTATCATAATTAAAATATAATCTTGAAATTGTTCTACATAATTGAAATAAAAACTCAAAATGGTTCTACATATTATTTGACCAACCATTGGTAGTTTTTAGCTTGTACAAAGAAAATGATATTTATAAGTGTATGTTTTTAACAATCTAATTAATGTACCAATAATCAAACAAATCAAGCAAACACAATTCAATTATAAAATAGTAATACTACATATGTCTATATAAAATCAAACACCATTTCAACTAGACTAGCAACTAGACTAGCAAATAAAATCAAACACAATTCAACTAAATCAAACAACACTATGCTATTCTTCCTTATATCGCTGCAACACACAAATTTCTCAGATCCTACTTCACTAAGACACAAGTTCTCAACCATTCGTTATCACCGCAGCAGATAATAATGATCTCAAAACTTACTTCACTATGGATGAATATTTAAGATATTCAAACTCCTCTAACATTTGCATAATATTAAAACAAAAGTAAATGACATACCTCTTGCAAAATGCAAACAAAAGTAAGAGTTTCTCGTGAGCCAGCTCAATTATCTGCACAAAGCATAAAATAAATATTAAAGTGTCAAATCTATCTTCTGCTGCTATCTCATATATGAATTAATTTTATTAATTAAACATATCTCAATATATATATTATTGATTGGAAAAAAATTATGGATAGAAAAATTGTAAAATTTCTTTCACCAACAATAAAGATATGTAAAATTTGTGGTTTGCATATTCCTATAGGCAATACCCATTAATTTTAAGCCTTTTTTCATAGCTTGGTAGGTACTAGAGACTTAGAAAGAGGACACCAATTGTAACATAACTAGAGACTTGATTTGGATAAATGCTTCTTTTCAGAATAATTTAATTGCAGTTTGCATTATGAGAATCCAAAACGTTAGTCAAATAGAGCATTGAAACTAAGAATAAAAACCATCAAATATAATCATAACTAGAGACTTGATTTATATATATATCAACTATCAACAACATTCTTTCAGAACAATTTGTCTTTTTCAATATTTAAATTTCAGTAGATACACAAACCAAACGATCCTATTCATGTTGGGATTCTCAATGTTTTCAGTTTGCATTTCTTTCTACTAGGTTAGAGTAAAGGAAACCATACATGGACTAATTAAGACCACTATGTTACAATCAGCAAAAGAAAAAAGAAAAAAAAACATAAAGTGGGGAGGGCACCACCACCAACCAAAAAAGAAAAGAAAAGAAAAAAACAAGAAAAGGAAACACTATTATCCAGGATTTTAAATTATGGAACATATTTTATCTTCCTAAGTACTATTGCTCAAATCATAAATAAGGTTAATCAGTTTTGTACGCAGAATCAACTAGAAGCCTATTGTGATATCATGTCATGTCACTTTTTAATTGTGTGCCTAATTCAACTTTGCATTCCACTATGGGGAATAAACTTTAATTTAAATAAAAATAATTGACTAGAAAGACAGCTACAACCAAACAAACAAATAAGTAATGAGAAATTTCAGCTGCAGCATGAATTTAGATTCTGCCCAAGAACACAATTCTTTTGTTGCATAGCAAAATATTCCTAAAAGTAGTACTTTCCCCAAAGTGTCTTAAAGATCCAACACTCTATCAAGTAACAAGGAATGTGTGTATTGGAGTTACCAAATTGACTATGGCTTAATGAGTTATAAAATTGGAGTTATCAAAGTAATTATGTGCTTCTAGCAATGCTAATGAACTACAACCTTAGCTACCTTAAGGAGTAGAGTTGAGAACAATGAGATGCTCTAAACAATTACAAGAAAATCAGTTTCTTTTTTCGTTATTATTAAAAGTATTCCCCCCCAAAAAAATAAAGTTGAGATACAAACATCAACATAAGGTTGGTTGGTGGATATAGTAAGTACTACTAATCAATGACATAATTTGTAATCTCAAACATTCATTATCCATTTGTAATGGACTCACCACCTTGCTAGATAAGGTTCTCACAAATAATCCTATCAACATCTGTGTTTCTGTGGCTAGTGGCTTAAAGGACAACAATTAACTTTGTTCAGAATCTGGGGCAACTTATCTAGGTTCTAAGATACCCAAGAGGAACAGAGAAGACATCAAATTTTCTTTCTTTCTTTCTTAAGTCTTAACATGTTTGACATTTGTAGGACTGAAGATCTCAGACTGAGAGGGTAGAAATCATTGTAGTACTACATATAAAGCAAAACAGATTTTTTTTATAAAAAAAAAACAAGACAAGCATGTGAGGATGTAGCTAGGAAATGATATGCTTGCATATTTATTCATGAAAACCTGGTACTACAATGAATAATGCAAGCAATTAAAAAAATAGGGCTAAAATATATATAGTATATAAATATCCTAATACCTGACAAAAGCTTAAAATTCGAATTTGTCAATACCCTAGATCATTTTTGACTCCTCAACCACTCTGTTTGGTTCCCTAAAAGCATACCAAACAACAAGAAGAAGAAATCAATACCAGACTTCCAGCACATGAAATCTCAAGCAAAAAGCTCTAACAAATAGAGGGAATATGAGTATATTTTCTCTCTTATCTTAAGTTTTAGACAAGAGAGACAATATTCTACTCAAGGTGCTAAAGTTCATATTGAGGTGAAATGTTCAGAGTAATATATAGGTAGTAATTGGTATGTGTCTAACAGTGTGAACTTAAGAAGCAAAAAATTATTCTTGATCAATAATAATGAGAGAATTTATTTTGGTAGAAATTTTCCACAAAAGCTCACATTATTATTACTAAAATACACATCAATTGGGGTTTGATCATTCAAAGTTGCAACAATACAATTGCACCCTGTCAATTTGTTATATTCATAATATATTGTTTAAAAGTCATTTATGTTGAATTTTTCGTCCATTAGTATGAGTAGTTGAGGATTTCTATTGAATATTATTATTTTCACATAATTAACTGAACACTTTTTAATGCAACCACTTACAACTCAATCAAGAACCATGTGTCATTAAATTTTCTGAACTAATTAGTTATACAAATAAACGATTTAGATATGGGTTTGTATAACCAAAAAAAAAAAAAGAACGA
This sequence comes from Humulus lupulus, assembly GCF_963169125.1. NCBI lineage: Eukaryota > Viridiplantae > Streptophyta > Magnoliopsida > Rosales > Cannabaceae > Humulus > Humulus lupulus. The sequence continues at coordinate 156,183,425 of NC_084794.1, read as the reverse complement.
GAAAACATTGGATATTTAATTAAGATGCTGAAATCCGATAAGAAATTGGATTCGATTTACATCTGATTTTTCACAAAGAAAACTTCCCACTAGTTCAATACCTGACAAAAGCTTAAAATTCGAATGTATCAATACCCTAGATCAGTTTTGACTCCTCAACTACTCAGTTTGGTTCCCTAAAATCATACCAAACAACAAGAAGAAAAAATCAATACCAGACTTCCAGCACATGAAATCTCAAAAGCAAAAAGCTCTAACAAATAGAGCTAAACTCATGATTTTGAAATAGTCAACAACATCAGCATTTCCAAATCAAACAACATCTGAAATAGGATGTTAACAAATTGATTCTCCACCATTTTCCAAAGACTTTTTCCCGGAAACCAAACACTAAATCTGCATTGTGACCAAAATCATTCTTACAAAAAATAAATATCAACAAAACTTTAGAAAAAAAAAGAGCAAAGGCAGAGTCAAAATTAAGAGAAAACATAAAAATTGTGTGTGTCCATACTGAGCTATCAATTAAGGGTTTCAATGTCCCCAAATTCAGAGAAATAAATGGTGAAAGCAAGTAAATCCATTCAAAATAAGAGCATAACCTTCGTAGATTAACATAACAGTCGAACCTGCAACAACGAAAGCAGATAGAGAAGGATATCGTTAGCCCCGTCGCCGTCACTGTTGCCGTCTCTGTCAAGTTCCGTCGTTGTCTATGTCGAGACTCCTACACCGAGAGGTTAGATGTAACGACCCAAATTCGCTAATAAGGCTTAAGGGCCTTGATTAGTGTGCCAGGAGGGAATTACTGGAATAATTGTGATTTAATGAGTAATTATATGTTAAATAATGTTTATATGATAATTGATTATAATATGTGGTAATATGATATGTGATATATGTGGGAACCACATTATTATGTGGAGAGGTTCGTTGACCACGACTCAAGATGATTCTAGGGTCAGATAGCGGGAAAAGTCACAATGGGATTTAAGTTATGACTTTGGAGAAGTCGGGGATATTATTAGATAGCGGATAGTAAATTGGGTTATCAGGACATGAGAATAAATATACGGAGATATATTTGAGGTTAGGATGTCTAGGCGGGAATATTGGGGGATTTTACCATTTTGGCCTCGGGGACGGTTCCGGTACCCCGAGCCTCAGGATTAACTTTATAGATAAGTTAAACTTAAGGAAGCCTTTAGAAAAAACACAAACCGACCAAGCTTTTTGTCCCAGCTCACCTACATGTTCAAGGGAAACCAAGAAGAGAAAAACATAGAAAATCAAAGGGGAAACAAGCTGGAATTCTGGGATTTGAGGTGAGGAATTGAAGGTCTAGCTCAGGGGTTTGTCAAGCACTAGAACATGGATTAAGGTAAGCATCTAAACATCTTTTCTGTGGTTGAATTCTGAGCTCTAGTTGGATTTTTGGTTAAGTGTTGAAACCAGTATACCTTTGGTGTTTTAAGGCAGAATTAGAGAAGGGAACTTGGGGACCTAGCTTGGCTACAACTTGGTGAAGTGGTTCTACAGCAAAGGTGAGTTCTAACTCCAAGTTTAGAGGTTTTAGATTTAGTTTGGTGGCTGGTTTATGTGTGTTTTAGCATTTGGGTTTCAGAAATTGAAAGGAAGAGATTGGAGTGTGTCAGGCTGTGTTTTTTTGGGAGTTATGCTGTTTAGATCATGTTAAAGAGGTTGGGAATTAATTAGTTAAGAGTTGGGGAGTTTTGGGATGGTTTAAGGTGAGGTTTTGAGCTTTAGAATGGTGAAAAATCTGGGTTCGAAGGGGAGGGCCGCGGCTCTGTTCTAGAGCGCTGCGACCCTAGCATGCAAGGAAGCAAAGGGGGCTCGGCCAAGGGGGCCCGCTTCGGCGCCCAAGGCAAGGGCCGCGGCGTGTGTGTTGTTCAGTGAGGGGATAGGCTCTGTCTTGAGGAAGGGTCGTGGCTAGGCTTTGGGGGCCGCAACCCTTGGTTGTACACTTGGGATTTTGAGGGTTTTAGGCATGAGAGAGTGGTCTTGGGTGCTCGGGTTTGGTTTCACCACTGTTCTTGGTGGAATTAGGAGTCCCGGGAGTTAGTTTTGTAATTGGGAAGTTATATTTGATTATTTATGAAACCCTATGCTTTGGTTGTGGCTAGGTGATAAAAGCTTAGGCTCGGGAACGAATCGTGCTTGAGGGGCGTTGCTCGTATTTTGATAACCGTACAGACTAAGGGTAAGAAAACTACACCTGGTTGAATATATCTGACGGGACTAAGGGCTCCCTATTGTAGATGCTTGAAAAGATGGTATTATGCCATGCAAGCCATTTAGTGAACCAGCGGCCTAAGGGTGCCAAGGGTCTCACTAGCGTACAGGGCGCGACTCGGACACTAGTATCCGAGGACAGCTTAATATGCACTGAGCTTGGTTTAAGCGGGCCAGAGTCAGTGGGTTAAACAGAGGGTGCGGCCTAAGTCGTCGGCCCTGAGTAATATGTGAAATGGATGTTATATGAGATAGTATGTGTCTTGGATTGAATTGTGTATGCTGATTATCTGTTGTGGAATATTTGATGAGTATACATGCTTACTGAGTTATTTGTCTGCTGTTGTTGTTTGAGTTATCTGTGATGTTTTCTTGCTGGGCCTTGGCTCACAGGTGCTACGTGGTGCAGGTAAAGGCAAGGGCAAGTTAGATCAGCCCTGACTGGAGAGCTCAGCGAGCAGAATGTACATAGCCAGGTGCTCGGCCGCCACAGTTGAGATCTAGACAAGGACTTGGAACCTGAAGACTGTCTGTTTTGGCCTTAGTATGGCTAGTGGTTCTTTATGTATTTTTGGGAGTCTGTAAACTTTCTTTAACTCCGTTTTTGTATGGGATCCCATGTTACTTCAGTTAATATATGCTAAATGAGTCTTTTGAGTCCAAAACCTTTTAAACCCTAGCTCTTACATGTTTAGCGACACAATTTCAAATTAATGACTTGATTAGCGAGTCTTGCACCTTTATAAGTACACAATATAACGGTCTTGGCTATCCAGGGCGTTACAACTTGGTATCAGAGAATCCTAGGTTTAAGGGTTCCTAAAGACAGCCTGGATATGTACATTCGCTGCTGGAGACAAGCTCAAGTCAGGGTTTGGTAATGTGTATATATGTGCTTATGTGCCTGAGATGAGTTATGTATGTGATATTCATTGAATTGTTAGGAAGCGTGAGATACTGATAGGGCCTGGCCCTTGACTGCTGTGTGAAAATATTGAGGCATGTTTATTAACATTGCAGTGCATGTAAATGAGAATATGAATGACTAATTGTTTATGGTGCATGGATGCTTATATGTGTTGGTTACCTGAGATTGATTATGTTCTATTGTTGAGTTTTGGAGAAGCTTTTACCCTGTCGTTGTGGTCTGACTGCTGAGTCGATATTTGCAGATTGACTTGGATAGCTATGCGTCCAAGGAAATCTTCACGACTAGTCGGCACTGGGTCCGGGACCAGGGGCAATGACCAGGGCCAGACACCTCCGCCAGTCCTTGAGAACTGGCAACAGTTAATGGCTGAGATGCAGGCTCGATTACAGAGCCCAGATGAGTTGATTCGTATTCTGCAGCAGCAGGCTCCATCAGGGAGTGCTGCCCCTTCTTTACCACCTGCAGTGGTACCAGCTGTGCAGCCTGGGGAGGTTGTTAACAAGTGGGAACCGTTATACGAGCAGTTTAGGAAGCAGCAACCCCCGGTCTTTGAGGGAGGACCGGATCCGCTGAAAGCCGAGCAGTGGCTAACCATGATTACAGTGATTCTAGATTTTATGAGAATTGAGGGACAGGATAGAGTGGCCTATGCCACTTATATGTTGAGGGAGGATGCCTGTATTTGGTGGGAGGTGGCATCGCAGACCAGAGACGTTGCTACACTGACTTGGGAAGGCTTCAAGGATTTGTTTGGCCAGAAGTACTACAACATTGTTGTTAGGGCAGCAAAAGTCAATGAGTTTGTAAGTTTGGTACAGGGCAGTATGACTGTTACTGAGTATGCCCTGAAATTTGATAGGCTTGTGAAGTTCGCACCAGATCTTGTGCCTACTGATGCTGCTAGGGAAGATCGATTTGTCAGGGGGCTTAAAGCTATGATAGCCCGGGATGTTAGGATCACAACGGTACCTGGAGGAACAACTTATGCCCAGGCCGTTGAGAGGGCTCTTACTGCAAAGGAAGCGAAGAACAAGATATGGAAGGAGAGTGCAGTGAGGCGTGAGGGCCGCAAGGCAGTGCCTCCTTATTTTGGGACAGGTAGGGGCGGAGGCCCCAGTGACTTCAAGAGGAAGACTCCTGACACTTCAGCCGCTCCTGGTTCTGATAGGAGGGGTCGGGGTGGTCAGGGTGGCCGTCAGGGTGGCGGTGAGGCATGGCGGACCTATCCAGAGTGCCTGAGGTGTAGAAGACGCCATCTGGGTGAGTGTCGGGCCAAGGCATGTTTTGTTTGTGGAGCAGTGGGGCATCTTAGGAAAGACTGCCCAACAGTGAAGAAAGGTGAAGCGGGAAAGGTGGATAGCTTGACTCCAGCTCGAGTATTCACCTTGACTCAGGCGGAGGCTGAGGCTAGTCCCTCAGTAGTGACAGATCAACTTTCTAGTGCTGGCTCTCCTTTTACAGTATTGATTGATTCTGGTGCTACACACTCTTTTGTTTCTAGTAGAGTGATCGATAGACTGTGTAGACCTAGTGAGTATCGGACTGCGGGGTTTGGGACTTTGTTACCTACAGGGGAGCTGGTAGTCTCTAGGAGGTGGATTAGGGCACTGCCAGTGATGGTTGAAGGTAGAGAACTTTCGGTGGATTTGATTGAATTAGATTTGGGAGACTTTGATATGATTTTAGGTATGGATTGGATGGCTAGGTATGGGGCTACAATTGATTGTAGGAAGAAGATGGTTACTTTTGAGCTCGGGGGTGAGGACCCTTTTGTCTTTGTGGGTGCGGTGTCTGGACCCCACATACCTATGATTTCAGCATTGAGAGCCAGGGACCTGTTGCAGGGGGATGCATAGGTTTTCTGGCTAGTGTGGTGGATACTACCAGGGTTACGCCGGCAGGGCCGGGTGAGACCAGATTGGTGTGTGAGTTTCTAGATGTCTTCCCTGAGGATTTACCAGGGTTGCCGCAGCGTAGGGAGATACAATTTTAGATTGAGTTGGCACCGGGGACAGAGCCAGTATCTAGGACACCATACAGGATGGCACTAGCAGAACTGAAAGAGTTGAAGATACAGCTGCAAGAACTTTTGGATTTGGGATTCATCAGGCCTAGCTACTCTCCATGGGGCGCGCCGGTGTTGTTTGTTAAGAAGAAGGACGGGACTTTGAGGATGTGCATCGATTACAGAGAGTTGAACAAGTTGACCATTAAGAATAAGTATCCTCTACCAAGGATTGATGACTTGTTCGATCAGCTGCAAGGTAAGACTGTGTTCTCAAATATTGATCTTCGATCTGGTTATCACCAGCTGAGGATCAAGGATGAGGATATACCAAAGATGACTTTCTGGACACGTTATGGGCATTATGAGTTCTTGGTCATGTCTTTTGGTTTGACCAATGCCCCAGCAGCTTTTATGGATATGATGAATAGGGTGTTCAAGGAATTTTTGGACCAGTTCGTTATCGTCTTCATCGACGACATTTTAGTATACTCCAGTTCAGAGGCAGAGCATGAGCAGCACCTTTGACAGGTTTTGCAGAGATTAAGGGAGCATCAGTTGTACGCTAAGTTTAAGAAATGTGAGTTCTGGCTACCAGAGGTGACCTTTCTTGGACATATAGTCGAGGCAGAAGGGATTAAGGTGGATCCGTCCAAGGTGGAAGCAGTTAGAGATTGGCCGAGGCCGAGGAATGCCTCGGAGGTGCGGAGTTTCCTTGGATTGGCTGGCTACTATAGACGGTTTGTAGAGGGGTTCTCGAAGATCTCTTCGCCAATGACAGGGTTGACAAGAAAGAATCAGAAATTTGTCTGGTCAGAGAAGTGTGAGAACAGCTTCCAGGAATTGAAGCGATGACTTATTTCTGCGCCTGTGTTGAGTCTTCCTTTGGAGGAAGGGAAGTTCGTGGTCTACTGTGATGCATCGAGGTTGGGTTTAGGTTGTGTGCTAATGCAGAATGAGAAAGTTATAGCCTATGCTTCTCGACAGCTGAAGGAGTATGAGCAGAGGTATCCGACTCATGATTTGGAGTTAGCAGCGGTTGTGTTTGCATTGAAGGTGTGGCGTCATTACTTGTATGGAGAGAAGTGCGAGATCTACACTGATCATAAGAGTCTGAAGTATTTCTTCACGCAGAAGGATCTGAATATGAGGCAGAGACGTTGGTTAGAGTTGGTTAAGGATTATGACTTTGATATCCTTTATCACCCTGGGAATGCCAACGTGGTGGCAGATGCATTGAGCCGGAGGGGCCCAGGACAGTTGTATAGTTCCATTCAGATCTCGAGAGAGTTGGCTGATGAGATGGTTAGGGCAAGGATAGAACTGGTGGTAGGCTAGTTAGCCAATATCACTTTGCAGTCGACCCTGTTGGAGCGGATCAAGGAGGGTCAGTTGGTGGATGTGCAGTTGCAGGATAGTAGGCAGCATGCCTTAGCAGGGACAGCTAAGGATTATTCAGTTTCAGAGACAGGTTTGCTCCGTTATCAGGGACGGATATGTGTTCCATCAGATGAGAGGATTAGGTGTGAGATATTGGATGAGTCCCACACTACGTCATATTTGCTTCATCCGGGTACCACGAAGATGTATCGGGATCTACGGACGTTATATTGGTGGCCCGGGATGAAGAGGGATGTAGTTGAGTATGTATCTAGATGTCTAACCTGTCAGCAGGTTAAGGCTGAGCATCAGCGACCAGCGGGATTGCTTCAGCCTTTGGGTATCCCAGAATGGAAGTGGGAGGATATTACGATGGATTTCGTGGGAGGATTACCCAGGACAGTTGGACTTCATGACTCAGTGTGGGTGATAATGGATAGATACACCATGTCAGCTCATTTCCTACCAGTTAGGTCAACTTATACTGTGGAGCAGTATGTAGAGCTGTATGTGAGGGAGATAGTTCGTCTCCATGGGGTTCCAAAGTCTATTGTATCTGATCAAGACCCTATCTTTACCTCTAAGTTCTGGGGAGCTCTGCAGAGAGCCATGGGGACTCAGTTGAAGTTTAGCACAACTATTCATCCTTAGACTGATGGACAGTCTGAGAGGACGATTCAGGTACTGGAGGACATGCTTAGGGCATGTGTGATTGACTTTGAGGGTTCGTGGAGTAAGTATCTTCCATTGGTTGAGTTTTCATATAACAATAGTTACCAGTCCACGATTGGAGTGGCTCCCTACGAGATGTTATATGGAAGGAAGTGCAAATCACCTGTTCACTGGGATGAGATGGGTGAGAAAAGGTATCTGGAGCCAGATATGGTTCAGAAGACTAATGAGGCCATTGAAAAGATTCGAGCTAGGATGCTTGCCTCGCAGAGTAGACAGAAAAGCTACGCTGACCCTAAGCGTAGGAACGTGGAGTTCCGGGTCGGGGACCACGTGTTTCTGCGAGTTTCACCGTTGAGGGGTGTGAGGAGGTTTGGAGTGAAGGGCAAGCTGAGCCCTCGGTTTGTTGGACCCTTTGAGATTCTAGAGAGGGTTGGGCAGGTGGCTTATAGGCTGGCCTTGCCACCGTCCTTATCGAGAGTTCATAACGTGTTTCACATCTCTATGTTGCGGAAGTATGTTTCGGATACTACACATGTGTTGAGGCATGAGGACTTGGAGCTGCAAGCAGACTTGTCCTATGAGGAGAGACCAGTTCAAATTCTAGATCGGAAGGATAAAGTTTTGCGGAATATGACGATTCTGTTAGTGAAAGTACTATGGAGGAATAGCAAGGTCGAGGAAGCGACCTTGGAGCTAGAGACGGCGATGCGGGATCAGCATCCCGAGCTATTCAGGTAAATTTCGAGGACGAAATTCTCATTAGGAGGGGATAGTTGTAAAGACCCAAATTCGCTAATAAGGCTTAAGGGCCTTGATTAGTGTGCCAGGAGGGCATTACTGGAATAATTGTGATTTAATGAGTAATTATATGTTAAATAATGTTTATATGATAATTGATTATAATATGTGGTAATATGATATGTGATATATGTGGGAACCACATTATTATGTGGACAGGTTCGTTGAGAATGACTCAAGACAATTCTAGGGTCAGATAGCGGGAAAAGTCACAATGGGATTTAAGTTATGACTTTGGAGAAGTTGGGGATATTATAAGATAGCGAATAATGAATTGGGTTATCGGGACATGAGAATAAATATACAGAGATATATTTGAGGTTAGGATGTCTAGGCGGGAATATTGGGGGATTTTACCATTTTGGCCTCGGGGACGGTTCCGGCACCCCGAGCCTCGGGATTAACTTAATAGATAAGTTAAACTTAAGGAAGCCTTTAGAAAAAACACAAACTGACCAAGCTTTTTGTCCCAGATCACTTACACGTTCAAGGGAAACCAAGAAGAGAAAAACACAGAAAATCAAAGGGGAAACAAGCTGGAATTCTGGGATTTGAGGTGAGGAATTGAAGGTTTAGCCAAGGGGTTTGTCAAGCACTAGAACAGGGATTAAGGTAAGCATCTAAACATCTTTTCTGTGGTTGAATTCTGAGCTCTAGTTGGATTTTTGGTTAAGTGTTGAAACCAACATAGCTTTGGTGTTTTAAGGCAGAATTAGAGATGGGAACTTGGGGACCTAGCTTGGCTACAGCTTGGTGAAGTGGTTCTACAGCAAAGGTGAGTTCTAACTCCAAGTTTAGAGGTTTTAGATTTAGTTTGGTGGCTGGTTTATGTGTGTTTTAGCATTTGGGTTTCAGAAATTGAAAGGAAGAGATTGGAGTGTGTTAGGCTGTGTTTTCTTGGGAGTTATGCTGTTTAGATCATGTTAAAGAGGTTGGGAATTATTTGGTTAAGAGTTGGAGAGTTTTGGGATGGTTTAAGGTGAGGTTTTGAGCTTTAGAATGGTGAAAAATCTGGGTTCGAAGGGGAGGGCCGCGGCTCTGTTCTAGAGCGCTGCGACCCTAGCATGCAAGGAAGCCAAGGGGGCTCAGCCAAGGGGGCGCGCCGCGGTGCCCAAGGCAAGGGCCGCGGCGCGTGTGTGGCTCAGTGAGGGGATAGGCTCTGTTTTGAGGAAGAGTCACGGCTAGGCTTTGGGGGCCGCAGCCCTTGGTTGTACACTTGGGATTTTGAGGGTTTTAGACATGGGAGAGTGGTCTTGGGTGCTCGGGTTTGGTTTCACCACCGTGCTTGGTGGAATTAGGAGTCCCGGGAGTTAGTTTTGTAATTGGGAACCTATCTTTGATTATTTATGAAACCCTATGCTTTGGTTGTGGCTAGGTGATAAAAGCTTAGGCTCGGGAACGAATCGTGCTTGAGGGGCGTTGCTCGTAATTCATTAACCGTATAGACTAAGGGTAAGAAAACTGCACCTGGTTGAATATATCTGACGGGACTAAGGGCTCCCTATTATAGGTGCTTCAAAAGATGGTATTATGCCATGCAAGCCATTTAGTGAACCAGCGGCCTAAGGGTGCCAAGGGTCTCACTAGCGCACAGGGCGCGGCTCGGACACTGGTATCCAAGGACAGCTTAATATGCACTGAGCTTGGTTTAAGCGGGCCAGAATCAGTGGGTTAAACAGAGGGTGCGGCCTAAGTCGTCAGCCCTGAGTAATATGTGAAATGGATGTTATATGAGATAGTATGTGTCTTGGATTGAATTGTATATGCTGATTATCTGTTGTGGAATATTTGATGAGTCTACATGCTTACTGAGCTATTTGTCTGCTGTTGTTGTTTGAGTTATCTGTGATGTTTTCTTGCTGGGCCTTGGCTCACGGGTGCTACGTGGTGCAGGTAAAGGCAAGGGAAAGTTAGATCAGCCCTGACTGGAGAGCTCAGCGAGCAGAATGTACATAGCCAGGTGCTTGGCCGCCACAGTTGAGATCTAGGCATGGACTTGGAACCTGAAGACTATATGCTTTGGCCTTAGTATGGCTAGTGGTTCTTTATGTATTTTTGGGAGTCTGTAAACTTTCTTTAACTCCGTTTTTGTATGGGATCCCATGTTACTTCAGTTAATATATGCTAAATGAGTCTTTTGAGTCCAAAACCTTTTAAACCCTAGCTCTTACATGTTTAGCGACACGATTTCAAATTAATGACTTGATTAGCGAGTCTTGCACCTTTATAAGTACACAGTGTAACGGTCTTGGCTATCGAGGGCGTTACATTAGATGTGAGGGAGATAAAGATCTGAGAAGAGAGAGAGTGAGGCTAAGATTTGAGAGATGGAATGAGGCTAAAAAAAGGGCGCCTGTATAAATTGCCACCTGTTATTTCATTTGGCTCCAAATTTTTCTATGCATATTTTTTTTATTTACACAAAGCATTAATAACACTTTTTAAATTCTGTAATTCTTTAATGTAATGTTTGGTAAAAAATGTTGTAGGTAGTGCGTCGAAGTGTGCTGCCAGAGGTTTAAGGGTACGGTTCCCTTGGCTTGCCGGGATGCCGCTTGCATGGAACGTGGCCCAAACCTTAGAGAGATGTCATGGTGCGATATGGCCATGAAACGCTACACGAGATGGCACGGGAAGTCATTCGTGGGACTTGTTAGCATGCAAGCATTGGAGGGTCCACTATGCTTGAGCAAGATAGAGGTCCAGTGTGTGCTACTAGTCTGGCATCCAATCTCGAGGGCCTGCCAACATGCATGATGGTATGGTCCCTTGAGGATTCGACCATGGATGTATTAAAGTCCTTGGTCTGTGACGTGAGCTAATCGGATAGTATCAAATGGGGCATGATGAGAGGTGTTGGCACGTCAGCTTGGTGTTGGCTCTTGGCCACACATGCTACCTTGACTTGTGAATGTCTGGGTGAGCATCGATGTTGGGATTTGCCTTGCCATAGTGAGAACCTATGGACAGTGTGAGTGTCTTGGCTAGATAGCCTTGATGCCTGGTTGCACTCATAGATGCTTGAGAGCATGACTCAACGAGAGTTGTTCGAGAGACGGAAGTGTGCAGAGGCACACGATCGCGCGAAAAATGTGCCCATTTTTATTCAAATGGTTGGAAGGCTGACTGTAACGACCCAAATTTCCTAATAAGGTTTAGGACCTTGATTAGGAGGCCGGGAGGGCCATAATTGATTATATTTGCTATTATATGATTATATGCATGTTTATGTGGATCATATTATTATATGATGGTGAATGCATGCATATGGATATTTATTTTGTTGTGGGTGCATCTTGGTAACTTGGTCGTTGAGGGCATAATTGTATAATTATTTGTATATTGGTAGTTATTGTTGAGGCCACATTATAATGTGGATTTGTTCGAGCTTTTGGACACGAGACGATCGTTGAGTGTTAGTTAGCGACTTGAACATAATGGGGTTAAGTTCGGGGCTCAAGGTGAGTCCCGGGATAATTTGGTGGTTAGAATGTTGCCGGGAGTTAAGGGGTAATGGGATATGAATTATTGGTATTTGAGAATATTGAGAATAACGGGAATTGGAGGGTGTTAATTATGATTAACGAGATAGGTGCGAAATGACGATTTTGCCCTTGGTGGCTGTTAAAGATTTTAGTAAAGCTTGAGGGCATTTAGGTCATTTTACCTTTAAGGATATGTATCAATATTTAGGCTGGAATATAGTAGAAGGTTGTAGGAGAAAACATAGCATTATCTTTTGCCTTCACCATTCACCATTTTCTTCATTTTTCTTCAATTTTGAAGCTTCTTTTGAGGAATTGAGCTGGGGAATCAAGTGTTGGGGATCTAGGGTATTGTTCCACCATTGAAGAGGAGTTCATACCGAGCTTGAGGTAAGATTCCAACCATTAGAACTCTGGTTTTCTGCTCTGTTTTGTTACTGAGTTTAGTTGGGATTTTGGGTTTGAAAGTAGAGAATCCAATGGGGTTTTTGGCAAAGGTTGGGTAGGTTATGATGCCTAGGACTAGTATATATGGTATTTGGGTTCATTTGGGACTTTAAATGGTGTTTGGAAGCTTTTGAAACAGGTTGAAAATGGAAAACTCGAAGGAAGAAGAACCAGGGCCATGTCTGCCTGGTCCTAGTGCTATAGCGTCCCGAGGGAGCGCTACAACGCTAGCCAGGGAAAAATGTCTCTGGTTGTAGTGCTGGGGCGCTAGGGGGGTAGCTGATGAGGACACCAAGAATAAAGATCCAAGTCTAGTTCCAGTTGGTCCGGTGACGAGGGCGCGAGCCAAAAGACTCAGTTTAGGAGCTTGATGAGTCTTATTGTATTTTGTCATCTTGTATTTTTTATTTAGTCTTTGTTTATTTTATGAAAAGTCAAGCACTTGACTTGTGTGAGTCCAAGAGTCTTTTTTTGTAATTTTCGGTTTTCATTAGGAAGACAAAGGGCTTGTCTTTAATTTTCGGTTTTCTTTAGGAAGACAAAGGGGCTTGTCTTGATGTAATTTTCGGCTATATTAGGCCTTGTAAATGTTTGGGAAAATCAGATTTTGATGAAATGAAAATTGAGAGGTTTTCTTCTTGAGTTCTTGAAGAGACTATTCGAACTTATCAAGGGTATTCCTTATGGCATTCAATCCGACTTATCAAACGGATTCCCATCCCCGTTTGTGGCGTCTTCCTCATACCAAGGTTCGTGCTTGGCTAAGCATTGGGTCGCGGTTCTTCATTCCCATTTCGTGTGTTCTTGGTGGCTGCCATATTTGGTGTCAAGTTTCACAACAATCGTTGGTGTGGTTCGTATCAGTTTGACCAACGTTTGTGGTGAAACCCGACACCAAATATGGCAGCCACCAAGAACACACGAAATGGGAATGAAGAACCGCGACCCAATGCTTAACCAAGCACGAACCTTGGTATGAGGAAGACGCCACAAACGGGGTTGGGAATCCGTTGATTTGTCGGATTGAACGCCACAAGGAATACCCTTGATAAGTTCGAATAGTCTCTTCAAGAACTCAAGAAGAAAACCTCTCAATTTTCATTTCATCAAAATCTGATTTTCCCAAACATTTACAAGGCCTAATATAGCCGAAAATTACATCAAGACAAGCCCCTTTGTCTTCCTAAAGAAAACCGAAAATTAAAGACAAGCCCTTTGTCTTCCTAATGAAAACCGAAATTAAAGACAAACCCTTTGTCTTCCTAATGAAAATCGAAAATTACAAAAAAAAAAAAGACTCTTGGACTCACACAAGTCAAGTGTTTGACTTTTCATAAAATAAACAAAGACTAAATAAAAAATACAAGATGACAAAATACAATAAGACTCATCAAGCTCCTAAACTGAGTCTTTTGGCTCGCGCCCTCGTCACCGGACCAACTGGAACTAGACTTGGATCTTTAGTCTTGGTGTCCTCATCATTCCCCCCCTCTTGAGAAGGATTTGTCCTCAAATCATCACCTGCATCAAAAGGACTCAAATCAGAAACATTAAAAGTAGCACTAACAGTATACTCACCTGGTAAATCGAGTCTGTAGGCATTGTCATTGATCCTTTCTAGCACTTGAAACGGACCATCTCCTCGAGGTAGCAATTTGGAATGTCTTTGTGTTGGGAATCGCTCTTTCCTCATGTGTACCCATACCCAATCACCGGGGTCAAAAACCTGCTTGTGACGACCTTTGTTAGCATCAAGTTGGTTAGTGTTTAAAAGAGCCTCCTTAACCTCAATTTTTTTTGCATAAAAATTATTTTGTTTTCTCTCTAATTTTCCCTCATTGATCGAACTCTTCTCTATCTTTTCTCTCTCACTTGATTCGACCATTTTCTCTCTTTGTCTCTCTTTTTTCTCACTCTCATTCATCTTTTCACTCTCCTTCTTTTGCTCACTCAATTTTTTTTTATCACTCAATTTTTGCAACCTCACTTGGTCTTCATATACTTGTTTTGGCATCAATGGAGCTAGAGTGATTGTTCGTTGACGGAACGTAAATGAGTACTTGTTGGTGAAGCCATCATGCTGGACTCGCCGATCAAATAGCCAAGGCCTTCCTAGAAGGAGGTGTCTAGCTTGCATGGGAACCACATCGCACAATACCTCATCCTCATACTTGCCAATTCGAAATGATACCAGCACCTGTTTTGTAACCCTCACTTCACCACCATCATTCAACCACTGCAACTTGTATGGACAAGGATGTTTAAGCGTTGGGAGCCCTAGCTTTTCAACCATGGAAGAACTAGCAACGTTAGTGCAACTACCACCATCAATAATAACACTGCATACCTTGTCTTTCACATGACAACGAGTGTGAAAGATGTTCTCCCGCTGCACCTCTTCTTCCTCTTCTTTTGCTTGCAAATTTAAGGCTCGTCGTGTGACTAGTGCAAGCATCTCACCAGATTCTGCCCCAAACTCCTCACCACCCATAGAAGCATCCTCCAATGGTGGCATGTCATCAAGATCATCTTCCTCTTCAGAATCTATCTCCCCATTATCCCGAATTACCATAACTCGCTTGTTTGGACATTGGCTAGCTATGTGTCCTCGCCCCTGACATTTGAAACACTTTATTTCACTAGAATGGGATGAAGTAGGGGCTATGGTTGTGGTGGCTGGTTTTGGCTCGGTTTTAGGCTTGGGCGTGAAAGGGTTTTCTTCCTTCTTTGGATAGTTCGACCGCCAAGGTGTTGCACTTGAATTTTATGGGATTTGTCTCGGATTTGAACTTGTACTGCCCCTCTTGAGCTGCCTCTCAACTTTGATTGTCATATGCACCAAATCTTCCAATTCCACATAATGGTGTAGCTCAATTGGATTAGCAATCTCTCGATTCAACCCATTCAAAATCCTTGCCATTGTTGCCTCCCGATACTCTTCCACATTGGCTCTAATCATAGCCATCTCCATCTCCTTGTAATACTCATCAACACTCTTGTAACCTTGACGAAGACCTTGCAACTTAATGTATAGATCTCGATAATAATGAGATGGTACAAACCGTCGCCTCATCACCCTCTTCATAGCCTCCCAAGTGTCAATGGAACGATCTCCATTTCGCCTCCTGTTGATGCACAACTGATCCCACCAAACAATAGCATAATCAGTAAATTCAATGTCAGCTAGTTTTACCTTCTTCATGTCAGAGTAGTTGTGACAATCAAAAACCAACTCCATCTTCTTCTCCCACTCAAGGTATGCTTCAGGATCACTCTTCCCCTGAAATGCGGGGATCCTCATCTTGATATTTCCCAAATTATTGTCTACCCAGTTTTTAGCTTCTCTATCTTGGCCATACCTCCTATGGTTACCCTCTGACATCCTATCATATTCTTCCTCTAAATCTCCCCCATCAAACTCTCTTTCACCCTCAACATCCCGTTGTTGCACCCTGTTCCTCCGTGCCCTCCATTGCGTTCCCTCTTCTACCCTATCCAACCTCTCATGTATCTGCTCACACTCCGCCCTCATCATCCTTTGCATCTCCCCAATTAATGCTTGCATTTGTAGATTTGGAACCTCAGGTGGCGGAATATCATTGCTTGCATTTTTCTCTGGATTTTGTGCCATGATGGAAATCTGCAAAATAAGGTTAGAATAATATGGAGAAGAGACCTCACCACACTCCCTCACGTGTTTCACTCGAACAATATTTTCATCCAAATCCCCTCGTGTTTCACTCAATTTCAATGGCTTTTACCCTCAAACAGGCTCACACCTCTGCCTTTTTCCACTCGTATTCTTCTTTAAGTTCTTTCAAAACTAATCACACAATATCATGGAGGATTCAAGTAGCAAATCAAACCAGAACAAACCAAACGAACATAGAAAAATTGATGAAAAATGACGAAAAATGATGATTTTTTGGAACACTTGTGTGGGGTTTTGGTAAAAAGGCCTCTAGACCATAGGGAACAAGAATAGAACAAATTTTTTGAAGAGGGGTTTCCAGACTTTTTTTTTTTTTTTTGCTCTCGGATCCCCTTGACTTTTCCTTTTCTTTCTTCAAGAACAAAGAGCCAACCCGAACAAAAAAATGAATACCAAAGAGCCAACCCGAAAACCAAGCAATTTGTGTTACTAAAACAGATTCAAGAACAAACCAATCTATGATTCAACAACACTCCCAATAACATGAAAACCAATCTAAGAAAACCAATACTCCCAATAACAATCTGTGGTACACGCCCAATAACAGAGAACCAATATTCCCCAAAACCAATAATAGAGAACCAATCAATCCGTGGCACCAAAACAATCTCAGATTTCACCACAACTAAAGCAACAATTGAAACAAGGGAATTAACAATACCAATTTGTGGCTCTAGAGTACTTTCAGATTTCACCAAAAAAAAAAAATCAATTGAAACTTTGTGTAGACTAGTTTCAGATTTCAAGGGATTTCACAAAGAAATAATGGAAACTTTGGAAATAAGGAAATGATTGAACAAGGAAACAATTGAAATAAGGAAATTAACTATAGTAGTTTCAGATTTCACAATAAGAACTAGAAAAAACCAATGCAAATTCAGATTCCACAATTAGAACAAGAGAAACCCAATGCACATTCGGATTTCACAACAAAACAAGAGGAACTCAATGAAAATTCAGATTTTTTTTACAATAAGAACCCTAATTCACGAATTTAGAAACAAAAAGAAAACAACTTAGGGGAAATTTCAGAAACCCTAATTCAATTGCACGATTTGAACAATGAAACGAAAAAGAAAAACAAGGAAACAAATGAAATAAGGAAATCAACAAGCTCTAGAATAGTTTCAGATTTCACAAGGAAACAAGGACAAAGAAATCAAAACACGAGTAGATGATGATTTTTTTTTTCTAATATAGAAACACGAATTGAAAGAAAAACACAAAGTAAAGGATAGGCCAAACCGGATGATCCTAATCTCTTATACCAACTGATACGAACCACAACAACGATTGTGGTGAAACCCGACACCAAATATGGCAGCCACCAAGAACACACGAAATGGGAATGAAGAACCGTGACCCAATGCTTAGCCAAGCACGAACCTTGGTATAAGGAAGACGCCACAAACGGGGGTGGGAGTTCGTTTGATAAGTCGGATTGAACGCCACAAGGAATACCCTTGATAAGTTCGAATAGTCTCTTTAAGAACTCAAGAAGAAAACCTCTCAATTTTCATTTCATCAAAATCTGATTTTCCCAAACGTTTACAAGGTCTAATATAGTGGAAAATTACATCAAGACAAGCCCCTTTGTCTTCCTAAAGAAAACCGAAAACTAAAGACAAGCCCTTTGTCTTCCTAATGAAAACCAAAAATTACAAAAAAAAGACTCTTGGACTCACACAAGTCAAGTGTTTGACTTTTCATAAAATAAACAAAGACTAAATAAAAAATACAAGATGACAAAATACAATAAGACTCATCAAACTCCTAAACTGAGTCTTTTGGCTCGCGCCCTCGTCACCAGACCAACTGGAACTAGACTTGGATCTTTAGTCTTGGTGTCCTCATCAGTAGCGCTGTAGCGCTACCCTGTTTTCTCATATGCATATTTTGGGTGTTTTTAAGGGTTTTTGGCTCGGGGTTTCAATCCTTAAGGCTCGGGATCGAATCTGCTCACCGTTTGGGTACAATTCAAGGTCCCGGGAGTGAGGTTTAGGCTAAGACTCGTTTATTGGTATTTTCACTAATTGGATTCCATATTTGGTTATGACTAGGTGACCCCTAAGGGGTTAAAAGATTGATCACTCTCGAGGGTCATTTGTAAAGTGTTTCTCTCTCGAACAAGAGGTAAGAAAACTGCACCCGATTATGTGGTTAGGTTGGGAGTAAGTGTTCCCTATATTTGTATGCATTGCTATGTGATTGTGATGGGACTAAGGGCTCCCTATATCTCTATATGATGTCATAGATGGTATTATGCCATGGGACATATGATGAACGACCTAAGGGTGCCGTAAATAATATTTGCGCACATGGCGCGGCTCGAACACTGGTAGCCGAGGACAGCTTATTAATCACTGAGCTCGGTTAAGCTGGTCGGAGTCAGTGGGTATTACACTGGGGGTGGGCTAAGTGAGCCGAAGACAGTGGGTAGACAAAGGGAGCGGCCTAAGGGAGCCGACCCTAGATATTGTGTAATGATTGAAATGAATTGCTCATTATGATCACGATTGTTGTTGTAATATGATAAGTATGTTATGTTGATTATCTGGATGACAAATTGTTAGTTTGTCGACTGTATTCACTGAATAAGTGAATGTTATGAATTTATGAATTCTTGATTATGCATTGTGAGATTATTGGTTATTGATATTGCTCATGCCATGATGTTATGTGTTCTTGCTGGGCCTCGGCTCACGGGTGCTACGTGGTGCAGGTAAAGGCAAAGGCATGTTGATTCAACCATGAGTTGGAGAGCTCTGGGGGCGAGGTGTACATTGTCAGCTGCTCGGCCACCACGGTCGAGGGTTTGTCAGGGACAGAAACCTAAAGTGCGTATTTTTCCATTAGAGTGGCCAGAGTTGTTTATAACTTCTGAAATTTTGTAAATATGTCATCCAAACCCTGTTTTGAGAGTCTTTGTATTAAACTTTCATTTTTAACGAAAATAACTTATTTATGACCAAAATATTTTATTCCTGATCAATTGATGACTCTAGATTGACAGTTTGTTCAAATGACTTGGTTAGCAAGTCTTGCACTACTTTAAACGCACAGTGTTACGGTCTTGGTTAACCAGGGCGTTACAACTATGTATCAGAGCGGTCTAGGTTTATGGGTTCCTGAAGACTAGCTGGACATGTACACTCGCCGCTAAAGACAAGCTCGACTCAAGGGTTTGTAATGGAATACATGAAATTGTATGCTTAAGTGCTTGAATGAAATATGAGTGTATTAATTGGTGTGATTAAAAGGGAGCATAAGGTACTGATAGGGCCTGGCCCTTGACTATTGCATGATGATATTAAGGCATGCTGATTAGCATTGCTCTCACATGTGGATGAATACCTGGATAATGATTGCTACATGGATTGCAGGTGATTATATGTTTAGATTGAACTTATATGCTATACATGTTTATTGGTATGGGAAGCATAGTAAGTATGAGTGCATCTAGTGATAACGAAATTTGATAATTTATGCATAATATTGGTGCTTGGTATGCTTTATGCGTGCTTGATTATTATTGATATTTGGATCTGCCCTTGGGACAGTTTGGGTATAAACGTCGGGGCTGAGGGGTTTAGTTGGTAAAGGTAGATTAATTCAGATTGTATTTGCTCATAATGGTTAATCAAACCTGGTTTTGTTTTAGTAAGGGTTGCAGATAATAGATAGGGTGGAATCCTTCATCTTCCCCTGAGTTTTACAGCAGGATTACTGGGGAAAATAAGTTGCTTTGTATATCATGACCATGCGGGGCACTAGTATTGGTTTGGCCCGAGGGGGAAACATATAGGGATTATTGTATGGAAGGCTTGGAAGCAGTATCTTCTTGTTTTGAGGAGGGTTTGGGTTTGTTCAGGAGTTGGTTAGTAAATGGGTATAGCTACTCTCATTCTTGATAATACGAGGAGAACAAATTGTGGCAGAAGGATGCTGAAAGTGGTAAGATAGCGACAGTGTATGTCAACGAGTGTGGTGGGTTGGTCAATCCACTTTGGATTATGTTACCAATTGATATAGATCAGAGATGATGATTTATTTATGGACTAAACTCTGAAATGAGTTGAGGGTAAAGGCCATGTTATTTAACATGTAAAGTGATGATATTCTTGTTAGCGAGATTTAGTAAGGATGGATACTTGGATACCGGAAAATAAGAACCTTTGATGGTTCTATGGCTCCTGATTTTGACAAGAAGGGGGTCCAGTTTACAGATTGGCCATCAAGATAGGGATGAGGCCCAATGATGTTATTCAGTATACATCAGAAGCAGAAGATACTACCTGGAAAGATGCCAGGTAGGGGCATGCTCTCAATATGGGATGATTCTGTACGCTAGGGCGGATTTCCCAGGAGTAGAGAAGGGAAGACTGGGATGCCTTGTACATTCAAAGCTCAAGGCTAGTTACTCGGAAGTGACTAGTGGATTAGATCGTTTTTGTTTTGGTTAGATAACAAGCTTGAAGAGTTTGGCGTTGCGTGTCACCAGGAAAGATTTAGATATGAAGTGCATATCACAAAGTTGTCATATGAAGAACTTGAGATATGGGTGCTTGTTAGGAAAGGGTTAGCGGCTCTACAAGGAAGAATTGGAATAAGAGTGATAAAGAGGGGTTCATAAGGAAGTGGTTGAGCTTGTCATATGAGAGTTCTGGTATTGGCTTGAGGGAAAGTTAATGTATTACATAAGAGACAACCCTGGACTATCAAGGACATCTATCGAAGTATAGCGATTAGACTGAATGGAAATTAAGTTGGTCAGTAAGGATGCAGCTGAGTATACTAGGAGCTTTTGAGTACAGTTTGAAACTTGGGTATGGAAGGATTTGGTATTAGGGACGCTATGAAGAATGATATTAGTTTGGCTTAAGGAATTATTGGATCACCTGAAGAAGTATGCAACTTATAAGTGAATTGGACAGAACATTGTATCATGGGACTCGTGGATACTGCCTGCTAACGATGAAGAGTTTAAATGCCCCGTTACAAGACAGGACAATGTCTTCAGGAGTTGATCATCGATCTGGTTATCACAAGATAAGGATCAAGGAAAGAGACATCTAAGGAATCATTACTTGTATCGAGTGGGGTGGGATGTATTAATAGTAAAGGTTCCTACTCATTCTATACTTCAACGACATGGGTAAGTCCGACAAACAGAGAATAGAGAAACGACAGGGATGGATTACATTTAGGTTCACTAGCGATGTGTTGAACTACTCCCTAGCTAGAATCAAAATATGAGCGACTACTACATTGATGATATTATAACTAAAGCAGCAGGGTTATAGGTGAGGTTTGAGAAGGTGTCAACTTCATTTCTCAAGGGTACTCAAGGTTATAATACAGGAAGGGAAGAGATCAAGTGTGAGGGAATTTGATTAGAAGCATGTTAAGACTAGTGAATGTATCAACTATTACTTGAAGTATCTCTGAAGACAGTTATAACGTAAGGATTTTGAATATGGAAGAGTTAGTCAAGTTTAGGCACAGTGATGGATTGTAAGGAAGGAACAGTAACTCTTGAGTTCAAGAGGGAGAGACCCTTGTAGTGGTTAGCACCTGTATTTAGGGTGGGAAATCTACTACAGAGGGATGGCTAGAACCTTAGCTAGTGTGATGGACACTACTTAAGTTGTATCAGTGAGACAAAGACAGACTGGATAAGTCTTTGAGTTTCCGGATAAGTTTCCAAGGAACTTGTCAAGGGGTTCATCTGCATAAAGAAATGGAATGGTGATTAGATTGGTGTCAGTGATGGAATTAGATCTTGGACGTTGTACTGAACGGTTTAACAAAGCTATGAGAATTAAAGTCTCAATTGCTGAGTAGGATGATGTTCTTCAAGGTGGATCTTTGATCTGGTTATTACCAGCTAGAGATCGGGGATAGTGAGGGATCTTTGATCTGGTTAGTACCAGCTGGAGATCAGGGAAAAGGATAGGCAGAAGATTGCTATTATATTAGATAAGGGCACTGCAGATGCTGAATCATGTGTTAAGGATTTGGTCAATGCCAAATTGTTTTTGTAAAATAGACGAACAGAGTATTCAAAGATTATCTGAATGAGATTTGTGATTGTCTTGATCGACGGTGTAGTGATGTATTCTGGTTGGAACTTATCCAAGGTTAAGGAATGCCTTAGGAGTAGAGGTTTCCTTAGGCAACATGGTGGTACATGCATTTCAGGTTGAGTTTTACGCCTTTTATCGGTTAGAATCAGTTTGTGAGTTGCTATGATACCTCACTGACAGGGAAAAAGAGTGATTGTTTATGCATGATGTTGGTTAAGGATCCGACTAGAACTAGAGTGGAGTTTCTAGTGGGCTAGATAGCCATTTTGATACTTGGAATTATTATCTTATAAAGGATCAAAGAAAGAAAGTTAAGTAAACCTCACATGGAAGGTATTGAAGGCAAAGACTTAGCTGGATTTTACAGTGTCAGGTATAAGTTTATTAAAATGTAAGGATCAGATTTGGAATCTGATGGACCATGGAATTACATGGGAATTTTGGATGAATCTTATACTACTCTCTTGGATTTTTCATCCAGGCAACAGGAAAAGGTGCCAGAATTTGAAGGTTCTATATTTGTGGCCTGGAATGGAAAGAGACATAATGGAATATATGGCAATGCTCTTAACCTGTTAGTAGGTCAGGACAAGATATCAGAAGCAGGTAAGGTTATTGAAACCTTTGAGTATGTTATAATGGGAATAAGGAAATATCGCGATAGGTATCGCAGTGGCCTGCTTAGATGGTTGGTCAGCGTGGGATGGTTGGGTCATTATGGACCAGCATTTGGGGTGAACTTGCTTTTATTAGTAAGGACAAATTACACAGCTAATCAATATTTAGAACTCTATGCGAGATAGATGGTGTGCCTTCATGGAATTCAGGGTTTATTTCATCGAATGAGGACTTTGTTTTACTCTCAGGTCTTGGGAGGATTAAGGAAGACGATGGTTAGATAATTGGAATCTGGTGCATTTTATTACTTTCAAACTGATGGTAAATCAGAGAGGAAGGGAGTTATCCAATTATTGGAAGAACACTTAATGAGATGGAGTATAATAGGAAGCGTATATCATCCATTCGTTGGAATGAGATAAATGAGATGTTGTACTTGGATTTTGATGTAGTTCAGAGGATCGTTGAGATTATTAAAAGGTTAGAGCTTAGAGGCTCACTTTTCAAAATAAATGGAAAAGCTTTATTGAATTGGAAAACAGGAATATGGAATTCCAATGAGAAGATTGAACCTTTCTCAGAATATCACCAAGGATAAGAGGGTGAGGAGATAAGAGCAAGTTGGACCCTAGAGTATTAAAACTGTGTAGATCCAGGAAAAGATCAGTGGGGTTGCTTTTAAGTTGATATCAACTTTGGCACTGTCGATTGTACACGGTGTATTTTGTACTCCATGTTGAGGACATGGGTTGGAGAAACTTATGTGTTGATTTATGGGAATCTGCAGTTGAAGGTGGAGTTGTTCCATGTGGAGTGACTAGTTCAGTTATGAGGTAGAAATAATAAGGCTTTGAGGAATGGGATCGTACCTTGACTTAAGGTAATGTTCTAGAAATAATGGGGTCAAGGAATGACCTGGGTAACTGGAATCAGTGGTGCGGAATTTTTGCTCCGGGCAGTTCAGATAAAATTTCGAGGACGAAATTTCTGTAAGGAAGGGATAGTTGGAACGACCCAAATTTCCTAATAAGGTTTAGGACCTTGATTAGGAGGCCGGGAGGGCCATAATTGATTATATGTGCTATTATATGATTATATGTATGTTTATGTGGATCATATTATTATATGATGGTGAATGCATGCATATGGATATTTATTTTGTTGTGGGTGCATCTTGGTAACTTGGTCGTTGAGGGCATAATTGTATAATTATTTGTATATTGGTAGTTATTGTTGAGGCCACATTATAATGTGGATTTGTTCGAGCTTTTGGACACGAGACAATCGTTGAGTATTAGTTAGCGGTTTGGTCATAACGGGGTTAAGTTCGGGGCTCGGGGTGAGTCCCGGGATAATTTGGTGGTTAGAACGTTGCCGGGAGTTAAGGGGTAACAGGATATGAATTATTGGTATTTGAGAATAATGAGAATAACAGGAATTGGAGGGTGTTAATTATGATTAACGAGATAGGTGCGAACGGACGATTTTGCCCTTGGTGGCTGTTAAAGATTTTAGTAAAGCTTGAGGGCATTTAGGTCATTTTACCTTTAAGGATATGTATCAATATTTAGGCTGGAATATAGTAGAAGGTTGTAGGAGAAACCATAGCATTATCTTTTGCCTCCACCGTTCACCATTTTCTTCATTTTTCTTCTTCAATTTTGAAGCTTCTTTTGAGGAATTAAGCTGGGGAATCAAGTGTTGGGGATCTAGGGTATTGTTCCACCATTTAAGAGGAGTTCATACCGAGCTTGAGGTAAGATTCCAACCATTAGAACTCTAGTTTTCTGCTCTGTTTTGTTACTGAGTTTAGTTGGGATTTTGGGTTTGAAAGTAGAGAATCCAATGGGGTTTTTGGCAAAGGTTGGGTAGGTTATGATGCCTAGGACTAGTATATATGGTATTTGGGTTCATTTGGGACTTTAAATGGTGTTTGGAAGCTTTTGAAACAAGTTGAAAATGGAAAACTCGAAGGAAGAAGGACCAGGGCCATGTCTGCCTGGTCCTAGCGCTATAACGCCTAGAGGGTAGCGCTACAGCTCTAGCCAGGGCAAAATGTCCCTGGTTGTAGCGCTGGGGCGCTAGGGGGGTAGCTCTGTAGTGCTACCCTGTTTTCTCATATGCATATTTTGGGTTTTTTTAAGGGTTTTTGGCTCGGGGTTTCAATCCTTAAGGCTCGGGATCGAATCTACTCATCGTTTAGGTACAATTCGGGGTCCCGGGAGTGAGGTTTAGGTTAAGACTCGTTTATTGGTATTTTCACTAATTGGATTCCATATTTGGTTATGACTAGGTGACCCCTAAGGGGTTAAAAGATCGATCGCTCTCGAGGGTCATTTGTAAAGTATTTCTCGTTTGAACAAGAGGTAAGAAAACTGCACCCGATTATGTGGTTAGGTTGAGAGTAAGTGTTCCCTATATTTGTATGCATTGCAATGTGATTGTGATGGGACTAAGGGCTCCCTATATCTGTATATGATGTTGTGGATGCTCATAATTCAGCAGTTATAAAAAGGCCAAAAGCGCGTGATAGGCTCCCATAAATGCCTAATTACATGCCCGTGTCGCGAGGCCCATGGGCAGCCATCTTCTCGCAAGGAGGCACACGAGGCTATTCTTGGCGCGTCTAGCAACCATACACCCTGTGGGACCTCTCACGCCTAGCCCTATACTTTGTGAGACCAGTCCCATGCACCTGTCACCCACGCCTCTTGAGTAAGCCTGGTATGCTACGGGCATATCGCACCAATTGTTTAAGGGCCCCATCTCGCGTGCCCCCGCACCACGGCCTCATGTGCTCGCACGCCCCACGGCCTCGCGCCCCTGTGCGCCACAGCCTCGTGTGCCCCGCACCACGGCCTCGCGTGCCCGCATGCCCCACGGCCTCGTGCCCCTGCGCACCACGGCCTTGCGCCCCCGTTCCCATGGCCTCGCTCCCCGCGGGCCCTCAGCCTTGTGCCCGCACATTCCATGCCTTGCGAGATGCGTGTCCTTGGGAGCCTCGCTGAAGACACCCTCGCCACAATCGCATCCTAAGGGGCCTCGCAAGGGATGCAGCTCGCCTCGCACATCTATCACCTATGTCCGAGGGGGCCTTGAGGTGCTCCGGGCGCCTCGCGCTAAGGATCATACTTGTACAATCTTGTACGGGGTACGAATTTTAAGACCCTGTATGTCAAGTACGGACACCCATTCCAGTAGAGTAATGGGAGTGCTGGGAGAAGCGATATGGCTTGTGTGTCTATGGCCAGATGTCAGAGTCGACACCACCACCACCTGTGCCACTATGTCTGTCACCACTCCTCTGACATTCGTACGAATCAAGTAGTGGAGACATCCTCATGGTACCTGGCCATGTACTGGAACCAACACCACTACCCCTGAGACCACTCTCCTGACAGTGTACTTGTGTACCACTTGGTCCCCTGGACCACCATGTATCCAAGGCCATTAGAGCCTACTATAAAATGAACCCCACTTCCACATGGAAAGGGGTTGGAAAGATTACTGTAGCAGAGCACCATAGTAAATGCAAACTGATTTCACCATTTTTATGCAATTGTTCTTGGAGTTTATACTTAGATTTCTAAAGCTTTTCTTCTGATAATCTTTACGTTGCAATTTTTCTAACTTAACTTAGTTCACGAGTTCTTACCATCAATAGTTTGGCACCATCTATGGGAACCTAAGTACCAAGCTACTGTTCTACCATTACTTCCGGCAAGAAGAAATGCCGAGACATTCAAAGCGACTCAGGGAGCCACGAGAGGTGGAGGTCCACCTCAACGGAGTCCAGCTGAAGGCCTCCATGAAAGATCCTCCTCCAGCCAGAGATGTGGAGCCCCCTAGGGACCCTGAGGTTCACGAGGGTGATAGAGAGGTCTCATCACCAGCTGTCCTGCCCGGAGAGAGTCCTCCAAGGGCACCACCGGGAAAAGCCAATGAGTTACCGCCTCCTAAACCACCACAAGTACCGAACTCCGGCCAGTAGGACCCGGGCCCCTCGACGCGTAGACATGATAAACATCCCCGGGTCCATTCCGTGAGCTCGAGTTCAAAATCTTGATTCTACGAAGAGGAAATACGTGAGCTGCACCGTAAGAACCAAAGGTTGGAGACCACCTTGGAGAATATGCAAGAGGTGCTGAATGGCATGTTGCAAGGTAAGTCAAGTGTGACCCTGCCCAAGAGAAAAGAGAAAGGTCAGGAGGGGGCAGAGACCACCGTCCCAGTAGACGATGGGAGGACTCGACATTCCACTAGTAACACCCCCCGAACGAAGCAACAAGAACATCCTGAACCACCGAAGCAGGCCCAGAAGCCAGAGCTGAAGACCAATGTTGCCCCTCGCAACGATGACGAGGTCACCTCATAAAGGGTACCCTCAGATTTACGGGAGGAGCTCAACAAGAAGAGGGCGGGCAAAAGGACCACGCCCCCTATGGCGCGTCGAGAGGGCAAAGGAAAGGGGGATCTTAACCCGTCCGCTTTAAGGGACTCCCTAAGCAAGAGAAGTCAGGACCTGGACACAGAAATGAGGAGCCTGCGAAGCAAGATCGTCACCGCCTCTGGAGGTTAAGCTGTTGAGGAAGAGCTCGACCATGAGTCACCCTTCGTTAGGGAGATCCAAGCCATCCGGCTCCCTGCCAATTTTAAGGAGCCCCATATAACCCCCTACGAAGGAAGCACATATCCAAAATACCATCTAGATACATTTAATGACCTGATGAAGCTGAGGGGAATTGGCAGCGGGGCGAGATGTCATTGCTTCACTGTCACCTTAAAAGGACCTGCGTACAAATGGTTCAAAAGACTTAGACCGGGGTCCATCAGATCTTGGCAACAGCTTTCTGATTAATTCCTTCAGCAGCACCACGCCGTGAGAGACTACACGATGCCAGACACCAGCCTCACAAATGTGAAGCAAGGAGAAAACGAGAGTCTAAAGAGCTATATTCACAAGTTCAATATGGAGGCAGCTAAAGTAGGGAGCCTGACCCGCCGAGAGCTGAAAATGGCCATCACAGCTGGAGTACGCCTAGGAAGCAAGTTATGGGATAACATGCTCAAGAGGGAGGTCACAGACTTGGATGATTTCTACGAGCGGGCACAAAAGTACATTCGCGTGGAGGATGGTCACGAGAACCTCAAAGCTGGAAAAGGCCCGTCGCCCCCGAAACCTTCAGCCCGAGAAAACCCAAGTGGTGCAAAGAAGAAGGGGGTTTATGAGGGAACAAAAGATGATCGACCCCGGAAGCATCAACGCTCTGAGGAGCGCCTAAAAGGCCCCTACACCTCTTACATTGACCTCACCCATGCGAGGGAACATATTTTCGTTGCGAACGAAAACCAGGTCCCTTTCAAAAGGCCCCCGCCAATGAAAAAAGACCGGTCTAAAAGAGACCCCAGCAGGTATTGCCAGTATCACAAGGATGTCAGCCACACCACCGCGGAATGCAACCATTTGAAGGTGGAAATCGAGGAGCTCATTCGCAGGGGACATTTGGGCAGATATGTGCGCAAGGAGAACCAGAGGCCAGAAGAAGGAGCATCCTCGCCGCGGGCGCGAGAGGTGGCCCCAAAAGTACAGGGAGAGGTCAGGACCATATTTGGAGGACCAAGATTCGGAGGCGATTCAAGGAAGGGACGAGACAAATACTCCAAGGAGGCCAGACGAAGTCCACCACCATACGTTTTAAGTTTGGAGCAACGCCCCCCGAAGAGTTTCAAGGGCGAGAATGACTCAATAACTTTCACTGAAGAAGACGCGCAAGGGGTGCATTTCCCTCATAATGACCCCCTGGTGCTAACTGTCCAGCTTGCGAACATGAGAGTACATCGAGTCCTAGTGGATAATGGAAGCTCTATGGACATCCTGCATCGCCCCGCTTTGGAGAAGATGGGACTGAGCGTCTGATGCTTGATACCCTGTAATTCCTCCCTTTATGGGTTCACAGGGGACTCGATACAGCCCCTAGGTGCGATTGAATTAGCCCTCACCATGGGGGAACAACCCAAGCAAACCACCATAATGGCAAACTTTGTCGTGGTGGATTGCGCCTCAGCCTTCAACGCGGTATTAGGGAGACCCTCTCTGAGAGAATTGAAGGAAATAACTTATGTATCACCTGGCTATGAAATTCCCAACCCCTGGGGGAGTAGCATGCATGAAAGGGGAGGAGAAGGAAGCGAGGGAATGCTATAACATGTCCCTCCGCACAGCCACAAAACCATCGGTGCTGATGGAAATGGTTGTGTATGAAGGCGCGATCCACACGAGTTGGACCCATGTGTTGCGGAACACCTCGAGAAATGCTACCAGTGGGGCTTCGGCCCCCGGTGCACAGAGGACCTATCTTTAGTTTGTTCCTTCTTATGTTATCATAGTGTGTAAGAATCAAAGAGGCTACCTAGGTAACCTCCCAATTAGATGTAACCCTTCTTTAAATATGCCGTTGTAAACCACATGCTATGAATGAAACTGTTTGCAACTTCACGTGTTATTTTTCTTCTCTATGCGAGCATCAGCCAAAGTGTCTGCCGAAATAAATTTCACCAAACACTTGGGGGGCAGGACATGAGGTAAAGACATACAGCAAGCCAAAAAGGACCCTCTAACAGGAGGATCCTAAAAAAGGACCCTCTAACAAGAGGAACCTAAAAAGGACCCCCCAGCAAACGGGAGGATCCAAAAAAGGACCCCTTGCACTAGGATCCTAAAAAAGGACCCTCTAACAAGAGGAACCTAAAAAGGACCCCCCAGCAAACAGGAGGATCCAAAAGAGGACCCCTTGCACCAGGATCCTAAAAAGGACCCTCTATAAGGAGGATCCTAAAAAGGACCCTCTATCAGGAGGACCTTAAAAGGGACCATGATCCTAAAAAGGACCCTCTAACAGGGGATCCCAAAAGGACCCCTTGTATCAGGGCCTTAAGCGAAGTCCTTATATTTATAAAATAGGGAGAGGACCTTACAAGGCATCCCTTGGGTTCACAAGGATTAGCTACCCTTGTGAACATCAAGGAGGCCAAAGGGTCTTACAAAAAAAAAAAAAAACAACAACAACACACTTCCAAATAAAGGAAGATGCTCCCACAAGAGGAAAGACCTTAGAGAGAGCACCCATCAATAAGCCTAGAGCGGCCACCAAGTTGTTTAGCCAAAAAGGGTCCTAAAAGAGACCCTTGCAAAAATAGTACTATGAATAACGACGAGAAGGACGCTTCTCGCAAAAAATAATAAGCGCGCGCAAGAATATATAAAAGGATAGCTAGAACCCAAGGGGTCAAAATGTCCTTATAGAAGTAATCAAGAGGCACCAAAAAAGGTCCCAGTGAACCCTCTCACATGGGCTCCAAAGGACCTCTAGCCTGGTAAATAAAAGAGGGGAACCTACCAAACCCCATCATGCAGGCTCAAAAAGACCTCAAAAGCAGAAGAATAAGAGATAAATAACCACACATGTATATATATTTATTGAAAAAGGAGTCTTGATAACATGAAAAGATTCACAAAGTAAAAATAATAACAATAATATTACAAAGGCTCAAGGTGATCATACGCCTACAGCGGGATAGTTAACAGAAATGAGGATATGACGACCTCAGGGCCTCCTGCCACGACCGCTCCACATGGCTGCTCGAGCAACGACGTGCTCGCCGAAAGAAGAAAAATCAAAGTTGGGGTCCTGCCTCCACACACCATAAAGGGCACAGTCTATGGACCTGTACTCGATAACTGTCTGAGCCACCTCTAAGGAAGCAATTCTCTCCTGCGACGTGGCTACATCGGCCCTAACAACCTGGAGTTTGGCCCTAGCAGCCTCGAGTTTGGCCTCTAAATAAGTGACTCTCTCCTGTGACGCAGCCGTGATAGCCTTGGTCCCCTGGAGTTCGCTCTCTAGACTGTTGACCTTGTCCTGGAGCGTCGTGGCTTTGGCAACCGCCTTCAACTTCCTTTTTGTCGAGACAGAAAGTTTGGACCGAACCTTTTTTAGTTCAGTCTGGGTGTCCTCAAGCTCTTTCTCGAGCTCCCCGACCTGGGCCGTGAGACGGTCCCTCTCAGCACTTGACGCGGAGAGGTTGTTAGCCGAGTCGGCAAACCGCTGAGCCACAATATGGGCCTGCATAAGAAAGTTAACAACAGAAATAATAAGTAACAAAAAAAATGTATATACATCTATATATAATAGGGCCGACACAAGATGCATGAACTCACCCAAGCAGTGGTGCGCCTTAAAGTTTCCCCAAGGTCTGACAGAGCAAAACTCCCAAGACTGTTCCAGTCAAGCTCAGGGAGGTCCGAGGCAATTTGGGTGAACCCCCGCCCGTAAGTGAATGACATACGATTCACCCAGGGAACCCCATCCAGGCCAGGGGCACCTGGCTGGGTAAGGACAGATGACCCGCTCGCTGAAATGGGAGGGGGCGCAAAAAAAGTGGAAAAGTGAGGCCCAGGTATATCAGAGGGGGGTGCTGGAAAATTGGCAAAGTAAGCCCCCGATGGACTAGGGTCGAGAGGAGCCTGAGTGAAAGCGTCATAGCCCTTAGGGTCGGGGAAAACAAAACTCCCCGGTAGGAGACATAAGGAGGGCATCCCCCAGGAGACGGGGGCAGATGGTGAGGTACCCCGCGTTCAAGGGGAGCTTCCTCCGGCTCATCCTTAGCCTCACCTTCGTCTGGGCAAGGCTCGACCGACACTGCCTTCATCTTCTTGGACCTAGGGATGGTCCACAGCATCTTGGGGTCCGAAACCGGGGATAGCCTATGGACGTTAAGATTTTCCACGGTGAATAAGAACACCACCTTTGTCAGGGCGGGGTCAGCATTAATGAGGTCCCTCACGACATCCGCCTCCGACCCAACGACCTCGGGAACGGAAAATTGCTCTGCATGACCCATGCCATTGTAAAAAAAAACATAAGTATAAAACAGTAAGTTCCAATAAAAAGAAAAGGAGG
This sequence comes from Humulus lupulus, assembly GCF_963169125.1. NCBI lineage: Eukaryota > Viridiplantae > Streptophyta > Magnoliopsida > Rosales > Cannabaceae > Humulus > Humulus lupulus. The sequence goes on along the minus strand of NC_084794.1, from coordinate 156,152,075 downwards.
CTCAGGGTACTTACTGAGGGTGGCGCGGAAGTCCTCACGGGCAGAAAGAGGGCCCTTTACGAAGAAAAAGACTCGCTTCCAGGACCCCGGATTGGACACCGAGCCCTCTATCAAAGGGACCTCGTTATTGGCCTTTCTCAAATAGTAGAAGCCCTTGGACTTGGGAGAGGGCATGAGGTTATACAGGAAGTGCGCCTCTAGCGCCGTAGGGGCACATTTTGCAAGTACTGCGAACGCAATTAAAAGGCAGCTCAAAGTCAGCCAGCCATTTGGTGCTAGCTGAAGTGGGGCCAGGTCAAAGTAGTTAAGGACCGCTACGAAAAATGGGTGCAAAGGGATGTTGCCACCCGCCTTCAGAATGTGCTCACTAAGGGCCACGAAGCCGGCCCTAGGGCGGTCAGCCCGGCATGTCTCCAAAGGAGCGTATAAGGTGTACTCTGGAGGAACGCAGTAGTGCTTCACAATTTCTTTCAACTTGCTTTCTGACACATGTGACACCAGTTCGGATGCCAGTAAAGGAACCTCGTCCGGTTCATTGGTAGATACCTATCGTCGTGCCCTCAACATATCTGCAAAACCAAAAGAAAAAGGTGAGGAAGAGACAAGACACTTGACCCTCCATTTTCTCTTTCTAGCAAGAGTCTTCCACCGGGGGACCGGCTGTGGAAGCACTAGGCTAGGGAAGATCGAAATTAAAGGCTGAGGGAAAGCAGAAGCGGCCCCATGACACTCATCAGGTGAGGATGGGCTGGGGGGCTCAGGCGGAAGGTGCCCCTCCATAAACTCCAACTCCCTCTGCAACTGTAAAAGGGTCACCCTAAGGCCCGTTACATGGTCACTAAGGTCGGGGGGGAAAGGTGTTCCATCTCGTCTTAATGCCGAGTCAATTTTACTCTCCACCACCCAAATTTTACGCCTAAGTTCAGCCATGTGCTCAAGATGACGGATACGGGCCTGCCTTAAGGAGTCATAGTCTTGGTAAGGGTTTTCCTCAAGGGACTCTGAGTCTGAGGACAGGTCAACAAACTCAACTCCCGAAGGTATGTCGAACGGACCGTCACTAGCCATGAGACCTCGTCCCGAAAGGAAAAAGGGGTTCACATATAAATGAGGGGATGGCTACAAAACACAAAGGAATGGGGTTAAAACCTCTAAATGCAAACGCCCTAAATGATCCACTACAAGGTTTAAAAAAAAAGAGGGGCATGCAACTGGGAAAACTCACGGCAAGCTCAGGCCAAAGTACCCCTTCCCAGCTAATGCTAATTTGGACCCAATGGACATAAGCGGAAAAGAAAATATACCTCAAGCAGGTAAGATAGAGCGCTGTCGTGGTCTAAAGGAGGTCGAAGGCCAAAAGCGTCGTCACGGTCAAAAAGAGCTAGGTGGTCGAAAGCACGCGTCTGCAAAAATAAGCAACAAAAAAAAAAAGGATGTGTTAGCCTCCAAATAAATAGACAAAAAATTAGCTCAAAACAAACAAAAAAAAAAGGAGGAAAAACTATAGTAAAAATGAGGATGTGGGGGATTGAACCCCTTACCTCTTGAAAGGAGCAAGGGTCTAGGTACCACTAAGCTAAGGAAGTAAGGTGTAAATAATAAGTCTCGCATGAAGGCCTATTTATAAGAATTAAAGAGAATAGTCTACCAAAGCACCTAAAGGTCCTCTCCTAGACTAGGGGGCAAGTGTGGATGCTCAAAATTCAGCAGTTATAAAAAGGCCAAAAGCACGTGATAGGCTCCCATAAATGCCTAATTACATGCCCGTGCCGCGAGGCCCTTGGGCAGCAATCTTCTCGCAAGAAGGCACACGAGGCTATTCTTGGCGCGTCTAGCAACCATACACCCCGTGGGACCTCTCACGCCTAGCCCTGTACTTTGTGAGACCCATCCCATGCACCTGTCACCCACTCCTCGTGGGTAAGCCTGATATGCTACAGGAATATCGCACCAATTGTTTAAGGGCCTCGTCTCACGTGCCCCTGCACCACGGCCTCGCATGCCCGTGCGCCCCACGCCCTCGCACCCCTGCGCGCCATGGCCCCGAGCCCCTGCGCGCCACAAACACGTGTGCCCCGCACCACGGCCTTGCGTGACCGTGCGCTCCACGGCCTCGCGCCCCTGCGTACCACGGCCTCGCGCCCCCGTGCCCACGGCCTCGTGCCCATGCATTCCGTGCCTTGCGAGATGCGTGTCCTTGGGAGCCTCGCGGAAGACACCCTCGCCACAGTCGCTTCCTAAGGGGCCTCGCGAGGGATGCAACTCGCCTCGTGCTAAGGATCATACTTGTACAATCTTGTACGGGGTACGACTTTTAAGACCCTGTATGTCAAGTACGGACACCCATACCAGTAGAGTAGGGCCATACCAGTAGAGTAGGGGAAATGCTGGGAGAAGGGATATGGCCTATGTGTCTATGGCCAGATGTCAGAGTCAACACCACCACCACCACCACCTGAACCTCTATGTCTATCACCACTCCTCTGACATTCGTACAAATCAAGTAGTGGAGACATCCTCATGGTACCTGGCCATGTATTGGAACCAACACCACTACCCCTGAGACCACTCTCCTGATAGTGTACTTGTGTACCACCTGGTCCCCTAGACCACCATGTATCCAAGGCCATTAGAGCCTACTATAAAATGAACCCCACTTCCACATGGAAAGGGGTTGGAAAGATTACTGTAGCAGAGCACCATAGTAAATGCAAACTGATTTCACCATTTTTTCTGCAATTGTTCTTGGAGTTTATACTTAGATTTCTAAAGCTTTTCTTCTGATAATCTTTACGTTGCAATTTTTCTAACTTAACTTAGTTGACGAGTTCTTACCGTCAACATATGTCGTAGATGGTATTATTCCATGGGACATATGATGAACGACCTAAGGGTGCCGTAAATAATATTTGCGCACATGGCGCGGCTCGGACACTGGTAGCCGAGGACAGCTTATTAATCACTGAGCTCGGTTAAGCTGGCCGGAGTCAGTGGGTATTACACTGGGGGCAACCTAAGTGAGCCGAAGACAGTGGGTAGACAGAGGGAGCGGCCTAAGGGAGCCGACCCTAGATATTGTGTAATGATTGAAATGAATTGCTGATTATGATCATGATTGTTGTTGTAATCTGATAAGTATGTTATGTTGATTATTTGGATGACAAATTGTTAGTTTGTCAACTGTATTCACTGAATAGGTGAATGTTATGAATTGCTTAATTGTTGATTATGCATTGTGAGATTATTGGTTAATGATATTGCTCATGCCATGCTGTTATGTTTTCTTGCTGGGCCTTGGCTCACAGGTGCTACGTGGTGCAGGTAAAGGCAAAGGCATGTTGATTCAACTATGAGTTGGAGAGCTCTGGGGGCGAGGTGTACATTGTCAGCTGCTCGGCCACCACGGTCGAGGGTTTGTCAGGGACGGAAACCTAAAGTGCGTATTTTTCCATTAGAGTGGCCAGAGTTGTTTATAACTTCTGAAATTTTGTAACTATGTCATCCAAACCCTGTTTTGAGAGGTTATGTATTAAAATTTCATTTTTAACAAAAATAACTTATTTATGACCAAAATCTTTTATTCCTGATCAATTGATGACTCTAGATTCACAGTTTATTCAAATGACTTGGTTAGCAAGTCTTACACTACTTAAAACACAAAGTGTAATGGTCTTGGTTACCCAGGGCGTTACACTGACCTTGGCTCAAAGGAGTCAAGGTGCCGCACGGGCATTTCCATTGTCAAAATGTCAGCTCGTGACACGCCGCGACCCTAGCTAGGGCATGCCGCGGCCCGCCCCTCTTCTAGGCCACCAACATGCTTCAGAGGGCTGTGGCTTCGCAAGAACAATGTCGCGGCCCGAGCCTTCAAACCTAGAAAAATCCTCCATTTTTGCCATAGAAACCCATCCAATTTACCCCAAAATCAACCCAACAATCCAAACCATTAATCACAGAAACTCTACCATGTTTTCAGTAACAAAACCTAACAAAGAACTAGCCCAAAACCTCATATAATCTCGAAAGTGATCTGTGACGCCCCACGTCACTATGGCTGCTTTCTAGAATGACGACTGGCCCTACAAACCAAGACAAGTCTTTCCAGCGTGCTTTGTCCTCACTCGCACACTTCCTGGGAAAACTTCCCAGGAGGTCACCCATCCCTAGATTACTCCAGGCCAAGCACGCTTAACCATGGAGTTCTCAAGTGATGGGCTACCGAAAAGAAGATGTACCTTCCTGATATAGGTAGTACCCATCAATCCATTTAAGCCATCTTCAACTGTGTAGTCCCATACCTACACAGTCTTAGAATCATTACACTTGACCTTCCCCAGGCGGTGTGGGATTGCACAGCTTACCCGGTCTTTCCCCTTACGGATCACGGGATTCTGACTGTCACAATCACCCCCCCTTACGGGCCCGACGTCCCCGTCGGCCACACTTCCGGCTGGGTCAAGGCTCTGATACCATTATGTGACGCCCCACGTCACTATGGCTGTTTTCTAGAATGACGACTGGCCCTACAAACCAAGACAAGTCTTTCCAGCGTGCTTTTTCCTCACTCGCACACTTCCTGGGAAAACTTCCCAGGAGGTCACCCATCCCTAGATTACTCCAGGCCAAGCACGCTTAACCATGGAGTTCTCAAGTGATGGGCTACCGAAAAGAAGATGCACCTTCCTGATATAGGTAGTACCCATCAATCCATTTAAGCCATCTTCAACTGTGTAGTCCCATACCTACACAGTCTTAGAATCATTACACTTGACCTTCCCCAGCCGGTGTGGGATTGCACAGCTTACCCGGTCTTTCCCCTTACGGATCACGGGATTCTGACTGTCACAATCCTTCACCCAACACACATGCAGAACTCTTAAAACTCAACATAAAACCAGCTGCAAATCAACACAACTCAACATATTAAAAAGCCTACCTTGGACAGAAATGAATCCTCAAATCAGCTCCCTAAGCTCCAAACCTCAAGCTCCCAAGATCCCAACTCCAATTCCTTAGCTTCTATTTAGTTTCACCAAGTTTTTCCCTAAGCTTCCAAAGGAGAGAAGAAAACTTCAAGAGAGAGGGAAAGAAAGAGTCGGTTCTTGATTTCTCTAAGAACTTCCTAAGTTTTGTTTTATTTATCTTAAGTCTATATGGTTACCCCAAAGCTCGGGGTGCCAAAAACGTCCCCGAGGACAAAATGGTAAATTTTCCCAATATTCCCTCCTAAACATTCTAACCTCAAATATATCTCTGAATATTTATTTCCATAACCCGATAACCCATAAAACATCTAATAACCGGAATACCCCTCAACTCGCCCCGAGTCAGATTCTCAACGCCGTTGTGAATTTCTGGCCAACGACTCCCTAGGACTATCTCGGATCGTGCTACACTGATATATCACAAACATATCACATTTATCTCATTTATCACATTTATGCCCTCAACGGGCTAAAATTACAAACATGCCCCTAATATCCAAACGGGGCCCACATGCATATTTAATTCAACTAAACATTCTTCTCTATCACATATTCACATATTATAACAATAATTCACCCATTTCCCTCCAGTCATGCTAATCAAGGCCCTAAGCCTTATTAGCAAATTTGGGTTGTTACATGCATGGTTATTCTTGAGGCATGTTGAATGTTTAAATGTGGAAATTGATTGCATATCGAATGCTTAGAAAATCTTGCTCACTTGTGCATGGCACTGACTAAATAGTCAGAATTGGCAATGGTGTCAGTATTAACTGTGAAGCTGTGACTCATTAGTCAAGTTCGGCAGTAGTACTGAGCAATGTTCACATGGTATTGACTCATAAGTCAAGAACGGTCTTAGCATGTTTAACGCAAACCGATAAAGATTAGTCTAATTGACATTTGCATTTAATGACTCAAATGAGCATTAATGCCAGACAGACCTCAAGTTTGATGAAAACTAAAAGCGCTTGTCTAGCCAAAGGCTAGTCACTTAGAGCCAGGGCCAGAGCCCCAGTGACTGTTTAGTCACATGGATGTGGGTGCCGAGCCTGTAGTGACTACCCATCAGTCACTCATTTGATTAGAGCCAGGGCCAGAAGGTCCAAGTGACTGAATGTTCACATGGCTATGGGTGCCGAGCCCCGTAGTGACTTGTTCGTCAGTCACTCATTATGGTTTACTAGAACCTCAAGTGCTAAATCACTCATCTGATTAGATCTTTAAGCTCCTTCATGGTTAACGTAACCACAAAGTGATATTCACTCATCTGTTCAGGGCTATAAGCTCTGTATGATTATAATGATAATCATTTGATAATATTTAAATGTAGTATTGAATTTTCTTGTTATGCTTTGGCTCATGAGTGCTATGTGGTGCAGGTAAAGGGAAAGAAAAGCTCACCCAGCCTTGAGTGGAGAGCTTAGGTGGTAATGTGTACACATGCGGCCGCTTGACCACCACGACCAAGGAGTTCTCGGAGGAACTAGGGGTTTTACCCTATTTTTGCCGCTTAGGTCGGCGAGTTGTAAATTTAAACTGTAATGACCATTTTGGATTGTAAATAACTTTTAAATGTTTTGATGGGCCCATGAACATTTTTATGTTTTAAATAAAATATATCATCTCCTTTTGGTTGGTTTTTCGCCTTAACCTATTAATAACACCTAGACGCACATTTTTAACCAAGGAACTCGATTAGCGAGTTAAGCACGGTTCAAAGTTCACAGTAACGGTCTTGGAGTAACCAGGGCGTTACACATTTTATCCATCATGGGTCTCCAATCCCGTATTAGTCCCAAAGCCAAAGGGTAAATGGAGGACTTGCGTGGATTTTACAGACCTCAATAAAACCTGCCCGAAAGATTGATTTCCACTACCAGGATCGACCAACTGGTCAGCGCTACATCAGGACATGAAATGTTATTGTTCATGGATGTATACGCTGGCTGTAATAATATAAGTATGCACACACCTGACGAGGAACACACCAGCTTTCGAACAGATATTAGGCTATATTGCTATAAAGTAATGCCTTTCGGTTTGAAAAATGCTGGTGCGACTTACTTACGACTAGTAAAACATATGTTCAAAGACTAGATCAGCAATAATATGGAAGTGTACATCGATGATATGTTGGTCAAGTCAAAAAAAGCTAGTGGGCATGTCAAGGACTTACAGGAATTCTTCAACATCTAGAAAGAATATCAGATGAAGCTTAACTCTCTCAAGTGTTCTTTGGAGTTGGATCAGGGATATTTTTGGGGTTCATAGTGAACTCACGAGGAATAGAGACTAACCGTGAAAAAATTCAAGCACTAATTGACATGAAATCACTCGCCAAGATTAAAGATGTACAAAGTCTAAGAGGAAGAATTGATGCCCTGAGTAGATTCATCTCAAAATCTATTGACAAATGTGTCCCCTATTTTAATTTGCTCAGGGGAAATAAGAAGTTTGAATGGACAAAAGAGTGCGAGCATGCCTTTCAAGCACTCAAGAAGCATATGGCTCAACCTCCTGTTCTATCCAAACCGGTCGAAGGAGATACTTTGTTCATCTACCTAGCAATAACATAATATGTTGCTAGTGTTGTTTTGATCAGGGAAGAGAATAACATTCAAAAGGTAGTATATTATATAAATAAGAGGCTAGTAGGAGCAGAATCATGGTATTCATCTATTGAGAAGTTAGATTACTGCTTGGTACTAGCATCAAGAAAGCTGGGACCCTATTTTCAAGCTCACCCCATAATAGTTTTCATTGACCAACCATTATGGCAAGTCTTCCAAAAACCAGAAGTTGCTAGTCGACTATAAAAATGGGTTGTAGAGTTAGGGCAGTTTGAAATTTCTTACTTACCACAAACAATAATAAAGGGCCAAGCATTTGTAGATTTTGTAGCTGAATTCACTAATCTCCCAGCATGCGAGCAAATTCTAGGAACACAAGTGCAAGTGTAAATTCCCCACCTGGAAGTTGTTTGTTGATGGGTCTTCCAACGAGCCCAATTCCAGGGCATGATTAATTCTTATAGCACCAGAAGGGCATCAGTTTCACTATGCACTTAGATTTGGCTTTATTTCCTCCAATAATGAAGCAGAATATGAAGCACTGCTCACAAGATTAAGACTAGCCAAGGATGTAAACGTGAAATCACTAGAGATATACAATGCTTCACAGCTGGTCGTTAATCAGATCCTAGGAGAATATCAGGCCAGAGGGTTGAAATGGTTGCGTATCTAAACAAAGCAAAAGACTTTTTAGTGAAATTCGAAAGTATAAATTGCGACAAGTACCTCACAACAAGAATTTCAACGCTGATGCATTGGCCAAGTTAGCAAGCTCCAAAGATTTTGATATGCTAAACATAGTACCGGTCGAACATTTATCAACCACCAACATACAAGTAGATGACTCCGCCCTTGTTATACATGAAACTGATACTTGGATGACTTTCATTATCCAATACCTCGACCAAGGAATATTACTAGCAAAAAGGAATGAATCGAAGAAACTACAGATACAATCTGACCGATTTATTCTAGTAGATGGAATTTTGTATCAATGAGGATATTCCATGCTCTAACTGTTAGGATTAAATCCCTAAAAGCATGTAAATACATTTTATTGAATTTAATTAAAAGGATGATTTTATTATATTTGAATGTTATAATTATTGTTTGAATTAATTATATGCTAATATCAAGAAAATTCCTTATTCATTCATGATAATATTATCTTGTATTAGTATGAGAGAATTAAGATTATATATAATGAATAAAATAGTCAGTAACATATTAAAGTATGAAATCTCTAATGAATGGTTACTAGTACGAATTTCTAAGCATACAAGATGCGAGTAATCTAGATTCAGATTACTGATGTGGATAGACATCTTAGTAAAGGTGTTGTATATAATAAAGATTATATATGACAGCATGTAACGACCCAAATTTGCTAATAAGGCTTAGGGGCCTTGATTAGTGTGCCTGAAGGGCATAAAGGGAGTTATGTGTGATTTTAATTATTAAGATGCATGATTATGAGTTAAAGCATGTTATATGACTATTTGAATATTTTAGATGCATGACTATGTGTATTAGTATGCATGTAGGCCCTGATTAGGTTAGAAGGGCATAATCGTAATTTTGGCCATTATGGGCATAATTGTATTGATATATGTGATAATTGTCGAGACCACATTATTATGTGGATATATCTGAGATCTGTGACTCGAGACGATCCTAGTGAGCAAAGTATCGAAAAAGTCATGGCGGGGAATTATACCCGGCTCGGGGTGAGTTTAGGGGTATAAATGGGAGTTTAGCGAATATACTGGAGTCTATTTTGACATTGAGGAATATTATTGGTGGTTAATTAGGTATCGGGAATTAAGCGGGAAATATTAGAGACACTCGAGGAGTTAGCGGGAATTGGGTAAAATGACTAAAATGCCCTTAAGTGGATTAAAGGATTAGAATTAACAGGGAGGGCATTAAGGTCATTTGGCTTTTAAAGATGGGTATAACTAAGGCTTTATGTTAGTGGGATTTGTAGAATATTACAGAAGTCTGAAAAAAGAAGAAAAAGGAAAGGAAAGAAAAAGAAGGAAAACATAGGGGTTTTCCTTGAGTCGGTTTGTGGTTCTCTTACCACTTTTCTCCATTCTTCTTGAAGAAAAATTAAGAGGATAGCTAGTTCAATTAAGCCACAAGGTTACTGATCTAAGATTGAGGATTTGGCAAGGGTTTAGCAAGGTTAGGCCATCACTTGAGGTAAGGTTCTGTAATTTCTTCAGTTGCTGGTTTGGTTTCTAAACTATGGTGTATAAGCTGAGTTTGATGGGGAACTTTGGGGAAATTCAGGAAAAAGGTTAAGGAAAAGCAAGCCAAGGAGGTCTAGAGACAGCTTGTGATCGAAATCCTATCAAAGGTATAAAGTCTAAACTCTAACTTTGTTGTTCAGCTGGTTTTTACTGAGTTTTATTGTTTAGGAGTGGCTATGGTGAATTCTGAGTTTGTGGATGCATGTGCTTGATTTCTAGGTGTTTGGGGTGCTTGGGATGAGTGGACTATGGTCATGAGGTTGTTTTTGAGTTTGGGAAAGAGTTGGAAGAGTTTTCGTTGAGGTTGGTTCGAGGAAAGTCGCAGAAAGGAAAACTGGTGTTGGCCAGTCTGTGACTAGCGCTACAGCGCTAGCCTTTGGGCGTTGTAGCGCTAGGCCATGGTGCTGAGGGGATTTTGGCTTCTGTCTGTAGCACTGTATCACCCTTCCTTGAGCATTGTAGCGCTACCCTGCTTCCTGAAGGGGATTTTAGGGTTATTTGCAAGGGTTTTTTACCTAAGGTTTGGGGTTTGTTTCCACCACCTTGTTTGGTGGAACTAGGACTTCCCGGGGGCTCGGGATTGGCCCCGAGACTAGGTTTTGAACTTGGGGATTGATAATGACTTTGGCCATGATTGTGTTTAGGTGAGCGCTAGGGCTCGAGGGGGATCGTGCTCACGGAGTCGAGGGATCAAAGCTAGTAAATTGAAAGGTAAGAAAACTGCACCCGATTACATGTTTGTGATGGGACTAAGTGCTCCCGAGAATTGTATCGTGTCAATGATGGTATTACGCCATGGGACATGTAAAGCGGCCTAAGAGTGTCGTACATAGTATTTGCACACAGGGCACGGCTTGGCCACTAGTAGCCGAGAATATTCACTGAGCTCGGCATAAGCGAGCCGGAGTCAGTGGGATAACGGAGGGAGCAGCCTGAGAGCGCTAGCCCTAGTTATCATTTGTGCAGTGATATGTGATGTGAATTGATATGCTTAGTATGTTGAATACTTGGTCATGCTGAATGATTACATGTTTGAGAACTTGTGATGCAATGTGGGTTATGGATTTGTCTGTTGATTGCTTATGCTTTGTTGTTGTGTTTGTTGCTGGGCCTTGGCTCACGGGTGCTACGTGGTGCAGGTAAAGGCAAAGGCAAGCTGGACCAAGCTTGAGATGGAGAGCTCCGAGGTGGAATGTACATAGCCAGCCGTTCGATCATCATGGTCGAGGAGTGGATCAGGACAGGGATTACCTAACCGCTTGTTTTGCCTTAGTATGGCTAGTTGTTGTATCTGAATCTTCTAACTTTTGTAAACGATCTTTGAACTTGTATTTTTGGGATCCCGTGTAAAAAAATAATGTTTCTTAATGAAAAATGTGGCTTTCGAGACCAAACCATTTTAAACCCTAGTTCCTCTACAGTTCTAGTAACACGATTTTAAATGAATGACTTGATTAGCAAGTCTGGCACTTTATAAACACACAGTGTAACGGTCGTGGCTATCTAGGGCATTACATAGGACCGATGAGAATTAATTATTGCTATAAACTTTCCATTTGACATAAAGATTTAATTCTTATCATAATAAATGATCATTTGTAGATCAGTCTAAATCCTGAGTATTCATTAACTTCTGTTTATGTTTATTGGATCTTTTGATTCACTCGTTACAGTCTCTTAGTATAATGAGGATAATGACTTTTGTTTTGGCGATTCAATATCATGGATGACTGGGAACATGAATTACAATGATGGAATCCATACTTTCCTAATGGAATCCACACTTTCCTAACGGATCAAATATTGGTTCCCTTAAGGGTTAATTATGGAATTGAATAGCTGTTGAGCTCAAATCTATAATTTGATTATAGATTAATTATTCGCTAGTGAATTAATGGTAATTAAGAATCAAGAGGTAATTAGAAGGGTAAAATGACATTTTTGACCAGGTCTAATTAATAAACTAATAAATGGAGGACACAACTACATTTATTGATTATATCAACAGACTACAAGAGAAAACTCTGTAAATATGATTCTATAAATACCTAGAGTGCAATTCCATATTTATAGTGGAGTAATCATGGAATTAATAAATAAGATTATTAGATTAAAGAATTTAATTAATAATCTAGTTTATTGGAGCTTCGTATTATAGTTCCATGGTCCCCAGATCATCTCTATCCTATATTGTCAAGGGTAAGAATGTCAAAAGAAAATTTTGTAGAGAGAAGAACTTAATTGCAAAGGAATTAATTTTCCAGGTCAAGGAAATAATTATTTGATAATTATGGGTAATTGATTAATTACGATTTATTTAATTAATTAACTAGATAGTTTTTATTTTGAAAAACAATAGGTTAAAATTAATATTAATCTTGTTCGGATTAATATATATAGAGAGAATAATAAATATCTTATTTAGAATATGATATTTATTTATTTAATTTAAAATTGATATTTTAAGATAAAATTAATTTTAAATTAATTGGTATTTATATTGGGATAAATATATTGTCTTAAAAGTTTATTAAACAAACAAATGAGAAAAATTAGGGAAACCCTAATTGATGTGGGCGACACACTCACTATACAGTGAGTGTGTGACACCACATACAGGGATTCCCCATCCCTGGGATTTGAATTTTGAATTTCAAATTATTTGTTTAATTAGTTATTTAATTATTCATTTTAAATATGATTTAAAAATAATTAAATATAAATATCAGAACAATTTTAATTTTATTTTTAATAAAATCAAGATTAATTAATTATATTAATTATCTTTATAAATTTGATAGTACGATACTTTCAGATAGGGGGTGTTTTTCATTAAGGAATTTTTAAGCAATTAAAAATTAGACTCTCTCTCTAAGAAAAGCGATAGTTTTCTCAAACCTGAAAACTATTCAACTCCTCTTCTCTCAGTAAAACTTCTCTAGATCTTATGTGTTGAGTACATCTAGAAAGTCACATAAATCAACCTTTAGAATCCTATGTGCCCACACACGTCCTTGTGTGTTTGAGGATTAGTTTGGAAGATCAAGGTATGAGCTTTCAAAACACTGGATATGAAGACTGTTAATTTAATCCAAAAAGATCTAAGGACGCTTGATAGGCTACAAGAGGTAATCTCTTATCTGTTTTTTATGTGATTTAATATTCATATATGTGTATGATTCTGGCTGGTACTAATAATTATTAAAAAGGGTCCATATAGTCCATTGCGTACCTATGATTTGATCATTTAATACCAACACTAACTGCGATGTATCCCTAGAGAAAAAGCTAAGGAACTATTATGAGAAGTACATGAAGGGTTTTGCGGGGACCATGCTGGGGGGCAGAGTTTATCAAAGAAGATTCTACGACAAGGGTACTTCTGGCCTACAATGAATGAGGACGCAACTGAATTTGTGAAGAAATGTGACAAGTGCCAACGATTTTCTGAGAAACCTCGAGCAGCCCCAAATGAGTTTAAACATATACAAAGCCCTTGGCAATTTGTAGTCTGGGGAATAGACCTGATCGAATCTTTGCCAACAGGAAAATGGGTTATAAAATATGCAGTAGTAGCTACTTTACCAAATGGGTAGAAGCTGAATCACTGGAAACAATCACAACCAAGAAAATTCTATATTTTGTCATCAGAAACATAGTGTGCCGATATGGACTGCCAAAGAAAATAATATTAGACAATGGCACGCAATATGATAGCGACCTATTCATTGATTTCTGTGAACGATTTGACATAACTAAAAGCTTTTCATCAGTAGCCCATCCGCAAGAAAATGGACAAATCGAAGCTGTGAATAAAATGATAAAGGACACTCTGAAGATAAGAAAAGAAAAGGCGAAGGGATCTTGGCTAGATGAATTACCCAAAATCCTCTGGCCATATAGAACAACACACTGAACAACGACGGGTCATACACCATTTTCTCTAGCATATGGGTATGAAGCCATGCTACCAGTTGAGTTAGATCCACCCTCACATCGAAGGCTAACATACGATCAGAATACTAATCGCCAGTTGTTGATGGATTCATTAGACTTGATAGATGAACGAAGAGAAAAAGCTCAGGTACGAGTAGCAACTCACCAACAAAAGGTCGCTCGATATTTTAACTCTAAAGTACGCGAGAGAATGTTTGCATTAGGAGACTTGGTACTTAGAAGAGTTTTCCTTAATACTCGGGACCAGGCTGCTGGAGACCTTGGGCAAAACTAGGAAGGTCCATATCGAATTGAAGAAATTCTTCAATCGGGAACATATAAACTTGCTCGCTTAAACGGGGATCTCATTCATCACTATTGCAATGGAGAACACTTGCGCAAGTATTATCCATGAACATTTATTTTTAAAGAATGACTTGATTTAATTAGTTTTTATTTTTACAAGCTTTTGAACAAGGGTTGCTCAATTGTTTGGCTGGTCGTTTATAAGAGAAAGATCGTTTGATCACTCATACAGACACGAATTTGTCCATTTTTAACACGAAATAAAAGGAACTGTGCGCAGTCAATTATTCTTGCCAATTATTGTATTTTTTTTACAAGTATTTTCTCATTATGTGTGTTGTTTTTCTATATTTTCATAGTTATTTATAAGTACACAAGCAGTAATGTTCGAAAGGTATTAGTCGCAAGTGACCGAGCACCTTAAGCTACTCAATCACTTGGGGGGCATATAAGATACCAAGGCAAGCAAAACATATGAAAATATGTAAACAGACGAGCAAAATAAGGCCAAGCATGCAACAACTCTTAGAATATTTTTGAATATTTTTAGATTTTGCACAAAAATAAAAAGTGTTATGCTAAGTTCAGTCATGCAAGTAGATGTTATAATATCAAAAAAGAGATGTCCTTACACCGCGAGCATTACTGCTCGGATGTAATTAAAAAACTAGCATAAAATAAAACTACCTTGGGCAATAAATTGTTTCAACACCACAAACAGGTTGTTCGGGTGTTATAATTACAAAACAAAAGGAAAGAAATAAATTCACTGAACTGGAGGGTCTTGATGGGGCTGCTGGTCGACAGTCGCTCCATCCTCCTCCTCTCCATCGATCCCCGTGGCCAAAGAAATCTCAAGAAATGTAGGGGCATTCTTCTCCTCTTTCAGATAAGCAGCACATCGAGCAAGCTCAGACTCCTTTATCTGCTCGGGAAGATAGTCAAAGTTTGCACCTTGATTATTCTAGAACATGTAGAAGGAGGCGAAGGTTGTTCCTTGAAACCTCTCCAGGTAACTCACATTAGTCTCCTCGAGTTGTTTCACCTTGTCCTCCAGCTCGTTGGCCTCCTTCTGACTCGCAACTAGGTCATCTTGAAGCTTGACCGCCTAATCATGGTTAGCCTTGGACACAGCCTTATATTTTTCTTTTAAAGCTATGTCCTTGTCCAAGTCCTCCTTGGTCTTTCTTAGCTCCTCATTAAGGGCCTTAATCTAGTCCTCTGCTGCTTTTCGCTCCTCAGCAAATTCAGAGTTGTCTTCTTCAACAGGGCGCCACCCTTTATTCATAGTTAGGATGGCCTGGGAGCAATATAAAAATTAAAGTGATTAGTGAAAGAAAAAATAATAGTACTAACCAGGGTAACAAAAAAGTTAGAAAAAAGACTTACGTCGAGCATCTCGTTAAAACTGTGACCAATAACCTAGTCGGTTTTCTACAAAGGAAGAGAGGCAGAAGCTTCTTTGCTAAGTCGATACTTGGCCACTTTTTTCAGCTTGTCTATTGTGGAGCTGGAGGCATTGGTCAACACCTCGTTTACAGCGGGATCATCCACCTGCTCGGTGGAAGATTCAGGTTGAGGAGAGGGAGGAGGAGTAGTGGTTTTTGAAGGTAGAGGAGTCTCCATACCCCGAGACTTCTTACTTGGAGGTTCCCTGTTGGTACCTCCAGCTTCTCTCTTGCTTGATTTTCGTGAGCTAGAGGTTTTGCCCCCCGATGCTTAGATGTCAAAGGCATTGTTGGACTGCATCACTGAAAAGGGGTGAATAGATTAGTTAAAGTGTAATGCCCTGGATAGCCAAGACCGTTACACTGTGTGTTTATAAAGGTGCTGGACTTTCTAATCAAGTCATTTAATTAAAAATGTGTTACTGAAACTACAGTGGAACTAGGATTAAAGGATTTTGGTCTCAAAAGCCGCATTTCTTATAAATAACATTTTCTGTTTACACGGGATCCCAAAAATAATAAGATTAGAACCATTTACAAAGATTCAAGATTTAAATACAGTAATTAGCCATTCTAAGGCAAAACAGACTGTTAGGTATTCCTTGTCCTGATCCACTCCTCGGCCATGGCGGCCGAAGAGCTGACTATGTACATTCAGCTCCACAGCTCTCCATCTCAGAATTGGTCCAACTTGCCTTTTCCATTACCTGCACCACATAGCACCCGTGAGCCAAGGCCCAGCAAGAAAACACAATAACAGAGCATAATCAATCAACAGACAATCCAATATCTCATATCACATAAACTTATTCTCAACAATCCAAGCATTCATGATAATCAAGTATTCAACATACCAAACATATCATTTCATATAAATAATCAATTCACAAATGATAACTAGGGTTAGCACCCTTAGGCCGCACCCTCTGTTTATCCCACTCACTCCGGCCCGCTTAAACCGAGCTCAGTGAATGTTAAGCTATCCTCGGCTACCAGTGGCCAAGCCGCGCCTTGTGCGCAAATATTGTATACGGCATCCTTAGGTCGTTTATCACATGTCCCATGGCATAATACCATCTTTGACATTATACAGATATCAGGAGCTCTTACTCCCATCACAAACACATAACCGGGTGCAGTTTTCTTACCTTTAAATTCGCTAGCTACGTTCGCTTTGATCCTTGAGCACGATCCCCCTTGAGCCCTAGCACACACCTAGTCACAACCATAGATCAAAATCATCACCAACCTCAAGTCCAAGACCTAACCTCGGGTCCCATCCCGAGCCCTAAGGAAGCCCCAATTCCACCAAACGGGGTGGTGGAATCGAACCCCGAACCCCCTGGCAAAAACCCTTGAAAATAACTCAAAAACCCCTTTCTGGAAACAGGGTAGCGCTACAACGCTCTTTGGAGGGCGCTACAGCGCTACAAACAGAGCCCAAAATCATCCCAGGGTATATGGCCTAGCGCTAGTCACAGAACAGCAAATGCTGTTTTTCCCTCCTTTGATTTTTCCCGAGCCAAACCTTACCAAAGCTTCTCCAAACTTCAACCAAACTTAGAATCAAGATTACTAACATGTCTAACTCATCCCAAGCATCCCAAATACACAAAACCCAATCACATGCATCCCTAAACATAGAATTCACCATGGCTGGACCCAAAACTCAGAAACTTCAGCAAAACAACCGAAACCTCATAATTTAGAGCTAGAATTTCATACCTTCAATGAGGATTCGACCTTAAGTTAGCCTCTACAACTTCTTGGATTACTCCTCCTCAAACCCTTAGCTTGAATTCCCTAGAATTCCCACCAAATTTAGCTTAAACATCTTAGTTCAACATGGAAACCAGAAACTGAAGAAAACCTCAAAGTCTTACCTCAACTGAATGGTTTGTTCTTGCTAAATCCCTGCCAATTCCTCCTGCCAGATCAAAGACCTTAACCTCAACCTTCTACTCTGATTCTCCCTAAGTTTCTGCCCCAAAAATCCTCAAGAGATGGTGAAGAAAACTTGAATCGAGAGAGAGAAAAAAGTAGACTTCCAATCCCCTTATTTCCTTCTTTTCCTTTCTTTTTTTCTTTTCTTTCAGACTCTAGAATTTTCCCACTAAGGCATAAAGCAATAGTTATCCTTATCCTAGTTTTTAACTCAAATGACCAAGACACCCTCCCTTTTATCCCTAAGCCTTTAAATCAACCTAGGGGCATTTTGGTCATTTCACCCAATTCCCGCTAATTCCTCGAGTGACTCTAATATTTATCGCTTACTTCCCGACACCTAACTAATCACCAATTATATTCCTCAATGTCAAAATTGACCCTAATATACTCTCCAAATTCCCAGAAATACCCCTAGGCTCTCCCCGAGCCGGGAATAAATCCTCGGCGTGACTTTTTCGCTAACTCGCTCACTAGGATTGTCTCGAGTCACAGATTAAAAATATATCCACATAATAATGTGATCTCAACAATTATCATATATATATATATATATACAGTTATGCCCTCAACAGGCCAAAATTACAATTATGCCCTTTCTAACCTAATCAGGGCCTACATGCATACTAATACACATAGTCATGCATCTCAGATATTCAAATAGTCATATAGCATACTTTTAATCATGAAATCACATATATTCTAATTATGCCCTCTCGACACACTAATTAGGGCCCTTAAGCCTTATTAGTGAATTTGGGTCGTTACAACTATCCCCTCCTAATGAGAATTTCGTCCTTGAAATTTGCCTGAATAACTCAGGATATTGATCCCACATTGTTGTCTCAAGCTCCCAGGTCGCCTTCTCGTCCCTACTATTCCTCCACAACACTTTAACAAGAGGAATCATCTTATTCCGCAATACTTTATCTTTCCGATCTAGGATTTGAACCAGTTGCTCTTCATAAGCCAAATCTGTCTGTAACTTCAAATCTTCATACCTCAATACATGAGTTACATCTGAGACGTACTTCCGGAGCATAGAGACATGGAATATGTCATGAACTCCAGACAACGATGGTGGCAAGGCTAATCTGTAAGCCACTCGACCTATCCTTTCTAGGATCTCAAGAGGTCCAATGAATCTAGGGCTTAGCTAGCCCTTCTTTCCAAACCTCCTCACCCCTCGCAGAGGTGAGACTCGAAGAAACACGTGGTCCCCAATCTGGAACTCCACGTCCCTATGCTTAGGATCAGCGTAGCTTTTTTGTCTGCTCTGAGAGGCGAGCATCCTAGCTTGGATTATTTCTATAGCTTCACTTGTCCTCTGAACCATATCTGGCCCCAAATACTTTCTCTCACCCATTTCATCCAAATGAATGGGTGATCTACACTTCCTCCCATACAACATCTCGTAGGGAGCCACTCCAATTGTTGATTGGTAACTATTGTTATATGAAAATTCAATCAACAGAAGATACTTACTCCATGAACCCTCAAAGTCAATCACACACGCTCTGAGCATATCCTCCAACACCTGAATCGTCCTCTCAGACTGTCTGTCAGTCTGAGGATGAAAGGTTGTACTGAACTTCAACTAAGTTCCCATAGCCTTCTGCAAACCACTCCAAAACTTGGAAGTGAAGATAGGGTCCCGGTCTGACACTATAGACTTAGGAACCCCATGGAAACGTACGATCTCCCTCACGTACAACTCAGCGTACTGATCCACAGTATATGTCGACCTCACTGGAAGAAAATGGGCTGACTTGGTGTATCTGTCCACTATCACCCACACCGAGTCATGAAGCCCTACCGTCCTGGGTAAACCTCCCACAAAGTCCATCGTAATATCCTCCCATTTCCACTCGGGAATACCCAAAGGCTAAAGCACCCCTACTGGTCGCTAATGCTCATCCTTCACCTGCTAACAGGTTAAGCATTTGGCTATGTACTTCACCACATCCTTCTTCATCCTGGGCCACCAATATAACATCTGTAGATCCTGATACATCTTCGTGGTACCCGGATGAAGTGAGTACGGCGTCGTATGAGACTCATCCAGAATCTCTCGTCTGATCCCCTTATCAGCCGAAACACAAATTTGTCCCTGATACCGAAGCAAACCAAACTCAAATATAGAATAGTCCTTAGCTACTCCAGCTAAGACATTCTCTCTAATCTCCTGTAACTAAGCGTCTACCAATTGTCCCTCTCTGACTCGCTCTAGCAGGGTCGACTGCAGAGTAATATTGGCCAATCGACCTACCACCAACTCTATCCCCGCTCTGACCATCTCATCAGCTAACTCCCTTGAGATGTGAATGGAACTATACAACTGACTTGGGCCTCTCCGGCTCGATGCATCTGCCACTACATTGACTTTCCCCAAGTGGTAAAGAATATCACAATCATAATCTTTCACCAACTCTAGCCAACGCCTCTGTCTCATGTTCAAGTCCTTCTGTATAAATAAATATTTCAGACTCTTATGGTCAGTGTATACCTCGCACTTCTCCCCATAAAGATAATGTCACCAAATCTTCAGTTCAAATACCACCGCTGCTAGCTCCAAATCATGGATAGGATACCGCTGTTCATACTCCTTCAGCTGTCGTGATGCATAAGCTATAACCTTCTCATTCTGGATCAACACATAGCCTAAACCCAACCTTGATCCATCGCATTAGACCACAAACTTCCCTTCCCCTGAAGGAAGACTCAACACAGGCGCCGAAATAAGTCGTCGCTTCAGCTCTTGGAAATTGTCTTCACACTTGTCTGAGACGATAAACTTCAGATTCTTCCATGTCAATTCTGTCATCGGTGCCGCTATCTTCGAGAAACCCTCTACAAACCGTCTGTAATAACCCGCCAAACCAAGAAAACTCTGCACCTCCGAGGTGCTCCTTGGCCTCGGCCAATCCCTAACCGCCTCTCCCTTAGATGGATCCACCCTAATCCCATCTGCACCCACGATATGTCCAAGGAATGTCACTTCTGGTAACCAAAAATCACATTTCTTAAACTTGGCGTACAACTGATGCTCCCTCAACCTCTGAAGAACCTGTCGAAGATGAATCTCGTGCTCTGCCTTTGAACTGGAGTACACTAAGATGTCGTCGATGAAGACAATAACGAACTGATCTAGAAAATCCTTGAACACTCTGTTCATCAAGTCCATGAAGGCTGTTGGGGCATTGGTCAAACCAAACGACATGACCAAAAACTCATAGTGCCCGTACCGCGTTTGGAAAGCCATCTTCGGTATATCCTCATCCTTGATCCTCAGCTGGTGATAACCAGATTGAAGATCAATCTTTGAGAACACCGTCTTACCCTGCAGCTAAACAAACAAGTCATCAATCCTTGGAAGGGGATACTTATTCTTGATAGTCAACTTGTTCAATTCCCTGTAGTCTATGCACATTCTCAAAGTTCCGTCCTTCTTCTTTACAAATAAAACTGGAGCACCCCATGGCGAGTAACTAGGCCTGATAAACCCCAAATCCAAGAGCTCCTGCAACTATATCTTTAGTTCCTTCAGTTCTGCCGGCGCCATCCTATATGGTGCCCTCAACACTGGCTCTTTCCCCAGCGCCAATTCAATGACAAACTGAATCTCTCTATGTGGTGGCAATCCAGGAAAATCCTCAGGAAACACATCCAAGAACTCACGAACCAATCTGGTCTCCTCCGGTCCTACTGATGAAACCCAGGTGGTATCCACCACACTAGCCAGAAAGCCTATGCATCCACTCAGTAACAAATCTCTAGCTTTCAGTGCTGATATCTTGGGTACGCAGGGTCCATGCACCGCTCCCACGAAAACAAAGGGATCCTCGCCCTCTGGCTCAAAAGTCACCATCTTCTTCCTGCAGTCAATGGTAGCTCCATATCTAACCAGCCAATCCATACCTAGAATCATATCAAAGTCCTCCATACTCAACTCAATCAAGTCTACAGATAACTCCCTACCATCAACCATCACTGACAGTGCTCTTATCCACCTCCTAGATACTACCAGTTCCCCTGTAGGCAAAATAGTCCCAAACCCTGAAGTACAATACTCACTAGGTCTACACAGTCTATCAATCACCTTACTATAAACAAATCAATCAATACAGTAAAAGGAGTGCCAGCGCTAGAAAGCTGACCTGTCACTACCGAGGGGCTAGCCTCGGCCTCTGCCTGCGTCAAGGTGAACACTCGAGCTGGAGTCAAGCTATCCACCTTCCCCGCATCTCCATTCTTCACTATCAGGCAATCTTTCTTAAGGTGTCCCACCACCCTGCACACATAACAGGCCTTAGCCCGACATTTTCCCGGATGGCGTCTTTTGCACCTCGTGAACTCAGGATAAGTCCTCCATGTATCACCGCCTCCCTGACGGCCACCCTGAGTACCCCGACCTCTCCTATCAGGACCAGGAAAGGTCGATGCATCAGGGGTCTTCCTCTTCAAATCAATAGGGCCTCCGCCCCTACCAGAACCAACATATGGAGGCACCGCCCTGCAGCCCTCTCGTATCACTTCACACTCTCTCCATATCTTATTCTCCACTTCCTCAGCGGTGAGAGCCTTCTCTACAGCCTTGGCATAAGTTGTCCCTCCAGGTACTGTTGTAATCCTCATATCCCGGGCTATCATAGCATTAAGCCCTCTAATAAACCTGTCATGCCTAGCTGCATTTGTAGGCACAAGATCTAGTGCGAACTTCGCAAGTCTGTCAAATTTCAAGGCATACTCTGTAACTGTCATACTACCCTGAACTAGCCCCACAAACTCATTTACCTTCACTGCCCTGATGGCAACATTATAATACTTCTGACTGAGTAAGTCCTTGAATCCTTCCCAAGTCAAAGCAGTAACATCCCTGGTCTGTGATGCCACCTCCCACCAGATTCGAGCATCCTCTCTCAGCATATATGTGGCACATGCCACTCTGTCATGTCCCTCTACCCTCATAAAATCAAGAATGGTAGTAATCATGGTCATCCACTGTTCAGCCTTCAGTGGATCAGGTCCTCCCTCAAAGATCGGGGGTTGTTGCTTTCTGAACCGCTCATACAACGGTTCCCACTTGTTCCCAACCTCAACTGGCTACACAACAGGTACCACTGTAGGTGGCACAATAGGAGCTACACTCCCTGATGGAGCCTGCTGCAGCAGAATTATCATCTGTTCATCTTAGCTCTGTAGCCGAGCCTGCATGTCTGCCATTAGCTGCTGCCAGTTCTCAGGGTTGGCGGAGGGGTCTGGCCCTGGTCATCATCTCTAGTCCCAGACCTGTTGACTAGTCGCGTAGATTTTCTTGGACACATAATTATCCAAGTCATTCTGCAATCAACGACTCGGCAATCAGACTACGATGATAGGGTAATAATCCTTTCATAATCCATCACTGGAACTCCAATCATTCACAAGCAATCAATTTCATAGCAATTTATCCAAATATTCTTCCATATATTCATTCACATGCATAGCAATGCTGATAAGCATGCCTCAAACCCTTAGCTTGAATTCCCTAGAATTCCCACCAAATTTAGCTTGAACATCTTAGTTCAACATGGAAACCAGAAACTGAAGAAAACCTCAAAGTCGTACCTCAACTGAATGGTTTGTTCTTGCTAAATCCCTGCCAATTCCTCTAGCCATATCAAAGACCTTAACCTCAAGCTTCTGCTCTGATTCTCCCTAAGTTTCTGCCCCAAAAATCCTCAAGAGATGGTGAAGAAAACTTGAAATGAGAGAGAGAAAAGAGTAGACTTCCAATCCCCTTTCTTTCCTTCTTTGCCTTTCTTTTTTTCTTTTCTTTCAGACTCTAGACTTTTCCCACTAAGGCATAAAGCAATAGTTATCCTTATCCCAATTTTTAACTCAAATGACCAAGATACCCTCCCTTTTATCCCTAAGCCTTTAAATCAACCTAGGGGCATTTTGGTCATTTCACCCAATTCCCGCTAATTCCTCGAGTGACTCTAATATTTATCACTTACTTCCCGACACCTAACTAATCACCAATTATATTCCTCAATGTCAAAATTGACCCCAATATACTCTCCAAATTCCCAGAAATACCCCCAGGCTCGCCCCAAACCAGGTATAAACCCCCGCCGTGACTTTTCCGCTAACTCGCTCACTAGGAT
Source organism: Humulus lupulus (assembly GCF_963169125.1). NCBI lineage: Eukaryota > Viridiplantae > Streptophyta > Magnoliopsida > Rosales > Cannabaceae > Humulus > Humulus lupulus. The sequence goes on along the minus strand of NC_084794.1, from coordinate 156,128,479 downwards.
CGTCTCGAGTCACAGATTACAAATATATCCACATAATATTGTGGTCTCAACAATTATCACATATATATACAGTTATGCCCTCAACGAGCAAAAATTACAATTATGCCCTTTCTAACCTAATCAGGGCCTACATGCAGACTAATACACATAGTCATGCATCTCAGATATTCAAATAGTCATATAGCATACTTTTAATCATTAAATAACATATATTCCAATTATGCCCTCCCGACACACTAATCACGGCCCTTAAGCCTTATTAGTGAATTTGGGTCGTTACATAAAGTGTCAACAAGAATTCATGATGATCAACAAGGAAGAATTCTAAGTATTAAACCCGAACTACAATCATTGGTCGCTACGTTATCTAAGTTACTACTGCTATGAACATTATCCTCCTTGAAGAAATCTAAATTAAAGCTACTTGTCGGAAAATTAAAGTTGTCATTCCTATCGAACATACTATTAGGAATGGGCAACATATTTAAAATAATTGAGAAATCCATACCATTTTCATCCTCAGACAAGTCATATACCTGACCTGGGTGCTCGGGTAGATTTTGGGAAGGGGGAATAGGTTCTGGTTGGGGATTGGAGCTTGTCTCCCTGATGGTGACTCCCGTTGGTCGACACTTGGGGGTTGGGAGACATTTTGTGGCTGATCAGAAGAAATTTTCTCCTAAGTGCCTTCTCTTGTGGCACTCCTAGAAGTCAACTCCCTCACATCTTGATGAGGCTCCAAAAGGCCAACAAACATTAAATTATTTTCAATTACAAGCTCCTTGAACTTTTCTCGACAAGGGTCATGCTGGCCAGGGCCACAACCCTCTCTACCATTCCTTGGGTAGGCTCTGGTCAGAACGATGAGCCTATATTCGACAAAACAGACTAAGACAAAGAAGGAAGAAATGATCGGAGATTTGAACAAATCCAGGAAGAAAAAATTACCTCCTCAAGTGAAGGATAAGTTTTCTATGATGAGATCGATGGTGAGGAAATACTCTTGGAAGTATTTACCCATATTAGACTTGTAGGTTATATCAGTCAGGAATATGTTGGCAGATTCTAATGGCAGTAATGGAAGAACCCCGTATTTTTGTTAGGGTTGGATTTGAGATTGAACAGGTAGTTGATCTCGTGGGGAGTAGGCTCAGGCCATTTTTTATGATGGTAAAGAATATAGAATGTAGACAATACTCCATACCCATTCGAGGTTATTTGGAATGAAGCAATGTCAAAATAGTTTGCCACCCCTTGGAAAAAATTGTGTAGAGGCAAAGTTGCCCTTGCCTCGATATGGTAACTCGACCAGGCATTGTAAGCGCCACCAATCACGTTTTCCCTCTGGTCGGGTGTTGGCTTGTATAAAGTAATCTCAGGAAGGCCATACTTCTTGGGATACTTGGCCATCATCTTGTTTGATATGTTCTTGGGATACTTGGCCACCATCTTTCTCTATATGTCACTAGGAGAGGCAATGTACCAGGGTACATCCTTTTTTATTCCCTCTTTTACAAGGGCATGGGTAAGGAAAAGCTCAGGAGGCTACTCGGTTCTTACTAGTTGGCAATTGGTCGAAGGACCCTCAACATTGGCTGCGTGCTGACCAATGTGAGGATCGAGGATCTTTTTCTTTCTCTGGGCTACATGCTTTACACGGACCATGGATGGTTTGGATCTTTGTGGTTTTCTTCTAGTTCGGTTAGAAGAAGGGTTTGGACTGGGATAGCAAGTTGGTGGTATTGGTTGTGGTGGAGCTTGTGATATGAACAAAGTAGGCTTCTCGGAGTCTGCAAACAGTAAAGTTAGGAGATCTTCGTTTATTGGCCTCTCGATTCCCCAGGGATCGTGCATGAATATATGAGAAGAAGAAGGGGAAGTAAGAATCTACGACCAATAGAGTAATAACTAAGAAAAATAACTATTGCTCGTGGAAAATAATTCAGTCTTTAGTTGTCCAGCAGTATTTAATTATAAACAGATTCTAGTATGCGATTAGTGAACGTAACAGATCAAAAAGCGAAAATGAAATTTTTTTTCAAGAAAACTTTTCGCCTTTGTTACAAGAGGGAGAAACCCTGATTTTTCCCAAGACCTAATTTTTTTTTTTTACTTCAATTTTGGACCCAAAATAAGTAGTTATACCCTGATAAAGCCTTCCTAAACGTCTTTACACTCCTAAATATTACCTAAAATACTCATTTAAACCCAGAATCATACTTCCTACCTATATAGACGATTATCCTCAAGAACATACCAGGAACTTCAGTATGACAGTTACATAAAAGTGATTAATCCTAGTAGAGATGCGAGAAAATTACCAAAAAATAGAAGGTAGTATGTCGAAAACTTACTTGAAGTGAAGATTGCTGAAGAAATTGCATTAAAACTGCTTGGAAATGCCTGAGAATTTGTCTCAGATTGCTTGGGAGAGTGCTTAAACTTTGAAGTTCTTAAAGAAAGAGAAAGTTGAGGTAAAAAAATGAAAGAAAAAGAAGAAGCATATTTATACTGATCAGGGTAGTTGAAAAGTCATGAGTGAAAAGAGGGTTTGGAATGTTGGAAAATGCAAAGCCGTCAAATCCTTCCTTGGAAACTGTAAAATCATGATTATTTACCTTTTCGAGGTAGTAAAAGTACGGTTGGACGTGACAGGTCGGTGAATGTTGGTCGAGTAAGTTTATTTAATGCTGATCGCATCATAGTAAAATTGAGGGGCAAATGTTTCCCTAAAAATTAGCATGATGACGTGGCATAAGCATAAGGCACATGACAAGTCATTTATTAAAGACTGGTCGCCCAAAACCAGCCAGGATAAGAAAACATGCTATCAGACACATGCATAAGTTATGTGGAGTAGCAGGAAAATAAGTTGGTCAAAAGACATGCGACCAGAGCTGCTCGATGGAATAGAGTTAAAGCTCAAAATTAGTTAAGTGTATAGATATTTACGGGATATCTGCTATTTCATAAGTAAAGTGTATTATTTAGATATTATTTTATTATTACTTGTTACACAAGTTACGCAAGGCCCACGACCCATCTTTGTACGCCCCTGAGTCTATAAATAGAGACCTAAGGATTCATTATTCCGGAGGCTGTAATTTTTTACTTTCAGAGAATTCTAAGAATCTAGTGTTGTTATACAAGTTCTTGTATCCTCTCTCTCTCTTAGCTTGTGAAACTTGGTGGACTCTATTCATCTTATCGCAAGTTTTGAGAATTTACATAAATAAGAGTATTAAGTGGACGTAGGTCTTCACCTATCAGCGGGGTCGAAGCATTATGATTATGTGTGTCGTTTGTTATTCTTAAGTTCAGTTCTTATTTTATATCATTTATTTGACTCGATGTCATTGGCCAATGCGTGGGTCAACAGAGAAAAATTAATTAATTAATTAATATATTAATTTTAAAATTAATAAATTAATTAATATAGTATTTTAAAATATTTTTTTTAAATAAAATGAGGACTTTTGAAAATAACTTTTAAATAATTAAGATAAATACTTAATTTTATTTATTTAAATAATGTGAAAAGATATTTCTGATAATTCAAATTGGATTTGAATTTGAAATGATATTTATTATTTAATTAATCTAATAAGATAAGTTATCAGGATTAGATATTTTTGAATAAATAATAATTAAAAGAAAGTAGTTGCAATACATCCCTGAAATCTGGGATGTGTTACGTGTAACTAGGATTTAAGATTGGGTCTTGATATTTCTTTTATTTATTTAATAATTGTTTTATGATTTTAATTTTGAATTTAATTAATTATTTTATAAATCTATCAGATATAAATTGTTTAAAGATATGCTTAAGTGAGAGAATATTCTAGAGAAAAAATTCTAAACTTTTCACACAAAGAGAAAAATATATCGTAATATTTTTCCTATATTTGAAAATTGTATGAGACCTAATATTCGAAGATCTCATGAGTTGAGAAGAACATCTTGTGAATAAGAAAATTTCTCACCATTACTCTATGTGCCCACATAAGTCTTGAGGTGTAGAGATACATCTTGGAAGATCTTGGTCTGAGTATCTACAAGGCTGCTTTGGATTGGATGTTCGTTGGAGTTACTAAAAGATAGCGATGATTCTTGATTGTTCTACAATTAGTAAATCCTCATCTTTTTTCTTTCTCTTTGATTAATGTTTTCCATATTAATGGATTCAGTTATTTAAAGATTGTTTAGGTAAATTTTTTTGAAATCTCTTGGCCCACCATCCCGTGCTATCCGCTGCGCATATGGTAAACCCACTTACCAACATCAATCATTATAATCAAGAGAATAGTTCCAAAATAATTTCGAGTTTATATAAAAACAAAGTAGCTTTATCTACAAGATTTAGGAAATTAATAGTTTTGAAATAGAAGAAAATGGCAAAATAATAGAATTGAGACATAACAAGATTTGCATACCTTGTTTCTTGATCGAATGTTGGAGATGCAAGTCGCCGAAGCTGTAGAAGGTTGCAGCAGAACTGATCGGAGGTTAACAATTTTTTCTGGAATTGATTTGATTTATGGAGAAGAGGATCACAAATTTACCTGCTACAGTGATCAGAGTTTCGTCAATTCTCTTGTCGGAGGGGAGGTTGGATCATTGTTGTTCTTGATCGAATCTTGAGGATCTCGCTGGAGATTGAAGTTGTTGCCGAAGAAACGAGTTTTTTGGAGAAGCTTTTGTTTGACTTGATTTTTAGAGGAGTATTGCAATTGTAATTATGATAGTACCCCTGCTTGTGGTGATGTGTTTTTGTTTAAATTTTAGTTGCCATATTTAGTTAGTTAGTAATTATGTTTCCAATAAATTGTTTTTTTTATTAAATTTTTCCATACAAATTAGGAAAAGTATAATTCCCATAAATTTGCGCAGTAATTACATAAAAGTCATTTTTATGAAATATATTCTTTTAAAAATTATAAAGAAATGACCATTTTATATTATTCTCAACTAAATTGCCATTGCCATATAAGTCTCTCATTTGCATCTCATTAACCCCTAACAAATGACCTCTTTTTCAGGACCATAACTAATAAATACCCTTTATTTTCTAAGTTAGAGAAAAATAACATTTTTTCAAAATTTTAATTTTATTATATTTTATTTTTTCCAATTTACTCTTTTCTATCATTTGTGTTTATTTAGAAGCATATGACTTTAATATCGTGGTATATGTATATTAGTTTTGTTCAATTAATTTTATTTTAAAGTTATATTGATTTTTTTTTTCATTTTTTATGAGTTATTAGTATATTTTTTTCCACCTTGTTTATATGTTTTTTGTGGTATGATATATCAAATTTTTTTATTGATGATATTTAGTTTCTATCTTGTTATACATAATAGTAGTATATAATTTTGTATAATGGTTATATATTTGAATGGTGGTATATAATTTTGTTAGCATGATATATACATTTTTTAGTAATGATTTTGTACATGTTGTTGATATATTATATTTTAACTTAGTACATGTATTTTGTGGTATGATACATCATTTTTTAGACAATATTTATGTTCTATCTTATTATGTAGTGGTGGTATATTTTTTTTGTTAGCATGACATATAAATTTTAATGGTGGTATATAATTTTGCTAGTATGGTATATATATTTTTCGAGTAATAATTTTTTTAAGTGTTGTTAGTATATAGTTTTCCAACTCAGTATATATGTTTTTTGTGGTATATCATATCATTTTTTTTTTGTAGATGGTATTTAGTTTCTATCTTGTTATATATAATGGTGGTATATAATTTTATTGGAATTGTATATACATATTAATTGTGGTATATAATTTTATTAGCATGTTATATATATTTTTTAGTAATAATTTGTTTTTTCATTTTTTAAGTGTTGTATATTATTTTCCTACTCTGTATATATGTTTTTTGTGATATGAATATATCATTTTTTTTTTTAGATAATATTTAGTTTTTATCTTGTTACATATGATGGTGGTATATAATTTTGTTAGTATAATATATTCATTTTAATAGTGGTATATAGTTTTATTAGCATGGTATATACATTTTTTGAGTAATACTATACCATTTTTTTTTGTTAAAATAATTTATAGTATATAATTTAGTATCATGGTATAGATTTTGTCTTACGGTATATTAAATCCTATGGTAGATATAGTATATATTTAATAGCATAATATATCTATTTATTGTTCTACAATATATCAAATTAATATACATGCTAGTAAATTTATATACCATAAATTAAAAAAAAACAAAATTAACGAAGTTTAATAAACTATAACATAAACAATGCATATACCGTGTTAACAATAATTAAAAAAAACATATAATTTTTATATAATATTAACCATACAACTTTGATATACCATCTCACAAATAATGTATGCACTAGTTGGAAAATAAATTACCAACAACCCATAAAAAATGAGAAAAGTCAATATAACTTTAAAATAAAATCTTATTGAACAAAACTAATAAACATATACCATGGCATTAAAATATTTATAATGGAATAATATCAATGTAATTTTCTAAATGACATATTTGGTAATATATAATATTTAGGAAGGTAGTTGAGTTATTTTCCTACAAAATTGAAAACATGGACATTTACTTACTTTCACCCACCATTGAGGGTCATTTTGCACTAAGCTCTTTTTTTTTAATAAAATAAGTAGCCCTCATATAGCATTGTTTGGGTAGGGAAGGTAATTTGTGCCACTGTGTCGTGTCGTGTCATGGTGGGTTGAGATGTCTAATTTGTCAACTCTAAATTGACTTGTTTATATTATGTCAAAAAATCTCAACCCTAATTCTACTCGTCGTGTTCACATGTCGACTAGACTTATCTAACACTACTACTTGTTGATCAACATGATTAGTATCACACATATGATTTATTTTACTTTTTTGATTGTATCAACCCGTTTGACTTATTTGAAAAATACTCTGCATATATATAATTTTAAATAAACAAAATTGATGAATTATATAATTTATCACAAAATATCAATACAACAAATAAAATTCTTAATATCATTTAATTATCAAGTGTGAATGATTTATGCTATATTTTACTAATGAATTTTATTTCTACTTTAGATGTAATTTTTTTTATGAAAGATAAATGTTAAATACTTATTTGGCACCATGTGTTTTATCGAAGTATAGACTTAGTACCCTATGTTTTTAATAATGCTCATCTGGTATCCTGTAATTTGAAATCGTATATATTTGGTACCCCTGGACTCAAATTTGATCAATATGACCAAACTACTCTCAATTATATGGGTTTCGAATTCAAATGTAATTACTTAATTACATATAACTAAGGTAGTTTGGTCATATTAATCAGATTTGAGTCCAATGTACCAAATATGTATAATTTCAAATTACAGAGTACCAAATGATTATTTGCCCAAAAATAAATAATATTTTAGCTATAAATTAATAATTATAATGATATACTAAATATAAACAGATCAATTCGTGTCACAAAGGTTGACCCTAACCCGACCCAAATTTTTTTGTGTCAAACGGGTTCGACCCGTTTTTGACGTGAACCTAATTTTCCTAACTCTAACCCACGAAAATTGTGTCAATTTTGAGTCAGTTTGTTGTGTCGAAACCCATTTTGCCACCCCTAAGTGTGGGCTCCATTCGTTGGAGTCATTACAAACTGGAGGAATCAATGAGGGGTCCACCTTGCTAACAAAATTACAAGATAAGATGGATAGGGGTTTGCCTTCACAAGTTCTAGCAATCACACACAAAACCATGATCCCATTATGTTGGTATTGATAGTGTAAAACAAAGTGTGCAGCGAAAGAGTAAACATTAAAAAATATTTACAAAATACCAAGCCTAGGATAATATATATACTCATACATTAAATCTAGATTCATAAAAGAAAGAATCATACCTCTCGTGGCCTATTCAGAATCATTGCTATCTTTTCGTAATTAATAAACGAACATCCAATCCACACTATGACTTTTAGAGATTCACACTACGATCTTCCAAGTCAATCATCACATACTAGGACATGTGTGGGCACGTAGAATGTAATAACCCGGATTAAAAAAATTATTTATTTTGTGAAATTAAATTAAATATGTACATGTGTTTATTGTTTAGAAATTTAAAATAATGTTTGGGAAATATTATTTTAATTATAAAGAAATGTGAGTGGATTGCTTAGATAGAAGTTCGGAATATATTTTTTTGTGTAAAATAAATATTAAATGATAAATATTTATTTTACTACATAGTTTGAGTGGTGTAAACTCACTAATGGCCTTAGGTTAATATATAGAAAATTATTGGCTATCTTAGAATGATTTTGTGAAGGCTTTGATCAATGATTTTATGTGTTAAAGATACACATTCAAAATCAGGTAAATTGCTAGAGAAACACATTTAAAATCATATAAATACTTGATAATATGATTTTATGTGTTAAAAGATACACATTTAAAATTATATAAGTACCTTGGACTATGATTTTATGTGTTAGGGATACACATTAAATTATATAAAGACTCTAGACTATGAATGATAGTATGTGTGCCGAGATTTTATTTGAGTAACAAGAATTTAAGCTATAGTTCAAAGCTTATTATAATAAGGAAGGCTAGATATCATATTTTCTCTGTTTATTATTCTCTAGATTTCTTCTTCATCTTAGTTCTTTAGGGTATTTTCTATGAACAATTAGAGTGTTATGGTTAATATGTCTGATATGAACTAAATTCTTTCTCAAGGATTTAATGTAGTCACTTGGATTTCTATTTAATTTTATTATGATGTTTATTGATTATTCTTTATTTTAATCTATATAATATTTTCTTAATGCTAGTAAATATCTATATTTGCTTGATTTATAATTTTGATTCAAAATTCGAAAGATGAGAATTGAATATGCTATCGTTATATAGACATATGTTACATATTAGAAGAAAGTACCTGTATGGCTTGTGTAGCAATTACGTTTCTATGATTAATGCCTGCTATATGTTTAAGTTTATCACAGAGATGTAGAAAACCTACATATAGGATGAGATCTTATATCTTGAAAAAGAATAGGAATCAATTTATGTTAACCTGCTATTAGAATAGGAAGAAAGAAATTTAAAACTGATTAATAAAGTTAATAGAATGAAAAGTTGATGAAGTTAATATCCTAGGTCTTTTTATTATTGATTTTTATCCTTTAATTCATTGTTTTGTTTTTAGTTATTGAAATTGTGTTTGTGGCTAGATTTATTCATCTTAATTTTACTTACCAAATAGAAAGTAAAGAGAAATTATTTGTAATTGGTCAATAGCCTCTGTGGGACAATATCCGTTCTTCCGGAATTTATTACTTGACATGACCACGTACACTTGCGTGCATATTTTACCAATCAAGTTTTTGGCACCGTTGTCGGGGACTAATATCCAATATCAAAATTAATTATTTTTTGTTCTAATTTGGTTTTTATATTTATACTCATTCGGATTGTGTCTGTATAGTGTTTAAGGAATTATTGGTATATGCGAGGAAGTATACAAAAAGAACTCATACCGATAGATCTTGAAATTGAGAGAACGTGCAAAAAAAATCGAAAGATAAAGAAAAGATTGGATTTGGCCATGGCTAAGAACGCGAATAATGGTGTCAACAACAATGCAAATCTGGGTAATGTGGGTAACGTAGCAGCTGAGGCTGACCTGCCATTGAGAAATTATGTACTCCCTACTGTTACAGGGATACATTCAAGTATTCATCCACCTACTATTGAGGCGGATAATTTTGAGATGAAACCCTCGATTATTCAGATGGTACGAAATTGTGTACAATTTGGAGGATTACCAAACGAGGATCCAAATCTCCATATTACCAACTTTTTAGAGCTATGTGCGACATTCAAAATAAACGGGGTGAGTAACGATGCTGTCAGATTAAGATTATTCTCGTCTTCGTTAAGAGATAGAGCTAAGAGTTCGTTGAATTCATTACAAGCCAACTCTATAGTCACTTGGGAAGACTTGGTTCAAATATTCCTTGGTAAATATTTTCCTCCTACGAAGTCAACCTGATATAGAGGAGAGATTAATAACTTCCATCAGTTGGATGAGGAGTCTTTATATGATGCATAGGAACATTTTAAAGAGTTGCAAAGGAAGTGCCCACATCATGGAATAGAGAAGTGGCTGCTGGTGCATACATTTTACAATGGTTTGGGGGGAAATACAAGGATAATTATTGATGCAGCATCAGGAGGAGCGTTTATGAGAAATAGCGCTAATGAAGCTTATGAATTACTGGAAGAGATGACCATGAATAACTACAATTAGCCTACTAAGCATGAGAATAAGAAGGTGGCAGGATTCTTAAAGGGTGATCTTATTGCTTTGTTGACCGCTCAAGTGGCATCTCTAACCAAGCAATTGCAGCAAAATAATCTTGCCGCCCAAGCAATGCATGTACAGGATGTAATCAGTTGTGAGATTTGTGGGGGACCGCATTCTTATGAACAATGCCCGAGCACTGCTAGTTGCTCGACAGATGTGAACAATATGCCTTTGGAACAAGAACAGGCTATTGGTAACTTTCTAGGACCTGCACCCAACACTTACTCAAATTCATATACTCCTGCGTGGAAGAATCACCCCAACCTGTCTTGGAAAATTAACCAAGGTTTACAACCACAGTATCCACCTCAACTCCAACCTCATCAACTGACTTATGGACTACACTCTAGGCCCTATTATGATCCAAACCCACGCTCATCTCATCCACCACCACATCCTTCAATGAACTCACCAACAACTCAGCCAGACCAATTAAATCAATTCATGACAGAGACAAGGTCTTCCATCAGGAATTTGGAGACACAAATGGGTCAGTTGGCTAAACTACTTTCTAGTAGACAACAAGGGAATTTTCCTATGTCAAGTTGTCACTTTGAGGAGTGGGACTAAGTATGATGGACCTACAATGGATGACAAGGGAAAGAAGACAGAGGATCAACATGCCACTAGTCCTGTACAAAGAGAAGGTTACTGAAGACCTTCCAAAGAAAGAGAAGATGAAATACACCGAGCCTACACCAAAGATTCCTTATCCTCAATGGTTTCGAAAGGCCAATCTTGACAAATGATTCTCCAATTTTCTTGAGGTATTTAAGAAACTTCGTATTAGCATTCCTTTTGCAAAGACTCTAGAACAAATGCCTAGTTATGTGAAGTTTATGAAAGAGATATTGTCTAATAAGAGAAAAATAGAGGATTATAAAACTGTGGCATTAACAAAAGAGTGTAGCGCAATTATTTAAAAGAAACTTCCTCAAAAGTTAAGAGATCCGAGCAGCTTTACTATACCTTGCACCATTGGGAACTTTCATTGTGAGAGGGCTTTATGTGATTTGGGTGCAAGCATTAATTTAATGTCGCTGTCCGTATTTAAAAGACTTGGTTTAGGGGAAGCTAGACCCACTACTGTTACACTTCAACTGACTGACAGTTCATTGACACATCTCTGAGGTATTATAAAGGACGTTCTAGTAAAGGTAGATAAATTCATGATTTCATTGTATTAGATATGGAGGAAGATGAGGACGTGCCTATTATATTGGGAAGGTCATTTTTAGCCACAGGGAAAGCTTTGATAGATGTTCAGAAGGGTGAGTTAAGGCTCAAAGTACAAGGCGATGAGGTAGTTTTTAATGTCTTTAAAGCCTTGAAATATCATTCCGTTAGTGACAGTTGTTTTAGTGTTAGTGTATTGGAGGAACAAGGTGAAGGGGTCAAGTCTATTGAGGATCCACTTGAGTTGAGTTTGGTTGCAAGTCCAAAAGAGTGTGATGGTACTGAAGCCAGTGAATATGTTAAGTGGTTGAATTCATCGGGGAAAATTTATAAAAAGAAATATGAGGAATTGGGGAAAGTGCCTGAGAGACCTCTCCGATCTATTGAAAAGCCACCAGTTCTTGAGTTAAAGACATTTGCTAATCACCTGAAGTATGCATATTTGGGTGAGAACAACACACTGCCAATTATTATTTTAGCTTCATTGTCTCTGATTGAAGAAGAGAAACTACTTAGAGTGTTGAGGGCTCATAAACTAGCAATTGGATGGAATTTGGCAGATATCAAGAGTATAAGCCCTTCAACGGTGATGCACTATATATTAATGGAGGATGATAGTAAGCCTAGTATTGATGCTCAAAGGAGGCTTAATCCTTCAATGAAAGAGGTGGTAAGGAAGGAAATCCTGAAATGGTTGGATGCAGGGGTAATTTACCCAATATCTGACAGTGCATGGGTTAGTCCTGTTCAGGTGGTTCCGAAGAAGGGTGGCATGACAGTGGTTAAGAACAATAATAATGAACTGATTCCAACTTGTACGGTGACAGGGTGGAGAATTTGTATAGACTACCGTAAACTGAATAAGGCAACTAGGAAAGACCATTTCCCCTTGCCTTTTTTAGATTAGATGTTGGACAGATTGGAAGTACATCCTTATTATTGTTTCTTGGATGGGTATTTGGGATACCATCATATTCCCATAACACCAGAGGATCAAGAATAGACTACCTTCACGTGCCCTTATGGAACATTTGCATTTCAAAGAATGCCAATTGGGATATGTAATGCTCCAGCAACCTTTCAAAGATGTATGATGTCTATCTTCTCAGACATAGTGGAAAAAGGTATAGAGATCTTTATGGATTACTTTTCAGTCTTTGGGCCCTCTTTTGATGGATGTTTGGCTAATTTGGAGAGGGTTTGGAAAAGATGTGAGGAGTCAAATTTTGATATTAAACTAGGAAAAATGTCACTTTATGGTGACAGAAGGAATAGTCTTGGGTCATAAAATTTCACGTCATGGTATTGAGGTAGACAGGACCAAGATATCCGCAATAGTAAACTTACCTCCACCGGTGTATGTTAAGGGGGTTCGTAGTTTTTGGGGCCATGCTGGATTTTATAGGAGGTTTATAAAGGACTTTTTGAAATTTCAAAACCATTATATACTCTACTTATGAATGGTTTGTGTATTTAACTTTGATGCTGAATGTGTAAGGACATTTAACACACTGAAGGAGAAATTGGTGTCTACTCAAATTGTTGTATCTCTGAATTGGGAACTTCCCTTTGAATTGATGTGCGCTGCGAGTGATTATGCAGTAGGAGCGGTTCTAGGACAGCGAGTTGAAAAGGTATTCCGAACGATTTATTGTGCTAGTCTAACCTTGAATGATGCTCAATTAAATTATGCAACTACTGAGAAGGAATTACTTGCAATTGTCTTTGCGTTTGACAAGTTCAAGCCATATTTAATTGGTGATATGGTGATTGTTTGCACAGATCATTCCGCTATTAATTACCTTATGACCAAGAAGGTGCTAAACCTCTCTTGATTCGATGGATCCTATTATTGCATGAGTTTGATATGGAAATTCGTCACAAAAAGGGGACAGAAAATCTAGTTGCAGATCATTTGTCTAGATTGGACAAAGGAGAAGAGCCTAATGAGAAAGAGGAACACATTGATGAAAACTTTCTGGATGAAGAGTTATTTTCCATTGAAAGTGAAGAAAAGCTACCTTGGTTTGTGGATTATATCAATTATTTGGTAGCTAAAGTTGTGCCTCCGGACATGTCAAGGTAGCAATTCAAAAAGTTCTATTCGGAAGTCAAGCATTATTATTGGGATGAGCCCATTCTCTTTCGTCATTGTGTTGATCAAGTAATTAGAAGATGTGTCCCGAATGAGGAGATGATTTCCATTCTTACTCATTGTCATACTTTACATTGTGGTCGTCACTTTGGAGGAACAAGGACAGTAGCAAATTTTTTGCAATGTGGGTTTTATTGGCCTACGTTATTTAAAGATGCTAGTGCTTTTGTCAAGAGTTGTGATCGTTGCCAAAGGACTGGTAACATATAAAGAAGAGATCAAATGTCGATGATTGGAATTATGGAAGTTGAGTTGTTTGATGTGTGGGGAATAGATTTTATGGGACCTTTCCCGTCATCTTATAATAACAAGTACATTTTGTTGGCAGTAGATTATGTTTCTAAATGGGTGGAAGCTGCAGCAACTCTTACTTGTGATGATAATGAAGTACTTAAATTCCTTCATAAAATTATTTTTTACCCGATTCGATACTTTAAGAGCAATTATTAGTGACAAAGGAAGTCATTTATGCAACAAGTCATTCACAACTCTATGCGCTTGTTATGGAGTTTCATCATCAAAAGGCTTCGTTCTATCATCCACTTGCTAATGGTCAAGCAGAAGAGTCCAAACGAGAGATTAAAAGTATTTTGGAGAAGACTGTAAACACATCAATGAAGAATTGGTCGAAAAAGCTTGATGATTCATTGTGGGCATATCGCACATCTTTCATGACGCCAATTGGTATGTCACCATATTGACTGGTGTTTGGAAAGGCATGTCATTTACCAGTGGAACTTGAGCACCGAGCTTATTGGGCAGTAAAAAAGCTGAGTGTTGATCTCTTAATGGCGGGAAGGAATAGGCTTCTGGAGTTGAATGAACTTGATGAATTTCGAAATGAAGCCTACGAGAATGCAAAGATTTATAAAGAAAATTCTAAGGCATTTCATGATAAAAGGATAATTAGGAAAGATTTCCAACCGGGAGACAAGGTGTTATTATTTAATTCTCGATTGAAGATTTTTCAGGGAAAATTAAAGTCGAGATGGTCGAAACCATTCACAGTTGTTGTATCATTGCCTTATGGAGCAGTGCAAATTCACAGCTAGAAGACGGGACACTTTGATGGGTGTCATATGCTGTATCAAATTTAATTATTATTTTTCTTTCACTACTTCCAATTATTTTAGTATAATAGCAAGCATAGGTCGAACCCACGAGGACTGTCGTTCACTTTATTATTCAATAATTACACTAAAACTTAAAAGGGGGGTTTAGATTTTGAACTCAAAATTAAAGAACATAAACTAGGAAGCAAATAAAAATTGATATTACGATATTAAGAAACAGTTAAAGGTTAATCTCCACCCTCAACTATCATTCCTAATCACTAATAATAAATATTATTCTAATTTCTCAATTAAACTATTAACCCCGTAGATAACGCTGAATCAGACAATTATCCCAGTCTCCCTATTATACGTAATCAAGGCGAAGCACTCAATAATTAATTCTTTTAGCTAAGAAATAAATCTATGAAGCATACAATCCATTCAAATTAAATAAAGCATTAAGTCCTATGGAGACAAGTTAATCTAGGCAATAAATTAATGAAGTGTATAATTCATTTAACCTAGGTTCTATTTTTCATCACAATCAACAATTCTTTTGACATTACTATCAATTGCAATTTATCACATACACTTAGAATCCTAAACTATTAGGTGAGTAGTAATTCTAAGATGACAGCTGAATAATGTAAGACCTTAATTAGTTAGCCACCTAACAAGAAATCACAAAATTCAAAACATTCAATTGGAAAAATAGAAACAATTTAATATTGAGAGAAATTAAAGAATAATACTCATTATCAAGAATCAAGAATTCATGTCTTGGGTTTTGAATTAACCTTTAACCTAAAAAGAACCTACTCCATAATAGTAATAATAATCACAAACATAATTATAATTAAGATTAAGGGAAGAAAAGAAACTAGATTGATAAACAATAGTGTTGTAGTGTTGTAGTCTTCTCTCCAGCCCTTTCTGAGTCCTTTTCTCTCAAAAACCATAATAAAAACTCTTCTCAAACTAACCCTAATAAATCTTTTATAGTCTCCTTTAAATTCTAATTAAAATATAATTAAAAATCTGAGAACAACATCGCAGGCCGCGGCCTGGAAAATGCGTGTCGCGGCCTAAGGAAAAATATGTGCAGAAATTGGTCACGTAGGCCGCGGCCTGAAAAAACTAGGTAGAGGCCCAACTCACTTTTCTTCACAATAGGCGGCGGCTTGTCTGGAACAGAAAATCTGAAACGTCAATTCCAATTAAAGGTTCGCGGCCTGAATTTTATGGGCCACAACCTATCTTCAATTTCTTCCTCAACCTTAGAAAGCTTGTACACTGCCGCCACTTCAACATTTCAATCCCGAAAGCCTAGAATGCTTCAAAAACTTCATTTTAACCTCATCTCAGCGAGTCTTTTTCAACCTATGATTCATAAACTACACTTGCCATCAAAATGTCAGATTTATCATCATAAAATGCAATGTAGAAAATATGTTGTAGGGTCATGAAACTAAGCTAAAACTACTAAAAATGCTATCATAACACCATCTAAGAATGGAAAAACTTAACAAATATTAATATAAAAATGACCTTATCAAATTCCCCCACACTTGAATTTTGCTATTCCCTTAGCAAAACACTAAAATAACAAAACTAAAAATGAAAATAATACAAACTAATCTTGACTCATTAAACAAAGGTCTTGTCAAAAGCTTGAATGTCTCCGAAATCACACAAATAAGTAATGCCAAAACAAATCAGATTTTCATACTCTTTAGAATTTTAACTCCATATGTAATTCACCATTTGATTTTCAAAAATAATTTACTAAGCACTTAATCACAATACCAACTCAAATGCATCAAATTTAATCCATACTTGCCAAATCATTTTCTTTTAAATCAGTCCCTATATACCAAAATGTTTTTCAATGAAAATCATCCAATCCATAGACATTAACCAGTCATTCTCCACTAATATAAACACACAATGATAAAAAATCATAAGGTCTTTATAGGCTCGTAATGTAAGGCTAAGGTTAAGGTAGTTGAGAAAGACACATTTAAGCTCAAATCACATCATGGTATACATCAATTCCATTCTTTGAACTTTCCCCAAACTTTCCCATACAATTCAAGAAATACCTATTTTTTTCTTACTCTTCTTTCCATAATGATCTCACAATTTCCCCCACACTTATACTTTTGCAAAATTTGCATATGTGCATTTTTTTCATTGCAAATCATCATTTTTTTTCTTTTATTTTTTTTCCTTTTTTTCTTTTTAAATAATATTTCAAGGATAGAGATAGAGATCATACACAAATTCCAACCAAACAAATAACCCATAAGTATTTCCCCTTTTTTTCTTTCAAATCATCCCACAAAATTAAGAATCATATATATAACCATGGTGCAATGGGTTACAAAAGGGATTTTTTTTTCAATGAGGTATAGGGTCAAAATTTTGGTTCATAGAAGAAAAGTAACAATTTTCTCGGCTCAAACATGGGAAACTAGGGATTATCATATAATGGGTTGGCTTGAACGGCTCAAACGATCCAAAGAACTTCCTTAATCATCTTCCTAATCATGTGTACTTATTGTTATCCAAAAAAACTGGCACAAATGACGTGGCAAGTGATTCCCGGACACGTGGCTGACACTTGGCGGAACTCTGCTAGGGTATCGACCAGAAGACAAATTACAAGCAGTAAGCAGCCGAAACTTACCTGCGACCAGTATGGTCACAGGTTCCGCATGCCTCATGATATTTTTATAAAGATCTTTATCAAATCCCGAAATTGACTCCCACGATTTCCTGAGTATCCGATTATTTAGGAAAGAATATCTGTAACAAATTCATGTAATCCCCCTTGAGCCTATAAATAGAGAAAGATAGCTCAAGGAAGGGACTTTTGGCTTTCGAATTATTTGAGACTAGAGTGATTCTATTTGAGATATTGCCTTGTTCTTCAGAGGTTGGTGAAACTCATTGAACCACAAGTTCTTTGATCACTCCTTTGAATCATATATCAATAACAATTCAAGTGGACATAGGTTATTACCAGATTCTGGGGCCGAACCACTATAAACTCTTGTGTTCTTTATCATTTCGTCATCACATTCTTTCCAACGTGTTTTTCCACATCAGGCAAATTTGACACCGTGTTAGTTGGCCAAAATCAGGGTCAACATTCTGGTGCTTTCATTGAGAGCTCGATACAGAATCGTTGAGAAAATCAATGGCGAAAACTACCAGGAAAACTGGACAGGCGGCCGGCGCTGCACCATCTAATCTGCCTCCTCCTCCTCCCAACGTGGCCGAGGATGAGCCACATTTGGAATTTGATGATGAAGAAATGAACGACGCGACGCTGAAGAGTACTCTAGGGGCGTTGCACGAGGAACTGGCCAATCTGAGGGCCAGCCAAGAAAGTACTGCCGAAAACATGGCGCGGCAGCAGCAAGAAATTGAACAGCAGTGCTTGGAGCTGAGTGAAAGGCAGGCAGAGATGGACCGTCGCCAGAGCGAGGCCATGGCAGCCCTCGAGGCAGCCTTGCAATTGGCTAGGAATCAGGCTGCACCTACCTTGCAGCCTGATCAACCCGCGAATGGGCCACCCCACAGGGGTCCCAATCCTAGCCCGCCTATCCAACCCTCGAGCCCGCAAAGGCCCGAGCAGCCACTGGCGCCTCAGGACGATGTCCCGCTAGGAGACCCTAAGGCACAACCTCCATCCCAAGCTGGTCTCAGCAATCCTCCGCAGCAGAGGCAGAATAGGACCAGGCAGCAACCTCGTAGTCCTAGACACCATAGGGGCGATGAGCCAAACCCTCCGAGCAGAGGACAGCATCCTCCTGGAAATAGGAGGAACTCAGAGTTAGGCTCTGCGGTCTGAGGCCCCCCACAGCATGGTAATGCCCCAGGACCTAACGACCAACGCAGACCACCCTCTAACGCTCAGGAGGTTCCAGCCCGGGAGGGCAATAGAGGGAACAGTCAATCCCACCATAGCCAATCAAGACTCAGAGATGGCCATGGTTATAATGAGGCCGACTCAGGCAGAGGGAATGCCGGTCGGAGGAATGAAGAAAGAGGTGGAGGCAAGAGCCAGCCACCTCAAGATGACCAACCCGACAGACGGGACGCTGGGGGGCAGCCCAGAAAAAATAACGTCTTTGACCGGCTCGGAGCTAGCGAACAGCGGAGGAGAGACTAGGACTTGAGAGATGTACTCAACGATCGCCGCGAGCGGCACTGCGAGTACGTCCCCCCAGCACCAGAGGCCATGGCGATTCCTAGTGTTGTGTAAGCCCAGATAGATGCCCTCAACCAGGCAGTGCAGCAGCTGGTCAGGGGAAGAACATCTTACATTGACTATGATAGGAGGAAAGGCACTCCTTTCGTCCAGAGGATAGCTATGGAAGAAACTCCTAGCAATTTTAAAATGACTACGCTTCCAAACTTTGATGGGTATGGTGACCCGGTATCTCACGTCAACAAGTTTGAGATACAAATGGACATTCAGAAAGTGTCCGAAGACGCTTGGTGCAGGATCTTCCCTGCAACACTTTCTGATGCCGCACATGAGAGGTTTTTTAAATACCCTCCTGCAAGTATAGTTTCCTGGGAAATGTTCGTAAAGGAGTTTTACGGACAGTTCTACGTGGGTCGTGTGCACCCGACTGAGGCAAACCAGCTGGTTGAAATACGCCAGCAAGATGGAGAACCAGTGAAAGACTACATCCAGCGCTTCATACGAGCAGCTGCTGGAGCAAAGATAGTGGGAGACGAAGGCAAAATGATGGCCATAACCACAGGGCTAAGAGTCGCACACCTCTCTGGGAAACCCTCCGAAAACATGGGGTTAGAACTACCCAGGAATTCTTGGATCGGGCTAATCGCTACATCAAGCTCGAAGATGCCATCGCCGATGAAGAGAAGCCCCCAGGCAAGGACAAGGGGACTGCCGAGACCGCCAAAGCCGCCAATGGGTCCAAGCCCAATGGCAACGGCAAAGGCAACGGGAACGGCAACGGCAA
Source organism: Humulus lupulus (assembly GCF_963169125.1). Classification (NCBI taxonomy): domain Eukaryota; kingdom Viridiplantae; phylum Streptophyta; class Magnoliopsida; order Rosales; family Cannabaceae; genus Humulus; species Humulus lupulus. The sequence goes on along the minus strand of NC_084794.1, from coordinate 156,108,688 downwards.
TGGAAAGAATGGGGGGAAACGGCCACACAATGAGCCTTCCACCTCTAACAATAAACGAGCCAAGGGCAACCGTTATGAACCTCGGTTCACTAACTATACTGCCCTAGTTGAGTGTCGGGGAGAAGTTTATCAGGCCACGAGTTCCAGCGTGCCTTATAAGAAGCCTGCCCCCATTCGAAAGGATATTTCGAAAAAAGATACTACCAAGTTCTGTCCTTATCATAATGACTACGGACATGATACCAATGAATGCTACCAGCTGAAGGATGAGATTGAGTTTCTTATTAGGCAAGGACACTTGAGAAGATATATACAGGCCTCGGGAAATTCCCAACAAGAAGCTCCAGGTGGCAACGAGCAAGCGCCCACGTGCCAAAGCTCGCAACCTTTGCAGCCTGGCCCCGTAACTGGCACGTTGTTAACCATCTATGGAGGCACACACCTCACGGGAAATAGCGGAAAGGCCAGAGAACGATATGCTCAGACTCTACGCCACGACCAGGACATCGAGATGATGACTGTGGATGACCGCGTGCTGAAAAAGGCTCGATCAGAAGAAGGCGAAATAACCTTCTCTGATAGCGATGCCCAACATGTCCGGATCCCACATTCTGATCCACTAGTCGTGGATATCCAAATGGCCAACATGATGGTGAAGAGAGTGCTGGTCGATACAGGATGTTCGGTGAATATCCTGTATAAGTCTTCGCTGGAACGCATGAAGTTGTTCGTTAAGGACCAGGAGCCCTGCAATCAAACGATATACGGCTTCTCTGGTGAAGGACTCACCCCCACAAGATCAATCAGACTACCAGTGACAGCAGGAACATCGCCTGCTACCAGAACATTACTCGCTACTTTTATAGTAGTTGATTGTCCTTCAGCGTACAAGGCCGTCATTGGGAGGCCTATACCGGTTGATCTACGGGTCGTCACCTCTATGTGGCACCTAGCCATGAAATTCCCAACAGACGCAGGGGTAGGACGCGTGTTGGGAAACCAGAGGGAGGCCAGGGAGTGCTACAACGCCTCAGTCACGAAGGCGAAAAAGGGAACATCAAAGAACACTCCCTCAGATAGGTTGCAGATGGCAATTCATACACAAGCCCAATCCGATGATGAAGTCACCAAATAGGGTGTTGCCCAAAGTGAGGATAGAGATTTAGATCCTCGCTTTGGGGATTTTGAAGAGAACGTTGGACCCATCGAGGACCTGGAAGACGTCCAACTTGACGAAAAAGACCTGATCAGAGTCGTGAAGGTCGGGAAAAACCTAGAACCAACCACGAAGCATGCACTGGTGAAATTTTTGCGGAAGAACCAGGAAGTCTTTGCCTGGTCACACAAATACATGGCTGGGATAGAACCTGCAGCTATCAGCCATGTCCTGAACATAAACAAGAGTTTTCCACCCGTGCAACAAAAAAGAAGGCTGCTCGATAAGTAACGGTAGAGAGGCTTAAAAGAAGAAGTTGAGAGATTAAAGGATAATGGGTTCATCAGGGTGGCGTTTTATCCATCGTGGGTCTCTAATCCAGTACTAGTTCCCAAACCTAACGGAAAATGGCGAACCTGTGTGGATTTTACAGATCTCAATAAAGCCTGCCCGAAGGATTGCTTCCCACTCCCAAGGATCGACCAGTTGGTCGGTGCTACTGCAGGACACGAGATCCTCTCCTTCATGGATGCATATTCAGGCTACAATCAGATTAGCATGCATCCCCCTGACGAGGATCACACCAGCTTTCGGACTGATACGGGCTTATACTGTTATAAAGTAATGCCCTTCGGACTGAAAAACGCAGGTGCGACTTACCAACGGTTAGTTAACCACATGTTTAAAGAATTGATCGGAGTAAACATGGAGGTGTACGTGGACGACATGCTGGTAAAGTCGAAAAAGGCGGAAGGACATGTGAAGGATTTACAAGAGTGTTTCGATGTATTGAACGAGTACCAAATGAAACTAAATCCTCTCAAATGGTCCTTCGGAGTTGGATCAGGGAAGTTTTTGGGGTTTATTGTTAATTCAAGAGGAATCGAAGCCAACCCCGACAAGATAAAAGCCCTGATCGACATGAAATTTCCAAAGAAGATCAAAGATGTACAAAGTTTAACCGGGAGGATTGAAGCCCTAAGTAGATTTATTTCAAAGTCAACGGACAAGTGCATCCCGTTCTTCAATCTGCTTAGGGGCAATAAGAAGTTTGAATGGACTGGAGATTGCGAGCAAGCTTTTCAGGCCTTGAAGGCCCATATGGCACAGCCTCCTATTTTATCGAAGCCTATCGAAGGCGAAACTTTGTTCATCTACCTGGCGATCACTGAAGTCGCTGCTAGTGTAGTACTAGTACGAGAGGAAGAAGGCGTACAAAAAGCAGTTTACTATGTAAGCGAAAGGCTGATCGGAGCAGAACTGAGGTATCCTCCCATCAAAAAGTTAGCATATTGTTTAATCTTGGCCTCAAGGAAACTACGTCCTTACTTCCAAGCCCATCCCATTACAGTCTTAACTGACCAGCCCCTTCAGCAAGTCCTCCAAAAACCAGAGGCGGCTGGGCGTTTATTAAAATGGGCAGTTGAACTGGGGTAGTTCGATATTACATATTCACTACGAGCAGCAGTAAAAGGACAAGTCATGGCTGATCTTATCGCAGAGTTCACCGAACTCCCGGACAGCGAGCAGTGCGAACAGCCTAAAGCACCTGAGCCTCAAGATAAAGCTCCTTCATGGAAGTTATTCACATATGGGTCGTCAAACGAATCTCACACAGGGGCAGGAGTGATTTTGATAACGCCAGAAGGGCATCGATTTCACTGCGCCATTAGGTTCGACTTCACCGTGTCAAATAATGAAGCCGAATACGAAGCACTCCTCGCTGGATTGAGAATGGCAAAAGACATGAGCATAAAGGCGTTGGATATTTACAGTGATTCACAGCTGGTAGTGAATCAAGTTCTAGGGGAATATCAAGCGCAAGGCCTAAAAATGGTGGCCTACTTGAATAAAACTAAAGACTTGTTAGCCCAGTTCACAAAGTATACCCTCCAGCAAATACCGCGGGATCAGAATTCGAATGCAGATGCCTTAGCCAAACTCGCGAGCGCGAAAGATGCTGACACTTTGAACATTGTGCTAGTGGAAAGATTAAGTGAGCCAAGCATACGAACAATTAAAGCCAGTATGGAAATCCGAATGGGAGATACATTGATCGCGCCTTACTTGGAGTATCTGAGAAATGGTGTGCTACCGACAGATAGAAACAAAGCCAAAAATCTTCAAAGGCAGGCTGCTAGGTACATACTGGTCGATGGTGTTATGTACCGAAGGGGATATTCCATGCCACTGCTCAGATGCATTACACCAGAAAAAGCTAAGGATCTAATGAAGGAAGTACATGAAGGCTTCTTCGCGGATCACGCTGGGGGTAAAGTTTGGCAAAAAAGATTCTAAGGCAAGGCTATTTCTGGCCGACTATGAATGAAGATTCAATGGAGTTTGTGCAAAACTGTGATAAGTGTCAAAGATTTTCCAAAATCCCACTCGCAGCTCCAAATGAGATGAAACAGATGCAGAGCCCTTGGCCTTTTGCAGTATGGGGTATAGACTTAATTGGATCCCTGCCAACAGGGAAAGGCGGAGTGAAGTATGCAGTTGTGGCAGTCGACTACTTCACCAAATGGGTCGAGGCTGAACAACTCGCTATCATAACGACCAAGAAAGTTCTTGACTTCGTCATCAAGAACATTGTTTGCTGATATGGTGTGCCTTGAAAGATTGTCTCAGACAACGGAACCCAATTTGACAGTGACTTATTCACCAACTTCTGCGAAAGGCACGGGATTATCAAAAGCTTTTCTCCAGTCGCGCATCCACAAGCAAATGGACAGGTTGAAGCAGTGAATAAAACGCTTAAGGACACCCTGAAGAAAAGGCTTGAAGATGCTAAGGGAGCATGGCCAAAACAGTTGCCTGAAGTCCTCTGGTCGTATAGAACTTCTCACTGAACAGCGACAGGTCATACCCCGTTTTCCATAGCCTACGGATATGAAGCCATGTTACCTGTCAAATTAGATCCCCCCTCACATCGACGCATTACATATGACCAGGGCCAGAACAGCCAACTGATGATGGAGTCCCTAGACTCAATTGACGAAATACGAGAAAAAGCCCAACTCCGAGTTGCTGCGTACCATCAAAAGGTCGCCCGGTACTTTAACTCGAAGGTAAAAGAAAGGAAATTTAACGTTAGTGACCTGGTGCTACGACGAGTTTTCTTAAATACCTGCGACCCCACTGCTGGAGGACTCGGACCTAATTGGGAAGGACCGTACCAGATTGAAGAAGTCCTTCATCCGGGCACCTACAAACTTGCACGCTTAAATGGAGATCTCGTTCCACGCTATTGGAACGGTGAACACCTGCGCAAGTATTACCAATAAACAGTCTTTTTTAAAGGACTAGCTTGTATTAATTTTTACTTTTTACAAGTTTCGAAAAAGGGTTAGCCAGGTTGTATGGCTAATCGCTTATAAGTGTAAGATCTTTTCTAAGATCACTCGTAAAGACATGATTAGTCCATTTTTAATACGAGATTATAAGGGACTGTGCGCAGCCAATCATTCTTGCCAACCTTTGTAAATTTATTTTACAAGTATTTGTTCATTATGTGTGTTGTTTTGCTGTATTATAAGTGTTTACATTTCCTACTGAGCAGCAATGTTCGCACAGGTCGTGGTCAAGGCAATTGACCCAGGACCTAAAGCTCCTCGATCACTTGGGGGGCATATAAGGTACATCGATAGCAAAGCATACCAAATGGTATGTAAAAACATGAACAAAATGAGTGAAAGCATGCTACAATACTTAGAGTATTTTTCAAAATCTATATTTTGTTAAATCAAACCAAAGTACTATGCTAAGTTTGGTCATACGGACAGATGTTATAGTAAATGAAAATATTATAATGTCAAAGAGGCAGTCTTTTACACCGCGAGCATCACTGCTTGGATGTAATTGTTCAAAGTAAACGGAAAGTTTGCAGCTCGTGCAGCAAATTTAAATTTAAAAATAAAAATTTTCTTTACAGTACGACCCGTGGGTCGTGTAAGTGAAGAAAAGAAAAAAGAGAAAAATAAGTTTAAGGAGCAGGAGGATCTTGCTCAACATTTTGGTTGGTTGCATCATCAACAACTCCTCCTTCCTCTTCGACTGCGGCTAGCTAGATGCTTGGGGAAGCAGGGATCCTTGCTCTTTCTTCTTCTTCAGCCAATCGAGCAGTGCAGTGGGCCAACTCAGCATTCCTGGCATCTTATGGAAGGTAGTTAAAATTGGCACCCCGGTTGTGTTTCCAAAAGTCGTAAAAACACCGAAGCGTCGCATTCTTGTACCTTTCCAGATCTTTGGCATTGGCAAGCTTCAGCTGCTCTACTTGGCTCTCAAAAACAGTTATGGCCTTGTCCTTAGCAAGAAGCTCCTCCTTAAGCCTCTTGACTTCATAGTATTGGATCCGACTGGACTCCTGGAAGTCATCCCTCTGCTTCTTCATGGCTTCCTTAGAAGACTCAGCCTTTGCCAGCTTTTCCACCGCAGCATCCTTCTGTTGAGTGACCACCTCCAACTCCCCAGCGTGCCTGGCTTCTGCAACCTGAAGCTCCTCGTTGGCCTTCACTTGGTACCTCTCAATGGCCTTTGCCCGAGCCTGGTCGATGGTAGCATGGGCACGGGTACGAGTAGCTGTTGCAGTCAGCATGGCCTATGGTCAAAGGATAAAGTTAGAATCTATTACAAGGAAGAAAAAATGAAGGCCAAAGAGATAAAAAATGCTTACACTGGCAATTTTGTTTAGGGCCCTGTTTAGGATTTGATCAACCCCCATATTCTCCGCCTCAGCCATCGCATCCTTACAGCGGTCGTACCTCACGATGTGTGCAAGACGATCCTTCGCTGCTCGCAAGGTGTAGTGTGAAAGTTTGGCCCCAAGAACTTCAGCCGGCTGGGACTGTTCTTTCGTGGCTGTAGGTGTGGGATTCGTAGTAGCGGGCAGGGTTTCCTTTTCAACAGGAACCGAAGGCTGAGCAAGAGCTTGCCCAGTTGGCACATCCTTGGAAGGATCTTCTGTTCGACCCTTCTTGGCAGGAGGTCCTTGGCTCGATTTGCCATTATGCCTCCTGGACGTCTTTCGCCGAACCAGGGGGACTTCTACCTCCTCTTCAATCAGGTACAAATCGAAGATGTTGGGAGTGGTCATCTCTGCGTACAAAGAAAAATATGCAAATGATAAGATAAAGGCGGATAAAAACTCTTGATAAAACAGAAAATAGGTCACAAAGTTTAATACCTGAGCTACAACTACTGGTCGCTATACTACTGACTCTATTAGTCATACACTCACTATCTGGCACGAAGAAGTCTGGCCTTAGATTTGGAGTATATGTAAAATAGTCATCCCCGTCAAACAAGTGACAGGGAATTGGCAAGCTATTTAAAAGTGAAATAACAGTACCATTTTCATCGGAGGATTCATCCAGGTCTATAACAGACTCTGTTGCCTTTTGTTTCCCCTTGCCTTGGGGCGCAGAAGGCCTCTCTGCGGAAGGATCGCCAGTGGGTTCCCTGATTGTAACCCTCGCCAGCCTCCTTCGGGGAGGAGACACTGGGGGTTGCTGCTCGGGATCCCCCTCGGCCGTGGCGTCTGCTACCACTGGTCCTCTTGTTTCATGGCGAGGAGCCAGGAGGCCAGATAACCTCAGATTTTCTTCAGTAACCAGGGACTTGACGCTTTTTTCTGCGTCTGTCATCCCGGCCAGTGCGTTGGACCTCAACATCATTTCTGGTGTTGGGGTCGGACGTAGCCATGGTCCTGAAAGGCAAAGTGTACTTTAAGAAAAATTCAGAAAAGTTTGCTAAGGAAAAGTATCGACCAGAAAAAAGTAGCATTTACCTCCTCGAGAGAAGGCCAGGTTGTTGGCGGTCATGTCCTATGTGAGGTAGTACTCCCTACTGTACTGCCCCACGTTGGAGATATGAATAGTGTCACTCAGGAACGTTTGGCTCGTCTCCTGGTGACTAAGATGGAAGAAGCCCGTCCCGTACTATTGAGGGTTGGACTTAAGGTCGAAAAGGAAATTGACCTCGTGAGGGGTAGGCTCTGGTCATTTTTTTAAGTTTATACAGGATATAGAGTGCAGCCAGCATTCTATATCCATTTGGAGTAATTTGAAAGGGGGCGACACCAAAATAGTTGGCCACCCCCTGATAGAAAGGATGTAGAGGGAGGATAGACCCCGCCTCTATGTGATATCTGGACCAAGCACTGTATACACCTCCGGGAAGGTTAGCCCTTTGGTCTGCAGCTGGAATTTTGAGATTAACCCCTGTAAGAGGATACTTCCTGCGGTAGTTGGCAAGCATCCGAGGAGTCACTTGGCTGGTCGGGGAGAGATACCACTCGACATCAGGAAGGTTTTGATGCCGAGGGTGGGCCCTAACTTGGATACGAGGGTCTGGGGCGGCATTTTCTCGACCACTGGTCGAGGGAACCCTAGCCTATGAATCAGGCCGGGCAGGGGAGTTTGGGCTATTTTTGGAATCAGGTATTTTCTTTCCTAAAGACTTAGAACGGGCCATTTGAGGAGGTGATGGACGTGGTCTAGGAGAAGATCGTGAAAATGGGATCTCGTGAACTCGATCGGTAGGTTGTTCTTCGCCTTCAAGCAGCTGAGCAAGAAGATCACCGTCGATGGGTCGTTCACCTCCCCACAAATCTGGCATTAAAGTCTGCAAATAGAAGAATGGGGAGGTGAGGATAGAGAATTTTGAAAGTTTTTAGAATAACGTTGGTCGAGTATAAAAGTTAAGCTTTTATACAGCAGCATTCTAATGAAAAACTAAATTTTTTCACGCGAACAGTTTGAGAAACAGATCAGTATTGAAAGCAAAAGTTTTTTTAAAAAGCTTTTTCAACTCCTCTTAGGGCGGGAAAAACTTAGTTTTTCAACTGGCATAAAAATCGAACCTTTACTTCGGTTTTACGTCCTAAAAAGTATGATATTGACTATCAGCCTAACTCGTAACTTTTTTCACCCACAAAACCCTCTACTGACATGCATCTCAACCCATAAATAAATGAACTCAACAGTCAGTATACAGAAGCATGCACTACAAAAATATAAAGCATAAAAGTTCTGAGACTTACTAGAAAAAAGATCGTGGAGATTGGAGAGAGTTTTCAGAGATCAGGGAACTCACGGACTGAGTCTTGAAACACTGAAGGACGGTCTCCAGAAGAAAATGAAAGCTCTGTTTTTAGGGTTTCTTGAAAGAGTAATGCCTTGCGTAAAAAGAAAAGGAAGACTTCGGAGACGCTATATATATTTTTTTTTCTGTGGAATTAAAAGGGAGTAATCATCAGCTTCCCCTTTTTCGAAGTATGGGGAAGAGTGATAGCCATTGAAACGTTACTGGGGAAGCGAAAAGTCGTGATTAGACAAGAGTAGGTTGATTTTTCCAAGAACACACGAAGGGTTCTGACAGGTATGGTGGGGTAACCGAAGGGTCGTTTCCTCAAAAGTTTATTTATTGCTCGTAATAAATAAACTTGGGGGGCAAATGTTATCCAAAACACTGGCACGAATGACGTGGCAAGTGATTCCTGGACACTTGGTGGAACTCTGCTAGGGTATCGACCAGAAGACAAATTACAAGCAGTAAGCAGCCGAAACTTACCTGCGATCAGTATGGTCGCAGGTTCCGCATGCCTCATGATATTTTTATAAAGATCTTTATCAAATCCTGAAATTGACTCCCATGAATTCCTGAGTATCCGATTATTTAGGAAAGAATATCTGTAACAAATTCATGTAATCCCCCTTGAGCCTATAAATAGAGAAAGATAGCTCAAGGAAGGGACTTTTGGCTTTCGAACTATTTGAGACTAGAGTGATTCTATTTGAGATATTGCCTTGTTCTTCAGAGGTTGGTGAAACTCATTGAACCACAAGTTCTTTGATCACTCCTTTGAATCATATATCAATAACAATTCAAGTGCACATAGGTTATTACCAGATTATGGGGCCGAACCACTATAAACTCTTGTGTTCTTTATCATTTCGTTATCACATTCTTTCCAACGTGTTTTTCCACATCAGGAAAATTTGACTCCGTGTCAGTTGGCCAAAATCAGGGTCAACACTTCTGATTTCGCCTCAAACAATTGATCAATGATTTCTAGAGTGGTTGGGACTTCAATTTTTTTTTTCAACAAGCATAAATCTTTTCCAATACATTTAAGTGGTGAATTCAATCGTGCATAGAGTGAAAAACAACATAAATTAAAATAGCAATTCACATAGGAGTCAAGCACACAAATCATACAAAATTCCTCATTGTCTAACATCACTTTAAGCATAATTCAAAGTTTCATCATCGACCAATGCTTTCAACAAGACCAACATAACTAAACTAAACATTAAAGACAGACACTAACAGATACCTAATAAAACAAAAATAACAGAAAATTAACAAAGACATAACAAAATAGAAAATTAAAAAAATTAAAAAAAAACAGTTGTTTGTCCTTCCCCCACACTTAAACAATACATTGTCCTCAATGGACTTAGGAAAATAGAAAATAAAGTGGAAAGAGATGAAATAAAACTCCCTCAAAACAAGTACTCCTTAGGAATATCCATATCTGCAGCGCTAGTAACATCCTCATCATCAGGGGCCTGATATGGCACCATGGGCATGGGAACCGGTGGTGGGTATGGCTGCAACCAAGTAGGAGCAGATGGATATCCAGACATATCCACATTCAAGCGAGCTTGATCCATCCTATAACAAATATCCTGATAGCTTGCATATTCCACAAACCTCTGATTGTGAGCTAGGATATGTTGAGTATTGGCCCGAATATCAAGTCGGCCATGATAAACCTCTTGCTCCAAAGCTTGCAAACGTTGTTGAGTGTTTCTTCTACTATCATTTAGAGGGGGAACAGGTGCCGGAATAGAAGACTGGGCTTGATCATGAACCTACACAGCAGTTTTTTCCTTTAATCTATCAAGGGTATTATGATCAATAATGCGCAACAGATGCACTTTGTCTTCAGATTCATCCCAAGGAACACCCTTCTTCTTGCATAACACAGTGATCAATGAGGGAACATAAAAACCATTATTCACTTGGCTCATACTCTGGATGATGGAGTCATGAATAATCTGCCCCACATTAATGGTCTTGTTAGTGAGAATAGCATAAAGGAGAATTGCCACATGAATATCAACGCGACCAAGCTAGGCTGTCGGCATTAATTTTGCCCCCATGAACCGCTACCAAGCATTTGAATACTATCCAGGTAAGCGGCTTTGATGTAGCGAGGAGCCCCATTACTATATAAGGTCCATACAGCACCCGTCATTGCAATCTCATCAATGATAGCTTGATGATTAAGATTATCTTCAACAGAACTATATTCATCACGTTGAAATTGGGGTAACTCGTAGTAGCTATTAATATCAGACGCTTTGAATGACACTTTCCCACCTCTCACTTTCACTTTGTAGTTCACATGAGCCACAGCATTAGCATAAAATTCACGAACAATAGGGCCAATGCCAGGTTCGGGATGTGCACACAATTGTTCCCAACCTCGAAACTCAATTTGATACATGAGGAACGGTTGATCATGATGCATGTGGGATCAAATCCTCATTCAGGAACCTACGCCTTGTCATGAGAAATGCCATTCATGTAACTCTCATATGCTTTGTTGGACACAAATCTTTGGGGATCATAAGGAATTGGTGTCGATAAAGAAGCTTTATTTTTATTTGTCTTGAGAGTCATGGCTGTCAAAAAATAGAAAAATGAAGAACAAGAGTCCAAAACCACCAATGTGAGTCACTAGAATATTAAGAGAAAATCACCTCAATGAACCTTGAATCATGCCAAAAAGAAAGTTTAAATGTCACCAATTCTAGTGTCAAAAATGACACAATGCATCCATACTAATCATACACAACCACTTCCAACGTACACCAAGAACACTCATACACCAACCATTTATTCCATTCCTCTCAAGCTTTTTATCAAACACATAGAGTGCAGAAAAATACCAACTCCAAAAAATTATATGCCATAAAGTAAGACTTCCCAAAAATCATAATGTGCATGAATTAATAAGGAAATTAATGCAAGAGACATTGTTTACCAACATAAACACCCACACAAATGCCTCCAAAAGATACCACATTTCAATTGTACAATTGACGAAACAAATACTCTTCACAAATTGAAAAATTGATCAACAAAAAACTTACTTGATGAGAGTAGTGATTGAGAATGCAAACCTCCTTTGAATGTATGTGTGAAATGTATAAGAAATGCAGAAAACAAAGTGGGATTGGTGAATTTTCAGATTAATATGGTGTGAATAGGGATGGAGATGTGAAGAGAGTTTATGGAGTAATGGAAGAAAAAATTAGTGGGTAGAATGATTTAGGGTGATTGTGATGGAAGTAGAATGAAGAAAACAAAGGCAAATGGAGAAATTTGTGGGTTTCGGTGATGAGAATAATTGGAAAGAGAAGAAAGGGGAATGGTTGTTTTTGTGATGTTAAAATAAGTGATGAAATTGAATTTTTAAGTTTGAAAATTTATGCTGAAAAAAAAACGTTCGTAGGCCGCGACCTGTGAAATTTGTGCTACGGCCCACGTACATACCTGACGTTGCTTGTCTTTTCTTTTCTTTTTTCTGAAAAAGTTTTCGTGTGCCGTGGCCTGAGAAATGTGTGTCGCGGCCCATACTGTACATGGTGCTTTATTTATGAAAAAGGGTTGCGGCCTAGGAAAAGTGTGCCGCGGCTTGAGAAACCTCCGTCTGAAATACCACTTGTAGGTCACGGCCTGAGAAATGTGTGCCGCGGCCCGAATTTTCCTGAAGTTTTTTTTTACTTTTCTGAAAAGGGTCGTAGCCTAGGAAATGTGTGTCGCGACTCGAGCCCCTTTTTTTTTCAAACTTGTTTATTTTTTTTATTTTTCATGATTTTCACAGTTCTAATTACATAAATTAAACTAAAATTACAACAACAAAAATAAAAATAAATTAAAAAGAATTTTTCAACTTAAAGAAAAAAATATTAATTAAAATAAACTAATTTACATAGTAGTTAAGTTTACCATCGCTAGCTCGACTTACTGCTTTATTCATCAACATATACCAGGTCAATGAGGTGAATCACAACATCTTGTTCTTTCTCCATTGATTCGTAATATGGCTTTGATCTCTGACTATTCACTTTGAATGACTTTCCGGTACTTGGACTTACAACTTCGACCGCTCCAAGAGGAAAAACCTTGGTGACATTGAACAGACCTATCCAACGAGACTTCAACTTCCCAGGAAAAAGTTTAAGGCCAGAGTGATACATGAGAACTTTCTGACCTTCCACAAAACTCTGTCGAAGAATATGTTTGTCATGAAAAACTTTGGTTTTCTCCTTGTAGATTCTCGAGCTCTCATATGCTTCATTGTGTATTTCTTGTAGCTCATGCAATTGAAGCATTCGTTGTTGTCCTACAACAACCATGTCCATGTTACACCTCTTTACAGGCCACCAAGCCTTATGCTCTAGCTCTACTGGTAGATGGCAAGGCCTCCCATACACCAACCGATAGGTGTTTTATATGGTGTACGATAAGCCCATAAGGCATCATCAAGCCTTGTACTCCAATCTTTCCGTTTTGGATTTACAGTCTTCTCAAGAATCAATTTGATTTCAGATTAGAAACCTCTGCTTGGCTGTTGGCTTGTGGATGATAAGCAACTGTCACCTTATGTGTTACACTATAGCGTCGAAACAATACTTCTATACTCTTGTTACAAAAATGAGTGCCCCGATCACTAAGTATAGCCTTAGGTGTACCAAAGCGCACAAAAATGTTAGAGCAAATGAAATCCACCACTGTTTTTTGAATTATCTGTTCTAGTTGCAATTGCTTCTAGTCATTTAGACACGTAATCCACTGCCAAAAGAAAATATTCATAGCCAAAAGACTATGGGAACAGTCCTATGAAATCCATACCCCAAACATCAAAAATCTCAAGAATTAAAATAGGAGTTTTAGCCATTTGATCCTTGGTCGTTATGTTACCAACTCGTTGACATCGATCACATGCCTTACAATAAGCATAAGAATCTTTAAAAATGGTGGGCCAATAGAAACTGTTGTCAAATATCTTACGTGCTGTCCTCTTAGGTCCAAAGTGTCCACCACAAGCATAAGCATGACAAAAAACAAGGATGGAACGGAATTCAGATTTGGGTATACACCTTCGAATGATTTGATATGTACAATGCTTCCAAAGATAAGGTTCGTCTCATATGTAGTAGCGAGCATCATGCTTGATCTTGTTCTGTTGTGCTTGTGTGAGATCACTTGGTAACTCCTTTGAAGCGAGGTAGTTTACAATGTCGGCATACCAAGGAATAACTATTTGCATGGCAAGGATTTGCTCATCAGGAAATTTTTCTTCTATGGGAAAAATTATCTTCATCCCGAATAAGACGACTCAAGTGGTCCGCCACCAAATTCTCAGAACCCTTTTTATCTTTTATCTCCAAGTCAAACTATTGAAGAAGTAGAATCCACCGAATCAACCGAGGCTTGGCTTCTTTCTTTGCCAATAGATAGCGAAGAGCAGCATGATCGGTATAAATAATCACTTTAGTTCCAATCAAGTATGACCGAAACTTTTCCAAGGAAAAAATGACTGCCAAGAGCTCTTTTTCAGTGGTGGGATAATTAAGTTGAGCATCATTAAGAGTGTGAGAAGCATAGTATATAACATGAGGAAGCTTGTCAACTCGCTACCCAAGAATAGCTCCCACGACATAGTCACTTGCATCACACATGAGTACAAAAGGTAGCTCCCAATTTGGTGGCTGAATTATAGGAGCTATAGTTAAATACTCTTTTAATAAGTTGAAATCCACTAAACACTTTTCATTAAACTCAAATTTTACATGATTTTGAAGAAGGTTGCATAGTGGTGTGGAAATTTTAGAGAAATCCTTGATAAATCTCAGAACCCGGCATGCCCAAGGAATGATCTCACTTCTTTCACACTAGTCGGAGATGGTAGAGAACGAATTATATCAATCTTTTCCTTATCAACCTCTATTCCCTTGACTGAAATCACATGACCCAAAACTATACCTAGTTTTACCATAAAATGAAAAGTTTCCCAATTAAGCACAAGGTTAGTTTCAATACACCACTGGAGTACCAAAGTGAGATTATGAAGGCATCGATCAAATGAGTCACCATAAACACTACAATCATCCATAAAAACCTCAATGATGTTTTCAATATATTATGAAAAAAATGCTCATCATACATCGCTGAAAAGTGGCAAGAGCATTACATAACCCAAACGGCATACGTCGGAAAGCGAATGTACCAAAAAGGCATGTGAAGGTTGTCTTCTCTTGATCTTCAGGAGCAATAAAAATCTGATTATAACCCAAATAACCGTCAAGAAAACAATAATAAGGATGACCTGCTAACCTCTCAAGCATCTGATCAATGAAAGGTAATGGAAAGTGATCTTTACAAGTTGCCGCATTCAACTTTCGGTAGCCTATACAAACTCGCCACCCGGTTTGCATTCTTTTTGGCACCAGCTCATTTTCATCGTTCTTTACCACTGTGATTCCCGACTTCTTTGGCACTACCTGAACTGGAATCACCCATTGACTGTCTGAAATTGGGTAAATAATACCCACACTAAGGAGCTTCAGTATCTCCTTTTTCACAACCTCCATCATAGGTGGATTTAATCTCTGTTGTGCCTCACGTGTTGGTTTAGACCCTTCTTCAAGTAAAATTCGGTGCATGCACATAGAAGGGTTAATCCCCTTAATATCAGCAATAGACCAACCAATTGCTGTTTTATATTCTTGAAGTACTCTTAATATTTTTTCTTCTTGAACTTGGTTAAGATTTATTGCAATTATAACTGGATGTGTCTCGTTCTTCCCTAGGTAAACATATCTAAGATGCTCCGGAAGTGGCTTCAATTCAAGTGTAGGAGATTGAACAATTGATGGCTGCAATTTCTCATTAGAAATCGGTAAATCCAGAAATGCAACCTTCTTAAAAGTCTTGTCAAAACCACTATTTAGTGTGGTTATGACATCCATGATCTCATCAGAAAAATCCTCATCGGTCAACACAAGATGCTCTTTCAACGTAACCTCCAAACAATATTCATTATGCAAATCTAAGACTCGTTTAGAAATGATATCTAACACATGAAGAGAGTAAACAACATGTGCATCACTTGGATACCTCATAGCCTCAAAAATATTGAATTGAATTGTCTCCCCATCAAATTCCATGGTCAATGTATCGTCAAGCACATCAATCTTAGTTCTTGCAGTTTTCATGAATGGTCTCCCACACAAAATTGGAGTGGAGCATGGAATAGATTCATCTTCCATATCAAGAACATAAAAATCAGCTGGAAACACCAATTCATTCACTTGAACTAAAACATCTTCTATTACACCCCTGGGAGCATTCGACCTATCAGCAAGTTGAATAATCACCCATGTTTCTTCAAGTGGACCGAGATTCGATGAAGCATAAATGGAGAATGGCATGACATTTATAAAGGCTCCCAAATCCAACATACAATGCTCAATTCTTTTATTACCAATAGTGCAAGGGATAGTAAAAGTACCAGGATCCTTACACTTTAGTGGAAGCTTCTTTTGAAGAACTGCAAAAACATTCTCCCCCACACTAACTTTTTCATTACCCCTCAACTTACACTTATTAGTGAACAACTCTTTCAAAAGCTTGGCATAGTGTAGCACTTGTTTAATAGCATCAAGAAGAAGAATATTCACTTCTACCTTGTGGAATGTATCAATAATTTCCTTGTCAACCGCTTCCTTTTTAGTCTTCTTAAGTCTGCTTGGGAAAGGAGGTTGGGTGACAAAGGTAGGCTTAAGGGTTAGTTGTGTATGATTGGTTGTCTTTGGAGGCACATCTTCATCAACAAAACAATCAACTTCTGGCGTGGATGACAATTTAATAGGCATTGGAGGACTAGGTGGATCATACTGCTTCCCGCTTCGCAAAGTTACTACACTAGCATTCTCCTTGGGATTGATCTCAGGTTGTGAAGGAAATTTATTAGATAGAAGAGCTTCCAACTTGTTATATGATGCTGATAATTGTCCCACCTAATTCTCCAAAATTTTGATAGAAGCTTGGGTAATTTGCTGAAACAGAAGAGTATTTGTAGCAATTTCATTGATTAAATCCTCAGTAGAGGGCTTGGCACTTGGTGGTGGAGCAGCTTGTGGTGCTTGTGATGGTCTAGGTACAAAATTCCCTTGAGATCGCCATTGCAAAGTGAAACCAAGTGGTCTCGTAGGTGTAGGCTATGGAGCAACTTGTTGTTGATTCCCATAACGATGATTTGGATGATCGCACCAGCCAGGATTATAAGTTTGTGAAAATGGTTCATAGTACATCTGACATAATTGACCAGGAAAATTTCCTACATCATTAATACCCTTGGTCTCTCCCTCAAATAAAGTAGGGTAAGTATCAGTAGCATGCCCCACAACTTGACAGATTCCACATGGCCTCACCTATTGGCCTAAAGCAAGTTGTTATACCACTGCAGTTAATTGAGCCAATTGTTGACCAAGCTAATTATCATTAGAGGTGCTCACTTCATTAGCTGATTTAGGTAGTGGAGTAGGATCTTGGCGAATGCCAAACTGTTGTTGTTGACGGTGAGAACTCCTCAACAAAGTTAAGTTAGAAAAATCAAAGTCTATCGCTTATCAATGAAAAACTTCAACTATATAATCAAAAACTTAGAAAATAGTTGCAGAAGAAAATGGGGAAAAGAACTTGTATTCCTTTGTTGTCTCAAGCTACAGTGTTTTTTCCAACCCCCCTCAATGTTGAAGAGGGGTTCCCTTTATAGTGGGCTCTAATGGCCCCTGATACATTGTGGTCCAGGGGACTGGATTGTACACAAGTACATTGTCAAGAGAGTGGTATCAGGTGTAGTGGTGTCAGCTCCAGTACATGGTCAGAGTTTGTGGGAGCACCTCCACTTTAGTACTCGATTGTGCCTCCACTACTTGCCTAGTACGAGTGTTAGAGTTGGGCTGGTGAGGACCACAACAAGTACCTCACTTGTATGACCACTACTTGTCTAGAGTGGGTCTCGTGTCCATACTCTAACTCATTTTAGCTTGCAAGTGTGCTCTGTACTTCTTCTGACTTCGCGTCGAATTGCTATGAGGCTTTCCCTATCCTTTGTTAATCCTATGTTAAGGAGGTCCTTGATTTTACTCCTCGCAAGGCCCCTAAGGATGAGGGACGCTTAGTGGAGGCCATGTTGCGCGAGGCCTCTAAGGACATGGCTAGTGCGTGAGGCGAGGCGCGCAAGCTCTGGTGGTGTTGCGAGGCGAGTCGCACAAGCCCTTGTGGTGTCACGAGGTGAGGCGCGCGAGCCTTGGTGGTATCGCGAGGCGAGGCGCGCGAGATGATGGGTCTCGCGAGATGCTGGGCAAGGCATGGTGAGGCGCAAGATTGGGCTCTTGGGTCATTGGCGTGAGACACCGGCAACACCCTAGGTGCCACTTCGCGAGATGTGGCCTCGCGAGACGTGGCCCTGCGATACCTCTGATGCCCACATATGACCTCCTTGGCCCGAGATGCCTGAAGCACCTCTTGGGTCGTTGGCGCGAGACACCCGCAGCACCCCAAGGTGCCACTTCGCAAGATGTGGCCTCGCGAGACGTGGCCTTGCGACACCTCCGACGTGCCCATATGACCTCCTTTGCACGAGATGCCCGAAGCACCCCAGGTGCCATTCATGAGATGTGGGTTATAGGCTCGCGAGACGGGTGGGATCCCACGTTGCCACTAGGAACGTCGTGAGACCATTTTTATTTTCCTCAACAAGGTGGATTTTTTGCTTCCACACTTGCCCCCAGTCTAGGAGAGGACCTTTAGGTGCTTTGGTAGACTCTTCTCTTTAGTTCTTATAAGTAGGCCTCCAAAGCATAGGTGGTGTTTGTGATGATCCTTGTTATTACTTGAGATTGAATGTGAGCCTATTATTTGGCTTCACGGATCCCAATGTAGGTGTTCGGTCCCATATTCGACCATAGATCAAGCATTGGACTTGGTGGCTAAGATGAGCCCGTGATTCTTATAAATAGTCCTTCATGTCTAGCCTATTCTTCACAATTTATCTCTTTAGCTTAGTCGTTTTAGAATCCTTACTCCTTTTAAGAGGTAAGGGGTTCGATTCCTCACCACCTCACTTTTGTTATCCCTTTTTTTTTATATATTATTTGTGTCATTTCTTTTATGCCCATATTCATGTAGGTATTTGAGGACTAAAACACCTTTTTCCTTTGTTTTTGCAGACGCGTACTTTCGACCACTTCCCTCTCTTTGACCGTGATGGTGCTTTTGGACCTCAACCTCCTTTTGACCACGACAACGCCCAATTTTACTTGCTTGAGGTATACTTTCATTCTCCCTTATGTCTATTGGGTCCAAATTAGCACCACTCGGGATGGGGTACTTTGGCCTGATCTCGTCGTGAGTTAACCCAGTTGCATGCCCTCATTCATACCTCGTAGTTGGTTAATTAGAGCGCTTGTGCCTAGAGGTTTTGAGCCCATTCCTTTGTGTTTTGTAGCAATCCTCTCATTTATACGTGAACCTTTTTTGCTTTCGGGACAAGGTCTCATGGCATGTGAAGGACCATTTGACGCTCCTCCGGGGGTCGAGTTTATTGACTTGTCTTCAGACTCGGAGCCCCTGAGGACAACCCTCACCAAGACTACGACACCTTAAGGTAGGCCCGTATTCGTCATCTTGAGCACATGGCTGAACTTAGACGTAAAATATGGGTGCTAGAGAGTGAAATAGACTCAGTTTTGAAGGGAGACGGAGTATCTTTCCCCCTTAACCTTAACGACCATGTAGCGAACCTTAGGGTGACCCTTTTAGATTTGCAGATGGAGTTGGAGTTTATGGAGGGAAATCTCCTGCCTGAGCCTCCTACTCCGTTTTCCCCTAATGATTGTCATGGGGTCGTCCCATCTTCTCCTCAACCCTTGTTCTCGTTCTACCCTTGCTTAGCGCTTTCACACTCGGTGCCTCGGTGGAAGACCCTTGCTAGGAAGAAAAAATGGAGGCTAAAGTGCCCTGTTTCCACCTCACCTTTTTCTTTTGGTTTTGTAGGTATGCCGAAGAGAGCACGATGACAGGTGACCACTGAGAATCAAGACACTGGCCCCATGTTGGCATCCACCCTAGTGTCCCACGTGTCTGAAAATAAATTGTTGGAATTAGTGGAGAACTATCGTGTTAACCCGGAATACAAACTATACGTTCCTTCGAACAAGTGTTGGGCTGATCGCCCAAGTCTGGGTTACGTGGCCATGAGCGAGCATATCTTGAAAGCGGGTGGCATAATCCCATTACACCCGTTTTCATCATGGTTCTCAACCATTTTGACCTTGCTCCACTCCAGTTGGCGCCCAATAGCTGGCTGACCTCGAGTTGTCTCTTTATTGTGTATATGGAGCTCTTTGAGCATGCTCCCACAGCCCAAGAGGTGCATTTCATGTACAACCTCATGCTCTCTCCTAAATCCAAAGGCTTTTATTTCCGGAAAAAAATCCAATACTTCGGTCTCCTTGATAGAGGGTTCTATATAAAACACAGGGTCTTGGAAGCATGACTTCTTCTTTGTGAAGGGTCCCCTCTTTGTTCGTGAGCACTTTCGTTCAGCTCCTAGTAAGTACTTCAAGTTTTTTTTTATTATTTTTTTTTTGGAACTTATGTTCATGTCGACAAATGTGTTTATTGTGCAGAGAATTTCGTCGTGCCTGAAGTTCTCGGGTTGGAGGCTGATGCAATGGATAAAATTCTTGAGGCTGACCCTGCCGAAAAAATGGTTGTACGTCTCTTCACCGTGACCAAGCTCAACCATTACAAGCTGTCCCCCGTTTCGGAGCCTGAGTTGTTGTGGTCTATTTCTGGAACGCAGAAGAAAAAGGCTGTTTTGGCTAAACCTCACTCAGACAGGGGTGAGGCAGAGTGTGTGCCAGAGGGGGTCTCCCCAGGACATAGGCAACCCCACTGACCATCTTTGTCTCCCTGGGTGCCCTCCTTTAGCCCCGACAGACCATGACATGGCATCCCACTCCCACAATCAACAAGCCATACTGAGGGGATTCATCTGTCCCTATTCTAAGGACTTCGATGCTTTCCCTCAGGCTTCCCTTGATCCTGGTCCATCGAGGGCTCATTTTGTCAATCTTCGTACGCCCCCTCCTTGTCCATCGAGGGCTCATTTTTCCGATCTTCCTGCACCCCCTCCTCCTTTGGCGAGTGGGTCATCCGTCCCTACCTAGCCAAGCGCCCTTGGCTCGGAAGGGGCGCCCTGGGTGGGCCGCATGGCGGCCTCTTATGGGCAACGGTATGTCCAGGTCGCCACGGATCTTCCTGAGGCTGATTGGAGAGGTCTTGAGAATTTTTCCATGTTGGAGCTCGGGGAGACTCTTGTGCATTCCGCCACTTGGGTGAGTTCATGCATCTTACATCGGCTTTATCCCTTCTCTCTCTCTCTCTCTCTCTCTCTCTCTCTCTCTCTCTCTCTCTCTCTCTCTTTGCTTATCATCGTTATTGTTATTTGTTAGGTTCATTTTAGGTTTGTTTTAGAGATTGTTTTATGTTATGTGTTTAGTTATTTAGGATTGTTTAGCGCAGATATATGCTTGTTTTCTTCTTGTTTCAGGCTTTAATGGTCAAGTACATAATATGGAGTGAAATGAGAAGAAACATGTTAAATATGATAAATAAGATGGATTTCGTGTTGATTTTGGAGTTTCAAGACATTATGTGTGGAAAATACTACATTGAAGATGCTCAACACACGTCGTTTATGCTCTATAACGCAAGTCTGAGACTTCAAGCCGCATTTTTACCATGATTTATTCACTTTCTAGAAACACTTCTAGAAATATAATTTGTAGATATTTCTCTTAGCTTTCCATATATTTTTTAATCATTCAATTCGGAGTTATATCGAAGGAGTTATGATCAAAATACGATGAGCTGACGCTGCAGGCTGTTCGAAACGAGTTTCGTTCTATTCTGACTTTAGCTCTACAGCGCCATAATAAGAGTGCTACAGTGCTAGTGCACCAGATTTTGAGGCATTTTTCCACTGTTAATAGCGCTACAACGCTCCAGAAGTAGCGCTATAGCGCTAGTGACGCGATTTTCACATTTCTGACCACTTTTTGAATGGCAATTTGGTCTTTTCACTTGGAACTTTGGAGGGTTACTTAAGAAACATAATGTTACGACTTTAGCAGTTTTTAGAGGAGGGGAGATTGACAAAAACCCTAGATTAAGCAAGGAGGCTGGAGAAGAAACAACAAGAAAACTCAGAGTTCTTTTTCGTTTTCTTTATCTTTTGATTCTATGTTTATGTTTGATTTAGTCATGTTTATGAACTAAATTTCTGTTTAGGTTTTCTAATTGACTCTCTTGAAACTCTATTATGATTTAATGCGATTATCTATTTCTCCTTCATCTTAAATCTATTCAATTTGTGTTTATTGTGTATGTAATTGACTGTGCATCTTTTACATATGATTTACGAATTTGAATCAAAATCTGAAAAGTGAGATTTGAATATGCTAAAATTGAATAGACATAGATTTCAATTTAGAACGAGAGTATCAAATTGGTTTATGTGATTGAAGGTTGTGTTCATTTCTTCCTATTGTTTGAATTGACCATAGAAATATAGGGAATTCACACTAGGTCGAGTTTTCTATTTCTTAACTCGAATAGTTAACACTTTTGCATACCTATCATTTCAATGAGAAGAGTTTCAGTAGTAATTGCATTAAAGATTAATAGAGTGGATAATAGAGAAGATTAGGATTCCTAATTGTTTTACAGTGAATTCAATCCAAGGTTTTGCTATTATTAGTTATTTTATTTAAAATTTTAATTATTGTTTCTGAATATTATAGTTTCTTTTGCTGTGTCTAAAAGAATCAAGAATTTTAATTGATCAAATAGAAAGAGAAATTAATTGACTGGTATTTGAGAATTCAGTCCTTGAGGACGATACTTGGTCTTTACCATATTATTACAAATTGCGACTGTGTGCACTTGCATAGCATATAAATTTCGCAACATTATTTTTCTTGTGCAGACCTATACAGTGGCTCAGCGATTTGCCGACTCGGCTCAGGACCTTTCCACGTCGAATGCTGAAAGGGACCATCTTACAGTTCAGGTCCAGGGGCTGGAGAGGGGGCTTGCTGAAACCAAACAAAAGCTGGAGAAGGCCTATTCATCATCAAAAAAGAAGAAGAGGGTGATTGCCATGGTTGTGATGCTGCAAGAGAAGGTCACTTGCTTGGAGACCGACCTTGAGGGTGCAAAGGTTACCATCACAACGTTGCAGGGGAGGGTCGCTTCCTTAGAGGTGGATAAGGCTGACATTGAGTATAGATCCATAGAGCGCGCCCTCTATGGGGTATGGAGGCAAAATCCAAACTTTGATTTTTCCTCCTTTGGTGAGCATGTCTTTGCCAGGGCGGCTAAGTGGAACGCCTATAGTAGGATCCTTGAGATTATCATTCTGCATTTTTTGTCGTTTCAGTCCAATGTGGTTTTATGCTCATTTGAGCCTTATTTTGCTTGTAATTTCTCTAAGTCCTGTTACATTATCAAAACTCTTTATATATATATATACATATGCGATCATTCATCTTTATTCCTCTATGTTAGAGGTCCTTTTGAGCCCGCACAATGGGGTTCGATAGGTTCTCTTTTTTACTTATCAGGCTTGAGGTCCTTTGGAGCCCATGCGAAGGGGTTCAATAGATCCCTCTTTGGTGCCTCTTGATTGTACCTATAAGGATATATTGACCCCTTGGGTTCTAGTAATCCTTTTATATATTTTTGCGGGCGCTTATTATTTTTTGCGAGAAGCGTCCTTCTCCTCGTTATTCATAGTACTAATTTTGCAAGGGACTCTTTTAGGACCCTTTCTGGCTAGAGGGCTTGGTGGCCACTCTAGGCTTATTGGTGGGTGCTTCTCCTGAGGAACTTCCTCTTGTGGGAGCATTTACTCTTATTAGGATGCTTTTCTTGTAGGACCTTTTGACCTTCTTGATGTTCATAAGGGTAACTAATCCTTGTGAACTCAAGCGATGTCTTACAAGGTCTTCTTCTTTATTTGTAAGGGGGGGGGGGGGGGGGTCCTTTTAGGATCCTGATATAAGGGGTCCTTTTAGGATCCTCCTGATAAGTGGTCCTCTTAGGATGAGGGGTCCTTTTAGGATCCTCCTGATAGAGGGGGTCCTTTTACGATGAGGAGTCCTTTTAGAACCCTCCTCTTTGCTATATATTCTGCCCCCCAAGTGGTTGGCGAGATTTATCTTGGTAAGCACTTTGATCATTCCATTCATGCATCTCGATAATCATCTTGGTTAAATAAGAACTTTTACTACATGTTTTAATGTCACATCATTTTCATTGGAAGCAGGTGAAATACATGGTAACTTAATGTGACTTCATTCTTACAACATATTAACGAATCTAATTTAGCCTCTGTGGATGCCAAAAATCCACCAAATAAGAAATCTCTAGTCCCTGATTAGAACAGAGGGATAAAGGCCACGTAATCATGCAATTGGACTCGAGCCTGTAGGCCCTTTTTGAATACAGGAGACTGTCTCATGAGAAGGCTCAAAATCTCACCAAGGGAAAATATGAGATCAACGCCATGAAGCCCCCATTTACACGAAATAGAAGCCATGGCCTCGCTCGGCCAGTCAGGCACGGACACTATTGGCCTCGCTCGGCCACACCCCGCGCGCACCAGGTGGCCTCGCCCGGCCACGCCCGCGCATACCTGGCGGCCTCGCTCGGCAATGCCCGCGCGCACCTGGCCACCTCTCTCGACCACGCCCACGTGCAACTGACGGCCTCTCTCGGCCACGCCCGCACGCACCTGACGGCCTCGCTCAGCCATGCCCGCGCGCACCTGGCAGCTTCGCCATCTAGGCCCCGTGGTGGCCTCGTCCATGCCCACGAAGTGGCCTCGCCATCTAGGCCCCATGGTGGCCTCGCCCATGCCCACGTGGTGGCCTCGCCATCTAGGCCCCGTGGTGGCCTCATCCATGCCCACGGAGTGGCCTCGCCATCTAGGCCCCGTGGTGGTCTCGTCCATGCCCACGGAGTGGCCTCGCCATCTAGGCCCCGTGGTGGCCTCGCCCATGCCCACATGGTGGCCTCGCCATCTAGGCCCCGTGGTGGCCTCGTCCATGCCCACGGAGTGGCCTCGCCATCTAGGCCCCGTGGTGGCCTCGCCCATGCCCACGGGAGTGGCCTCGCCATCTAGGCCCCGTGGTGGCCTCGCCCACACCCACGGAGTGGCCTCTCCATCTCGGCCCCATGGTGGCCTCGCCATCTAGGCCCCATGGTGGCCTCGCCCATGGCCTCATGGGGGTCACATCCGCAGCACACTCGGCCTCTTGAACAGCCAACAGAGCTGCGCCATCAATAAGCCTTCCAAGGGGGCCTCGCGAAGGAATGAGAGCTACGTCACCTAGTGGCCACGTGAGTAGAGCCATGCACTGAAGGTCCCATTCCTTACACCTTGAGACCCCTATGCTTAGAGGCTCCAGTACGAGTCGAATGGGACATACTTGTACGACCTAGTACTCAGTACGAACACCAGTACTAGTGGGACTGCTGGGATAAGAGTTATGGCCCGTACGTCTACGGCCAAAGGTCAGAGTCGACACCACTATCACCTGAGCAACTATGCCTGCCACCACTCATCAGAAATGGGTACAGACAAGTAGTGGAGACATCCTCCTGACATCTGCTCCTGTACTGGATGTACGACCACAACCTCTGAAGCCACTCCCCTGACAGTGTACTTATGTACTAATTTGTCCCAAGGGACCACCATGTATAAGGGGTCATTAGAGCCCAGCTATAAAAGGAGCTTGACCCCTCAGAATGAGGGGTTGGAAAATTCATTGTATGTAGAGGCTATTGAGAAATATACCAAGGCTTGCTCCATTTTTTATCTGTGTTTACTTTTCCTTAAAGTTTATTCTTAGTTCTGATATAAACATCACCTGACTTACCTTTGAGTTTTCCAATCTAATTTCGTTGACGAGATTTCACCGTCAACAGCCTCCTACGTCATAGCTATAGCATTAGACTTGCACAGTAGAACAATAACACTCTTGCCTTAGACATGGGGGTCTCACTGATAATATTTTTTTAGATGCTCCACATTCCATGCTCTAGGCAACATGGTATCATCCAAGCGTGCGAGCTTGTAGGTGTTAAGGGGCACAACCTGGGCAACTTGATAGGGTCCTTCCCAGTTTGCTCCTAACACACCCACACTCAGATCTCAGGTGTTGGGCAGGACTTTCCGCAAGGTCTCTAACTCTGAATGCTCTCTCTCGCACCCTCGAATTATAGTATCTTGCAGCTTGTTGCTGATATGTGGCTAGCCTCAGTTGTGCTCTGTCTCTCTTAGCTTCCAACAGGTCCAAATTCCTGGACAATGCTGCGATATTGGCCTGGTCATCATATGCTTGTGTGCGAATGGAGTTAATATTCATTTCTATTGGAAGGACAGCCTCGCAGCCATAGGCCAAGGCAAAAGGTGTCTCTCCCGTGGTGGAACGAGGTGTGGTCCTGTAGGCCCAAAGCACATTGGGAAGTTCTTCGACCCAGGCCCCTTTCAACTTCTCCAACTTTGTTTTCAGGTTCCTTTTTAGGATCTTGTTGATTGCCTCCACTTGTCCATTGGCTTGTGGGTGCACTACAACGGAGAAACTCCTCTTGATTCCTTTTTCCCTTCAAATTGCGTCCCATTGTCGGAAACTTTCTTGTAGGGTACTCTAAACCTGCAGACGATAAATTTGTTGACGAAGGTGGTGATTTGCTTAGTCGTTATGTTGACTAGAGGTTCTGCTTCCACCCACTTAGTAAAATAATCGACTGCTACCACCGCGTATTTTGCTCCTCCTCTTCCTACTGGCAATGCTCCAATCAAGTCAATCCCCCACATAGCGAAGTGCCACGGACTGGTCATGCTCACCAGCTCATTTGGTGGCTGTCTGGGGCAGTTTGCATGCATCTGGCACTTGTCACACCTTTTCGCGAAATTGCTCGCATCCTTTTCCATGGTAGGCCAATAGTATCCCTGGCAGATGGCCTTTTTTGCCGTGGACTGCCCCCCAACATGATTTCCACATTCCGGTGCATGAATCTCTTGTAGAATTTTTAAAGCCTCTCCCTTATTTACGCATCATAGAAGCAAGGTAGAGAAGTCTTTCTTATATAAGACCCCGTCAGTTAAGTACTTTGCAATGGGCGCAAACCATGACTCCCCCGGGCTATTGACCATATGGATCATTTCTTCGGCTATGCTCGGCTTGGAGAGGTATTCGACCGAGATGGACTCAAGCATGTCTTTGTCTCGAGTAGAGGCGAGTTTTGCGAGTGCATCAGCATTTGTGTTTTGCTCCCTTAGGATCTGTTCTATGGTGCATCTTTTGAACTGATCTAAATACCCCTTCACCTTGGCAAGATATGCAGCCATTTTTGGGCCTCTAGCTTGATATTCATCTTTTACCTGGAACACCGCAAGTTGTGAGTCACTAAAGACATGCAAATGGGTTACCTTTAACTCCCTAGCTAGCCGCAGGCCAGCCAACAGTGCCTCTTACTCTGCTTCATTATTGGAAGCTTCGAATCTGAATCTCAAGGCACAATACATCTTGTGCCCCTCAGGTCTCGTCATTACTATGCCAACGCCGGCTCCTCCTTCGTTAGATGTCCCGTCTACATGGAGGCTCCATTCTTAAGGGTGCTTTTCCTCTTCATGTGTCGATTCATTCTCTTCTATTTCTCCCTCCTCATGTGGTCGGTGTGCAAACTCGACTATAAAGTCTACAAGTACATGCCTGTTGATTGAGGTCCTTGAGGTGTAAGTGATGTCAATTTGACTCAATTCAATCGACCATTTTAACAACCTTCCTTAAGTTTCTGGTTTATGCAAGACTTGACGCAAAGGGATGTTTGTGAGCATGAGCATGAAAATAGGGCCTTAACTTTCGAGAAGGCACTACCAACGCTACACCAAAAACTACTTGGCACAACACTTAATTATAAGTCTTTTGAAAATGTATTATAATATATACTAACTAAAAAGGGGTAAAGTAATAGAAATCAAATATAAAAAAAACCAGCCTACCCCGATACATTTTTTCCCATTCTCCTTCTCGTCTCTTTCTCTTCCCTTCGCCCTAGTTGCCACTCCCGTAACCACCATCATCCTCAGCTCCGACCACCTAACCACCATCCTCACAACCATTTTTCTCCGAGCCAAGCTCCAAATCTCAGATACCCGTGAACCCAACCCCCGAACCAAGTGACCCCAGGTATGCGCCCACCTCTGCGTGCCTTCGACCCAGTGCGACTTCCATTCGCTGGCCACCACCAGGCGCGATTCTGCACCCGTTCCGTTGTAGAGCTCCGAGTGTGCACCAAGTGAGGGCCTAGATTCCATAAGCCTAGGCGCGCCTCCCCTCATCTCTTCTTCCCCTTATGTTCGCCACTCCTCTGATCTTGCTCCCTATTTGCTGCTCTTTTCTTCGGCAAAGCCTTCTTAAGGTGAAAGGTAAGAGCACCTGAGTTTATTGAAATCTCAAGTTCTCCTCTAGTTTTTTCTTTTTGAAATTTTACATCAGTATGGAACTTTGTGAGTTTTTCTTTTCGCTTTGCTTCCAGTTCTTTGTAGGTCTTTTGGGACTCTTAAATAAATTATAAGTTTTTTCATATGGTTATCCATACTTTATGAAAATAATGTATTGTTTCTCGTATTTGTTTTTGGATCATATGGTTGTATTGATCAATAATCAGTACAAAAAGAATTAGGTTCTTGACTATGAGATTTTTTTTAGTCGTTGTCACCCTTGATCTGTAATCTCGGGTATTATTTTGATTTTCAAATTAAGAAAAAATTAGAGATTGTCAATTGAACAAGATCCAAAAAAACTTGATGACTTTGCTTAATTAAAAATGGGCTCTTGATCTTTTGCTTGAAGTATGAAAAATGTATTTTACTTATGCTTAGTTATGTTGTACACGACTCCTTAAAATCAAAAGAATATAAAAATATGTACATGTATAGAAAGATAAACTTACTTACTTTGATGTTATTCTCTATATTATTGTTTTGCTTTTTGGGTGCATTTTTTTTATTTGTTTTGAAGTTATCCTCTAACTCAATGTCTTAAGAACCTAACCATGCCAATTGTAACTTAATTTATGCTTGTTCGTACTTCTCACTTTAAGTTTTGATTTTCCAAATGTTATTTTTGGGTTGAGTTCACAAGATCTTTTGATCTAGAACTTTGGTCGATGCTTGGACTTACTATAGGCTCTGAGTTATATGAGCCTGAGAATATCCTTTTTGGTGCAAGGTATAAAATCTATTTCCACAAGCTTATTTAAAGAAATACACAAGTGCTTTTTCATAAGAAAATGCATTATGAATTTAGATTTTAATCCTTTGAAAACCCAATATGAATGATGTTAATTAATTAGGGTGAAGAAACATTCTCTTCCAATTTATTTCTCAGTTCCAATGAATTAGGGTGAAGAAACATTCTCTTCCAATTTGGTTTTTTTTTCCTTTATCTTTTAAGTATTTATTTAGTTTTGAAATCACTGAGTTCTTTTTTTTTTTTTTGGGTTATGTGTTTGTTTGCAAAGGATGATAGTGATGTGGTATTGATGGCCTTTCTTTGTAGGTAGAATTAGGTTACATTATATTCAATTTTCTTAGTAGAATGAATTTTTTTTGACAAGGTATTTAAAATACAGAGAAATCAATCCTTAATCCTAAATCTAACTTGACCGTTGCTTTAGTTCTTTGTGCATACGATTTTATTCTTTCTTTCTGTCAATTCCTTCTAATTGTGGCAATAAAGTGAATATATATGTTTTTTATATTTGTTTGTTTGTTGGGGACAAAAGAAAGTCTCACATATATCATTAAACGTTAAACTTAGTGAGGGTGTGGGCTTTTGATGTAGAATTCACTCACACCATTTAATTCTCTAATGAAACTTTTGTGTGTGTCAAAATTTTGCTAATGCTAATTGAAGTAAATAAAAAAAATTTGTGCTAGAACTAGATCTAATGTAAAATCTTCATGAGCAGTTAATAAAATATTAGTTTTGATGGCTGGAGAGATTATTTACATTATGTTATTGTTTTACCTCTGCAATTTATTGGGGATTATAGGTTTTATAGTCATTATTCTTCATTTTATTTAGTTACCTTTAATGTCAAGTTATACAATTGTAAATTGTAACTGGTTTGAGTAAACCATAATAATTTCTTTTTATAAATGTCACCTACTGCAGATTTTGGAATCATTCAAATGTTCAGAACATAAAAAAGAAAAGAGAAGACACATTTCAAGAAGTATTTACTGTCCATAGAACAACATATATTTGTATATTTATACATGTAAGTGTGTATGTTAAATTGGATTTATTTGAATATTTAGTTGTATAATTTACATTTACTTGATTAGTTCATTTTAATCAAATGGTTGGTGGACTAAAAGCTATCAGTTTGTTTTATTGTTAATGTGTTTCTTGATTGATTTTGATTGCACTCATCATGATTTTGACTAAAAGCTTACGTAAGAGATAGTAGAGGGGGCAGTTACCATTATTCTTCACAGCCCTCATTTTCAAAATCTAAAGAGAGAGAACTAGATAGAAAAAAGAGAGAACTTGTGCTCTCAAGGGGTTCAGCCAGCCTAAGAATTCTTCTTAGGGTAAGTTTCAATTGGATTTTCTTTAAGGATTTTAGTATGAATATGTCCTTAGAGATCTCTTGATGTTATAAGGAATTGGAAACCAACTTTGGAGAAGGAAACCCCATAGTCTGGGCTTAGAGAATTCAAGAGCAAGGGGTATGTAACACTTTGGTTTTCTTAAAGGGTTCGACCATGATGGTCTCTCAAAGAATCGTTGTTCTTGATTATGGAAACTAGAAAACAAAGAGAATGCGAGAAAACATAAATTCAGCCAGTTAGTTCACTGATTCACTAGTTAGTTTATCAAATATATATATATATAAATCAGTGTGCAAATGGGAGAGTTGTTTGCCTAAAGGTTTGAAAAATATATTTACATAATTATAGCTTTGAAAACCGCAACATCCACCCTCCCCGTCCCTCTCCTTCTTTGTTTCTCTATGTGTGAGGTATGATTTTTTTGTTTGCTATTTCAATTTGAATATAATCAATAAACATATATTTTTTGTATTATATGTTTGTGTCTGTTAGTAATTTTTTGTATTATAATCAATAAGCATATCTCTATGTGTGTGTTAGTAATTTTGTATTATATATGCTACTATGCTAGTATATTTATTCTATTTATATTGAGTATTTTTGGTCTTCTTTTTAGTCAATATTATATGCATTAATTTTAATTTGTTGGTTGTTTCATTACATTGACTATCAGTTTCAAATTTTATGTTTTGGAAGTGAGAGATAGATTACTTTCGTGGATTAGTAAGATAATGTTATTTGGATTTATTTGATATGCTATGTTTGTATCGATTTATCTGTAAAAAAAATTAGTCTGACTGCTTAAGACTGTCTTTTTTGAAGAATATATTACTAAGCTTTGCTCAAATAATGCATAAAATTGAATGATTCTATTGATTCTCAACCCTATATCCTTTCTTAATTTGGCATATTCTTTAAGAGATAAGGATTGTAAATGTTAGAGTAGACTCATGCATTATGTTGTCTATAAATATATATATAAATGCTTTTATGAGAAGAAGACTGATGAGTATGTTTTGTTTTTTTTTATTCAGGTTACTGGAAAACTTATAGCCTTGAATGGTAATGGTTTGGATGCATGCTTACGAGATATATGTTCTTATCTAGATCTTGTTATTGATGGTAAGCTTCCTTACAAATGTTAGAGGGGTTTATATTATGTCTAAAAACTCTAAAATGATTGATTTGAATATAAAGCCTCTTAAGTTGCATGAACAATCTTCAAATAATCAGGTTAGACTCACTAACTACTAATTCAATATCCATTTCTTTGTTTGTAGGATCAAGAATTTTTTTTCTTCTTTTCTCTATTGCAGTAGAGAAAGAACACACATAAGACATTACCATAATTCTATTAAATCATAGCACTATTTAGGCACTTGTTATGGAAAAAAACACAAACTGATCAACCAAGTTTGCCATTCTTTCTAGTTAAGATCAACTCGTTCATGTGCCTCACTTGAATAGAAAGTCTCATGATTGTTGATTGGACTTTTATAGCCTTTACATACTTTTTACATACTACAATGATACGGATATCTGATTGGCTTTCAGTAATTTCAATGGCTTCAGTTTTATGATTATGTTGATATATTTAATGGTCAGAACTGTTAAATTAATGCACCAAGAAACTTTTGCTCATTTCTGTTTTTCTATTCTTTGTATTTTGTATGCACAAACTTATGAATGCCTTGGTGTCTAATGTAGTTGGTTAATCTATTTTTGTTCTCTCTTTTTTTTGTATCTTTTACGTAAAATATTTTGGGTATTATTTTTATAGAAATAGAACGAAGTATATATATATAACTTTACAGTGATGAAACAATATTGTATACATATTTCTTCAAGCCTTATGTAGTATGTATATGAGTTTATTTCTTATAATCTTTTTTGAATTTTGCTTGCTCTTGCATTTTTCATGGAGATACAAATTCTAGTTTTTCCATTTCTTCTTGAAAGTGAAATATTGATATGCCAATTTTTTCTCTCTCTATTTTTATGTGGTAAGAATGGGTCAATATTTTTTGTTACAAAATACTAGAGAATCATGAATGATATTCATAAGACTCTAGATGTGCTCAAACCTTGTCCGAGCTTGAATGCACTTCATGTAGAGTTTGGCCAAACTCCAAACTAAGCACACCATAAAGAGTGGACCTCATTGAAATCCTTGTGAAGGTGATCATACTTTTCCTTTAAATAGTGCAAGTTTAGTTTGAAATGTGAGTTCAAATTTCTTTTCATTAGTTTGCATGGTTATGTTTTATAGTTAAAATTTTATATTGTGATCCATAATATGGTTTTATACATTCAGAGCGTTAGGAGCTCTTTTCTCACACTTATTCATTTTTTTTTTGTAATTCTGTATTTTTAATTTTTTTTTGTATGTCAACTCTTGCTAGCAATACCTTCTTTTTCTTTATCTCTTCTCTAGCTGTAGATTCTAAAGTGATGAGTTGTTTTGAGTGTCATTTCTTATGCATTGAAACATTAATATATTGACATGAATAGACAAGCTGATAACATGATACACTAATAATGTTGTTATGAAAAGTAGAGGAATAGAAATATAGAATCTATTGTGACAGGACCCAAGTGTGAAAGGTAATATATGGGTTACCTTTTAAATTTATATGCTTCTACATACAGACAACTTATACAAATACCATTGACATATTCATGGAATCTTTCAATGATGGATTATTTTTATTCAATTGTACTAAATCGTAATATTTATGTTCAGCTGAAACTATTGACCCTTCTCTGTGTTTGTGATAATTCGTTGAGGTGTTTCTTCTTGTGTTCTTGTTTTAGTTTTTATGTTATGCATAGATAGCTTGATTTGATACCCATCTGGTTTGCTATTTAGTGTTATTGTGTTGTCTGCAGTCTGGGTTTTGTGTAGATTGTCACTCTGTTAGTCTTTTGTTATTAGTTACTCCAATACAAGCCATATGATACCCCGTTTATGTTGTTAGATAGGCATACACTACACCAAATATATATTTTTTTTTACAGCACATGAATGTAAGACTATTAGAAAAGTATTATAATAACTAATCTAAAAGTTGGTAGAGTGTAAAAGGCGGGCCTGAAAAATTATTGAGCGCCAAAGTAAAAGGAAAAATGAAATTTATGTGTGTGTTTTTAATAAAAAAAAGTCAAATAAATTATATGTATATATGTTTTTGGTTAGATATATATATATATATATGTGTGTGTGTGTGTATTATTAATTAGATATATGTTTTCTACGTTAGAAAGTAGGAACAAAAAAGTTAAAACTTTGAAGAAAAGCTATTGAAAATCTCTATTAGCTATAGTATATAACTTTAGTGGGAAACGTATCAACACATGCATCAGACCAAATAATCAATACTCACAAGAACACATTGAAATTTATGTATTAATTAAATAAAAAAATTTTAATTTGCTTTTGGTTGGTTTTGTAGAATTACCAAATACTAATTATGTATTTTAAGTTTGGGTTATGAGAGTCAAATGTTGAAGTTGCATTTGATGCTAAATGAATTGAGACAGTTGGCAGGGGCTATAATTTAATTACGCTTGTTCTCTTGCTTTTAATTTAATTTCTTATCCTTTGTGGGTTTAGCTTCTATAAATATATATGTACATCTTTGTGCCTATTGATTGTCTATAGTCTGATTACTTTGAAGAAATAAGAATTTCTATTTAATGACACATTTGGTATATATATTGTTATTAGATTGTTGTTGTCTCGTTTGTTTGGGAGTATTTCATGGCATAAATTGCATGTATAGACACTGTGAGATTGATAGACTTAACTGGTTGTGAGTTTAGGCACCTAAGGGATGGCTTGTACTAGTTGGCTAAAAGCTAATTTAATCACAGTTATGCCCAGCTAGCTGTTAGTTACCAATTCTCTATTTTATGTTTACAAGAATTACTCAGTTTTTCAGTTTACAAGAATTACTTTATATGCTTTCTTTGGGGGCTGATTTTCCCATGACTTTTTTTAGTACTTACACATTATTCTTGGAATATTTTAAATTTCTAATAAGAAAGTTTCTAATAATAACAATATTATATATGCAGAATTATGAACCACGATACCCAGCACCTCCAAAAAATTTCCTTTAATTGAAGCAGCAGTGACCATTAGGTACACAAATTTCAACTATTAAAAATGGTTTAGTCATTTTATTTTTCACTTTTTCGAGCAAAAGGGTAGCTTTAAATTTAAACATTAAGCTAAAAGAAGCTATTTGTTTTTCTTTCATAGTGTTGTTCTGGTTCTTGAATGTCTTATTAAATATTATCACTTTTCATTGGTTTTTTATGGTATTTTATTTGTTTGAATTTGGCATATTATGTGCCATTTAGTTTTCTAGTTTCTTATTTCGTAAGATGCAGTTACTTAGTTGGCTTCTCAAAATTATAGGAACTATAACTATTTTGCATGTGTAGTAAATGCCTGTTTATGTCAGTCTACCTATTTTAATAGCTAGAATAATCAAATTTGGATGCTGACCTGGAGTAGGTAAGGAATGCAATTATTGGTAGCATTCTTATTGAAATTTATTGACTATTTGTTAGGTATCAAATGTTCATACGAAGTCTAACTATTTGTTAACTCTTTTTACAAAATGTGCAAAGAATTTATTTGTGGGTTTCACTATTTTATATAATTAATAATTCATTTGTCAAGAAAAGAGTGTTTCGTTACATGGCTTGTCAAGGGTGCTTTAAATTTAAACATTAAGCTAAAAGAAGCTCTCATAGAAAGCATGTTGTAGAGTAGTTTGCAATGATTTTTTATAATGATTTCTTTGGTTTCATTTTTGTTGTTAGAGTGCTCATATATGATATCATAATTTGTCTGAGTTATTTTGATTTGACTTAAATATTTTCCTTTAAAAACAAGACAGTACAATCTGATTAACAACTCCTTTAGGTTTGGTCTTTGCTTTAGTTATTATTTTGCGTACTTTGACATAAAAGTTTAGATAATTAGATTGGTCATGTGTTCTACGTAGCACCCAACTCACAAGAGCATAAGGTGCTATTTGAGGTTTTGAGAGCTGTTGAAGAGACAGAGGTCTTCCTTGATAAGTAAAAGGATGTTCTTGTGAGCAATGTGTCTTTATTAGTTTTTAATATATATTTATACATGTACATATATATTAATATATATTGTATTTCTTTATGCGTAATGAATTTATGTTTTAAAAGAATGGAGAATACCATGAAGCACTAGGGAAATGGGAGAGTGCTTTTATGCATGGAGTGATTTGAAAACAACTTCTTGTTTGATGTTTCCTTTTGTGGTTTGGTTTAAGCTATTATGGTATGCATGTGGAGAACTGATTATAGAGGCTTGGGCATGTCTAGTTTCATCCTCAACTCATTTAAAGTTAAATTTTTTTGATGAATTGATAACCCCGATTGATATGTGATAATGATTTCATGGTTCTTATTATGCTTAGATGACTTAATGTCATTTATAAGAAATTTGTATGTTTTTTGCATTAAAGGAATTTTTTTCAATTCAAATTGAATGTTCAACTCTTTATTGAATATCCTGGTATTGCTTGAGTTTCTAGCTGAACTGATCTATGTGAAAAATCAGTGCAAGGAGAGAAAAAGCGAGAGGAAAACAGAGGAAGAAACTTGTTCATTGGTTCAACGAAGCTTGTTTTTTTTTTCTTTTTCTTTTTCATAGAAGTATACTGTGGCATTTTTTTCTTTCATTATATTATATTTGGATCATCATATGAAAAATTTTATCTATTGAGTTGTTGCTTTTAGACATAAAATCATTGTTTTGCTTGCTGATTTTAGAAATTTGAGTCTTCAATAAAAGCCTAATGTATACTTTCACTCATTGTTTTGCTTGCTGATTTTAGGAATTTGAGTCTTCAATAAAAGTCTAAGGTATACTTTCACTCAGATTTGCCTAAGGTATAAAAGGCACATACATATTTAGATGGATACTGTAATTTCACAAGCTCAAGTGACATTTGGTTCTCTGTTCTTTGGTTTTTCATGTATATGAGCATTTCTCTGATTTTTTTTTTTATTTTGGTTTTATAGAACTACCTGGTGCAACATCAGTAGATGCTTAAGGTGAGGCCCAATATTTAACCAATGAGATGTTCAAGAAACCATTTCTGAGATTTTCAACAACTTTCTTTTGATTGGAAAATCGGAGGTCGGTATATTGAACTATGATTATCTTTCTATGATGGTTTGAGATTCTCTTAATGTATATAAGGTGAACATATGCATGTTCTCATCTACATATGTACAAGCCCATAGAGATGGTTTATGTTTGCTAGTGCTTTTCTTGGAATTTTCTTTGATAATGCAATCACGTGAACAAAATTCTGGTATGGTTCTAAACTTGATTCCAAATACAGTAGTCCTGTCTTGCATTATCTGAAGCTCCAGAACCAAGCTCAAGATAAGGATGAGAAACTTAATTGGTAGATACTCCAAATT
The DNA here is from genome assembly GCF_963169125.1 of Humulus lupulus. Taxonomy (NCBI): domain Eukaryota; kingdom Viridiplantae; phylum Streptophyta; class Magnoliopsida; order Rosales; family Cannabaceae; genus Humulus; species Humulus lupulus. The sequence continues at coordinate 156,072,200 of NC_084794.1, read as the reverse complement.
TTCATTTTGACTGCAGATAGTATTACCATGATTTTGAATAAACTGCATATAAAATTGGTATAAGACCTTGTAATATTTGATTGTTGATAGTAGATTGAAAAATATTGCCCTCTTATGATGTTCTTAATTTTTTTGTTTGTTTGTGTTCTCTGATTTGATCTTGTTTTGAGGTTTTGAGGCAAAATGGTCTTACCTTTACTTAGCATGGCTATTGAAATTAGCTTTACTTAGCATGGCTTGAAATTTATAGATTTTCTCTTTGATTATAAGCCCTGTTTATTTTATAAAATAATATGCACCTTCTTGTTGATTAAGATTCTAGGTCATGTATATGGAGGTTTCACTTAGCTCTCTTCCTAGATAAAAGAGCCTAAGTTGTGGAGTATTACTAACATATTGGATTTATTGCATTGCAATTTAATATTTTTATGATCATGATTTTTTGTAGCTTTTTTGTTGTAAAGGCTATTGTTTCTCTGTTCTTCATCAATTAAATTGAATCCTTTAGTGCAGAAATTAGCTATATATGATTTTATTACTACAAAGTTTATCTATTAAGTGGTAGCTGATAGATATGATATCGAATCACAAATATTCAACACTTGCATATATTTTGATAAAGTTTAGTTCATTCATTCTCTATTCTCTCTGATGATATGTGCACATAAACATTTTACACATGACATGCCTTTTTAAACCAGTGAATAATTTTTTGGTTAGAAATAGTAGATTCTTTCTTGATTGGATATTTTTTTTACTAGTATAAATGCTTGTTCAACATTAACCGATATGCAATCCAAGATTATGATAGTATTATTGACTATTTTAGATGAATGGTATGATATTTCATGACCTCGTTAGTTTTTTTTTTATGTTTTATTTACCAGATTCAACAAGTGAAGTGCAAAAGAAAATCTGATTTGGAAGGCTTTGGTGTGCTGGCATTTGGAAGATCATGAATTACTACCTTTACTTTTGAATATGCAATTGTTTAAGACTATTTTGTTTACTATTGTGAGAATGTTTTGTTTATGTTAATTAGGCAGTGTTGAATATCACAAGACTTTTGGATTATTTTTTAGATAATCTTGAATGTATTTTGACACAATTATTTGGTTATACGTGTTATGAACTATATAATTGGTACTCAAAAATATATTTATAAAATGTTAATGGTGTCTTAAGTATATTAAATGAAGCAGATTTGAATTAAAGAAATAAAAAAATAATTATAATGTACAAGTTTATATATTAATAATTCAAGTTTATCCAAATATTAGAATAATACAAAAAATGTGTTATTGTATCTTGTACAATAACACTGGTTTATAAGCATAAAATTATGTTATGCAAACTATTTTCTATAAATGAATATATAATGAGAATTTAAACTTATCTAAAATTAAAATAATACGAAAAATGTGTTATAATATCTATTACAATAACACTTTTTATAAGTAAAGAATTTTGTTATGCAAACTTCATTATATAACACAAAAAATGTGTTATACTAAAGTGTAGTATAACACAAATTTATAAGTATTGAAATGTGTTATATAATCGACTATAAATAATATATTTAAACACTTATCTATTTATTAAAATAACACAGAAAGTGTGTTATCGTTGACAGTATAATAACACATCTGTATAACAATGATAAAGTGTTATGTAAAGTACCATGACCTACGATAACATAGTCGGTCTTAACACGTCAAAAAGTGTTATGGTATGTTTTGATAACACATTTTTGGTCTTATTAAAAGCATTTTTTCTTGTAGTGCAAGGAGTATGCCAACTTCTCTATTTCTGGGTACCGAGTTTCTGCGTCTACCAGTCGCTTGCTCACATCATACACTGGCTACTGGTGCTTCTTTTCTCCTTTGACCAGGGCGACACTTATAGCATGTTCCGATATGGCTAGATACAAGTACAACCTTTCCCCTTTTTCTGGCTTGGCCAAAAGGGGTGGTTTTCCAAGGTGTTCCTTTAGCTTGGTGAAGGCTTCCTGACAATCATCATCCGAAGCAAACTTTTTGCTCCCTTTTAGGGTGTTGAAGAAAGGGAGGCATTTGTCAGTGGACCTGGAGATGAACCTATTGAGGGCTGCTACTCTCCCTATTAAGCACTGCACCTCCTTCTTGCTTCGTGGTGGGCTCATTTCCAGCAATGCCTTGATTTTTTCAGGGTTAGCCTCGACACCTCGGGAATTCACCATCATATCGTCCACGTATACTTTTATATTCCTTCCTATTTGATTTGCAAACATTCTGTTCACCAACCTTTGATAAGTAGCACCTGCGTTTTTTAAACCAAAAGGCATCACTTTGTAGCAATAAAGCCCCTTGTCTGTTATGAACGAAGTATGCTCTTCATCGGTCGAGTTCATGGGTATTTGGTTGTACCCGGAATATGCATCCATGAAGCTGAGTAGCTCGTGTCCCGCCGTTGTGTCTACTAACTGGTCTATCCTAGGAAGCGGGAAGCTGTCCTTAGGGTAGGCCTTATTAAGGTTAGTAAAGTCCACACAAGTCCTCCACTTTTCGTTGGGCTTTGGGACTAACACTGGGTTTGATACCCATAGTGGGTAGAATGCCTCTCGGATAAACCCATTTGCCTTCAACTTGTCAACCTCCTCTTTTAGGGCCACGTATCTCTCTGGGTCCAGCGCTCTCCTTTTCTACCTCACAGGCCTTGCTTTTGGGTCGATGTTTAGGTGGTGGCACATGATCGCTGGGTCTATCCCTACCATGTCCTCGTGACACCAGGCGAATACGTCGAGGTTGGCTTTCACTAACTCTACCAGTTTCTCCTTCACGTCACCCATAAGGTTTTTTCCTACCTTCAACTTTCTCAACGGCTCATTCATGACTGTGACTTCTTCCAACTCTTCTACCGGTTCGGCTCTAGGTTCCTCCGCGAATCACAGATCCAACTCGTGTGGGTTTGCGCCTTCATGCACAACCATTACCATAGGCACCAAAGGCTCCGTGGCCATGCGAAGGGATGCGTTATAGCATTCCCTCACTTCCTTCTACTCTCCTTTCACACATGCTATTCCCCCGGGAGTGGGGAATTTCATAGCTAAGTGGTATATAGAAGTTATTGCCTTCAATTCTCTTAGGGAGGGTCTCCCTAATACTGCATTGAAGGCTAAGGCCCAATCTACCACGACAAAGTTGGTCGTTATGGTAGTTTGTCTGGGTTGTTCTCCCATGGTGAGGGCAAACTCAATTGCCCCTAGGGGCTATATTAAATCTCCTGTAAATCCATACAGGGGGGTATTGCAGGGCTTCAGGTGCTGGATGTTCAATTCCAATTTCTCCAAGGCAGGGCGATACAAGATGTCTACAGAGCTTCCATTATCCACCAGGACTCGATGTACCCTCATGTTCGCAAGCTGGACGATCAGCACCAATGGGTCGTTATGAGGGAAATGTACACCCCATGCGTCTTCTTCGGTGAAGGTTATCGAGTCATTCTCACCCTTGAAACTCTTCGGGGGGCGTTGTTCCAAACTTAAGACGCATGGTGGTGGACTCTGTCTCGCCTCCCTGGCATATTTGTCTCGCCCCTTCCTTGATTCGCCTCCAAATCCTGGCCCTCCAAAAATGGTCCTGACCTCTCCTTATATTTCTGGGGCCACCTCTTGTGCCCGTGGTGAGGATACCCCTTCTTCTGATCTTTGGTTCTCTTTGCAAATGTATCTGCCCAAATGTCCCCTGCGTATAAGCTCTTCGATTTCTATCTTCAAGTGATTGCCTTCTGCGGTGGTATGGCCGATATCTTTATGATACTGGCAATATTTAATGGGGTCTCATTTTGACTGGTCTTTTTTCATTGGTGGGGGCCTTCTAAAAGGGACCTGGTTTTCATTCGTGACAAAAATATGTTCCCTAGCATGGGTGAGGTCAGTATAAAAGGTGTAGAGGCCCTATCTGCGCTCATCAATGCGCTGAGGCTTCCGAAGTCGATCATCTCTCGTTCCTTCATATACCCTCTTCTTATTTGCACCACTTTGGCTTTCTCGGATCGAGGGTTTTGGTGGCGACTAACCTTTTTTAGCCTTAAGGCTTTCATGACCATCCTCCACACGAATATATTTCTGCACCCGCTCGTAGAAGTCGTCCAAATCGGTGACCTCTCTCTTGAGCATGTTATCCTATAATTTTCTTCTCGGGCGTACTCTGGTTGTGATGGCCATTTTTAGCTCTCTACGAGTTAAGCTCCTCACCTTGTCTGCCTCCATATTGAACTGGTGGATGTAGCTCTTTAGACTCTCACTTTCTCCTTGTTTTACATTAGCGAGGCTTGTTCCTGGCATTGTGTAATCCCGCACGGCGTGATGTTGCTGGAGAAATTCATCAGAAAATTGTTGCCATGACCTAATGGACCCTGGTCGAAGTCTTTTGAACCTTTTGTACGCAGATCCTTTCAAGGTGATAGCAAAGCAATGACACTTGGCCCCGCTACTAATTCCCCTTAACTTCATCAAATCGTTAAACGCGTCTAGATGGTACTTTGGATCTGTATTCCCTTCATATGGGGTCATAGGAGGCTCCTTGAAGTTGGCTGGGAACTGGATGGCCTGGATCTCTTTAATGAAGGGCGATTCATGGTCGAACTCGTCCTCAAGAGCTTGTCCTCCAGAGGCGGTAATGATCTTGCTCCATAGGCTTCTCATTTCGGTGTCTAAGTCTTTTCTCCTCTTATTCAAGGAGTCTCTCAATGTGGACGGGTTAGCATCTCGATTTCCTTTGCCTTCCCGAGGTGCCATAAGAGGGGTAGTCCTTTTATCCGCCCTTTTCTTGTTGAGTTCCTCTTATAGATCTGAGGGTGTTCTCCTTGAGGTGACTTCGACTTCGTTACGAGGGCCAGTGTTGTTCTTTTGCTCTGGCCTTTGGGGCAACTTTGGTGATCCGGGACGTTCGCGCTGCTTCATCTGAGGGGTGTTACTGGTGGAGAGTCGAGTCCTCCCATCGTCCACCAGGACTATGGTTTCTGCACCCTCTTGACCTCCCTCTTTTCACTTAGGGAGAATTATGTTTGATTTCCCTTGCAGCAAGCCATTTAGCACATCCTGCATGTTCTCTGTTGACAGTAAGAACTCGTCAACGATTGATGGTTAGAAAACTTCAATCTCTATACTGTAAGAAGCTATGAATTAGATAGAAAGAACTCTAAACAACAGGAGAAAACTCAGGCAAGCATAAGAACCAGAAGCATATATTTCATAAGTCTCGTTTTTACATTCAGTTTTCCAACCCCTTAGCCTGAGGGGTTGGAGCCTATTTATAGGGGAGGCTCTATTGGCCCAGGATACAAACAAGTCCCAGACCACTGGGACGTACATAGGTACTCTGGTAAAGTAGTGGCTCAGGGCGTAGTGGTGTCTACCCTGATGGTGTCAGAGTCGTGGCCTTGGACATAGTACTGTCGGCTCTGGCGCATGGTCGAGGGTGTCCCAGTGGTCTCACCACTCTTCGTACAGGTCCGTACCGCCACTACTCCTCAGACGCAGATCATAGGGTCGTGCCTCTGTTCTCTCCATAACCATACACCCCGTGTCAGCGCACGTGTTCCGTACTCGGTGGTCCTCATCAATTCCCGTTAAATGCTCCACGTTCGTTTGGCATATCAACAAGATTCCCCTAAGTGATCTCATGCCTGTGCCAAGGAGGCTTCATCCTATGCATGTCCTGAGAATTCGAGGTGCCGAGGGTCAGGGCCGGCCTATGCGGATCGCATAGACACGAGGCTAGGAGCACGGGTACCTCAACACACCCCTCACCCTCGCATAGCGAGGGTCCCTCGCATAGCGAGGCTGCCTCTCCTCCTTCCGAGCACAGCGTCGCGAGGCTAGGAACACAGATACCTCCACACAGCCCTCACCCTCGCATAGCGAGGGTCCCTCGCATAGCGAGGCTGATGTTCTTCCTCCGAGGTGCGGCGTCGTGAGGCTAGGAAAACGGACACCTCAACACAGCCCTCACCCTCGCATAGCGAGGGTCCCTCGCATAGCGAGGCTGACGCTCTTCCTCCGAGTGTGGACGAGGCTTGATGCCTGCTGGAATGGGGCGCACGAGGATGGCCAGCTAGGGGCCCTCGCATAGCGAGGGTGAAGTTTGGATCGGCAAGTGGCCGAAGTCCCTCGCCTAGTGAGGGTAACTCTCTTACCCCAACTCCTTCACCATCATGTGATGCCCTTTCAGGATGTCTCGTAACATAGAGCTTCACTTGTGAATAGAATTCACAAGGAAAAAATTCCATATTTACACTTCCCCCCGAGTCTATAAGTGTACTTTTAAGTGTGTTTGTAGACTCTCTCCACTTCTCTTGCTTGACATGCACGGCCAATCTTGGGGGATTTTTCCTTGGCAATTTTTCCAACGCCTCTTGAAGAAGCATGAGGTGAGGCTTGGGGTTGTGTTTCTTTTTTTTAGCGTCCAAAGAAACACAAAAGTCACCCAACACTTGAGGGCATCCATGAGAGATCCTAAGATTGCATAAGGACCAATCATCCTCCATCGCGGATCCCAAGGTTACCCATACTCTTGATCTCCACCATTTATAGGGAAATAGATCCAAGGGCTAGGGAGCATTGACTTTCCCTATAAATACTCCAAGGCTTGAAACCACTTCTCTACATAAAAACTTGCTTAGCCTAGTGGTATTCCCTCTAAGCCTCTTCCAAGAGCTCCAAGGTTCTATTCTCAATAGAAGCATTTTTGAGGTATCCCTTCTTTTTTTTCTTTTTGTTTTAAATTTTTTTTTTTCTTTTTAGCTTCGTGGCAAAGCTGGGCATTACCTCGCTCCTACGATCTTGCTCCTGCTCCTTTGTAAGTCTGTCCTTGCGTCCCCTCAGTTTCGTATCCCCGCAGGTATGTCTCTTTCATCTCTTCTCCCTTTCGTTTTGCATTGATTATACGAGAGTAAGATTGATGGTTGCATGACATTCAACCTTCAGAGTTTAGCATTTTCTTCGCATAGCCTTTCCAGTACCCATACACCGGCCCTTTTCTTATACCCTCACACTCGTGTTGTAGATATTGAGTCGCCCTTATGCGCATACGCCCTCAAGTCTTAGCTTGTCCATGGCGTCTAGGCGATGTCCCGAAGGTCCGTCTAATGTCGAATTTATTGAGTTGTCCTCCTCCGAATCGGAGGTCGACGCACGTAAACCTTCTAACCGCGGGGGTGTGCGGGCGCTCTACCTCAGGAGATTATCTTACCTTAGACATAAGGCGGACTGTCTAGAGAGGGAGCTAGAATCCCATCCCGGGGACGCGGGTTCTGATCTCTTCCCCCGGCAAGCGACTTACATTTCCCAGCTACAATCCACCCTCCAGGATTGCCTTTCCGAAATTGCTTGCCTAGAAGAAAACTTGCCCCCCGAGCCCTTTTCCTTCTGTCATGACGAGTCTCCCGATTACGTGGATTCCTCCTTTGAAGGAGGTGGACATGAATTGGTTGAGCCGGAGTTCCTTTCCATGGTGCCGCCCGCGTTCCCTCTCCTATCCCCTGTCTTGCGCCCTAGGGTTAAGCAAAAAGCTGGTAGACATAGGACATGTGGGGGATCTTCTAAGACCCTTAGAAAGTCGGTTGCTCATAAATTGCCTTACTTTGTCCAGGTACCCGAGATGCCGAAGAGAGTTTTGGACACTTCTGATGAAGTTGGAAGGTCTACCGTTACCCTGAAGAAATTGGGCAACATGCTGAAAGCCCATAAGTTACCCCTGAACCTCAAGTTTGTTATACCAGAGCGCAAGGAACGCGCGTTTGCACCGCAAAAGGGATTCGTGGCGTTTAGCGATGCCATAATCCGATCTGGTGGAGCTCTGCCACTCCACTCTTTCTTCATCAAAGTGCTGGACTACTTTGAATTGGCGCCACTACAATTGTCCCCCAACTCCTGGGTGATGCTCAGCTATTTGTATGTGTTGTACCATCAGGTGTACTCTAGGGGGCCTTCCATTAGTGAGGTTCATTACTTCTTCACCCTGAGGGAGAATACATCAGCCCCCGGGTTCTACCAGCTCCAGAAAGTCGCGGCCCTTAAAGGGAGCTCCCTCTTGGAGGGATCTATTTCCAACAGGGGGGCTTGGAAGTCAGACTACTTCTATACTTATAGTGGGCAGACCCGATACTCTAACTTCAATGCCCCACGTAAGGCTATCATCACTTTGATCCCATATACCGGAAATTTCTCTTATTAATCGACCTCTTTTTTTATAGTTCTTGTAACTGTGGTAATTTCCTTTCGTTCGATGGCAGGTCTCTTAGGGGTTGTCGGTCCTAATCTGAAACGGGCAGCTCATGACCGGGCAATACAAATCCTGGCTATGCCGAAGGAACGCAAACAAGCCAGCGCCCTTTTCACGGAGAGCAATCTCCACTTATGTGGGCTGCTGACCCCGGACCAGAAAGTTACCTTATGCTCCATTTCCCCTGAATCTGAGGATCCACGCCCCGCGTCACCCGACTCTGTTGATTTACCCCCAGTGGCACCCGTACTTGAGAGTCCGTGGGTATATGGTCACGATGAAAGGAATTACGATGAAGCAGCCGATAGGGATTACGTCTATTCCCCGGGTGACCATATGGATGTTGAGGAGACTGTGGTGTCTGAGAACTACTCCTGCTTGTACTCTGTTGCTGGCAGGGCTAAGGGTGTAGCCGATGACGGTCATACTGGCGGTGCTACCTCTCGGATGTCGCCGTTAACGCCTAGCGGTGAGTTTGCCTTTGACGCCCCTGCCCCTTGCCCCCCTATGCCTAGGAGGAATTTTGTCATTCCCTCTTTTGATGGGGTTCCTTCACCCCCGAGGGGGCATTCCAGGTGGGCATCCACAGGCGTCTCTTTACCCCAGGAGACGACCCCACACTCTTCTGCTCCTCGCACTACTGTGGACGGGTCAGGGCCTTCTCGGTCCCCATCCTTGCCAAAACGGGCCTCGACAAGCACTCGCGCCTCCCCCGGCTCAGCTCATGTTTCTATTCCCGAAGATCATCCCCTGGCGAGCCAATATGGGGAAGCCATGAGCCATCACTTGGGAAACTTTCCTGAGGGTGAATGGGGGACGCTGCACGATGTTCCCGAGGCTGAGCTAGAGAATGCCTATATGCGAGCCTCCTTGCAGGTAACTGTCGCGATACTTGGTTTATTAATTTATGATAGCCACATAAATACCTTTTATATTACTTCTGGTGTATCATCTGACCTCTAAGGCTTTGTTTCATATCTTCGTCCTCAATCAGGCCTCTATTTTGAACCATCGGCTGCTTGCCTCCCACTCTTCATCAGCTCAACGGTTGCAACACGAGCTTGAGGAGGCACTGAGGAACCTTTCGGTGGCCCAGACTGCGAAGGATGCCTTGTCCAGCCAACTGGCCGAGATGGTATGCCAGAGGGATACCGCCTTGGCCCGGGCTGCCTCAACCTCTTAGAGCAACATTCAGTTGGAGGCTACCATCCAAACTCTGAACGGGAGGATCGCTGTGCTTGAGGCTGAGCTTGTGAACGTGGAGGATCGCATAATCGGGAAAACGTTGCATGCTGTTTGGAGGACTAACCTCACCGTTGACCTATCTCCTTTCGGGGACCATGCCGTCGAGAAGATTTCTGAGTGGAAAGATCACGGTGGAGATTCGTAGATCCCCTTGTACTCTGTCTATGTATGCTTTTGTTATGTAATCCCTTGTACCATTTCTTCTCTCTTTTTTTTTGTCAAACTTAAGGGGCTCTGATGAGTCCCTCTTATCACTGTTGTTCGTGGATTACATTTTTTTTTTTTATTTGATGGAGATAACCTTTCTGGTGCACCTTGGTTATACTTGTAAGGACACTTTAACCCGTTGGGCTGTTGGGGTCCTTTTATATTCTTTGCGCGCGCTTGTTACTTTTTGCGAGAAGCGTCCTTCTCGTCCTTATACATAGTACTATTTTTTTTTCCAAGGGTCCCTTGTAAGACCCTTTTTGGGCTAGCCGGCTTAATGGCCGGTCTAGACTTATTGGGTGATTCCCTCCTTACAGCCTCACCTCTTGGGGTGTCGGCCTTTCGTCGGGGGTCATCCTTTTGAACCAATCCCTTGATATTCATAAGGGTAGCTAATCCTTGTGAATATAAGAGACAATTTTTTTTTTTTGTTTACTTTTGTCGTCCTGCCCCCCAAGTACCTGGTGAGATTTATCTCGGTGGGGACTTTAGTTGATATTCGCATAAAGAAGTAAGTTACACACGAAGTGGAAGACAGTTTCATTCATGGTAGTCGGATTACAACGATATATAGATAGGTAAAAGGCTTACATCTACTTGGGAGGTTATCTAGGTAACCTCTTTGATTCTTATCTACTAAAATAGCATAACCTGCAACAAACTAAGCATAGCTACTACTTGTACCAGGCGCGGGAGTCTCATTGCTAGTCTTACCTGGTTGGGCCTTTCGTGATTCTGGGGTCTTGTCCCTGTGGGTCTGTACCTCCGTGCATCACCATCGCTGTTGGTTCTGATGGCTTCTCTGACTTGTGAAGGGAGGTGTTATAACACTCCCTTGCCTCTCTTTGTTCTCCCTTCATACTCGCTACCCCACCAGGAGTTGGGAACTTGACGGTGAGGTGGTATATTGAAGTGATTGCTTTCAATTCTCTTAGGGATGGTCTCCCCAATACCGCATTGAAAGCAGAGGCGCAATCTACTACGACGAAGTTTGCTATGATCGTGGTTTGTCGGGGTTGTTCACCCATAGTGAGTGCTAATTCGATCACCCCTAAAGGTTGTATCGAGTCCCCTGCGAACCGGTATAGGGAGGATTGACAAGGCTTCAAGTGCCTGATGCCCAAACCCATCTTTTCCAGGGCGGGGCGATATAAGATGTCCACAGAACTTCCATTGTCTACGAGGACTCGATGCACCCGCCGGTTGACCAACTGAACTGTCAACACCAGCGGATCATTGTGGGGGAAGTGTACCCCTCGCGCGTCCTCCTCAGTGAAAGTGATCGAGTCATTTTCTCCCTTGAAGCTCTTTGGGGGTCGTTGTTCCAAGCTCATAATGCAGGGTGGCGGACTTCACCTGGCTTCTCTAGCATACCGATCTCGTCCTTTCCGGGAATCTCCCCCAAGCCCTGGACCTCCGAAAATAGTTCTCACTTCCCCCTGTATCTCTGGAGCTTCTCTATGCGTCCTAGATAGCACTGGTTCGTCCTCCGTTTTCAGCCTTTCCTTCCTGACATACCGACCTAGGTGCCCCCTGCGGATGAGTTCCTCAATTTCTTCTTTCAGGTGGATACATTCTGCTGTGGTGTGACCAATATCCTTGTGGTATTGGCAGTACCTATTGGGATCCCTCTGGGACCGATCCTTCCTCATTGGTGGGGGCTTCTTGAAGGGAACCCGCTTCTCGTTGGTGATGTAGATATGCTCCCTTGTATCCGTCAGGTCCGTATAGAAAGTATAAGCCGTTTGCCTATGGTCGCTTCCCCGCTTTGGTTTTCTATGTTGATCATCCCTCGATCCTTCGTATGCCCTCTTCTTCTTCGCACCATTCGACCCTTCATTGGTTGGGGGCTGTGCAGGGGACTCGACCATTCCCGCCTTTAAGTTCGCGTGACCGTCCTCTACACGAATATACTTCTGTGCTCTCTCGTAGAAGTCATCTAGATCTGTGACTTCCCTCTTGAGCATATTATCCCACAACTTGCTTCCCGGAAGCACCCCGGCAGTGATGGCCATTTTTAACTCTCTGCGGGTCAGGCTCCCCACTTTGGCTGCTTCCATATTGAACCTATGGATATAGTTTTTTAGGCTCTCATTTTCGCCCTGTTTTACATTGGCTAGGCTAGTCCCTGGCATTGTATAATCACGCACGGCATGATGCTGCTGGAGAAATTCGTCTGAAAATTGTTGCCAAGACCTGACGGACCCCGGTCGAAGTCTTTTAAACCATTTGTATGCGGGCCCTTTCAACGTGACTGCGAAACAGTGGCATCTAGCCCCGCTACTTATCCCCCTCAGCTTCATTAAGTCATTGAATGCGTCTAGATGGTACTTGGGGTCGGTGCTTCCTTCATACGGGGTCATATGAGGCTCCTTGAAGTTGGCTGGGAGTCGAATGGCTTGGATCTCTTTGGTGAAAGGCGATTCATAGTCGAACTCTTCCTCAAGGCTCTGCCCTCCAGACACGGTGACAATCTTACTCCGCAGGCTCTTCATCTCCGTATCGAGGTCTTGCCTCCTCTTCTTCAGGGAGTCCCTCAACATGGACGGGTTGACATCTTCCTTTCCTTTGCCGTCCCGGGGGATAGTAGGAGGGGTAGTTCTCTTATTCGCCCTCTTCTTGTTGAGCTCCTCTCGTAGGTCTGAGGGCGTCCTCTTTGAGGTGACCTCGACGTCGTTGCGAGAGCCACCATTGTTCCCTTGCTTTGGCTCCTGGGGTGGCCTCGATGGTCTAGGATGCTCTTGTGGCTTTTCCCTGGGGGTGTTACTGGTGGAGTGTCTGGTCCTTCCGTCGTCTACTGGGACAGTGGTTTCCTGACCCTTCTCTTTCCTCTTGGGCAGGGTCACGTTCGACTTACCTTGCAACAGGCCATTCAGCACCTCCTGCATGTTCTCCAGGGTAGTCTCCAGTCTTTGGTTTTTACGGTGCAGTTCACGAATCTCCTCTTCATAGAAACGAGATTTAGAACTCGAGCTCACGGAATGGACCCGGGGTTGTTTATCGCGTCTGTGCGTTGAGGGGCCCGGGTCTTGCCGGCCGGAGTTCGGTACCTTCGGTGGTTTGGGAGGAGGGAACTCGTTGGCGTTCCCGGGTGGTGCAGTAATTGTCCTTGGAGGATTCTCACCGGGCGGGATGGCCGGAGACGAGGCCTCCTTGTCATTCTGGTGAACCTCAAGGTCCCTTGGGGGGTCTATGTCTCGGGGTGGAGGTGGATCCTTCATGGAGGCCTTCAGCTGGACTCCGGTAAGGTGGACCTCCACCTCTCGAGGCTCCTTGAGACGCTTCGAACGTCTCGGCATTTTTCCTTGCCGGAAGTAATGGCAGAACAGTAGCTTGGTGCTTACGTTCCCACAGACGGCGCCAAACTGTTGACAGTAAGAACTCGTCAACGATTGATGGTTAGAAAACTTCAATCTCTATACTGTAAGAAGCTATGAATTAGATAGAAAGAACTCTAAACAACAGGAGAAAACTCAGGCAAGCATAAGAACCAGAAGCATATATTTCATAAGTCTCGTTTTTACATTCAGTTTTCCAACCCCTTAGCCTGAGGGGTTGGAGCCTATTTATAGGGGAGGCTCTATTGGCCCAGGATACAAACAAGTCCTAGACCACTGGGACGTACATAGGTACTCTGGTAAAGTAGTGGCTCAGGGCGTAGTGGTGTCTACCCTGATGGTGTCAGAGTCGTGGCCTTGGACATAGTACTGTCGGCTCTGGCGCATGGTCGAGGGTGTCCCAGTGGTCTCACCACTCTTCGTACAGGTCCGTACCGCCACTACTCCTCAGACGCAGATCATAGGGTCGTGCCTCTGTTCTCTCCATAACCATACACCCCGTGTCAGCGCACGTGTTCCGTACTCGGTGGTCCTCATCAATTCCCGTTAAATGCTCCACGTTCGTTTGGCATATCAACAAGATTCCCCTAAGTGATCTCATGCCTGTGCCAAGGAGGCTTCATCCTATGCATGTCCTGAGAAGTCGAGGTGCCGAGGGTCAGGGCCGGCCTATGCGGATCGCATAGACACGAGGCTAGGAGCACGGGTACCTCAACACACCCCTCACCCTCGCATAGCGAGGGTCCCTCGCATAGCGAGGCTGCCTCTCCTCCTTCCGAGCACAGCGTCGCGAGGCTAGGAACACAGATACCTCCACACAGCCCTCACCCTCGCATAGCGAGGCTGATGTTCTTCCTCCGAGGTGCGGCGTCGCGAGGCTAGGAAAACGGACACCTCAACACAGCCCTCACCCTCGCATAGCGAGGCTGACGCTCTTCCTCCAAGTGTGGACGAGGCTTGATGCCTGCTGGAATGGGGCGCACGAGGATGGCCAGCTAGGGGCCCTCGCATAGCGAGGGTGAAGTTTGGATCGGCAAGTGGCCGAAGTCCCTCGCCTAGTGAGGGTAACTCTCTTACCCCAACTCCTTCACCATCATGTGATGCCCTTTCAGGATGTCTCGTAACATAGAGCTTCACTTGTGAATAGAATTCACAAGGAAAAAATTCCATATTTACATTCTCTAAGGTGGTTTCTAGCCTTTGGTTCTTATGGTGTAGTTCACGCATCTCCTTTTCGTAAAATCGAGATCTAGAACTCAAGCTCATGGAATGGACCCGGGGATGCTTGTCTGGTCTGTGCGTCGACGGGCCCGGATCCTGCCAGCCAGAGTTCGGCACCTGCGGCGGCCTTGGAGGCAGGAACTCACCAGCATCCCTTGCTGGGGCAACCATTGGCCTTAGATGATCCTCCTCAGGTAGGACTGTCGGGGATGAGGCTTTCCTTTCATCTCCGTGAACCTTAGGCTCCTTTGGGGCCTCCACGTTTGTGGGTGGAGGAGGATCCTTCCTAGAGGCTTTCAGTTGATCTCCATCAAGGTGGACCTCCACTTCTCGTGGCTCTCTCAGTCATTTATAATGTCATAGCATTTCTTTCTTATCGGAATCAACGGAAGAACAGTGGCTTGACACTTATCCTTCCCACACACAGCGCCAAACTGTTAACAGTGAGAACTCGTCAATGAAGTTAAGTTAGAAAAATCAAAGTCTATCGCTTATCAATGAAGAACTTCAACTATATAATCAGAAACTTAGAAAATAGTTGCAGAAGAAAAATGGGGAAAAGAACTTGTATTCCTTTGTTGTCTCAAGCTACAGTGTTTTTTCCAACCCCCCTCAATGTTAAAGAGGGGTTCCCTTTATAGTGGGCTCTAATGGCCCCTGATACATTGTGGTCTAGGGGACTGGATTGTACACAGGTACATTGTCAAGAGAGTGGTATCAGGTGTAGTGGTGTCAGCTCCAGTACATGGTCAGAGTTTGTGGGAGCACCACCACTTTAGTACTCGATTGTGCCTCCACTACTTGCCTAGTAAAAGTGTCAGAGTTGGGCTGGTGAGGACCACAACACATACCTCACTTGTACGACCACTACTTGTCTAGAGTGGGCCTCGTGTCCATACTCTAACTCCTCTTAGCTTGCAAGTGCACTCCGTACTTCTTCTAACTTCGCGTTGAATCGCTAAAAGGCTTCACCTATCCTTCCTTAATCGTGTGTTAAGGAGGTCCTTGATTTTACTCCTCGTGAGGCCCCTAAGGACGAGGGACGCTTAGTGGAGGCCATGTTATGCGAGGCCTCTAAGGACATGGCTGGTGCGCTAGGCGAGGCACGCGAGCCCCCTGGTGGTGTCGCGAGGTGAGGCGCGCGAGCCCTGGTGGTGTCGCGAGGTGAGGCGCGCGAGCCCCCTGGTGGTGTCACAAGGAGAGGTGCACGAGCCCCCTGGTGGTGTCACAAGGAGAGCTGCACGAGCCCTTGTGGTGTCGCGAGGCGAGGCAAGGCGCGCAAGCCCCTAGGTGGTGTTGCGAGGCGAGGTGCGCGAGCCCCTGGGTGGTGTCGCGAGGCGAGGCGTGTGAGATGATGGGTCTTGCGAGGTGCAAGGCAAGGCGTGGTGAGGTGCGAGACTGGGCTCTTGGGTCATTGGCGCGAGACACCGGCAGCACCCCAGGTGCCACTTCGCGAGATGTGGCCTCGCGAGACGTGGCCCTGCGATACCTCCGACGCCCACATATGACCTCCTTAGCCCGAGACGCCCGAAGCACCTCTTGGGCCGTTGGCGCGAGACACTCGCTGCACCCCAGGTGACACTTCGCGAGATGTGGCCTCGCGAGATGTGGCCCTGCGACACCTCCCACGCACCCATATGACCTCCTTGGCACGAGACACCCAAAGCACCCCAGGTGCCATTCATGAGATGTGGGTTATAGGCTCGCAAGACGGGTGGGATCCCACGTTGCCACTAGGAGCATCGTGAGACCATTTTTATTTTCCTCAACAAGGTGGATTTTTTGCATCCACAATGTGAATTAGTAGCCATATTAGAAATCAAGCTCCTGGCTACAGCAGGAGTCTTATCAACTAGTGCCCCCCACTGGCTGCATCAATCATACTCTTATCCAATGACTGTAGTCCTTCATAAAAGTATTGGATTAGGAGTTTTTCACTTATCTGATGATGAGGGCATCTGGCATACAACCGCTTGAATCTCTCCCAATACTCATATAATGACTCCCCAGTCTATTGGCGAATGCCACAGATTTCCTTCCTTATACTACCAACCTTAGATGCTGGGAAGTAATGCTCCAAGAACATTGTCTTCATTTCATTCCAGGTATTAACACTTTGAGGAGGAAAGGAATATAGCCATTCCTTTGCACCATCCTTCAAAGAAAATGAAAATGCTCTTAATTTAATCTGCTCTTCAATTACTAATGCTGGTTTCATACTAGAGCAGACTATGTGAAACTCTGTGAGATGCTTGTTCGGGTCCTCTCCTGGTAGCCCATGGAAAGATGGTAATAAATGTATGAGGCCCGACTTGAGTTCAAAGTTAACATCCAACGCCAGATATTGAATACATAGAGGCTGATGGTCTAGATTCGACACTGCCAACTCTTTCAACGTCCTTTCTTGAGCCATCTGAGACTTAACTAATGTTTCAGAGTCAGAATCGTCATCAGATGGTAATGGTATTTGTATTGGATTGCATTTCTTGGAAGGTTGAAAGAGTGGATTGTCAGTGATAGTCCTTGAAGAGCGGGACAACGATGTCTCAAGATATTGCTTTATGGCTTGTAGTCTTTCTTGAGTATCGTCGCCAGACATATACACCTGCAATAATTTTTTTAAACTAGTGAGTACGTAGTTAATTTAATTGAATAATAAAAATAACTTACAATAGTCCCCGGCAACAGCGCCAAAAATTTGATGGGTGTCGTATGCCATATCAAATTTAATTATTATTTTTCTTTCACTACTTCCAATTATTTTAGTATAATAGCAAGCACAGGTCAAACCCACGAGGACTATCGTTCACTTTATTATTCAATAATTAACACTAAAACTTAAAAGTGGGATTTAGATTTTGAACTCAAAATTAAATAACATACACTAGAAAGCAAATAAAAATTGATATTACAATATTAAGAAACAGTTAAAGGTTAATCTCCACCCTCAACAATCATTCCTAATCACTAATAATAAATATATTTCCAATTTCTCAATTAAACTATTAACCCCACAGATAACGCTGAAGCAGATAATTATCCAATCTCCCTATTATACGTAATCAAGGCGAAGCGCTCAATAATTAACTCTTTTAGCTAAGCAATAAATCTATGAAGCATACAATCTATTTAACTTAGATAAAGCATTAAATCCTATGGAGACAAGTTAATCTAGGCAATAAATTAATGAAGCATATAATTCATTTAAACTAGGTGCTATTTTTCATCACAATCAACAATTTTTTTGACATCACTATCAATTGCAATTTATCACATACACTTAGAATCCTAAACCATTAGGTGAGAAGTAATTCTAAGATGACAATTGAATAATGTAAAACCTTAAGTGATTGGGAGATGATTTGTAATGAAGTTTATATTTAGCAATTTGTGTCAACAGAAGAAGAAAATTTGAAAAAAGAAAAAGAAGAAAAACAACAAGTATATTGAAAATAAACTACACTCTAATTGAAAATACAAAGAAACAAGTTTGGGGGAGTGTAGTATCAGAAAAGAAAGAGAATTGAAGAAAAAACAAATATATAAATTTTAGTTTATGAATTTTCTTTCAAAGAAAAAATATTTTTTTGGAAAGTTGGGAATGATTTTGGGGTTCGAGAGTTGATATAAGATTGATTTATTTGGTTGTGTGCTTATGGTTATGGTATACTTTAGCTTAAATGACTTTTTCATCTACCTTTACCTTAGCCTTTTGTTATAAACTTAAAAGTCCTGATTCTTGAGCATGTGTTATCATATTAGGGGAGATCGATGAATTATGCAAGCATATGAAATACTTGATGTTGAAGGAATGATTTGGAAGATTTGACATGCATAGAGTTTTGTGATTGTATGTTATTTATTGGTTAAGGCTGATTTGCATAGCAAGGATTGAAGTGGATTATTGAATTGATTTTACTGAAATTCTGGATGAAATGTAGTTGGAAATTCTGAGCTTGTATTGCATGGTTTTAATGAGGTTAAGGCTTGTTAGGTAAACTTGATTCATTTGTGTGGTTAGTTTGTTTTAGAAAGTTCCAATAGATTTTACTCGATGACTAGTAAAAGTTTAGTTTGGGGGAATTTGATAGAGTAGATTTTATAGTGTTTTTTAGGGTTATTTTATTTTATTTTTGAGGATTATTTAGTAATTTTGTGTGCATTATGACGTTTTCTTGCCTTTGTTTGATAATATTTTAGATTTATGGGACATAATTGATAAATGGTTGCATTTGGTGTCAAAAAGATCGAATTTGATGAAAAAAGACATTTGAGCCGCGACACTGGGAGTTAGAGTCGCGACGTTGCGATTAGACAGAATGGTCAATTTCTTAAGAGGAAAAAGGGCTGTAGCACTTCCTTTGAGAGTCGCGACACTATTGGTTGATGAATTTGAGCCACGACGCAGGTCTATTAGAGCCGACGCTTGAGCAAGTCAAAGATGTGAGAATTCCAGATTTCGGACACGGGTCACGACGCTTCATTATGGAGTCGCGACGCTTGAGTGGCGTATTTCGCAGAAAAGGACATTTTATGCGGGGGCAAAAGCGGAATTTTACATCCAAAGCACATATTACTATTTAAGCATCATTATGACGGTCTCCAGATTTCTTCTTCATCTTAGTTCTTTAGGGTATTTTCTATGAACAATCATTTTAATGTTATGGTTAATATGTTTGATATAAACTAAATTCTTTCTCTAGGATTTAATGTAGTCACCTGGATTTCTATTTAATTTTATTATGATGTTCTATTGATTCTTCTTTATTCTAATCTATATAATGTTTGCTTAATGCCAATAAATATCTTATCAATATTTACTTGATTTATGATTTTGATTCAAAATTCGAAAAATGAGAATTGAATATGCTATCGTTATATAGACATATGCTACACATTGGACGAAAGTACCTGTATGACTTGTATAGCAATTAGGTTTCTACGATTAATGCCTGCTATATGTTTAAGTTTATCACAGAGATGTAAAAAATATGCATACAGAATGAGATCTTATATCTTGAAAAAGAATAAGAATCGATTTATGTTAACCTACTATTAGAATAGGAAGAAAGAAATTTAGAACTGATTAATAAAGTTAATAGAATGAAAAGTTGATGAAGTTAATATCCTAGGTCTTTTAATTATTGATTTTTAAACTTTACATAATTATTTTGTTTTCAGTTATTGAAATTATGTTTGCAGTTAGATTTATTCATCTTAATTTTACTTACCAAATAGAAAGCAAAAAATAATTACTGGTAATTGGTTAATAGTCTTTGTGGGACGATATCCGTTCTTCCGGAATTTATTACTTGACATGACTACGTACACTTGCGTGCATATTTTACCGATCAATTTGTTGAGAGGACTTAAAAGCGATCATAAATACTCACAAATGTAGTTTCAAGTATTGTACATGCCTAAGTTCACCAACAGAATCAGAGTGTCCACTGCCTTCTCCACCATTGAATTAGAGTCAGCCACTATGATTTTGGCTCTGTCCTCCATGTTCTTGGTTGTTTCCACCATGTTCTTGGCTATCTCAGTTGTGTTCTTAGCTGCTTCAGAGTGAATCTTGAAAAGTAGTTCAAACATTTCTTCAAATCTCCTCCCCGTTGTTGCCAATTCCTTTCTTTAACTAAAGCCACCTCACAGCCAACCCCAGAAACTTATGTAACTCTGATCGAACCACCTCCATTCCTTCCTCCATATATCGTCTAGCCGTGCTTGCATGTTCTTGCCGCCAACCATGTCCATAACTACCACTCGCATACTACTTAGAAAACTCTTTGAAAAAATTTACAATCTGATACCCTCAACATAGCTAGGCCTAATAAAAAGAAAACTAATAAAAATTACACCTCGACAATTAAAAGACATCTGGACAAATACTCTGAAATAAATCTGAAATATTATCAAACAAAGGCAAGAAAACGTCATACTGTACACAAAATTACTAAATAATCCTAAAAAATTAAATAAAATAACCCTAAAAAAACAAAATAAAATTTACTCTATTAAATTTCCCCAAACTTAACTTTTACTAGTCCTCGATTAAAATCTACTGCACTTTCTAATACAAACTAATCACACAAATGAATCAAGTTTACCTAACAAGCCATAACCTCATTAAAACCATGCAATACAAGCTCAAAATTTCCAACTACATTTCATCCAGAAATTCAGTAAAATTAATTCAATAATCAACTTCAATCCTTGCTATGCAAATCAACCTTAACCAATAAATAACATACAATCACAATACTATATACATGTTAAATCTTCTAAATCATTCCATCAACACCTGGACAATTAAAAAACATCTGGGCAAATTAAGCGGTTCTCTGTTAGGTTCAGTTTAGGTTTGTTTTAGAGATTGTTTTATGTTATGTTTTTAGTTATTTAGGATTGTTTAGCGCAGATTTATGCTTGTTTTCTTCTTGTTTCAGGTTTTAATGGTCAAGTTCATAATATGGAGTGAAATGAGAAGAAACATGTCAAATATGATAAATAAGATGGATTTCATGTTCATTGTGGAGTTTCAAGACATTATGTGCGGAAAATACTACATTGAAGATGCTCAACACACGTCGTTTATACTCAATAACGTAAGTCTAAGACTTCAAGCCGCATTTTGACCATGATTTATTCACTTTCTGAAAACACTTCTAGAAATATAAGTTGTAGATATTTCTCTTAGCTTTCTATAGCTTTTTAAATCATTAAATTCGTAGTTAACGAAGGATTTATAATGAAAATATGATGAGCTGACGCTGCAGGCTATTCGAAACGAGTTGTTGTTCTATTCTGGAAGTAGCGCCCCAGCGCTACAAAGATAGCGCCCTGGCGCTATCAAGAATTGAAAGACAGCACCCCAGCGCTATATAAAGGGCGCTACAACGCTTGTGAACAAAATTTTAGGCGTTTTGGCTTTGACTTTAGCGCTATAGCGCTCAAAACGCATCGCTTTAGCGCTGTACACGCGTTTTGCAGATTTTAAACCACTTTTTGAAAGGCAAAATGATCTATTCACTTGGGAATCTTGGAAGACTATTTAAGGAACATTATTCTGCAATTTTGGCAGTGAGTCTCAGTTTTTATAAACTCTAGATTAGAAGAGGCTGCTGTAATTAGTTTTCTGTTTTCATCTGAATTCTTTAGGTTGATTTTATGAACAATTATTTGTAGTTTATTTCTATCATGTTATTTATGAATTAATTTCTTTTATCTACAAATTAATATAGTCACAAGGATTTCTATTTAATTTTATTATGATTTTCTATTGATACTTCTTTTCTATTCTAATCTGTATGATGTTTGTTTAATGCTAGTAAATACTTGATCACTATTTACTTGATTTAATGGTTTTGATTCAAAATTCGAAAGATGATAATTGAATATACTATCATTGTATAGACATAGGTTGCATATTAGACAAAAGTACCTGTATGACTTGTGTAGTAATTAGGTTTCTATGTTTAATGCATTTTATATGTTCAAGTTTATTACATAAATATAGAAAACCTGCATATAGATTGAGATCTTATATCTTGAAAAAGAATATGAATCGATTATATTAACCTGCTATTAGAATAGAAATAAGAGATTTAGAATTGATTATTAAAATGAACAAAATGAAATGATTCATTATTTTGTTTCCAGTTCTTTAATTTTTGTTCATAGTTTATAGTATTTCTTTTACCTTTAATTATTCACTTAAATTTTAATTCACCAAATAGAAATTGAAAATCAATTAGTGATAATTGGAAGATAGTCTCTGTGGGACGATATCCGCGAATTTACTACTTGACACGATTACGTATACTTGCGTATCATATTTTCACGATCATTCTCTAAAATAATTAAGTGGCCCTCCTCCTGGAGAAGGTAAAACAGATTGGGGGTCTAACATCATACTATATCATGGAATCAAAGCACTATGATAAGTGGTTCTCTGGACAAATTAAGTGGTTTTCTGGACAAATTAAGTGGTCATCCTCCTATAGAAGGTAAAACGGATTGGGGGTCTAACATCATACTATATCATGGAATCAAAGCACTATACATAGTATGATTTACAACAAACAGCATTTTCAAGTAACAAAATAGCTGTTTTAATATATATATATATAATTTAATAATTAAAAAATCAATTAGCAAAAGTGCATGTTTACTAGCTTGATATTTAAAAAAGAACTGAATGAAAATTCAGCAAAGATATTAATTTCCTGAGTAGGACAAAGATAATAGAAAAAAGAAAATGTAAAAATATCTACAATTGAAATACATTAATAGCAATAATAATGATGATTCAGTTTTGTTTCTAGAATATCATTGAAAACATAAACCACTTATTAAAGAAACTAACCGAAAGCACAGATGAAAAGCAAATAGTTTTAGGAGGTGACGCAAGCAGAAAAAAACATGAAATATTTTGAATCTTTGATTGGCTAAAACTATCTAACTGAGCTATTGAGCATTGAAATATTAATAATCTAGAAAGAAAAACTAGCTAATGAGAAGTTGATGCAAATACAATTCAATTAATTTGATGATACGAGTTCGGACCAAAACAAATTATGCTCTCCATATGTGGGACAACAGGAGAAGTGAATAACTAAATCAAAGAGTCACTCTATTTTGTTTAGGACTTTCTCAAGTTCCGAGGCCTTAAAAATGTATCTGCCAGACGTTAATGAGGTTTGCTAAGAAAAGCTTGTTGAGCGAGCAAGATCACACATTGTAAGACTTCAGACCACGAAACCTCATTAGAACAACTAAAATCTTGGATTGACCAAATAACTACTTGGTACCTGTCTAGAGCTACACAAATGGAATGTAGAACCGCTGGGGAAGCATTTAGTCAATCGCCCCTCTGCGGCCAAGACCCTGTCCTGACGAAATCTGTTTTTATTTTATTCAATCTAAGTTACACATCAGAATAAGTGTGCATTGTAATTTCTCTTCTATACATAATCCATTTATGCATCAACAACTTTAAAATTCCTGAATCATGTTACAGAGTTTATTTTCATGACTCACCAGCCAACCAAATCAATTTGCTGTCATGCGCTCACCGCTCACAATGCGTGTTCATTCTGTTTTATTGTTCTGAATTACCTTAAGTCCATACCAAATTGAAACTATTACTAACAGTTCTCCACAATAAAAAGAACTTCCGCTTTCACACTTGATCAAAAAAGAAAAGAAAAAGAAGGCTACGATTTTTGTAACTGAGTCTCAAGTTATAGTTCAATTATGTATTCTAGTAACCTTTCAAGGATTTATTGAATTTTACCAACAAGTGAAGTATATGAAGCATAATCTGAAATAAGCCCTATCTCACTTCGTAGTTTATCAACATCCTCTGAAATCCGAAGCTTGCAGTGGCCTTGTAAAAGAATATTGTATGTTATGTCATCCGGAACCACTTCCAAATTAAGCATAGCATCTAAGAGCATATGAGCATTTTTCATCTGACCTTTCTTGCACAGACCATTCATAAGAACATTATAGGTTACAACTCCTGGTACATGGCCATCTCTCTGCATTTCCTTCAGCAATTTGAATCCCATTTTTACGTTCCCCGACTTACAAAACTCGTCAATGACCATGGTATATGTGGCATCGTCAGGTTTCAAGCCAGCATTCAACATCTCCCTAAGTGTGATTTCTGCATCTATGATTCTTCCCTCTCTGCATAATCCCGAAATCAGGGCGGTAAAAGCTACGTTATCAAGCTCGACCCCTTCCTTTACCATTCCCTTCCTAATCTCTATGGCAGTTTCTAGATCTCCCTCTTTGAAACATCCATCGATTATTGTAGTGTAAGTGATCTTATCGGGCTTCAAGCCTCTCATTTTCATCTCATGCAGAAGCTTTCTAGCTTCACTCACATTTCCATCTTTGCAAAAACCATTTATGAGCACATTGTACATAATTAGATCGGGTTTGACTCCTTTGCTTAGCATCTTCTCATAGACTTGCATGGCCAAATCAAGTCTTCCACTTTTGCAGTGCCCGTTAATCAAGGTAGTAAAAGTAACGTAATTTGGAACCAAACCACTCTTAGACATTTCGTCAAATAACTCACATGCATCATCCAACTTGCACTCTTTACACAACCCACCAATCAAAACACTGTAAGTAAAAACATCTGGAGATACACCAGTCTCCTCCATAACTCTCTTCAGCTTAAATCCCTCCTCTAATTTCCCAGATTTGCAGTATCCACTGATCAAAGTATTGAAGCTAACAACAGTTGGGTGCACACCCCGTTTGGTAATTTCGTCAAACAGCAACTGGGCTTCCATAATTTTACCCTCTCTACAAAATTTATGCAATAAAATGTTGAAATTGTATACCTTAGGCGGATAACCACAGTCCAAAATTTCAGAGTAAAACAGCCAAACCGACCCGGCTGAGTTTGACCTCATTACTTTACGAAGCAAATACTCACAGCCAAGAAATGGGATACGAAATTTATGCTTCCTAACCAATCTAAAGCACTGAATTGCATCGGAGACAAAGCCACAATCGGTATAGATCTTGATCAAAGAATCAAACACAGCATTCTGTTGATAGATACCTCTACTCTCTACAATGGCGGCGAAAATGGAGGAGGCCGAATCCTTCCCCTTGTGAGAGACAACTAACCGGAGGAGAGATTGGGCCTCTGGAACCATACGATTGGCGCAAAGGAACTGGGCCATGGCGCAGTAAGAGTGGATGGTGTGACGGAAAGTTGACCGCGAAGAGAGCCAGTTGAAGAACGAGAGAAGAGAGTGTGGGGGGAGAGAGTAGGGATTGAAGTTGATGAGGTCGATAAAAAGACGAGCAGTGAGAGAAGGGAGAAGAGCCTTGAGCGAGGAATCCAGAGGCTTTGTTTGGGAGTTGTTGATGGCTTGGGAGAGGGAGTGGAGTATGGGATCTCCATGGTGAGGGGTAACAGAAGGTGGAGGGGAGTACCAGGCGGGGGGCGAGAAGGAGCTACAGCTACGTGTCAGAGAGAGAAGAAAGTGGTTCGGGGTTTTGAGGATTACCACCATCGTTTCTAGTTTAGTTGTTTCGTATTCGACCGTTTATTAGTATGAAGTTGAACCACGTTCGTGTTAGTGTTACTGGTCGCTCCTACTTAAGCATGGTCGTACTTGTCCCCGTGGATCACCCCACTCAAAACATCACTATTGACAATCTAAGATAGAAAAGACAAAGAAAAATTAAAAAGAAAAAAGAAAAAAAAAAGAGAGAGAAGTCTCTCAACAAAATAAATTGAAGTCTCCAGCCAAAAGTATGCTAAGTAAATTCACTAGCCAAAAGTTGCCTTCAATTTTGATAGAATCTGATTGTGTTTCTGCAGTTAATTTATTAGCAAGGAAAGAGGAGATGTGCACTTAGGCTGATGGTATTATTCATAATATACTATCTACAATTCCTTCTGGTGTTATGAAAGTTTGTATTTTCTCCCAGAAGAATTGTATCAGTACTCATGCTAGGCCTCTATCTTGATGTGCATATATTGATTATATATATATATTTACTGCCATGAAATCTCGGTTTTGTTCATTCAATATTTGCTCGAAATTTTCATTTCATATTTGAATTGTTCTATTGCCTACTGCTGTTCTGTTAAGCAATTCCTTGCATTTTTTGTGCAATAAAAGTATTGAAACAATGTTTTGAACACGGGTTCAAATTTCTTGAGTTTGGTTTTTTGCCTCAAACTTGTTTTTAATCCAAACAACATTAGTGGTAGTTTAGTTTATATATTTTGATGCCTCAGTGATGGAAGTGCTTACTGCATAACCTCTGAATAGGAGTTTTCTAAAATTTGTAAAATCTTTAGGTCCGTTTGGTAAAATTTTTGTTTTTAAATTTTTTAAACACAAAAATAGAAATATAATTTTATTTTTAAAAAATAAAAATATGTTTGGTAACTATTTTTGTTTTTTTTTTAAAAACAAAAAATAATAAACGTGTTTGATAGTTTTTATTTTTATTTTTTGTTTAATAATGTGATGTGTTGATTTAAAGAAGAGAAGGAAAAAATGTTTAAAAAAATGTTTAAAAGTGAAAATTTTCTATTTTCAAAATTTAATAAATTTTGTTTAAAATTTAAAAAAATAAAAAATAAAAATAAAGTTACTAAACGCTATTTTATGTTTAATTGTCAAATTTTTAATTAAATAAATAAAAAACAATTTTTTTAATGATTACCAAACAGCACCTTTGTTTGTGGGCATTGGATTGAAATTTTAAAATGCCCTATTCTACTATCTTTGCAAACGATGACTACTTGATAAATTATTTAGAAATAAATACCATAATCCGAGAAAGCATTCAATGAGGCCTTATCAAATCAAGCAATATGGGTTCATTTGTTAAAATAAAAACATAATGTCGTTCATACAATTTAAAAATAACATGTTAAATTCCCACTGATAACATAATTAAATATGATAACTCATAAAAATGTTCGTAGGCATTGCTAGATTGTTTTCTGTTCATCAGAGTCCCACAACATACATATTCAGACCAAGGAATGCCCCACATCACCATACGTGCCAATAAGAACTCCTATTGCCTACCTGGAAGGGAAAGTAAGAGGAATGAGCTAAAAACCCAGTAAGGAAGTACAAACAAGAAACAACAATTCACATAAGCACAATGCAAAACTCTCCTCATCGTACATGAGCTTAAAATAACATATCATAGACATATCATAATCTCATACACTTTATCTGAAAATTCATCATAACAAATAAACACAAATAATTCTATGAGGTAACCAGTAAAGCATAAACCAGTAAATCTTCCTCTGTGATGTATTCAGGAGCTCGGGTCCTAGAATAACCTTGACGCGTCGTTACATCATAACTTAGTAACTCATTTATTGTGTCGCGTTCAGCATGCTAACAACCCCTGCTTTCTCATACAATATACAAGCACACATTCAAGTAGCTCATCTCATAACATTACATATGATACAGTCAACATAAATTCATAAAAATATTATAGCTAACTTCCTTACCTCAAGTCCAAGCAATTTAAAGAGCGCAACGAGCCTAGAATCACAATCAAACATTCGTCTCAATATCAAGTAAAACTAAGCATACAATACAAGTGAGTGTGCATGGGTCATGCGCACATGGCACAAGTTGCACCAAAATTATAAACATACAGTAATTCCACATAAAATCATAAAAGAATAATTCCAATTCTACTGAGTAATCCTCAATGGTTACAAAACACACTACAGGAAAATAGTGCAAAAACGACGCCGCTTTAGCGACAGTTCATTTAGAACTGTTGTTAAATGATACTATAAATGGTGGTTTAAAATGAATTGTCGTCTATTGTATTTTTTAACGGCGGTTTCGAGTGAACCGCCATTACTGTTATAAATTTAGAGTACTATAGATGACGCTTT
Organism: Humulus lupulus; assembly: GCF_963169125.1. Classification (NCBI taxonomy): domain Eukaryota; kingdom Viridiplantae; phylum Streptophyta; class Magnoliopsida; order Rosales; family Cannabaceae; genus Humulus; species Humulus lupulus. Next base: position 156,044,496 of record NC_084794.1, on the reverse strand, counting down.
CGATTGAGCCACCATCTATAGTGTTTTAACGACATTTTTGAGTGAACTGCTATCTAAAGTTGGTTTTAACGACACTTCCAAGTGAACTGCCATTAAAGGTGTTTTAACTATAGACTGCGGGTTTGATTGAACCGTCGTCTATAGTGGGCTTAATGTCAGTTCCGAGTGAATCGTTGTCTATACTTGGCTTTAATGACGCATCCAAATGAACTGTCATTAAAGACATTTTAACTAGGAGTGTTGATTAGTCGATTTGGTCGAGTTATAACATGTTTTAATCAAACTAATGTATAAATCGTGTTGCAAAAATCCAACTCAAACCCGTCTAATTAAGAAAAAAAAGTTTAACCCGTCTAATGTTTTAAGAGATTTGGTCGGATTAACCCGCCTAAACCAATCTTCAGTTTTTTTTAAATGTTCAAATAATTAGATTCAATAAACTAAAAGTATAGTATATACTTTCCAAACATAGATATATTATTCTAAATTGAAATTTTAAAACATTATTCTAAATTCATTGTTAAAAATTTTAAAACAATATTTAATATTACATATAATATATGTAATAATATACGTAATATATGTATCTATAAATGAAAAAAAACTCTTAATCGGTTTATTCAGATTATTTGAACGAGTTGGTATAATTTCCAAACCGTCCAATATAATAATTGGGCAGTTTATTCGGGTTTGGCAGTTTACAAAATTTTGCACAACCCTAATTTTAACTATAGATGACAGTTTTGAGTGAACCCCCATTAGAATATTTTTGAATTTCAAACAAATTGTTATATGTGTTTTAGGAATAAATTATATATTCTATTAAAATAATAATATAATAATTTATTTTACTAAAAAATTATTATAACTTCATCAAGAATCCCAAAACCTTGGCTCCTTTGGTTTCTTTTTAAAGCATCTTTGCAATACATGCTCTAGTCTCGACTAATCAATTCGACACCAAAATAAAGTAAATTAATCAAAGTCTAAGAATTGGTTGTATAAAAAATCATTTTAAAGCATTTCATTTTAAGGTATGAGCAAGGCATTTGAGTTGATCTCTAGTGCTTTTGTGTATATTATTTTTATTGTTGCATTTGGATTATGATTGTTGTTGTTGTTTTTGATTCAGTTGCTTCTCTTTTTGTGCCCAATAAAAATGATTTAAATCTGGGAAAAAATCTTTGACTTTATTATATTAATAAGTTTCTAGCTTCTAATTTGTTAATTTACTTTCCACGAACCATCATTTGATGTATCATAAATTTGAATTTTACAAGATACACTATTTATGTATTAATTAAGTGTGGATTTTTATTTAAAATGTAATGTAATAAATAACACTTAATTATGTAAATATGTCTATACAATAAATATTAATTAATAGCTTCTAACACTATATTTTCTATAGTTTTTAATTTTGTGTGTCTTAATATGATTAAATTTTGTATTTATAAGTTATTTTAATTTGTATATTTTTAGGTGAATATTTAAATATAAGATAACTAATAATAGTTTAATTAATTATAATATGTTATATTAGGCTATAGATACATAAATCTAATTATTATATACCACAAAAAAGTCATTATACTATAAGTCATATATAGTCTACGCTTAAAAAAATGTTATTTTTAAAATTTTAAAAATATGTAGAAAAAAAGTAAGAAACTCAGTACGTTTGTCAAAAAAAAAAAAAAACTCAGTGATTCGACAACGTTTCAAAAAAATCAACCCAACCCCATTATTCTTTCCCTATAGCTCTCACTCTTGTGTGTGTGACTTGACTACCTAGCACCATTCTTTAACCCAGCTTTCATTCCGTCTGCGTGCGACTCCAATGAATGACTCTTCTCCCATCGGTGTGACTGCTCAGCCCACTACGACAACCAAACTCTTAACCAATGACATAGTCACCTCTCTTAACACCATATCTATTTTTTCTTTTTTGAAATCATTTTCACAGGTATGTATGTAATCTCCTATTGATTTCCTTTTTCTTTTTGCATTTCGGAAATAGGGATTTTATTTATTTTCTTTTAATGAACATTTTAGGAAAACTCAATTTTGTTCGCTGTTAAAGATTTGCTCTTATTTGTATCGGATCTGCTCTGGTCTTCTTCGCCATTGAAGACCTGCATTTCACAAAGTGGTACTTCTTCTTCTTTTCATTTCTTGTGAGTTTCATTCTTTATTGGGTATTAGTTTATTTTCTTGCCGGTAAGATTCTACCCAAAAAATCAATTTGAACAATCTCTATCTGGTTGGTATATGTGTTTAGGATTCAATTTTATGTTTCTAAAAATTAAAAATAAGTGGACTTATAATAATTCATGATTGGTTAGTTGTTTCCTAAAACAAAATTTGAATATGATTTAAAATTTTTGCCTATATAATTGAAAACACCAAAATATTGTTTTCTCTATTTTTCAATTTTTTCACTGTGACTTACTAGTGTTAGTATGCGTTAGTATATATAATATATATTTATATATATGAGTGTATTTTTAATGATTATTATATATGAATGATTACTTTAATATTATTGGATTAAAATCAATTATTCATATTTATAATTGTTAATTAATATTTCTAAACATAAATTTTGATTTTTTTCAAATTTTTAGAAGGGTTACCTAACGAAAAATGTGTATTTATTATAAAAGTATAATATTGTAAACTTTTCATTTCTCGTCAATTTCTAAATATAGTTAGTGTCTCTCATTAGTTGGAAACAACATTAATTATTACAAAAAAAACTAAATTCGAAATTATTGTAGAAAAAAAATATTTATTTATTAGTGACTTATTATACAAAGTCACTATGTTGTCACATCATCATAATTGTTAGTACACATCTATGAGTAGTAACAATTGAGAAATCTTCCATATATAAATATATATATCACTTTAAGCTCTACCCGTAGGGCTCTCACTGTTTCTCGACCCTTGAACAGTTTTCGGCGCGGTTCTTTTTTATGACCATGTATATTCTTTTTTTAGTCACGCGTGCAACAACATGTTTGAACATAGTTTTCGGTACTGTAAACTATACGGAATTTTCTGAAAATTTGCAGGATGTCCTAAATAGCTACAATATACATAGTCATAAAAAAAATCATGCCGAAAACTGTTCAGGGGTCGAGAACACTGAGAGCCCCACCGGTAGGGCTTAAAGTGAAGCCCCTATAGGAGAATTTAATCAATGCACTATTATTAAATTTTAATTTATCAATATTATTAAATTTTACTTAATTAAATCTATTGATAAATCAAAATTTAATATTATACAACCTATGTATATAGAATATATAAAATTAAAATAATATTCAGATTCAGTTGAACCAATTACACATTCAAATTTAATACCAATCACAGATTCAATTTTTTAAAACTCAAAAACAGTTTACAGATATTGAACCAATCACATTTTCATAAACATGTTTTTAGTCACTAAATTCAGATTTTCATTTCAGAATCTCACTTTTCAAAAATACAGTTTTTCAATCGCGAACCAATCAGACCCTAAGAGATCTCATTATTAATATCAAGAAAATGGTACAATATTCCAAGTTAATTATGGTTGTTTAATGAATTCTTGCTACAATTGGAGACATTAAATTCAATTTTTATAAACAATATTTATTGATCTTCACATTTATTGACTTACGCACTTGGAACAGCAAGCTCAACTCGGTGTGGAAGCTTTTTCTGATACCCAACTTGTTCCCAAGATACTTGCTGAGAACTCTGGTCTAGAACACAAGATGCGATCATAGCACATATGGTATGCATTTAAAACTTTTACTTTTTATCTTAGAAATAATAAATAAAAACAAATGTGAAAATGTTACATCCTATGTTTTGAACACTATTTAGTAGCCGGTTGGAGCGAGTGAAGAATTATGTAGAATATTATTTTGATAAATGATATTATATGAATTTGTGATGATTTGTGAATTTTTTTATAACCGCTGTCATGATACGGTAAATGATCTAGATTTATGCAAACAAAGATTGGTCTCGGACCAAGAAATAAACCCTAGTGGAAGAAAAATCTTACATTAAATAAAATGAAAAATACTATGGCATAAAAATATTAATTTTGTCTAGCAACTAGGACTTTATAGTCGAGCCAATAAGTTTAAGAAAAATTGATTGATGTTTGAATTTCAATCAACCGGGCTTAAGAATGAGAATTTCTTACTTGGGCCTCTAAAGGTATTTTAGTTAATTTGTTAAAATTACCAAAATTACGTGATATGTGAAAAATTTATTTTGGGGTCACATTTAATTTAATTAATTAAGCTTGGAGAAATTTAAAAATTATAGGGGTCAAGGGAAATTTAGAGCACAAAATTCCCAAAGGGCCCTTGGATCCCTTAAATGTAAAGTAAAATAAGCAAGGGCATAAAAATAATTTTCAAGGGGAGAGAGAGAGAGAGAGGTGGGCAGCAAGGTAGGTCCTAGGGCTCTTAAGAGCAAGGACACATACCCCAAAGAGAATAGGAAATGTCTTACCCATTCCCAAGCTAAGGGTTTACTCATTGTTTTGTTTTTTTTCTTTTTCAAAACACTTTTCTCTACCATTTCCCCCCAAAACCGAGGCACCCTCCTTCCCCCCTCCCTTTTCATCTCTCTAACTCTGAAAAAGAGAAAAAAATTCAGAGGCTCTCTCCCTCTAATTTCGTCCCTCTCCATTTCCCTCTCAAGGAAGGATTCCTTTGAAGCTAGGGTGCCAATCCTAAGTAAGACCAAGCTCAAGGTAAGTGAAATCATCTATTGTGATTCATTCTTCTTCTTCTCATTCAAACTCGAAACCCTAGGGTTCCTTGTGCATGCATGTAGTGTAAAAGCCATGCATGACCGTGTTCTTAAGTTCTAGGATTCAAGAGAAGCTTTACTAGTCAGATCTCCAAGTTGAGCAATTTTTGAAGGAAATTTTTGAAAGAGGCAAACCCTAGTGCAAACTCTTTTTAAGCATTCCTCTCCTTTTCTTTTTCTAATTCTCTGATTCTTAGTGTTTATGAGAAGAGATTTAAGTATGTGAAGTGTTGATAAGTGGTCCGAAACCCTAAGAGTTCAACCACTCCAAAGGCTTGAACATAAAAAGGTAAAATTCTTGATTCTTACCATAATATGTTATTGGCTTTAGAAAATCTGAATTTGATTGTTGTTTTGTGAGTTAAATTAGTTATTTGGGTTGTAATAAGGTTATTTAGTTGGTTTATGATGCATGCATGTTGTTTATGTAGTGTTTGGTAGCTTGGAATTCAAAGTTCCATAGGATTTATTGATGCATGCTTGCTGCCAAAATTTTACAGTGGTTCTAAAGGGCCAAATCATACCTAAATGACCTAATTATTCGATGAAAGTTTTGTAATGTGTTATTTGGAAAGATTAAATGATTTTAACATCTTGAACCATTGAAAAATATTTTATATAAATCAAGTTATGAGCTTTTTGGGAATCTAGTGCAAGCTGGATTAGGATTTGTCAGTAGTAACGGGGTTTGAGTATTCGTAATCGTTAATGAGCCTGCGTAATCTTAAGTCTAGTAGTAACAAGGTCTACTACGTGTTCTTGCCAGTTTTGTAAAAACGTCATTAATCCTAAGAGAGGTGCCTTGCTCGTATTTTCTAATAAGAGATAAGAAATGATATTTTCTTAACAAGATGAATTAATGACGTTTTTACAAAACTGGCAAGAACATGTAGTAGACCCCGTTACTACTAGACTTAAGACTACGCAGGCTCATTAATGATTACGAATACTCAAGGGCACGCCTTGGGGACTAAGATAACTAAGGACCCTACCTTTAAATTGGTTATGAAAACCAGTTTTCCTTGATGCTTAAGAATAAAAATTCTAAACGCTAATGCATGATAAGAATTAATTATTACACTTTCAATGCCCAAATTACGAATGAACAATCTTAGATAATTGCCATAATTAATCTGAGTCACTCTATGGTTTCACTACAGTGTTATCTAAGCGGGAAGACTCGCTTCTGGATAGAAGATTTCCACAAGCAAGCGCTAAGAAATCTGGGTAAGACAACTTATGATTTGTTTGGCTACAACACGATCATAACTAGTTTAGATAACTAAGATATAAGCTAATAATTAGAAATAGTCTTAGAAGGTTTACTCAAGGTCGTGGTCCTAGAGGGTTCGCATACTCATGACTAAGGTAAGCAGTTCGGCTAGCTACCGTGACGATTTTGAACTCCGACTAGCCACTGGGAACAAAGTAAGAAACTGGTTCGCCACCGGTGACTGTGTAACTAAGGTTGGTTGACCATCACAATATGTAAAAAGTCCAGTTTAACACCCATGACATAAGAGTCCGGTTAAACTCTGTGACACATAAGTAAGTTGATTTCAGAATCAAATCTCTATGACTAAGAAAGTATGCCGAATTCTTCTATGAGTTGGGTAACTGGTGTAACTAGTTTACACCCATCGACACTATGGTAAGATATGTTAAATTATGTTTGATTGTTCCTCCGAAACCCCAAGTATGTATGTTAAGATTAATGAGTATGTAAGAAAACTAAGTATGCATGATAAGAACGTGAAGTATGTTAAGAATGTTATGTATGTTACCAGTTAAGACTGCATGTATGCTCTGGGATCTTCTGCATGCAGGTGTATATTAAGGATATGAATTTTAGTTATGAGGCATGAGCATAAGTTTTCCAGAACGTTCGCAAGTTCTTAAATTTTATGCTAGGGTTTTGGTTTCACCAGAATCCTATTCTTGGTTGGTTATCTGCTTAGTTATAGGTAGTTTAAGTTCTTGCTTCATTTATGTGGTTATGTTTCTTAAGTTGTTCTTACTAAGCGTTTCGCTTACCTAGTTGTTTCATGTTGTAGGTAAAAAGTGGATCAGTGAGCGCTAGAGTTTATCTGCGAAGATGTACATGTGGACTGACCTTTTGAGAATTTTATGTTTTGGGGACTAGAACCCATATGATAATTAAGAATTTATTTTGGGCTTGTTGAATGTTTTTAAATTATGACACTGTAATTCATTTTTAAGTATGCGCATACTTCCAACTATTGAATGTTTTGAAAAATATTTTTTTTATATGGATTTTCGGTTACCTTATTTTTGGCAAATGATTATGTTTTTCCGCAAATTATGTTAAGAAATTTTATGAGATGTTACAATTGGTATCAAAGCACCAGGCTAAACAAGTTCTGTAGACAAACCCACATGTACATTCGCAAAGATAGACTGACACTCACTGTAAGTATTGTCTTTTCATATATGTTTCCTTGTTTTCTTTTATTTACCTTGATTCTATAAATTGTAGGTTATGACTGATGTACCTGAGATATGTGACCATGTGATAGGGAACCTATCCATGCTCTCTACGCCCAGGATTGATTATTATACTCTTTAATGATGAGAGTCCTCAACGCTTCGAGTACGATCAACAACATCAGCGTGTCATTTGGAAATGGACACATTACATGACAGAAGTCTATGATAGGGCGAACACACCTGATCGACTGAGAGTGCGATATGCCAGCACTTGTTTGAGAGGCTCGACACTGATATGGTTCCATCACAGATGTAGGCGGCTGGTTCGGGAGACGTGGGATGACTTTCATATGAAGATCGAGCTAGCCTTTGGGCCATGGATTTGCCTATCTCCATGGTTGATAGCATACCTCGAGGCAGGGCGGTAGAACCAGAAGAAAATCCCGAAGAAGATCCCAAGGAGGAACCGACTGAGGGCCAGGAACATGAGGCAGCTGGGAATGGCATTGTTTAGGAAGTACCTGAGAGTTCATATGAGGATTTAGACGGGGACATGCGGGTCGATTAGGATAGTGATCGTTTGTTTTATTATCTTTTGTAAAAAACACTATGATTTTCAAATTTCACTGTTTTGTATTTCTTTTTGATTAAGGGTCCTATGCTAGAAACCCTGAGCCCCGACTAAGGTTAGATTCCCTTCCTATTTACTTTTATAAACACTTTAAGACTTTGCATTGACTGTTTATGTTATGGTTTGATATGTTTAAATGCAATCTTTTGTCTAAGGGATGAGTTCTGTGATTGGTTGATGATCACTTGTGCAAAGAGTATCATGCATATGCAGCTACTAGCTTGTTACTTTTATTAATCGATCGTCGTTGTATGTATATAAAGGAACTCTTTGCGGCTCATAATACTAGAGCCAGGGTAGGCTGTCAAGCCGATAATGCACATGATCTAGTAGAGCAACCAGCTATGAACTCGCAAGCCGAGGTCGAGGTAGAGGCCGAGGCAGAGGTCGAGGTAGAGGCCGAGGCAGAGGTCGAGGCCGAGGGAGGGGCCAAGGTCGAGGTCAGGGGATGGAGGAGCTCCGTAGGGATATGGAAGCTCAAAATGCTCGCATCGAGTAGGGCCATAAGAGGCAGGTGGACTTTGATGCTTGCCAAACAGAGATGTTTCAAACATTACTGCAACGCCTCCCAGCAGCACCGGATAACAATCGGAACAAACTAGAGGTAGCTGCGGCTGAAGTAGTGAACCAGGATCCATTGGCTGGTGGGGCATGGGTTGAACCACAGGTTGCGGCACCGAGGGTGGTCCAATAGAAACCCATCTCTGAACGGTTTGGTCACTAGAATCCACCCACCTTTGAAGGTACTACTGATCTAGTGGTGGCAGAAGAGTGGATCAACATACTAGAAAGGATCTTCGATTTCATCGAAGTTACTGAACATGAAAAGGTGGTTTGTGCAATTTATATGTTGAGAAAATATGCTCGCAATCTGGTGGGATGCTGTAAAGAAGGGTCATAATGTGGTCGAAATGGAATGGCCAGAATTCCTAGTCTTGTTCAACTCCAAGTATTACAGTCGCATCGTGATTGACCACAAGGTGGTAGAGTTTACAACTCTGAAGCAAGGGAATTCGAGCGTCCAGGAATATACTAGGAAGTTTGATCAGTTATGCAGATTCACACCGGATCTGGTTAGTACTGAATCAACTAAAGTATGGAGGTTTATGAGAGGACTTCGAGGAGATATCAAAAAACTCGTGGACACCAGGAAGACAAGCCCGGAAACATATGCAGAAGCAGTGGAGCGAGCTCTTCGCCAAGAGTCATGGTCTAGGCTGGAAAGGAAGGAATCCCAAAAGTTTGAAGAAAGAAAGTTTACCTCTGGCAATTCGGGTCAGACCTAAGCTAACAGAAGTGGCTCCAAGGGAAGGTTTTTCCCCAAGACCAACCGCAATAATGGGAATTTTTGAGCACAAGGAGGCTCAAGGCCGAGTAGCAACAAGAATAACAAGAGAAAAGGGGGACCGTCTGACAGTCGGACCGAGGGTTCCAACAAACAACCCAGGCGCGATTTCGAGTACTAGCCTATTTGTGATAAGTGTGGTCATCGACATCCGGGTGAGTGTAAGGCGGGGGCATGCTATGACTATGGAAAACCAGGGCACCTCGATAAGAATTTCCCAAGTCTAAACTGGAAGGGCGACAACAACCAACAATAGCAGATAGGAGCCCCACCACGGGTCTACACTCTTACTCAAGGCAACCAAGAAGCTGGACCATCTGAGATGGTGTCAGGTCAGATCTCTATTGCCCAAACCTCAACATATGCATTAATGGACACTGGTGCAACACATTATTTTGTAGTTGCCTCTTTTGTCGAAAAAAATGAATGGAATCTCTGAACCTATGCCTAGTGTCTGTGGGGATTTTTTGCCTTCAAGCGAAGATATGTTGGTGCGGTCATGGGTAAGAGCCATACCAGTTTGGGTAGAGGGACGAGAATTGACAGTGGGCCTGTTGATCTTAGACCTACACGAATAAGATGTAATATTAGGGATGGACTGGTTATCTAAGTATGGCTCCATAGTGAACTGTAAGAAAAGGGGAGTGGTTTTCAAACCAGCAAGAGAGGAGCCGTTTATGTTCCAAGGCGCAACTAGGGAAAAGAAATTCGCGATGATCTCCGCTATGAAGGCGAGGAAGATATTAGGGGACGGTTTCACTGGATATCTGGCACAAGTCATGGATAAGGATAAAGAGGGCACATTACAACCAGCCGAAGTACCCATCATATGAAAATGTCCTGAAGTATTTCCCGATGACCTTCCTGGGCTACCACCAGAGCGAGAAGTGATGTTTGAAATAAGACTTATTCTAGGGATGACGCCCATTTTGAATGCTTCGTACGGGAGGAATTGGAGGAGCTGCAGGCTCAACTGCAGGAGCTATTGGATAAAAAGTTCAGAAGACCGAGTCATTATTCGTGGGGAGCCTTGGTGTTGTTTGTAAAGAAGAAAGGCGGCGCCATGAGAATGTGTATAGACTATCAGGAGTTGAACAAGGTGACGATTAAGAATCAGTACCCGCTTCCCAGGATCGACGATTTATTTGATCAACTTTAGGGAGCATCAGTATTCTCAAAGATAGATCTTCGATTAGGTTACCATCAGCTCAGAGTTAAGGAGTCAGACATACCTAAGACAACGTTTTGAATGTAGAAAGGGCACTACGAGTTTGTAGTGATGTCCTTTGGACTCACCAATGCACCCACCACATTCATGGACCTCATGAACAAAGTGTTTAGTGAGTTTTTGGATAAATTTGTCATCGTGTTTATTGAGGATATTTTGATATACTCGAGGAACCCAGAGGAATATGTAGTGCATTTGGATATGGTTCTTCAGCATTTGAAGGAACATAAACTTTATGCCAAATTCTCCAAGTGTGAATTTTAGCTGGAAAAAGTGAGTTTCTTGGGCTATGTGGTGTCAGGCGAAGGGATATCCGTGGATCCTACCAAGATAGAGGCAGTAAGTGGAAACTTCCAAAAAATGCTCACGAAGTGAGAAGTTTTCTTGGATTAGAAGGGTATTATAGGCAGTTCGTAGAAGGGTTCTCGAAAATAGCTACGCCAATGACCGCTCTTACCCGTAAACATGCTAAGTTTGTATGGACTGAACAGTGCGAGAGGAGTTTCCAAGAACTAAAGATGAGGTTGACCACCGCCCCAGTGCTGACTATCCCCAGTGGGAAAGACGGATACGCGATCTACATTGATGCCTTAGGACAAGGACTGGGGGCGGTACTGATGAAACACGACAAGGTGATTGCTTATGCGTCTTGACAGTTAAAAAATTATGAAAAGAACTACCCGACGCATGACTTAGAGTTGGCTGCAATATTTTTTCGCATTAAAAATTTGGAGGCATTATCTCTATGGGATACATTACAACATTTACACTGACCACAAGAGCCTCAAGTACTTCTTCACCCAGAAAGAATTGAACATGAGACAACGCCAGTGATTAGAATTGTTTAATGATTATGATTGTAATATTCTATTCCATCCCGGAAAGGCCAATAAGGTTGCAGAAGCTCTGAGTCGGCAGCCGATGGCATATGTAACGTCCCAAATTACCTAATAAGGCTTAGGGCATTGATTAGGGGGCCAGGAGGAAAATATATGGAATTACATATTTACATGATATATTTGTGTATGATAATGTGATTATGTGAGTTATATGATAATATAACTAGTTATGCATGAGTATTAAATATGCATGTGGGTCTGTTTCTTATTAGAATGGCAATGTTTGTAATTTGGCCCGTTATGGGCATAATTGTATATATGTGCATATATGTGATATATGTGAGAGACCACATTATTATGTGGGCTTATTTGGGTTACTCGGCACAAGACGATCCTAGGAAGCGAGTTAGTGAGAAAGTCACAATGAGACCCAATACCTGACTCAAGGCAAGTCAAGGGGTATTTTAGGTATTTATCATAGTATCGGGTTATCGAGAAATGGGAATGAATAATTGAGGATATATACGGGGTTAGTGAGATTAGGAGGGAATACTGGGGATTTTGACCATTTTGCCATCGGGAACGTTTTTGGTACCCTGAGCCTTGGGATTAGCTTAAGTAAACTTAAGCCTTAAGGAAACAAAACTAACACTTAAACACTTTGAAGTAGCAGCTCCCAACCGACTCACCCTCTCTCTTATTTTCTCTCAACTTCTCCAAGGGAGTTCTTTGAGAATTAAGGTGAAATTGTGGGCTAATGCTTGAGAGATTGAAGGCCTAAGCTTGGGATTGGATTAGCTACAACTAGGGAGACTTAAATTACAGTTGAGGTTATCGCTAGGGGCTCTAAATCAGGATTGTGCTCGAGGGTCATCCTTATTTTACGTTATACTTGGATCTGAGGTAAGAAAACTGCATCCAATACGTGATATATGTGATTAGGGCTTGGCCTGACTGCTAATAATAGTTATGAATAGGGCTTGGGCCCCTGAAAATGATTATGTTTAAGTTATTGTTTGGTTTGTTGATTAAACATACTTGAATATTCTGCACCTGATTAAGTGTTACATGATTGTTCGCATGGTTTGCGTAGCTAGGGCTTGGCCCCATTAAGGAGCATGGTTATTACAATGTTTGCGATTACTTGATGATGTTATGTGACTAACACGTATGCATACTTGTATTGTCTGAAGTATGCTTATCTATATTTGTCTTTTGTATCTGTATCCGAATACCTGGTTCAGGGCTTGACTTATTAGTCAAGGACGGCAATAGCGCACTGCGCGCTGGTCGAAAGGCTTAGGCCCAAATCAGCAACGTACTACTATGTTGGCCGACCCAATGGTCGATGGAAAACAAAAGTGTTTGGCTAGCTCTATGGCTAGTTACCCAGAGCTAAGGGCGAGGGCCCCAGGTGACTCTATGGTCACATAGCTAGGGCATAGGGCCCGGGGGTTGACTCTATGGTCAACCACTCAGGGCAGCGACCTCGGAATGGTCCAATGACCATTCATTTGTAATTGTATGCCTGTATGAGTAGGTTATTACTGCTGGACATGCTAGATAAGTATCTGAGAATCTGTATTTTCTGTTCATGCACATTTTTAAGTTTTCTTGTTGAGCCTTGGCTCACGTGTGCTATGTGGTGCAGGTAAGGGAAAAAGAAAGCTTGACCAGCCATGAGTTGGAGAGCTTCGGTGGTGGCATGTACATATGCGGATGCTCGTCCACCACGGTTGAGGATATCTCAAAGGAACTAGGCTTTCAGCCCTAATTTTGCTGCTTGGGTCGGCCGATTGTAACTTTCTATGTTTATACACCCTTTTAAACAGTTGTTTGTAACATTCTGGGATCCCATGTATGTATGAATTTTTTTTTAAATAAAAGTCATCAATTCATTTGATCAAAATTTTTAACCCTAACCCTTGACGTTAACCTTAGTAACACGTTTATAACCAAATAACTTGATTAGCAAGTTTGACACAATTTAAAGTACACAATGTAATAGTCTTGGATTAGGAAGACGTTATAGCATATGTGATGACGGTGCATGAAATGCCCTTGAAACTGTAAGGTGACATCTCTAAGGTGACATCTCGAGGTAGTTGTTGGAAAATTAGCAAATCTTTCGGTGCAACCCACAATTATTGAAGCCATACAAGGAGGAAAACTTTTGGAACCTTGGTATGAGAAAATCAAGCACGAGGTGAGGAAGGATATGCAATTGGGATTCCACATATCGGAAGATGGTGTGTTAGGATTTAAAGGAAGCATTTGTGTTCCTGAAAATGCATAGATTAAGAAGCAAATCTTCTATGAGGCACACAATGCCCTTTACGCAATGCAACACGATGCTACAAAAAATGTACCAGGATTTAAGAAAGTATTTTTGGTGGCCGAAGATGAGAAAGTAGCAGAATATGTGGATCATTTCCTCACTTGCCAACAAACCAAGGCGGAGCACCAGCGACCAGCCGAGTTGCTGCAACCGCTAGAGATTCCAGAATGGAAGTGGGAGATAATCACAATGAGTTTCTTCACTGGACAACCTAATACTCCTAAAGGTCAAGATACGATATGGGTTATTGTTGATAGATTGACCAAGTCGGCACATTTTATACCCATTAAGATAACTTATTCTACGAATAAGTTAGCATACTTATACATAGCAGAGATTGTACGAATAAGTCCATCATTTCAAGCCGAGACGGACGCTTCACATCAATATTTTGGAAAAGAATGCAGGAAGGTTGGGGACTCAACTTAAGTTTGGCATTGCTTTCCATCCCCAAAAAGACAACCAGAGTGAGCGAACGATCCAAACCCTGGAAGACATGCTGAGAGCCTGTGTACTCGACTTCCCGGGGTCCTGGAGCGGAAAACTTCCACTGATGGAATTTGCTTACAATAATAGGTACCACGAATCTATTAAGATGGCGTCGTATGAAGCCCTGTATGGGAAAAAATGTTGATCCCTGATTCATTGGCACGAAGCTGGTGAAAGAAAATTCTTGGGTACAGAGGAAGTGGACAAAGTTAATGAAGATATCGAGAAGATACAAGAGAGGCTGCAGACCTCAATGGATCGACAACGCAAATATGTGGATCGACGCTGAAGACCCTTGGCATTTGAAGCTGGAGATAAGGTGCTCCTGAAGGTGGCTCAGTTGAAGGGAGCTCTACATTTTGGTAAGAAAGGAAAATTAAGTCCAAGGTATATCAGGCCTTTTGAGATAGTGGAGAAAATCGGCGTGGTAGCCTACCGATTAGCTCTCCCACCTGCTTTGGCTCGAGTACATGATGTATTCCATGTATCTATACTGAGAAAATATGTGGAAGACCCAAGCCATGTACTTAGTTACAAACAATTGGAGGTGGATCCGAAACTGTGTTAAGAGGAGAAACTAGTAAGGATTCTGGATCGTAAGGATAAGGTGTTGCATAATAAGACTATACCCTTGGTTAAGGTGCAGTGGTGTAACCACAGGGTAGAAGAAGCAACATGGGAACCCGAAGACTGGATGAGAGAGTCATACCCACACTTGTTCTAAGTTTCGAGGACGAAACTTGTATAAATTGTAGGTATTGTAACATCCTGTGTTTTGAACAACCGTTAGTAGCCGGTTGGAGCCGGTGAAGAATTATGTGGAATATTATTTTGATAAATGATATTATATGAATTTGTGATGATTCATGAATTTTTATAGCTGTTGTAATTATCCAGTAAAAGATCTAGCTTTATGCAAAGAAAGATTGGATTCAGACCAAGGAATATGCCCCAATGGGAGAAAAATATCGGATTAAATAAAATAAGAAATACTATGGCATAATAATATTAATTTTTTCTAGAAACTGAGACTTTACAGTCGAGCCAATAATTTTAAGAAAAATAGATTGAGGTTTGAATTCCAATCAATTAGGCTTAAGAATGAGAATTTCTTGCTCGGGCCTCTAATGTCATTTTGGTCATTTTGTTAAAATTACCAAAATTATGTGATATTTGACAAATTTTTTTTTGGTCACATTTAATTTAATTAATTAAGCTTGGAGATATTTAAAAACTATAGGTTAAAAGTTAAGGGAAATTTAGAGCACAAAATTTCCAAAGGGCCCTTGGATCCCTTAAATGTGGGGTAAAATAAGCAATGACATAAAAGTAATTTCCAAGGGAAGAGAGAGAGAGAGAGAGAGGGATGGGTAGCAAGGTAGGTCCATGGGGTCTCAAGAGCTAAGACACATACCCCAAAGAGAATAGGAAGAGTCTTACTGTAACGCACTGGATAGCCAAGACCGTTACACTGTGTATTTAAAATAGTGTCACGACGTCCTTAAAGCCTATATGCGATGAATAAACTCCGACAACCATGACATATTTTCTTATTTGGACAAAAACATAATTTCATTTCTTTCTAAACGAAAGGGAATGATTAATTACACATAACATAAAGAAATAAGTCTTTTTTTTTTCACGAGGTATAACTATAAAATCGATTTATTTGTTACTTAATTAACCATATACCAATTTCCCTTTTTACTTGCGAGTATTGAACATACCTATAATTCTGAGTTTCATGTTACTTTTACCAAGAGACATGTCAAATATGGGACAACCTAATTCGATTGAATGGGATGATAGTTTCTCATTCTGCATTTGTAACATAATTTTTATCAAATCACACATCACAGTATACCAGGCCTTCTAATTTTTTAAGCTGCTTATCTAAAAGATTTGTGATATAACTAGGAAGACGCTTCAAATACCACAGGCTTGCTAATCAAGTCATTTGAATAAAAATGTTATCCTAAAGTCATAATCAGGTTACGATTAAAAGATTTTGATCATAAGCTGTTAATTTTCATTAAAATAAATATTTGGTACATGGGACCCCAAAAACATGGTTTAAAAGGCAGTTTACAAACTTTCAAAAGTTATATACAATGAATGGTCACTCTAATGGAAAAAATCCAAGTTTTAGGCTTCTGTCCCTGTACTTTCCCTGGGCCGTGGTGGACGAGCAGCTGACAATGTACACCTTGCCCCCAGAGCTCTCCAACTCATGGTTGGTCCAGCTTACCCTTGCCTTTATCTGCACCACGTAGCACCCGTGAGCCAAAACCCAGCAAGAAAACCATAGCAATAATACATAATCAATGATGATAAACAATTAATTCACAAGATAGTTAACCAGATATTCAACAAGCCATAGCATCAAGCTAACAACAATGAACATTTATATTCAACAATTCATCTCAATCATCATGCAATACTCAGGGTCGATGCCCTTAGGCCGCAACCTCTGTTTAATCCATTGACTCCGCCTCGCTTGGGTCGAGTCTAGTGTTTATCTAGCTGACCCCAGCTCATAGTGGCTGAGCCGCGTCCTGTACGCAAATTATCTGCCCCGACTCTCTTAGGCCGTTCATTTCATGCTCACATGGCATTATCACAGTCATACAACATGTGTATTCAAATACAGGGAATCTTAGTCCCAACACAGCCACACAAGGGTGCAGTTTTCTTACGTTTAATTCCAAGCAGAGAAAATGGAATGATTCCGAGGACGATCCTCAATCCCGAGCCTTGGCGATAAACCTAGTCACAGTGTCCAATGGGTTATTGTTAACTTACAATCCAAATAAATACTTAGGAGACAGAAACTAGCCTCCAAGACCTCAATTTCTACTAAACCGGGTAGTAGAAATTGTCCTGAGCGCCTAGGTTCGAACCCCTGGGCCTTACCAATTCTAGAAACAATTCTAAGGCTAAAATCCCCAGGCGGGTCGCGACTTGGCTTAGTGGGTCACGACTTGCCCTCAAGCCAGAGAGCAAGGAACCAAGCCAAAGGGGAGGCGGGCCGCGACTTGGCTTATTGGGTCGCGGCGCGCCCCCATCTCAGAGTTCAACCGAGGCCAAACAGGCCACACCCACTGCAGCACCCCAGGGCTGGGTCGCGGTGCACTTTCCTCGAACCCAGAAATCCTGGGTTTTTCTCATGTTTCTCCTAGCCAACCTTCCCCAAAATTTCCCTAGAATTTTACCTAAACAAAATTCCCCATCCACAATCAAGCTAGCTACGAATTCAAGACCTTAATTCACATATTTAAACATAAAACCACCACAAATCAGAATGAAGCTTCTATCCCAAGTCAGTGGCAATCCATCATTCAATTACTTAACTTAAATCCCATTCTAATAAACTAAATTCTCCAAATAAACCAGGTTAGGAACTTACCTTAATTATGGTGGAATCCTCACAAGTTCCAGCTTGAATCACCCCTAGCTTTCCCTTCAATTTTCCTTCAATTTCCTTCAAAGAATACCAGCTCATAGCCTAAGCTTCTGCCCCTTTTCTTCCTCGGCTTCATGCATAATGAGAGAGAGGGAGAGAGAGTGAAACCGTGAGAGAGATGAGAGAAGAGTTTGAGATGTTTCTACCTCGATTTGCATTACTCCTAAGTTCTAAGCATATCCCTTAGTTTCTAGGCAAAAGACCCTATTGCCCTTCTAAATTAACTAATCCTCAAGTTGTCCCTAAGGGTAAAATGGTCTTTCCCCTAGTTCCCGCTAATCCCTTAAATCTTCCTAATATTTACCCACTAATCCCTTCATCCAATTAATTACCAATTATTTATTCAATTTCCAATAATTTCCAATTTATTATCTAAATTCCCAAAAATACTCCTAGGCCCCTCCCGAGTTGGGTATTGAACGCCGCTGTGACTAATTCGCCAATTCGCTCACTAGGACTGTCTCGAGCCATATGCTGCAAATATATCCACATAAAAATGTGGTCTCAACAATTTATCACATATAATCACATTTATGCCCTCAACGGGCCAAAATTACAAATATGCCCTTATAAGCTATAAAGGGCCCGCATGCATATCTAATACTCACAAACATGCATGTCACATATTCATATAATCATATTAATCACGCATGCCACATAGTCATGCATTAAACCATTAAATCATACATATACAAATTTTGCCCACTTGACATGCTAATAAAGGCCATTAAGCCTTATTAGTGATTTTGATTCGTTACAACTATCCCCTCCTACTGAGAATTTCGACCTCGAAATTTACCTAAATAACTCGGGATACTGATCCCGCATATCTGACTCAAGCTGTAATGCCCCAAAATCCCTAATAAGGTTTAGGACCTTGATTAGGAGGCCAGGAGTGCCATAATTGATTTATTATGTTATTAAATGATAATATGCATGTTTAGGTGTATTAAATATGCATGTGAACCCATTTCTGATTAATTGGGCGATTTTCATATTTTTTCCATTTCTAGCATATTTGGCATATAAGTGGCATGTGTGTGGTGCTTTATTATTATTTGGTTATGCTAGGGTTACCCAACATAAGACGATCATAGAAGGTAAGCTAGTGGGAAAGTCACAACGAGATTTATACTTGATTCAAAGTGAGTCAATGGAAATTTAGCACATTACCGGGATATTAGGTAATGGGAATAAATATTTGATGATAAATTGAGAGTTACTGAGATCAGGGGGAAATTCTGGAAGTTTTGACTATTTTACCCCCGGGTGCATTTTTGGGACCCCGAGCATTAGGATTTGTTTGAGGCTACTTAAGTTTGAAGTAACCTGTTAAGAAAAAAACGAATGTTCAGAATTTTCTCTCTCCTTCAAAGTTTCATTTTCAACACCCGATCACATTTTCGAAGGAAACTTGAGTTCTAGAACTTGGATTCAAGCGAGAATTGAGGCATAGCGATTCTAGGGAAGATTAGAAGCTTATTAGCCGGAGGATTTAGTTGGGAACAACATAATCGAAAGTAATCCAAGTTTTATGTTCTAAGTTTTTAAAGTTTTTAAGCTTGAATTGGATTTTGTGTTTTGATAAGTTTTTGGATGATTTGAAGCTTGGGTTTTATTTGTATTGGATAATTAGGATATTTGGGAACTTTGATTTTGGAATTTGGAGATATTTGGATAGGTTTTTGGAAGGTTTTAAAATGGAGAAAATGATGTTTTTGGTTGGGTTCGTGGTCGGGCCATGACCTTGTTCTTGGGCGCCGTGGCCTAGGCTCGATGAAGAAGGTGAAGGTTGCTGATGGGCTGTTAGAGCCGCGGCGCAAGGTGGCACGTCAAGGCGCTAGGCTCAGGCAGAGAAGGGTTTTGCCTCTATTTGGAGGCGGGCCGCGGCGCAGGTCTAGTGTGGGGCCGCTGCGCTAGAGGGCAGTTTTGCCCATATTTAGTTTTTAGTCGTGGGAACTTAACTCTAGCGGCCTAGGATCGATTCTACTACCCAGTTGAGTAGGATTTGATGTCCTGGAGGCTAGGTTTGGGTTTGGAAGTATTTATTTACTCATTTTGACGAGGTTTTATATTATGGTTGTGACTAAGTTATCACTAGGGGCTTGGAATCAGGATTGTGCTTGTGGCTCGTTTATGGGTAACTTGTGCTGGGCCAAAGGTAAGAAAACTGTACCCAGTATGTGATGCATGTGATGCACGAGAAACATGTGATTAGGGCATGCAATGAATGATGAATATGAGATTGATCAGGGCTTGAGTCTCTGTGTTTGTGCATGGTCATAATTATGCGAGCAATTGTTAAGCATGCTGAATGCCCTAAATTTGGATATTTGACATACGATATATGCCTGGTAGCATTGCTTACTTGTGCATGGTACTGACTAATTAGTCAGAATTGGCCATGGTGTTAGTATTAACTATGAAGCTATGACTCATTAGTCAAGTTCAGCAGTAGTACTGAGCACTGGTCACATGGTATTGGCTAATAAGTCAAGAATGGTATTAGCGTATTTAACACAAGCCAACAAAGATTAGATCTAATCGATCTCTGCATTGAATGACTCACAATGAGCATTAATGCCGAATTGACCTCAATTTCGATGAAAATTAAAAGTGCTTGTCTAGCCTATAGCTAGTCATTTAGAGCCAGGGCCAGAAGGCCCATGTGACTGCTTTGTCACATGGCTATGGGTGCTGAGCCCGTAGTGACTACCCATTGGTCACTCATCTGCTTAAGTTAGTGACTACCCATCAGTCACTCATTTGTTTAAGTTAGTGACTACCCATCAGTCACTCATCTGATTAGAGCCAGGGGCAGAAGGCCCAAGTGACTGCGTCGTCACATGGCTGTGGGTGTTGAGCCCCATAGTGACTTTTTCGTCAGTCACTCATTATGGTTAATGGATACTCAAAGTGTTAAATCACTCATCTGATTAGGATTGACTTGATAGTCATCCATTCAGGAGGGCAGGATTCCTAATCATGAATCCCCCGTCATTATCTAAACTTATTTGCATGCATGATTAAGGATATTATTGCTAGGCATGCACATTATGATTTGATGACATGCTATTACTGTTCATGAGCATATTGAGTTTTCTTGCTAGGCTTCGGCTCACGGGGTCTATGTGGTGCAGGTAAAAGAAAAAGAAAGTTGGACCATCCTTGAGTTGGAGAGCTTAGGTGACGATGTGTACATATGCGGTTGCTCGACCGCCACGGCCGAGGAATTATAGAGGAACTACGGTTAAACCCTATTTTGTCGCTTAGATCGGCTGGTTGTAAATATTTTCTTGTAATTAACCTTTAAATCATATTTTTGGGATCCCAATGTATACAGTAAACATTTTAGTGAAACGTTATATCTTAACCAAAAATTTTAACCCTAAACCGCTAATCATACTTAGTTACACGATTATGGCCAAATGACTTGATTAACGAGTTTAACACTGTTTAAAATGCACACTGTAACGGTCCCTGAAGTTTAGGGCATTACAACTTGGTATCAAAGCGAGCCAAGGTTAAGGGATCCTGAAGACAAGTTGGGCATGTACACTCGTCATCAAAGATAACTTCACTCAGGGAATGGTAACTATTTCTGTAGTTATGTGTTTAACTGCTTAAATAGAATGTAAATTCTTTACATGCCATTGTACTAGGGAGCATGAGATTTAGTTAGAGTCAGTCTCTTGACTATATGATTACCTACTCCATGAATATATATATAATTGTGATATTTATCATGCTGGAGTTGGAGGCATAGTATGTATGTTGGAAAAGCAGGGATTATGATTGATGTATGAATGCCATGGGCATGTTTTTAACACTGCAGTGATTTGTGAATATGGTGTGGTAAGATTGTTCCTGTGGGGAAAGCTCTTGATACTTAGTTACACGGGCATGTAAGAGCTAGGGTTAAAATGGTTTTGGTTCAAAAGACTCATTTTATACAATTAAACTGTGATATACATGGGATCCTAAAAGAAACAGAGTTGAATGTTGATTTACAGACTTCCAAAAAGAAACATAAACAAAGGATAGCCATACTAAGGCAAAATAGACAATCTCTGAGTTTTGCATCTCTGCCTAAACCTCAACCGTGGCGGCTGAGCAGCTGGCTATGTACATTCCGCTCGCAGAGCTCTCCAATCATGGCTGATCAAGCTTACCCTTGCCTTTACCTGCACCACGTAGCACCCGTGAGCCAAGGCCCAGCAAGAAAACATGAAATGCAACACAATCAATGATATCAGACAGTAAAATTCACCAAGCATGAACTCTCATCAAATAATCCACATTAATACCACTCAGCATATATTCAGAATCATGGATGCAATCAAACACTTATAACATTCACATCACATAATAATCAGGGCCAACAACTTAGGCCGCACCCTCTGTTTACCCCCGCTGACTTCGGCCCGCTTAAACCGAGCTCAGTGCATATTAAGCTGTCCTTGGCTACCAGTGGCCGAGCCGCGCCCTGTGCGCTAGTGTAACCCTTGGCACCCTTACGCCGTTGGTTCACTAAATAGCTTGCATGGCATAATACCATCTTTTCAAGCATTCACAATAGGGAACCCTTAGTCCCGTCACATATATTCAACTAGGTGCAGTTTTCTTACCTTTAACCCTTAGTCTTTACAGTTATTGATTATGAGCAACACCCCTCAAGCACGATCCGTTCCCGAGCCTAAGCGTTTATCACCGAGTCACAACCAAAGTATTACGTTTCATTAATATCCAAATATAGGTTTTCAGGTACAAAACTAACTTCTGGGAAATCGAATCCCACCAAGTACGGTGGTGAAAACGATCCCGTGCATTCTAGACCACACTTCCATGCCTAAAATCCCCAAAAGTTCAAGTGTGCACCCAAGGGCTGCGGCCCTTAAAGCTTAGTCACGGTCCTGCCCTCAAAACAGAACCATAGCCACCCCTGAAAGAGGACACGCACCGCGGCCCTTGCCTTGGGCGCCGCGGCGCTCACCTTTGGCCGAGCTCTCTTGGCTCATCTACATCCTAGGGCCGCAGCGCTCTAGAACAGAGCCGCGACCCTTCCCTTTGAACCCAGAATTCCCACCATTTCTAGGCTTGAAACCTCAGCCAAAACCACCCTTAGGCTCCCTACTTCAACACCCAACAATCCCAACACTTTTAGCATGATTTAAACAACATAATTCCATAGAAAACCCAGCCTAACACACACTATAATTCTCTTTTTAATTCCTGAAACTCAAGAACATAAACACCCAAAGCTAACCAGTCAAAAACCCAAATTCAAGCCTCTAACTCGTGAATTAAAGCTTACCTCTTCAGTTGGATCCTTCCTCTTATTCAAAACCTAGCTAACTTCCAAAGCTTTCCAACCCAAATTCCACCCTAAACATCAACGGTACAAACACCTCAATACCCAGTTGAAAACTCAGAATTTTAAACCAAAGAAAGAGGAATCCCTGCTTACCTTAGTCCTGATTAAGCCCTTGATTAATTCCTGAGTTAAGCCTCTAAGTCATCCCTTCAATCCTCCAAACTTCAGCTGAATTCCAGCAATTCTCTTAAAGTTTTTGTGTTTATTTCCCTTGTGTTCCTTGAGAGAGAATAGAGAGGTAAGGCTGAAAAATAAAGTCGGTTTATTTCTTTCCATGGGTTTCCTTAAGTTTCCCTTATTCGTTAAGTTAATCCCAAAGCTCGAGGTGCCGTAAACGTCCCCGAGGGCAAAACGGTAAAATCCCCCAATATTCCCGCCTAGACTTCCTAACCTCAAATATATCTCCATATATTTATTTTCATAACCCGATAGTCTAAATAGCTACCCGATACCTAAAATACCCCTGACTTAACCAAAGTCAGCTGTTAAGCTCTGTTGTGACTTTTCCCCATTAACTAGCCCTAGGATCGCCTTGAATCGTGCTCTGCAGACCTACCCACATAATAATGTGGTTCTCACAATGCCATATATACATATCACATTAATACCAATATAATCACATAAGCATTATTAATTATATAATTGTGCATTCAAGTCGATATATTCATGCAAACCACATTTAACCCAATAATGCCCTCCTGACACACTAATCAAGGCCCTTAAGCCTCATTAGCAAATTTGGGGTCGTTACAGAGGCCTAGTGGTGGTTATACAGAGGCTGAGAGTTTCAGCCAAGGGTTGAGTTCTTCATCAGCCCCTAAGAATTTCCAGCAAGTGCTTATAGATGTGCAATTAAGATTGTAGAGGCATGAGGAAGAGATTAGGTGTTTGAAGCAACATCGGAATTTGTCGGGGGGCACCTCTTCCTTTGTTGTGCTAGGAGTGGCACCAGTTTTGGCTCAGCCTAGGGTTGAGAATAGATGCGAATTTCTCTGTGGAAGATTCCAGGAGTTTTACCCTCCAGTCTTTGAGGGAGGCCTAGATCCATTCAGAGCTGAGCAATGGATGGGCATGATCAGTTCCAT
Organism: Humulus lupulus; assembly: GCF_963169125.1. Taxonomy (NCBI): domain Eukaryota; kingdom Viridiplantae; phylum Streptophyta; class Magnoliopsida; order Rosales; family Cannabaceae; genus Humulus; species Humulus lupulus. The sequence continues at coordinate 156,020,432 of NC_084794.1, read as the reverse complement.
TCTTGACAGTATGGGGCTGGTAGGTCACGATAGGGTGATCTGTGCGACATATGTATTGCGGGATGATGCCCGGACGTGGTGGAAAGTAGTATCCTAAATGCGAGACACAACTGTGATGGATTGGAAAGAATTTAGGCAGCTATTCAATGAAAGGTATTACTGTGATGCAGCCAAGACTGCTAAGATTAATGAGTTTTTGAATCTCGTTTAGGAAAATGCAACAGTAACTGAGTATGTTAATAAATTTTAAGGGTTGGCCAAGTTCGATTTTGACATGGTACCCACAGATGTAGCTCAGAAGGAAAGGTTTATCCAAGGATTGAATTCCAGGATAGCTTAGGGCATTAGAGCTTCCCCAGTGCATGAGATCTCCACCTACACTCAGGTGGAAGGGAAGGCTCTTGCTGTTGAGAGCACAAGAAATCAGATTGAGAAGGAGAGTGCTAGAGAGCACGGAGCTCAAGCAGCGATGCCTCCATTTATTGGAGCAAGCAAGAATGAAAACTAGAAGACTTATCCAATATGTGCTCGGTGCAAGAGACGTCACCTGGGAGAATGCCGAGCAAGGGCATGTTTCTTATGTAAAATGGGTGGGCATTTCAAGACGGATTTCCCAAGGCGAAGGAAGGATGAGCAAAAGGGGATGGACAACTCGACTCCAGCTCGAGTGTTCATTCTGAGGCAGTCAGAGACTGAGACTGAGACTAGTTCCTCAGGGGTGGTAGGTAGCTTTCTAGTTCTGATTTTTGTATTATGCTGACTAGTTTTGGTGCCATGCTGTTTCTTTGTTTGTTGCATCTAGAGAAGCATAGACATGTTATGAAGATTGCGTGGTTATGTTGTGATGGGAATGTAATACTGTATTGGTGATTTAAGAGATGAGTTAGGTTATGAGGGAAATTGTAGACGCTCAAATTTCGCCTAAGGTCTGGCCTGGCCTTGAGTGGGTACTGCCTAAGCCTCAAGGGTCTCATGATGCGCAGCCATTAGTGACCTGCATCCAAGTGCCCACACGAGGCTTCGCCTTGCGCTCTTATGCGCGCACCCATCTGCCCACGCGAGGCCCCGCCTCGCGTCCTTATGCGTGCACCCGAGTGCCCCCGTGAGCCCTCGCCTCGCCTCGCCATAGGACGAAGTAGCCAAATGGCCCCGCCTCGCCATAGGCCGAAGTAATCAAGTGGCCTCGCTAGAACCTCTCAGCGTCGCGCCCATGGCGTCGGCCAAGTAAGGGCCTCGCGTGGCCTCGCCAAGAAGGGCCTCGCATGGCCTCGCCAAGAAGGGCCTCACGTGGCCTCGCCAAGAAGGGCCTCGCATGGCCTCGCCAAGAAGGGCCTCGCGTAGCCTTGCCAAGTAAGGGCCTCGCGTAGCATCGCCAAGAAGGGCCTCGCATGGCCTCGCCAAGAAGGGCCTTGCGTAGCCTCGCCAAGTAAGGGCCTCGCGTAGCCTCGCCAAGAAGGGCCTCGCCAAGAAGGGCCTCGCGTAGCCTCGCCAAGTAAGGGCCTCGCGTAGCCTCGCCAAGAAGGGCATCGCATGGCCTCGCCAAGAAGGGCCTCGCATGGCCTCGCCAAGAAGGGCCTCGCGTGGCCTCGCCAAGAAGGGCCTCGCATGGCCTCGCCAAGAAGGGCGTAGCGTAGCCTCGCCAAGTAAGAGCCTCGCGTAGCTTCGCCAAGAAGGGCCTCGCATGGCCTCGTCACGCATGGCCTCGCCCAAGCATGGCCACGCATGGCCTCGCCCAAGCATGGCCTCGCCCAAGCATGGCCTCGCCCAAGCATGGCCTCGCCCAAGCTAGGGAGCCGAGTCACCAAGGAGATCGCAAGGAGGGCGTCTCGCTACGCTTCCTTAGACGTCTGCCAAGGCCACATGCCTATCAACCGAACTCATGAGTGACCTCGGGAGGCTTCAGGCATCTCATGCCAAGGGTCCCATTCCTTACACCTTGAGGCCCCTATGCTTAGGAGATCCAGTACGATTCGAATGGGACATACTTGTACGACCTAGTACTGAGTACGGATACCAGTGCCAGTGAGACTGCTGGGGTAAGAGTCATGGTCCGTATGTCTACGGCCATAGGTCAGAGCCGACACCACTACCTCCTGCGCCACCACGCCTACCACCACTCATCAGACATGGGTACAGACAAGTAGTGGAGGCATTCTCCTGACACCTGCTCCTGTGCTGGATGTACGACCACAACCTCTGAAGCCACTCCCCTGACATAGTACATATGTACCACTTGGTCTCCTGGACCACTATGTACCTAAGGCCATTAGAGCCTACTATAAAATGAACTCTAAGACCACCTAAAAAGGGGTTGGAAAATTTACTGTAGCAGAGGCTTAAGTGGGAATGAAAGACTGAATTCTCCATAATTGTTCTATCATTGGTCTTGAGTTATTGTTCAAATTTTTACAGCTTTCCGATTAGTGGTCTTGATTTGATAATTTTTCCAACTTAACTTAGTTGACGAGTTCTCACCGTCAATAGTTTGGCGCCGTCTGTGGGAACGTTAGTTTCAAGCTACTGTTCCACCATTGTTTCCGGCAAAAAGAAGATGCCAAGACGCTCGAAGCGACTAAGGGAGCCACGGGAGGTAGAGGTTCACCTGAACGGAGTCCAGCTGAAGGCCTCCATGAAGGATGCTCCTCCACCCAGAGACGTGGAGCCCCCGAAAGACCCTGAGGTTCATGGAGATGATAGGGTGGCCTCATCACCAGTCGCTCCACCTGGAGGAAGTCCTCCAAGAGCACCACTGGTAAACTCTGACGAGTTCCCTCCTCCAAAACCGCTGCAGGCACCGAACTCCGGCCGGCAAGACCCGGGCCCTTCTGCCTGTAGGCATGATAAGCACCCCCGGGTCCACTCCGTGAGCTCGAGTTCGAAATCCCGGTTTTACGAAGAGGAAATACGTGAGCTACACCGTAAGAACCAAAGGTTGGAAACCACCTTGGAAAACATGCAAGAGGTCCTGAACGGCCTGCTGCAGGGTAAGTCAAGCGTAACCTTGCCTAAGAGGAAGGAGAAAGGCAAGAATGGGGTGGAGACCACTGTACCGGTAGATGATGGGAGAACCCGACATTCAACCAGTAACACCCCCCGAACGAAGCAACGTGATCACCCCGAACCGCCTAAGCAGGCCCAGAAGCCAGCGCCGAGGACCAACGCTGCCCCTCGCAATGAGGATGAGGTCACCTCCAAAAGAGCACCCTCAGACTTGCGGGAGGAGCTCAATAAGAAGAGGGCGGGCAAAGGGACCACGCCCCCTGTGGCGCCTCGAGAAGGCAAGGGAAAGGTGGATCTTAGCCCGTCCGCTTTGAGGGACACTCTCAGCAAGAGGAGGCAGGACCTAGACACGGAGATGAGGAGCTTGCAGAGCAAGATCGTCACCGCATCGGGCGGCCAGGCCTTTGAGGAGGACTTTGACCATGAGTCACCCTTTGTGAGAGAAATTCAGGCAATCCGACTCCCTGCCAATTTTAAGGAGCCCAATATGACCCCTTACGAAGGGAACACGGATCCGAAATACCACCTGGATGCGTTTAATGATCTGATGAAACTGAGGGGGATCGAAAGTGGTGCCAGGTGCCATTGTTTCCCTGTTACTCTGAAAGGACCCGCCTAATAATGGTTCAAAAGACTAAGGCCGGGGTCCATTAGGTCCTGGCAGCAGTTTTCTGACGAATTCCTCCAACAGCACCATGCCGTGCGGGACTACACAATGCCAGGTACCAGCCTGGCCAACGTGAATCAAGGAGAGAATGAGAGCCTGAAGAGCTACATTCACCAGTTTAATATGGAGGCCACGAAAGTAGGCAGCTTAACTCGCTGAGAGTTGAAAATGGCCATTACAGCTGGGGTGCTCCCAAGAAGCAAGCTATGGGAGAACATGCTGAAAAGGGAGGTCACCGACTTAGACGACTTCTACGAAAGAGCGCAGAAGTACTTCTGTGTGGAGGATGGCCATGCAAACCTAAAGGCGGGGAAGGAGGAGCCCCACGCGAAGCCCCCAACTAATGACGGATCGAATGTAGCGAAGAAGAAAAGGGCATACGATGGATCAAGAGATGACCACTAGAGGAAAACCAAACATGGGAATGATCACACAGGCAAGCGGCCTACACTTACTACACAGACCTCACAGATACCAGGGAGCACATTTACCTCACCAATGAAGATCGAGTTCCTTTCAAAAGGCCCCCACCAATGAGAAAGGACCGGTCCAAAAGGGATCCCAGTAGATACTATCAGTACCACAAGGATACCGGTCATACCATGGAAGAGTGTATCCATTTGAAGGAAGAAATTGAGGAACTCATCCGTAGGGGACATTTGGGCAGGTATGTGCGCAAGGATAACCAGAGGCCGGAAGGAGGAGTGTCCCCGTCATGGGCGCGTGAGGTGGCCCCGGAAGTGCAAGGAGAGGTCAGGACCATATTTGGAAAACCAGGATTCGGAGGCGATTCTAGGAAAGGGCGAGAAAGGTATGCCAAGGAGGCCTGATGAAGTCTACCACATTGCGTTTTAAGTTTGGAACAACGCCCCCCGAAGAGCTTCAAGGGCGAGAATGACTCAATTACTTTCACTGAAGAAGATGCGCAGGGGGTGCACTTTCCTCATAACGACCCCCTGGTGCTAACCGCCCAGGTAGCTAACATGAGGGTACATCGGGTCATGGTGGATAACGGGAGCTCCGTGGACATCTTGTATCGACAAGCGCTGGAAAAGATGGGATTGAGCCTCCTTCACCTAAAGCCTTGCACTACGACTTGTATGGGTTTACGGGTGACTCGATGCAACCCCTGGGGATAATCGAATTGGCCCTCACCATGGGGGAGCAACCCAGGAAAACCACCGTAATGACTAACTTCGTCGTGGTAGATTGCACCTCAGCCTTCAATGCGGTATTAGGGAGACCCTCTCTGAGAGAATTGAAGGCGATAACTTCTGTGTATCACCTAGCCATGAAATTCCCTACCCCTGGAGGAGTAGCATGTGTGAAAGGGGAGCAGAAGGAAGCGAGGGAATGCTATAACATGTCCCTCCGCGCAGCCACCAAACCATCCATGCCAATGACGATGGCTGTGCATGAAGGAGCGACCCACACAAGTTAGATCCGCACAAGATTGGACCCACAGGTTACGAAGCCTATGCAACCAGCAAGACTTCAGCTCTTACTGCCAAAAGAACCTATGTTTAGCTTGTTCTTCGTTATTTTAACTTTAGTAAGAATCAAAGAGACTACCCTAGGTAGCCTCCTAGTCAGATGTAACCCCCCCCCCCCCCCCCCTTTTAGTTACAAAGTTAGATGTAAACCGTGTGCTATGAATGAAACCGTTTGCTACTTCCCGTGTTTACTTTCTTTGTTGCGCAAGCATTAGCCAAAGTGCCTGTCGAAATAGATTTCACCAAGCACTTAGGGGGCAGGACAGGGGGCAAGAACATGCAGCCAGCAAAAGGGCTCCTGAAAGGGACCTCTACTAAGAGGATCCTGAAAACAACCCTCCATCAGGAGGCCCCCAAAAGGGACCCTTCAACAGGGAGCCCAGGGGGACCCCCTATATCAGGGCCTTAAGCGAAGTCTTTACAAGGCATCTCCTGAGATCACAAGGATTAGCTACCCGTGTGAATATCAAGGAGGCTTTAGGGACTCACAAAAAAATATATGATATCGATGATAATAAGTCTAGAGCGGCCACTAAGCCGTCTAGCCAATAATAAGTCTAGCCATTATATGGTGACGACAATAATAAGTCTAGAGCAGCCGCCAAGCCGCCTAGCCAAAAAGGATCCCAAAAGAGACCCTTGTAAAAATAGTACTATGCATAATGACGAGAAGGACGCTTCTCGCAACAAATAATAAGCGCGTGCAAAAATATATAAAAGGATAGCTAAGACCCAAGGGGTCAAAATATCCTTATAAAAGTAATCAAGAGGCACCAAAAGAGGTCTCAGTGAACCCTCTCGTATGGGCTCCAAAGGACCTCCAGCCTGGTAAATAAAAGAGGGGAACCAACCAAACCCCATCATGCAGGCTTAAAAGGGCCTCAAATGCAGTAGAACAAGAAATAAACAGCAACACATGTATTTTTACATTAGAAAAAAGAGTTCTTAAGATAGTACAAGAGTTACCAAAAGAAAAGTAGCAGTGATAATGATATTACAAAGTTAAAAGTAAAAAAAAAAGCAAGACTACTTCAAGGCCTCCTATGGTGGGCACTCCACAAGGCCACTCGGGCAACAGCCTGTTCGCCAAAAGAGGAGAAGTCAAAGTTGGGATCCTGCCTCCACACATTGCAAAGAGCACGATCTATAGATTTGCGCTCGGTGGTGATCCTCTCCGCCTCCCAGGAAGCCCTCGCCGCCTCCGAGGAAGCCCTCTCCGCCTCTAAGGAAGCGTTCCTCTCCTGCGCTGACTGTAGTTCGGCCCTAAGGGCCTCGACTTTGGTCTCTAGTTGAGTAACCCTCTCCTGCGACGCAGCCACAGTGGCCTTGGCCCCCTGGAGCTCGCGCTCCAAGCGTCTAGCCTTGCCCTTTAGCTCCTTGATCTCGGCCTTCGCTTTCTCCCTCTTTGAGAGCAAGTTGGCAGACTTAGTCCGGGCCTTGGACAACTTGACCTTGGTTTCGATAAGCTCATTTTCGAGCTCCTGGACCCGGGCCATGAGGCAGTCCCTCTCAGCAATAGATGCGGAGAGGACGTCGGACGTGTCAGCATGCCGAAGAGACACGGTGTAGATCTGCACAAGAAAGTCAATGGCGTCAGCGATAAGTAACAAAAAGAAAAACACATGTACATCTATACATAATACTAATCGACGCAAGGTGCAAGAACTCACCTAGGCCGCGACACGCCTTAGGGTTTCCCCAAGGTATGGTTGAGTCACATTCCCTATACCCCTCCAGTCGGAGACAGGGAGGTCCGAGGCAATTTGAATGTAACGCTGCGCATAAGCTGAGGCCATCCTAGTCACCCAAGGCTCCACCTCCGCGCTAGGAGCATCTTGTTGGACAGGGACGGATGACCCGCTCGCCGAAGTAGGAGGAGGCATAGGGAAGGAGAAAAACTGAGACCCTGGTATATTAGAAGGGGGCTTCACGAGGTCGACGAAATCAGCATCCGGTAAGCCAATATCATGAGGGACCTGAGGGAAGGCGTCACAGCCATTAAGGCCAGGGGGAGCATAACATCCCGCTGCGGCCTGCGGGTCCAGAGATTGAAAGGCCATGTCCTGGTCATGGGAGCCATAGGGGGGGCATCCCCCGGGGGACAGGGGGTGCTGATGAGATCCCCCACATTCGAGGGGGGCATCCTCCATCTCCTCCTCGGCCTCACTGTCGTATAGGGATGGCTCAGCCGGCATAGCCATAGCCTTCTTGGACCCAGTAACTGACCACAGGAGCTTGGGGTCAGAGACCGGTGACAGCTGGTGGCGATTGAGGTTCGCCACAGTAAATAGGACCGCCGCCTTCTTCAGGGCGGAGTCTGCATTAATAAGGTTGTCTATGGCCTCCGCCTCCAGCCCAATGACCGAAGGATCAGCAAATTGCCTTACATGATCCACGCCAATGTCAGTACAAGCAAGAGTACGAAACAGTAAATTCTAATAAGAAGAAAAGAAAGACCAGGGTACTTAATAAGGCCGGTGCGAAAGCCTTCACGAACAGAGAGAGGGCCCTCTACCCAGAAAAAGTCTTGTTTCCAAGGCCCTGTGTTGGACACTGAGCCCTCTATCAAGGGGAGCTCGTTGTTGGCCTTCTGCAGGTAGTAGAAGCCCTTGGACTTGTGCAATGCCATGAGGTTATACAGGGAATGCACCTCTTGCACCGTCGGGGCGCGTTTGACGTTTCCCTTGAACCAAATGAAAAGGCAACTTAAAGTCAACCAACTGTTGGGTGACAATTGAAGAGGGGCCAAGTCGAAGTAGTTGAGAACCGCCACAAAAAATGGGTGCAAAGGAATGGTGCCACCCGCCTTCAAAATCTGCTCACTCAAAGCCACAAAACCCTTCTCAGGGCGGTCGGCTCGGCATGCCTCCTGAGGAGCATATAGGGCGTATTCTGGAGCAATACGGTAGTGCTTCACGATCTCCTTCAATTTGTTCGGGGACACATGGGACACTAGACTGGATGCCAGTAGGGGGGCGTCGTCCTCTTCCTAGACGGACACCTGTCTGCGTGCTTTCGGCATATCTGCAAAATCAAAAGAAATATGTGAGGAAGAGGCAGAACACTTAACCCTCCATTTTTTCTTCCTAGCAAGAGTTTTCCATCGAGGGAGCGATGGCGGAAGCACTAAGCTAGGATAAACTGAGACTAGGGGCTGGGGAGAGGAGCTAGCAGCCCCATGACCGTCATCAGGCGAGGAGGGAGTGGGAGGTTCTGGCGGAATGTGTCCCTCCATAAATTCTAACTCCCACCGCAATTCAAAAAGGGTCGTCCTAAGACGCGCTATATGGTCACTAAGGCCCAAGGGTGAAGGTCCTCCATCTCCTCTCGACACCGAGTCAATTTCGCTCTCCACCACCCAAATTTTACGCCTAAGTTCGGCCATTCACTCAAGGTGGCGGATGTGGGCTTGCCTTAAGGAGTCATAGTCCTGGTGAGGGTTGCCCTCAGGGGACTCTGAGTATGAGGACAGATCAATAAACTCAGCCCTTGGGGGTATGTCGGACGGACCGTCACTGGCCATGAACCACGTCCCAACAGCAAAAAGGGGCTCACGTATAAACGAGGGGAAGGCTACAAAACACAAAGGAATAGGCTTAATACCTCTAGATGCAAACGCCCTAAATGGCCTACTACAGGGTAAAAAAAAAAAAAAAAACAAAGAGGAGGGGCGTGCATATGGTCAAACTCACTACAAGCTCAGACTAATGTACCCCATCCCAAGTACTGCTAGTTTGGACCCGATATAAAAAAAAAATAATAAAAGGGGGAAGGAAAGAAAATATACCTCAAGCGATTAAGAGAGCGAAGTTGGGGTCCTAAAGAGGTCGAGGAGCGAAAAGCACCAAAGGGTCGAAAATGTACGTCTGCAAAAATAGGCAAAAAGGATGTGTTAGTCACAAAATAGACACACCATAAAACTAGCTTATATATATAAAAAAAAATGAATGAAATGAAGTGAAAAAAAAAAAAAAATGAAACTACGGAAAAAATGGGGTTGTGGAGGATTGAACCTCTTACCTCTTGAAAAAAGAAGGGTTCTCCAAACCACTAAGCCAAGGAAGTAAGGTGAAAATATTAGGCCATGCATGAAGGCCGGTTTATAAGAATCAAGGTGAATATTCTACAAGAGCACCTAAAGGTCCTCTCCTAGACTGGGGGGCAAGTGTAGACGCTCAAATTTCGCCTAAGGTCTGGCCTGGCCATGAGTGGGTACCGCCTAAGCCTCAAGGGTCTCATGACGCGCAACCATCAGTGACCCGCATCCAAGTGTCCACGCGAGGCTCCGCCTCGCGCTCTTATGCACGCACCCATCTGCCCACGCGAGGCCCCGCCTCGCGTCCTTATGCGTGCACCCGAGTGCCCCCGTGAGCCCTCGCCTCGCCATAGGCCGAAGTAGCCAAATGGCCCCGCCTCGCCATAGGCCGAAGTAATCAAGTGGCCTTTCTGGAACCTCTCAGCGTCGCGCCCATGGCCTCGCCCAAGTAAGGGCCTCGCGTGGCCTCGCCAAGAAGGGCCTCGCATGGCCTCGCCAAGAAGGGCCTCGCGTGGCCTCGCCAAGAAGGGCCTCGCATGGCCTCGCCAAGAAGGGCCTCGCATACCTCGCCAAGCAAGGGCCTCGCGTAGCCTCGCCAAGAAGGGCCTCTCCTGGCCTCGCCAAGAAGGGCCTCGCCTGGCCTCGCCAAGAAGGGCCTCGCGTAGCCTTGCCAAGTAAGGGCCTCGCGTAGCCTTGCCAAGAAGGGCCTCGCACGGCCTCGCCACGCATGGCCTCGCCAAGAAGGGCCTCGCATGGCCTCGCCAAGAAGGGCCTTGCGTGGCCTCGCCAAGAAGGGCCTCGCATGGCCTCGCCAAGAAGGGCCTCGCGTGGCCTCGCCAAGAAGGGCCTCGCATGGCCTCGCCAAGAAGGGCCTCGCGTAGCCTCACCAAGAAGGGCCTCGCATGGCCTCGCCAAGAAGGGCCTCGCGTAGCCTTGCCAAGTAAGGGCCTCGCGTAGCCTCGCCAAGAAGGGCCTCGCATGGCCTCGTCACGCATGGCCTCATAAGAGGAGAGGGGCCTCGTGAGGAGCTAGGAAGCCGAGTCACCAAGGAGGTCGCAAGGAGGGCGTCTCGCTACGCATCCTTAGACGTCCTCCAAGGCCACATGCCTATCAACAGGACTCATGAGTGACCTCGGGAGGCTTCAGGCATCTCGTGCCAAGGGTCCCATTCCTTACACCTTGAGGCCCCTATGCTTAGGAGATCCAGTACGAGTCGAATGGGACATACTTGTAAGACCTAGTACTGAGTATGGATACCAGTGTCAGTGAGACTGCTGGGGTAAGAGTCATGGTCCGTACGTCTACGGCCATAGGTCAGAGCCGACACCACTACCTCCTGCGCCACCACGCCTGCCACCACTCATCAGACATGGGTACAGACAAGTAGTGGAGGCATTCTCCTGACACCTGCTCCTATACTGGATGTACGAACACAACCTCTGAAGCCACTCCCCTGACATAGTACATATGTACGACTTGGTCTCCTGGACCACTATGTACCTAAGGCCATTAGAGCCTACTATAAAATGAACTTTAAGACCACCTAAAAAAGGGGTTGGAAAATTTACTGTAGCAGAGGCTTAAGTGGGAATGAAAGACTGAATTCTCCATAATTGTTCTATCATTGTTCTTGAGTTATTGTTCAAATTTTTACAGCTTTCCGATTAGTGATCTTGATTTGATAATTTTTCCAACTCAACTTAGTTGACGAGTTCTCACCGTCAACAGAAATGACTCATCAGTGGTTTTGATAAGGTTGATTATGATTGATTTTGAGATGATCCTGGATTTGGATTGGTAAACCAAGTATGGGGAAATGTTAGATTGCAAGGAAAGGATAGTAACTCTTGAGCTTGAGAGTGGGAAGCCTTGTGATAGTTGGCACTGTGCATGGATTTTGTATGCTTATGACATCTGTATCTAGAGCTAGAGAGCTATTGCAGAAGGATGCATGGAACTCTTAGCTAGTGTGGTGGATACCACTTAGATTGTGTCAATAAGATTAGAACAGGCTGGAGTAGTCTATGAGTTTTTGGATGTGCTTCTAGAGGATTTGTCAGGATTACTTTCATATAAAGAGATTGAATAGTGAGTGGATTGGTGCCAAGGATGAAACCAAGTCTAGGGCACGGTATTGAATGGCTTTAGCAAAGTTGTAAGAACTTAAGGTTTAGTTATTGGATAATGTGGTATTCTCCAAGGTGGATCTTTTATCTGGTTAGTACCAGCTAGAGATCAGGGAGAAGAATATGCAGAAGACTGACTTTTGTATCAGATAAGGGCATTGGGAGTGCTGACAATATTTTGAGGATTTGGTTAACTCTAAGTTATATATAGATGAATTGGATCTGTGATCGTCTTGAGTGACGGTATTGTGATATATTTTCAGTTGGAAATTTGCCAAGGTCAAGGAACGCCATAGGGGCAGGAGTTTCCTTGGATGGGCAGGATATTACATGTACCTTGGGAAAGAGTTCTGAGTCTTCTTGCAGATCAGAATCAGTTTGCAGGTTGTTATGATACCTCAGTGACAGGGAAAAAGTGATTGACTATGCATCATGTTGGTTAAAGGATCTGACCAGAACTAGAGTAGAGTTTTTGGTGGGCCAGGTGGCTAGTTTTATGCTTGAGATTACTATTTCAGAGAGGATCAAAAGGAAAACAATTATGTGAACCACATATAGGAAAATTGAGGAGAATGTCTTAGCTGGATTAGCTAAGGGTTTTGCAGTGTAAGGTATGAATGTATTGTGGAATAAGGATCAGATTTGGAATCCGATGGACACTGGGATTAATTGGAAGATTCCGGATGAATCTCATACTCCTTTCTTATTCTCTTTATCCAAGCATAATGGAAAATGTACCAGAGTTTGAAAGCTTTATATTGATGGCCTGGGATGGAGGGGGACGTAACAGAATATATGACAAAGTTCTTAACTTGTTAGCAGGTCAAGGTAGAGTATCAGAAATCAGTAAGACTATTGTAGTCTTTGAGTATTCCATAGTGGAAATAAGGAAACATCGCGATGGGTTTCGTAGTGGGGCTGCCCAGGATAGTGGGCCAGTATGAGTTGAATTGGGTCATTATGGATCAGTATTTAAAGTGAGTTCACTTCTGTCAGTAAGGATGAATAATACAGCTGATCAGTATTCAAATCTCTATGTGTGAGAGAGATAGTTCGCCTTCATGGAATTTGAGGTCTATCTTATCCGATGAGGACTCAGTTTTTACTTCCAAGTCTTGGGAGGGTTAAGGAAGGCGATAAGTATATAATTGGAGTTTAGTATAGTTGATTATCCTCAAACTGATGGTAAATCGGAGAGAGAGAGAGAGAGAGAGAGAGAGAGAGAGAGAGAGAGAGAGAGAGAGAGAGAGAGAGAGAGAGAGAGAGAGAGAGAGAGAGAGAGAGAGAGAGAGAGTTATCCAGTTATTGGAAGGCACCTTATGAGATATGGTATGATAGAGAATGTATATCACCCGTTCATTAGAATGAGATGGGTGAGGTGTTGATTTTGGATCCTGAGGTAGTTCAGGGGTCCATTGAGATTATTAGAGGTTAGAGCTTGGATGCTCACTTCTCAGAGTAAATGGAAAAGTTTTATTGAATTGAAAAGCAGGAACATGGAGTTCCAAGTAAAAGATTGTATTTTTCTTAAAGTGTCACCATGGAAAAGGGTGAAGAGATAAGGGCAAGTTAAGCCCTATATTGATATGACCGTGTGAATTCTGTATAGGATTGATCAGGTTACCTTTGGATTGGCCTTATCTTTAACACTGTCAGTAGTATACAATGTATTTTATATTTCCATGTTGAGGACATGGGTTGGAAGGAAAGTCATGAGTTGAGTTATGAGAATATGGAGATTGAGGCTAAGTTATCCTGTAAGGAATAGTCAGTTCAGATATGAGACAAAAGAAATAAGGTTCTGAGGAACAAAATTGTACCTTGAGTCAAGGTAAGGTTACAGAGACAGTGAGGTCGAGGGAATGACCTGGGAAACTGGAATCAGTTGTGCGAAATTCTTATTCCGAGCAGTTTAGATAAATTTCAAGGACGAAAATTCTGTAAGGAGGGGATAGTTGTAATGCCCCAAAATCCCTCATAAGGTTTAAGACCATGATTAGGAGGCTGGGAGGGCCATGATTGATTTATTATGTTATTAAATGATAATATGCATGTTTATGTGTATTAAATATGCATGTGAACCCATTTCTGATTAATTGGGTGATTTTCATATTTTGGCCATTTTGGGCATATTTGACATATATGTGGCATGTGTGTGGTGCTTTATTATTATTTGGTTATGCTAGGGTTACCCAACATAAGACGATCCTAGGAGGTAAGCTAGTGGGAAAGTCACAACGGGATTTATACTTGATTCAGAGTGAGTCAATGGGTATTTAGCACATTACCGGGATATTGAGTAATGGGAATAAATATTTGATGATAAATTGGGAGTTAGTGAGATCAAGGGGAAATTCTGGAAGTTTTGGCTATTTTACCCCCGAGTGCGTTTTCGGGACCTCGAGCATTAGGATTTGTTTGAGGCTAATTAAGCTTGAAGTAACCTGTTAAGAAATAAAAAGAACTTTCAGAATGTTCTCTCTCCTTCAAAGTTTTATTTTCGACACCCGATCACATTTTCGAAGGAAACTTGAGTTCTAGGACTCGGATTCAAGTAAGGATTGAGGCATAGCGATTCTAGGGAAGAATAGAAGCTTATTAGTTGGAGGATTTAGTTGGGAACGACATAATCAAATGTAATCCAAGTTTTAAGTTCTAAGTTTTTAAAGTTTTTAAGCTTGAATTGGATTTTGTGTTTTGATAAGTTTTTGGATGATTTGAATCTTGGGTTTTATTGGTATTGGATAATTAGGATGTTTGGGAACTTTGATTTTGGAATTTGGAGATATTTGGATAGGTTTTTGGAAGGTTTTAAAATGGAGAAAACGAGGTTTTTGGTTGGGTTCGTGGTCGGGCCGCGGCCTTGTTCTTGGGTGCCGCGGCCCAGGCTCGATGAAGAAGGTGAAGGTTGCTGATGGGCTGTTAGGGCCGCGATGCAAGGTGGCGCGCCGCGGCACTAGGCTCAGGCAGAGAAGGGTTTTGCCTCTGTTTGGAGGCGGGCCACGGTGCAGGTCTGGTGTGGGGCCATGGCGCTAGAGGGCAGTTTTTCCCATATTTGGTTTTTAGTCATGGGAACTTAACTCTAGCAGCTTGGGATCGATACTACTACCAAGTTGAGTAGGATTTGACATCCTGGAGGCTAGGTTTGGGTCTGGAAGTATTTATTTACTCATTTGTTGAGGTTTTATATTATGGTTGTGACTAGGTTATCACTAGGAGCTTGGAATCGGGATCGTGCTTGTGGCTCATTTATTGGTAACCTGTGCTTTGGCCAAAGGTAACAAAATTGCACCCAGTATGTGATGCACAAGAAACATGTGATTAGGGCATGCCATGAATGATGAATATGAGATTGATCAGAGCTTGAGTCTCTGTGTTTGTGAATGATCATAATTATGCTAGCAATAGTTAAGTAAGCATGCTAAATGCCCTACATTTGGATATTTGACATATGATATATGCCTGGTAGCATTGCTTACTTGAGCGTTGTACTGAATAATTAGTCAGAATTGGCAATGGTGTCAGTATTAACTGTGAAGCTATGACTCACTAGTCAAGTTCAACAGTAGTACTGAGCACTGGTCACATGGTATTGGCTAATAAATCAAGAATGGTATTAGCGTGTTTAACGCAAGCCGACAAAGATTAGATCTAATTGATCTCTGCATTGAATGACTCACAATGAGCATTAATGCCGAATCGACCTCAAGTTCGATGAAAATTAAAAGCGCTTGTCTAGCCTATGGCTAGTCACTTAGAGGCAGGGCCAGAAGACCCAGGTGACTGCTTTGTCACATGGCTATGGGTGCTGAGCCCGTAGTGACTACCCATCAGTCACTCATCTGCTTAAGTTAGTGATTACCCATCAGTCACTCATTTGTTTAAGTTAGTGACTACCCATCAGTCACTCATCTGTTTAAGTTAATGACTACCCATCAGTCACTCATCTAATTAGAGCCAGCGCGAGAAGTCCCAAGTAACTGCGTCGTCACATGGCTGTGGGTGCTGAGCCCCGTACTGACTTGCTCTTCAGTCACTCATTATGGTTAATGGATACTCAAAGTGTTAATTCACTCTTCTGATTAGGATTGACTTGATAGTCATCCATTCTGGAGGACAGCATTCATAATCCTGAATCCTCCATCATTATCTGAACTTATTTGCATGCATGATTAAGGATATTATTGCTAGGCATGCACATTATGATTTGATGACATGCTTTTACTCTTCATGAGCATATTGAGTTTTCTTGCTGGACTTCGGCTCACGGGTGCTATGTGGTGCAGGTAAAGGAAAAAGAAAGTTGGACCATCCTTGAGGTTGAGAGCTTAGGTGACGATGTGTACATATGCGGCTGCTCGACTGCCACAGCCGAGGATTGAAAGAGGAACTAGGGTTAAACCCTATTTTGCCGCTTAGATCGGCTGGTTGTAAATATTTTATTGTAATTAACCTTTAAATTATATTTTTTGGATCCCAATGTATACAGTAAACATTTTAGTGAAACGTTATATCTTAACCAAAATTTTTAACCCTAAACCACTAATCATACTTAGTTACACGATTATGGCCAAATGACTCGATTAGCGAGTTTAGCATTTTTAAAATGCACACTGTAACGGTCCCTGGAGTTTAGGGCGTTACACAAGCTCCCAGGTTGCTTCCTCGACCTTGCTATTCCTCCATAAAGCTTTAACTAGAGGAATCGTCTTGTTTCGTAGAACCTTGTCTTTCCTGTGTAAGACCTGAACCGGTTGCTCCTCATAAGACAAATCTGTCTGGAGTTCTAAGTCCTCTTACTTCAACACATGGGTTGTATCTGAGACGTTCTTCTTAAGCATATAAATGTTGAATACATCACGAACTCCCGACAACGACGGTGGCAGTGCCAATCTATAGGCCACCTGCCTGATCCTCTCTACGATCTGAAAAGGTCCAATAAATCTAGGGCTCAGCTTACCCTTTTTCCCAAACCTTCTCACCCCCCGCAGTGATGAGACTCGCAGAAATACGTGGTCCTCCACCTGGAACTCCACGTTCCTTCACTTAGGATCAGCATAGCTTTTTTGTCTGCTCTGCGAAACAAGCATTCAGGCTCGAATCATCTCTATAGCCTCAGTAGTCTTCTGAACCATGTCCAGTCCCAAATACATCCTGTCACCCATCTCATCCCAATGAATGGCCAATCTACATCTCCTCCCATATAACATCTCATATGGAGCTATTCCAATCATTGATTGATGACTGTTGCATGAAAACTAAATCAAAGAGAGATACTTACTCCAAGACCCCTCGAAGTCTATCACACACGCTCTGAGCTTGTCCTCCAATACCTGAATCGTCCTCCCAGACTGTCCATCAATCTGAGGATGAAAGGCCGTACTGAACTTCAACTGAGTCCCCATAGCCTTATGTAATCTGCCCCAAAACTTGGAGGTAAAGATAGGATCCCAATCTGATACTATAAACTTAGGAAGCCCATGGAGACATAGAATCTCCCTCACGTACAACTCTGCTTACTGATCCACAATATAGGTCATCTTCATCGACAGAAAGTGTAACGCCCTGGATAGCCAAGACCGTTACACTGTATGTTTATAAAGTGCTAGACTTGCTAATCAAGTCATTTAATTAAAACCGTGTTATTGAAACTATAAAGGAACTAGGATTAAAATGTTTTGGTCTCAAAAGTCGCATTTTCATACAAAAAATGTTTCCTGTTTACACGGGATCTCCAAAATATTAAGTTTAAAGACCGCTTACAAAAGTCATAAGGTTTAATTACAATATCAAGCCATATTAAGGCAAAACAGACAGTTAGCCAATCCCTGTCCTGATCCACTCCTCGTCCATGGCGATCGAACAGCTGGCTATGTACATTCAACCCTGCAGCTCTCCATCTCAGGGTTGGTCCAGCTTGCTTTTTCCTTTACTTGCACCACGTAGCACCCGTGAGCCAAGGCCCAGCAAGAAAACACAACAACAAGGCACGAGCAATTAACAGACAATTCAATATCTCATATCGCATCACATATTCTCAACCATATAAACATTCAATATAATCAAGTATTCCACCTACTAAACATATCAACTCATATTATATATCGGTTCACAAATGATAACTAGGGCTAGCGCCCTCAGGCTGCTCCCTCCGTTATCCCACTGACTCCGGCCTGCTTAAACCGAGCTCAGTGAATATAAAGCTGTCCTCGGCTACCAATGGACAAGCCGCGCCCTGTGCGCAAATATTGTGTACGACACCCTTAGGCCGCTATCACATGTCCCATGGCGTAATACCATCATTGACATAATACAAATATCGGGAGCATTTAGTGCCATCACAAATATATAACCAGGTGCAGTTTTCTTACCTTTCGATTCGCTAGCTTTGATCGCCTGACTCCTTGAGCACGATCCCTCTCGACCCCTAGCGCTCACCTAAACACAACCATAGTTCAAAGTCATCATCAAAACTCAAGTCCAAAACCTAGCCTCGGGACCAATCCCGAGCCCCCGGGAAGTCCTAGTTCCACCAAACAAGGTGGTGGAATCAAACCCTAAACCCTTGCAAATAACCCTAAAATCCCTTTCTGGAAACAGGGTAGCGCTACAACGCTCATTGGAGGGCGCTACAGTGCTACAAACAGAAGCAAAATCCCCTCAGCATGCATGGCCTAGCGCTACAGCGCCCAAAGGCTAGCGCTGTAGCACTAGTCACAGACAGACACCACCTCAATTTTCCTTCCTGCGATTTCCTCAAACCAAACTCAACAAAAACTTCTCCAAACCTTCACCAAACTCAAAAACAACCTTATGAACATACTCCACTCATCCCAAGTACCCCAAATACCCAGAACTCAAGCACATGCATCCCTAATCTCAAAATTCACCATAGCAACTTATAGACATCAAAACTCAGCAGAAACCAGTTAAACATCAAAGTTAAAAGCTTAGAATTTCTTACCTTTAATGGGAATTCGATTTCAAGACAACCTCTACACCTCCTTAGCTTGCTCTTCCTCAACGTTTGGCCAGAATTCCCTAAAGTTCCCATCAAACTCAGCTCATACACATAGTTAACAAATCAAAACCAGCAACAGAAGAAACTACAAAGCCTTACCTCAAATGTTAGAGTATTCCTACTGAACCTCTACCATTTCTCCAAGCCTAGCTTAGGATTCTTGATGCTCAGCCTAACCTAGCTCCTCCCTGATCTTTGCCTCAAAAATACTCAAGAAACTAATGAAGAAAGCATAAACCAACCTTAGGAACTTTCTGTTTTCTCCCTTTCCTTTTTCTTTCTTTCCCTTCTTTTCTTTTCAGACTTCTATACCTTTCTACAACTTCCACTAACATAAAGCCTTAGTAACACTTAACTCAGGTAAGCCAAATGACTATTATGCCCTCCCTTTTAATTCTAACCCTTTAATCCTCTTAGGGCATTTTAGTCATTTCACCCCGATTCCCGCTAACTCCTCGAGTGTCTCTAATATTTACCGCTTGATTCCCGATACCTAATTAATCACCAATAATATTCCTCAATGTCAAAATAGACCCCAATATACTCACTAAATTCCCATTTATACCCGTAGGCTCACCCCGAGTCGGGTATAAATCCCCGCCATGACTTTTTCGCTATTCCGCTCACTAAGATCGTCTCGAGTAACAGATCACAGATATATCCACATAATAATGTGGTCTCGACAATTATCACATATATCAATACAGTTATGCCCATAATGGCCAAAATTATGATTATGCCCTTCTAACCTAATCAGGGACTACATGCATACTAATACACATAGTCATGCATCTCAAATATTCAAATAGTCATATAACATGCTTTAAATCATAATCACGCATTTTACTCATTAAAGTCACACATAATTCCCATTATGCCCTCCAGGCACACTAATCAAGGCCCTTAAGCCTTATTAGCGAATTTGGGTCGTTACAGAAAGTGAACTGGCTTGGTGTATCTGTCCACTATGACCCACACCGAGTCTTGTAGCCCCACTTTCCTGGGTAAACCTGCCACAAAATCCATCATAATATCATCCCATTTCCACTTAGGAATACCCAAAGGCTGTAGCAACCCTGTTGGTCGCTGATGCTCAGTCTTCTCCTGCTGACAAGTCAAGCACTTGGCCATGTGCTCTACTACATCCTTCTTCATCCTAAGCCACCAATACAACGTCCGTAGATCCTGATACATTTCCATGGTGCCTGGATGGAGTGAGTACGGCGTAGTATTGGATTCATCCAATATCTCACGTCTAATTCTCATGTCAGTCGGGACACAGATCCGACCCTTATATCACAATAACCCAGTCGTTAAAATGGAATAGTCCTTAGCCACTCTCGCTAAGACTTTCCCCCTAACTTCCTGCAACCGTACATCTACCAACTGACCCTCTTTAATTTGCTCTAGCAGGGTCGACTGTAAGGTAATATTAGCCAATCGACCCACAACTAATTCTATCCTCACTCTGGACATCTCCTCTGCCAATTCCCTCAATATCTGTGCAGAGCTAAACAATTGTCCCGGGCCCCTCCGGCTCAACGCATCTGGCACTACATTGGCTTTCCCTGGGTGGTAAAGGATATCACAATCATAATCCTTCACCAACTCTAGCCAACGCCTTTGCCTTATGTTTAGATCCTTCTGGGTGTAGAAGTATTTCAAACTCTTATGATCGGTGTATATCTTGCACTTCTCCCCATACACATAATCTCGCTACACCATTAGTGCAAATACCACCGCTGCCAATTCCAGATCATGGGTAGGGTGCCACTGCTCATATTCCTTCAACTGCCATGATGCATAAGCTATAACTTCTCATTCTACATCAACACGCATCCCAAACCCAACCTTGATGCGTCATAATATACGACAAACTTCCCACCATCCAAAGGGAGACTCAACACTGGTGTCATAATCAGTCGACGCTTCAATTCCTGGAAGCTATTCTCACACTTGTTTGACTAGACAAACTTCAGATTCTTCCGTGCCAATTCTGTCATCAGTGCAAAAATCTTTGAAAATCCTTCCACAAACCGCCTGTAATAACCCACTAATCCAAGAAAACTTCTAACCTCCGAGGCGTTCCTTGGCCTCGACCAATCACTAATTGCCTCCACCTTAGATGGTTCCACCTTAATCCCATTCTCACCAACAATATGTCCAAGGAATGTCACTTCTGGTAGCCAAAACTCACACTTCTTAAAATTGGTGTATAACCGGTGCTATCTCAATCTCTGCAAGACCTGTCAGAGATGTTGCTTGTGTTCTGCCTCTGAACTGGAGTACACTAGGATGTCATCGATGAAGACAACCACAAACTGATCCAAGAAGTCCTTGAACACCTTGTTCATTAGGTCTATGAATGCTCCTGGGGCATTGGTCAAACCAAACGACATGACCAAAAACTCATAATGCCCATACCTCATTCAAAAGGCCATCTTCTGTATATCCTCGTCCTTGATCCTTAGCTGGTGATAACCAGATTGAAGATCAATCTTCAAGAACATCGTCTTTCCCTGCAGCTGATCAAATAAGTCATCAATCCTTGGTAAGGGGTACTTATTCTTGATGGTCAACTTGTTCAGTTCCCTGTAGTCGATACAAATCCTCAGAGTCCCATCCTTCTTCTTCACAAATAAAACCAGAGCACCCCATGGCGAGTAGCTAGGCCTGATAAACCCTAAATCAAGAAACTCTTATAACTGTTTCTTCAATTGTTTCAATTCTATGGGATCCATCCTATATGGTGCCTTCGACACTGGCTCTGTCCCCGGCGCGAACTCGATGAAGAACTGAACCTCCATGTGCGGCGGCAGCCCTGGTAAATCTTCTGGGAATACATCTAAGAACTCACGTACTAATCTGGTCTCTCTCGGCCCTGTTGGAAAAACTCTGGTAGTATCCACCACACTAACTAGGAAACCTATAAAACCTCCCTGTCATAGGTCTCTAGCTCTCAATGCTGATATCATGGGTATGCGGGGTCCATGCATCGCACCCACGAAAACAAAGGGATTATCTCCTTCAGGCTCAAAAGTCACCATCTTCTTCCTGCAATCAATGGTAGCCCCATATCTGACCAGCGAATCCATCCCAAGGATCATGTCAAAATCCTCCATACTTAACCCAATTAAGTCTATTGATAGTTCCCTACCATCAACCATCATTCGCAGTGCTCTAACCCATCTCCTAGCCACCATCAGTTCCCCTGTAGGCGGTATAGTCCCGAATCCCGCAGTATAATACTCACTAGGTCTACACAACCTATCAGTTACTTTACTAGAAACAAACGAGTGTGTAGCACCAGAGTCAATCAATACAGTAAAAGGAGAGTCAACACTAGAAAGCTGACCTGTCACCACCGAGGGACTACCCTCGGCCTCTGCCTGTGTCAAGGTGAACACTCGAGCTGGAGTCAAGCTGTCCACCTTCCTTTCTTCCCCTTTCTTCACTGTTGGGTAGTCCTTCTTGAGGTGTCCCACCACCCTGCACACATAACGGGCCTTTGCCCGACATTCACCCGGATGGCGTCTTCTGCACCTCGTGCATTCTGGGTAGCTTCTCCATGTCTCACTGTCTCCCTAGCGGCCACCATGAGCACCCCGACCCCTCCTATCAGGACCAACAGCAGTTGAAGTGTTAGGGATCTTCCTCTTCAGATCACTGGGGCCTCTGCCCCTACTAGACCTTGAATATGGAGGCAACGTCCTGTGAACCTCCTGTCTCAAAGAGTTCTCCCTCTAGATCTTATTCTCCGCTTCCTCAGTGGTAAGAGCCTTCTCAATGGCCTGGGAATAAGTCATCCCCCTAGGTACTGTTATAATTCTCACATCTTGGGTTATCATAGCATTAAGCCCTCTAATGAATCTGTCCTGTCTAGCTGCGTCAGTAGGCACTAGGTCTGGTGCGAACTTCGCAAGCCTGTCAAACTTCAAGGCATATTCTGTAACTGTCATGTTGCCCTGTACTAATCCCACAAACTCATTCACTTTCGCTGGCCTAATGGGAACATTATAGTACTTCTGACTGAACAAGTCTCTAAACCCATCCCAACTCAAAGTATAAATGTCCTTGGTCTGTGATGACACTACCCACCAGATACGGGCATCCTCCCTCAGCATGTAAGTGGCACAAGCCACCCTGTCATTACCTTCCACCCTCATGAAATCTAGGATAGAAGTTATCATACTCATCCACTGTTCGACCTTCAGTGGGTTTGGTCTTCCCTCAAAGGTTGGACGATGCTGTCTCCTGAACCACTTATACAGTGTCTCCCACCTGTTCCCAACCTCAGGTGTCTATACAACTGGTGCCACAGAAGGTGGAAAAATAGGTGTCGCACTCCCTGACGGTGCCTGCTGTCTCAGAAGACGAATCTGTTCTTCCTGGCTTTGTAATCGAGCTTGCATATCTGCAAGTATCTGCTGCCAGTTCTCAGGGACTGGCGGAGGGTTCTAGTCCTGGTCATCATCTCCAGTCTCAGACCCTGTGCCAACTAGTCGTATAGATCGCCTTGGACGCATAATATCCAAGTTTATCTGCAACCAATGACTCGGTGGTCAAACAATGATGACAAGGTAGCAATCCTTCCATAGCCCATCATCGAAACTCAACCAACCATAAGCAATCAAACTACAAACAACCATTCAAATATTCATTCCATGCAACAACGATGCTAATAAGCATGCCTCAATATCATCACACAACAGTCAAGGGCCAGACCCTATCAGTATCTCATGTTCCCTATTAATCACGGAATAAATGATTCATATTCCTTTCACACATTTAAGCATATAATCACATATGTACAATTACCAAACCCTGAGTCGAGCTTATCTTTAGCGGCGAGTGTACATGTCCAGCTAGTCTTTAGGAACCCTTAAACCTAGACGGCTCTGATACAAAGTTGTAACACCCTGGATAACCAAGATCGATACACGAGATCCCAAAAACAGGGTTCCAAAGGATGTTTACAAACTTTCAAAAGTTATATACAATCAGTGGCCACTCTAATGGAAAAATACAAGTTTTAGGCTTTTGTCCCTGTACTTTCCCTCGGCCGTGGTGGACGAGCAGCTGACAATGTACACCTCGCCCTCAGAGCTCTCCAACTCATGGTTTGTCTAGCTTACCCTTGCCTTTATCTACACCACGTAGCGCCCGTGAGCCAAGGCCCAACAAGAAAACCATAGAAATAATACATAATCAATGATGATAAACAATTAATTCACAAGACAGTTAGCCATATATTCAACAAGCCATAGCTTCATGCTAACAACAATGAACATTTATATTCAACAATTTATCTCAATCATCATGCAGTACTCAGGGTCGATGCCCTTAGGCCGCACCCTCTGTTTAATCCACTAACTCCAACTCGCTTAGGTCGAGTCCATTGTTTATCTAGCTAACCCCAGCTCACAGTGGCCCAGTCGCGTCCTGTGCGCAAATTATCTGCCCCAACTCTCTTAGGCCATTCATTTCATGCTCACAAGGCATTATCACAGTCATACAACATGTGTATTCAAATACAGGGAATCTCAGTCCCAACACAGCCACACAAGGGTGCAATTTTCTTACCTTTAATTCCAAGCAGAGATAATGGAATGGTACCGAGCACAATCCTTAGTCCCGAGCCTTGGTGATAAACCTAGTCACAATGTCCAATGGGTTATTGTTAACTTCCAATCAAAATAAATACTTTGGAGACAGAAACTAGCCTCCGGGACCTCAATTTCTACTATACTGGGTAGTAGAATGTGTCCCGAGCGCCTAGGTTTGAACCCCCGAGCCTTACCAATTCTAGAAACAATTCTAAGGCTAAAATCCCTAGGCGAGTCGCGACTTGCCCCCAAGTCAGAGAGCCAGGACCCAAGCCAAAGGGGAGGCAGCCCGCGACTTGGCTTAGTAGGTCACGACGCGCCCCCATCTCAGAGAGCAACTGTAGCGTCTCTGAATTTTACTTAGCTAGATAGTAGTAGTAGTAGTAGCTTGTAGTATTTTAGTTTTCATGGATATTTGTTCAACCCAAAATTTAGTTGAAAACTCATAGAAATATTTATAGATTTTATAAGTTTAACCTATAGTTTAGAAATATTAATTTTAACATAAGGTTTGATTAATATAGCTGGTCCTAGAAATATTATTTATTATAACCTAAGGTTTAGATAGAATAATTAAGAGTATGACACTTGTCACATGCATGTTTTTTAAGGATTTAAGGATTTTAGATGAATAAATTAATAATAGATAGATCTAGAAGCTCTAGAACCTTCCAGTTGCTGTTATGATCACATTTTACTCAGTCAAAGATGTTTTAACAAACTTCAAGTGTGTTGAAAATGTGAAAAAACGTGTTTGAAATATCAGAGTATGTCGATATATCACAACTATAGTGGCCGATATGTCGCCTAAGGTTGATACAGAAAACACGCCGACTTCGCACGAACGAAACCACGGAAGCTCGGGGCATAGGTAGGGGTGATATATCGCCTAGGGTAGGCGATATATCGGCTCTTGGAGCCATTTTTGAAACTTTGTGGATTTAAATTAGAAACAACCCTCAACCACTTGGACTTGTTCTTGAACATTTTTGATCGAGTTCTAGGCATCTGTTTAACCAAAAATTCAAATTTATTCAATTATATTCATTTATTTATTTTAAAAGGAGTTAGTTTCACTCCTTGAACTCTATAAATAGAACCTAGTACTCAGCCATTTCATTCATTATTCAAGCATTCTTCAGAGGCTCCAAGCTGCTAAGTTTATTCTAGAGAGAAAACATTAGGGTTTTGGGATAAAAGCTTTTTCTATCTAAGATTTTCTAAACACTTGGGAAGTAAGATAGAGTGACAGTTTGGTATTGAGGTGTAGATCAAAGTCTTAGACTATCCAAGGTATTCTTATCCTCAGATTTAGTTCATTATAGTTATTTTATTTTCTTTCACTTTCTTTCAGATCCTAACTTGATTTCATGGCTTCTTGGTTAGGTATTTAAGTTTCTTGAAACTTAAGGTTTTTTGGTAAGTTTCTATCTTGATGGTTTATATCTCTTTTTCATCTCCATTTCCTTAGAAAATCATGATTTTTTTTAATGTTGGTTTTAGGAGTTTTCCAATCCCGTCCTTGTCTCCAATATCCCGGTTTTTGGTAAGGAAAATAGGTTAGATTATATGTGTTATGATATGTTTATATGCTATGATATGTTATGTGCTATGTATAAATATGTTTTGTAGTCACTTAGGGCTTATAGTTGCTTAGATAACAAGCCCCAAGATTTTTATCATTATCGTGGATTAGAGTTATGATTTACCCTACTTCGATTAGTAGACAGAGGACCTAGATGGGTTATCATATACTACTTTGTGATCTAACCTACCTCGATTGTAGACTGATGACCTAGATGTTACATACCACTGTAATGTGTTAATGGACATTAATATTGTAGTCTTATATGATATACGTTTTTACGTCATATGTTTTGTAGTATATGTTTTATGATATAGTCCTATGATGTATGATATATGTTTTTAGTAGATTTTCCTTAATGGGCATTAGGCTCATTCCTTTTATTTTAGATGGTGTAGGAAAATGAGCTTGGAAGGCGGGATGGATTCGTGGCAGCTTGACATGTGTATTGGGGATGGATTAATTGAATGGACTGCTGGAAGATTGAGGATGGCGTTGTTTCAAGTCTTTTAATTTATGTTCTTATGTATTTTCGCACTTAGTTTTTAAACAATTAATTAAAGTTTATGTTTATGTTTTTATGTAAATAACGATGGGATACCATATTTTGTATTCCGTACCGTATTTTGGATTTTTAATAAAGTTCAATTATTTTATGTATATATGCATTCCAAAATAGTGGTTATGTCTTAGTAGTTTTTAATGGTCCAAGATTTAGAATTAGTCGGGGCATTACAGTTGGTATCAGAGCCCACAGTTCATATGCATGAAGTTCTCTTTGATACACATGCAAAATCTCTGGATCTAACCGCCAATGTAAGTGTTTATGTTATGATTATTATGTTTATGTTAATAGTTAACATTTTAGTCATTATGTTTTCAGTTAAAAATGGATGGAGCATTGACCTGTCATGATATCCGAGCCATTAAGGTATTGATAAGGATTAGAGAGCCAAGGAATACAATAGGAGTGTTAGAAAGAATCACTCAAAGATTTATCCTATTTCACATGGAGATAGTTCACCTTCAAACTACTAAGAAAATTATGATGAGAACTATGGAACAATATGACCTAGTAATTAGGCTTTTAAAGATTTTCCTTCTATAGTTTAAAAATTAGAAGAATTATGGTATACTATAGATGATGAAGATGATTTAGCGGTAGCCATGAGATATTATTTTATTTTACTAAGGTTCACCTCTAAGTTTTAATTTCAATTCACAAATTAACAAAAACATAATATCTTAATGAATATTCCCCGATGTAATTTTGAGGCTCATGATAATGCTGATTATGAAGAAATAGACGATGATATGCTAGATGAAGGGTCAGATGTAGAAGATCCTAATTTTTAGATTTACCCTAGTTATTTTTTTTAGTTTATTTATTTATTTTTGAATTTATGATTGTACAATGAAAATCTTTTTTTTTCCAAATGAATAAAGTTGTTATTTTTTTGAATGACATGTATGAGTTTGATTTTTTTGTACAATTATAATAAATAATAAATTCAATGAATAATGACTGAGTTCAGTGAGGGTGGATACAAATCAATGGACCAAGTTCTGTATTGAGAGTTTAGGGGGCCATAGTAGTGGGAACAATTTTACTGATCCCAGCCCCCCCTCAATATGGTTAAATTTTGAACAACGACGAGTTTTGAGTCTGAGAATTAAGTCATATAGGATGATTGGATACAGACTTAGAAAATTATAAAGATGGCTGATTTTCTAAGTATAGAAACACATCCTAATTATAAAGAAGGCTTACATAATTTTTCATAAGAAATCATAACTGATAGGTCCGAGTTATGTTTGCTTAGACTAAGTTTTCCCTTAGAGCCTATTAGGGTAAGTTCTAACATGTTTTTCTCGACTGTTAGAACTTTGCTGAAGATGTCGCTACGAAGGTCTGCACTCACGAATGGTAATGCCTCCAGCGCCACAAACGAGACTAACGAAGCCCCTCCAGTCCGAAGAAGGGGAACACGTGCTACCAATGCTGCTGAAAATAGAAATGCACTATCTCTGATGGAAAACACCGCTGAAATTATCCGTCTACGTCAACAAGTGGAAGAACTGCTGTAGCAACAACGACAACAGACTCAGCCGCAGTCTCAGACTCAGCCATAGCCTCAGCCAGCGACTCAAGCATCCCAACAAGTAGGTCCATATGGGGGATGGCCGATAGTGAACTACGAGCCTTAATCAGCTCAGTAAATATAGCCAATCTACGAGCGTTTCCGTAAGTAGCACGCTCCAAAATTTGAAGGGACAACTGACCCTTCGAGGTGGAAGAATGGCTCAGGAATGTAGATTCGATACTTGCACACATGAACCTCAGCAATGCGGATCGCATATCATGCGCTTATTCTCTTCTGAAGAAGGATACTAGAATCTGGTGGGATTTAG
The DNA here is from genome assembly GCF_963169125.1 of Humulus lupulus. Taxonomy (NCBI): domain Eukaryota; kingdom Viridiplantae; phylum Streptophyta; class Magnoliopsida; order Rosales; family Cannabaceae; genus Humulus; species Humulus lupulus. The sequence goes on along the minus strand of NC_084794.1, from coordinate 155,992,486 downwards.
TATAGTAAACTCATGATGTAGCCACCATGACTTGGACCAGATTTGTGGAACTGTTTCATAAGAAGTACTACAACTAGGCAGTCATCGCTACGAGGGTAGATGAGTTCACTAGTTTGAAGCAGGGCAACCTAACAGTTGTCGAGTAAGCTCGATAGTTCAATTGTCTAGCCAAGTTCGCACCAGAGTTGGTCCCAACTGATTTCTTGAGGGTTACCAAGGTAACCAGGGGACACAGAACCAAGATTGAGCTGGGAGTCAAGCTTGCAAATCTTGGAACCACTTCTTACACTGATGCCCTAGAAACGACTATAGAGGTGGAAAGGTTTCAGGTAAATGTTAATAAGGAGGAGGCCAGCAACTCTGAAACCAAGTAGCGAATCAGACGCAAAATGGTCTGAACCACAACAACAACCACCAGCACAACAATAATGGCCAGAAAAGAAAGCATCCTGATAGTAAGCAAGCCGATGGTGACAAAAGAGCACGGAATAACAATGGAAATAATAGGTCGAGTTATGTAGAATACCCTCAGTGCTCCAAGTGCCAAAAGAGACATCTTGGGGAGTGTCGTGCAAATACCAAAGGTTGTTTCAATTGTGGCTAGGAAGGTCATCAAAAAAAGGAGTGTCCGCAGCTCAAACAAGAATAAAAGAGGGAGAACAAGATGGTTCCAGCTAGAGTCATTGCCTTGACCCAGGGAGAAGCCGAAGCTAGTAACAAAGTAGTCACAGGTCAGATTCCAATCCTCAATAATATGTGTTCAGTATTGTTTGATTCGAGAGCAACACACTCGTATATCTCGTTAGGAATGATAGAAAAATTAGACAAACCTTGTGAAAGATTTAGAACTAGGTTTGTTACGGAGTTTCCTTCGGGCGAAGTAGTCCTATCATCACGAATAGTACGAGGAGTACCAATCAAAATCGAGGGCACAAAACTAGAAGGAGACCTGATAGAGCTAGAAATCAAAGACTTCGACGTAATATTGTGTAATGACCAAACTATTCTAGACTTTTGGACCATTAACGAAAACGATACATACTAATCCTTAATAAAACTTACAAGTGAAAATACCATAACTTTATTAAGAAACTTGTAAAAATAAGAGTTAAACTTACATAAAATTTAGGTTAGGATATGGGATCCCATTGTTTTAAAAACAAAACATATCTTAATTGAAATGAAAAGAGATTACATAAATAGTGCGGAAAAATACATGTAAAAAAAACCATAAAACAAAACTACATCCTCGAATCGTAACGCTCGACTCTTGAATCCATTCCGCCTCAATACACATTCTCCAAGCTTCCAAGAACCTTTCCCGCCACTAAGACTATTTTCCTGCACATATAAACAAAAAGGAATGAGCCTAATGCCCAGCAAGGAAAATCTAACACATAGTTCATATACATAAATTTCATAAGAAACATAAAAACATAACATAACACTTATATCATACACATACTATAATGGCCATTATTACTTGGGGTCCCATAGACTAAACAAGTCCTATGCCCATTAGATTAGTGGGGTCCTACTAGCAAAGTAGGTCATATGCCCATAATCTATTTGGGGCTTGTTAGTCATATGGATCATATGCCCAAGCCTACAAACATACATTTCATAACATAAAAACCATAAGATAACATATAAAACATATAACACATGAATTCTATCCTATTTTCCTTACCAAAAATACAGAGATAAGAGGACAGAGTTGGGACTTTGGAACACTCCTAAAAATCATTTGAAAAAAGAGTGAGTATAGTGAAGAAGAGAAATGAAAGGAATGGAAGGACTAAACCATTGAGAAAATACTTACCAAAAACTTATGTGCAAGTTCTTAGATTTCCTAACCAAAATAAGAATAAGGTTAGAAGGCTGAGTAGAAGACTATGAGAAATAAAATAATATAATACCAATGAACTAGAGTGTGGAAATACCTTGAAGACTTGCAAGACCAATCTAAACCTTGAACCGAAAAACTATAAAACCTTACTTCCCCAAGTGCTTGATAAACTTATTATGATCAAGCTTATGATTCCCAACCCGAGTGTTTAGACTCTCACACTCACCTAGCAACTTGCAGCCTCTGAACTTAGAGCAATAGATGAATAATGGCTGGGTACTAGGTCCTATTTATAGAGTTTAGGAATGAAAGGATCTTAATTTAACTTGAATAAAAATAATGGCTTTTTAAGTGAAAATAATTTGAATTATCGTTCAGCAGAGGCTGAAGACTCATTCAAAAAGATGCTAAACTTATCAAGAGGTTGAAGAGTTGAATGGAAAATGATTTCAAAAACATTCAAAATATGCTGAAGGAGGCGATATATCGCCCCCTATAGGCGATATATCGCCTGGACCATTATGCCCGAGGCAAACGTGCATCGTTTCTTGTTTTCCGTATCTACGTGTTGCGATATATCGCCCCCTATAGCTGCGATATATCGGCATACACTGATTATTTAAACACGAAATTACACATTTTCAGCTTAATTTGAATTGAGTAAACAGCCTTGACTAAGCCCTTAAACATTTTCAAAGTTGCTGACTGACCTTAGAGTATTCAAATTTTACCCTTATTAAATTTAATCCTCAAAATACTTAATCCTTAATCACCCATACATAACATGTGCTTAAAATCCTATTGGTTCTTATCTAAACCTTATAGTATAATAAATATTATCCTCAATATCAGTCATATTAATCAAACCTTAGGTTAAAATTAATATTCTTAAACTAAAGGTTAAACTTAGAAAATCTACAAGTACTATTATGAGTGTCCAAATAAATCTCGGTCTGAACCAAAAATCCACAGTCATAAAGATAATACTATAATTACTATAATACTACTATCTAACTAGCTAAGTAAAGTTCTTGGACTCTACAATTCTCCCCTACTAAAAAGAATTTCGACCTCGAAATTTACTTACCAAATAATTCCGGATACCGGCCTTGCATGTCCTCCTCCAACTCCCACGTTGCGTCTCGTTCAGAACTATTACTCCATAGGACCTTGACTATAGGAAAGCTCTTGGACTGTAACTGCTTCATCCCCCTATCTAGGATGCTAACCGGTCGTTCCTCGTAACTTAAGTCTTTCTGGAGTGCTATCTTATCGTACTTGAGGACGTGAGATGAGTCTGACACATATTTGCGTAGCATCAAGACGTGGAATACGTTGTGACTATCTGCTAGTGCTGGCGGTAAGGCTAGTATATACGCAACTGCTCCCACTTTGTCCAATATCTTAAAAGGACCTATGAATCGGGGATAAGCTCGCCTTTCTTTCCGAACCGCTTGACACATTTCATAGGAGATATCTTCAGGAAGACTTGATCTCCAATTTGGAATTCCACATCGTGTCGCTTGGCATCCGCATAGCTATTCTGACGGCTTTGAGCAGCAAGCATACGCTGTCTAATAAGCGCTACTGCTTCTTGAGCTTGTCTAACAGCTTCGGGCCCTAGAAGCTACCTTTCTCCTACCTCGTCCCAGTGCAACGGTGATCGGCACCTTCTTCCACATAGAAACTCATAAGGTGCCATCCCGATCATTGACTAGTAGCTGTTGTTGTAAGAGAACTCGATCAGCGGAAAGTACTTGTTCCACGATCCTCCAAAATCAAGTACACACGCGCGTAGCATATCCTCTAAAATCTGAATCGTACGCTCAGACTGCCCATCTGTCTGAGGATGGAAAGCTGTACTAAGACTTAACTTAGTACCCATAGCATGCTGTAAACTTCCCCAAAATCTCGATGTAAACACCGATCCTCTATCTGACACTATTGTCTTGGGGATTCCATGCAACCGTACAATCTCTAGGATGTAGATGTCTGCATATTGGTCTGCTGTGTATGAAGTCTTAACAGGCAGGAAATGAGCCGACTTGGTTAGTCTATCTATTACTATCCAAGCGGAATCATGTTGCTTATTCGTCTTTGGCAGACCCGTCACGAAGTCCATGGCTATATCCTCCCACTTCCATTCTGGTCCGCTAAGCGATTGCAATAAACCTGCAGGCCGCTGATGCTCTGCTTTCACTTGTTGGCATATCAGACACTTAGACACAAACTCTTCTATGTCCTTCTTCATTTCTGGCCACCAATATATTGCCTTAACATCATGAGTCATCTTGGTTGACCCTGGGTGAACTGAGTATGGGGTGCTGTGCTGTAGAGTCCAAGAACTTTACTTAGCTAGTTAGATAGTAGTATTATAGTAATTATAGTATTATCTTTATAACAGTTGATTTTTGGTTCAGACCGGGATTTATTTGGACACTCATAGTAGTACTTGTAGATTTTCTAAGTTTAACCTATAGTTTAAGAATATTGATGTTAACCTAAGGTTTGATTAATATGGCTGATATTGAGGATAATATTTATTATACTATAAGGTTTAGATAAGAACCAATAGGATTTTAAGCACATGTTATGTATGGGTGATTAAGGATTAAGTATTTAAAGGATTAAATTTAATAAGGGTAAAATTTGAATGCTCTAAGGTCAGTCAGCAGCTTTGAATACGTTTGAGGGCTTAGTCAAGGCTGTTTACTCAATTTGAATTAAGCTAAAAATGTGTAATTTCGTGTTTAAATAATCAGCATATGCCGATATATCGCAGCTATAGGGGGCGATATATCGCAGCACGTAGATACGGAAAACATGAAACGATGCACAATTGCCTCGGGCATAATGGTCCAGGAAATATATCGCCTCCTTCAGCATATTTTGAATGTTTTTGAAATCATTTTCCATTCAACTCTTCAACCTCTTGATAAGTCCAGCATCTTTGTGAACGAGTCTTCAGCCTCTGCTGAACTATAATTCAAATTATTTTCACTTAAAAATCCATTATTTTTATTCAAGTAAAATTAAGATCCTTTCATTCCTAAACTCTATAAATAGGACCTAGTACCCAGCCATTATTCATCTTTCGCTCTAAGTTCAGAGGATGCAAGTTGTTAGGTGAGTGTGAGAGTGTAAACACTTGGGTTGGGAATCATAAGCTTGATCATCATAAGCTTATCAAACACTTGGGGAAGTAAGGTTTCAGAGTATTTCGGTTCGAGGTTTAGATTTGTCTTACAAGTCTTCAAGGTAACCCAAACTCTAGTTCATTTCTGTACTTTTTCTTTAAAAGTTCTCATAGTCTTCTACTTATTCTAACCTTATTCTTATTTTGGTTAGGAAATCTAAGAACGCACACATAAGTTTTTGGTAAGTATTTTCTCAATGGTTTAGTCCTTCCATTCCTTTCATTTCTCTTCTTCACTATACTCACTCTTTTTCAAATGGTTCTTAGGAGTGTTCCAAAGTCCTAACTCTGTCCTCTTATCCCGGTAATTTGGTAAGGAAAATAGGGTAGAATTCATATGTTATGTGTTATCTTATGTTCTTATGTTATGAAATGTGTTATGTTATGTATGTATGTAGGCTTGGGCATATGACCCATATGACTAACAAGCCCCAAATAGATTATGGGCATATGACCTGCTTAGCTAGTAGGACCCCACTAATCTAATGGGCATATGACTTGTTTAGTCTATGGGACCCCAAGTAATAATGGCCATTATAGTATGTGTATGATATAAGTGTTATGTTATGTTTTTACGTTTCTTATGAAATTTATGTATATGAACTATGTGTTTGATTTTCCTTGCTGGGCATTAGGCTCATTCCTTTTTGTTTATATGTGCAGGAAAATAGTCTTAGTGGCGGGAAAGGTTCTTGGAAGCTTGGAGAATGTGTATTGAGGCGGAATGGATTCAAGAGCCGAGCGTTACGATTCGAGGATGTAGTCTTTATTTATGGTTTATGTGTATTTTTCCGCACCTATTTATGTAATCTCTTTTCATTTCAATTAAGATATGTTTTCTTTTTAAAACAATGGGATCCCATATCCTGCTTTGAGTTGTGTAAGTTTAAACATTAGTTTTTACAAGTTTTTAATAAAGTATGATCTTTTTCACTTGTAAGTTCTATTAAAGATTAGGGTCTATGTATAGTTTTCGTTAATGGTCCAAAGTCTACAGTAGTTGGGTCATTACATGTGCGCTTCTTCTAGAATCGTCTTCTTAATACTTTGATCACTTGGCACGCATACCCGATCCTTATATCTCAATAATCCTTGGCTAGTTATTGAGAAATCTGTAGCCTTTCCTTCTCTGACTGCATCCATGTGTGCTGCTAGTGTGTTGTCATGTCCCTGACCAATTCGTATATCCTCTAACAAATTTGATTGTATAGACAAGTTAGCCAGCTTGCCTACAACCACTTCTATTCTGGCACTGATAAGCTCCTGCTGTAGCGGCTTTTCTATTCCGGATAAGGCTGCTAAATTCCCATAATTTTTCCTACTAAGCGCATCGGCAACTACGTTCGCCTTTCCTGGGTGATATAGGATTTCGTAGTCGTAATCCTTTACTAACTCCAACCACCTGCGCTGCCTCATGTTGAGTTCCTTCTGTGTAAAGAAGTATTTTAAACTCTTGTGGTCCGTATAAATCTCGCACCATTCTCCGTAAAGATAATGGCGCCAGATTTTTAACGCAAAGACCACCGCTGCCAACTCCATATCGTGAGATGGATAGAGCTGCTCATACTCCTTCAATTGTCGTGAGGCGTAGGCTATCACCTTGTCATTTTTCATTAGCACGCAACCCAATCCTTGTTTTGATGCATTGCAGTAGACCATGAACTTATCGGTGGGTGTCGGTACACTAAGTACTGGTGCTGAGCAAAGCTTATCCTTAAGCAACTGAAAGCTTTCTTCACACTTATCATTCCAGTTAAACTTTTGTTGCTTCCGGGTCAGGTTGGTGAGCGGAGTGGCTATCTTAGAAAAGCCCTCTACAAACTTCCTATAATAACCTGCTAACCCTAGAAAGCTTCTTACTTCAGATGCGTTCTTTGGTCTGGGCCACTCCTTCATGGCCTCTACCTTTGATGGGTCTACTACAACTCCGTCTCTTGATATAATGTGCCCGAGGAACGCCACTTGCGAAAGCCAAAACTCACATTTCTTGAACTTTGCGTAGAGTTGATGCTCCTTCAATCGCGTCAAAATCAACCTCAAATGTTCCTCATGCTCTACTTCATTCTTGGAGTATACTAAGATATCGTCGATGAATACAACGACGAATTTATCTAAGTAATCCTTGAAGACCCTATTCATTAAGTCCATAAACACGGCTGGTGCGTTAGTAAGACCAAAAGACATAACCAAGAACTCGTAATGTCCATAACGAGTCCTAAAGGCTGTCTTAGGAATATCTTCTCCCTTTACCTTGAGCTGATGATACCCGGACCGTAAATCGATCTTTGAAAATACAGTCGCGCCTCAGAGTTGATCAAAAAAATTGTCAATCCAAGGTAGCGGGTACTTGTTCTTAATCGTTACTTTGTTCAGCTCACGATAGTCTATGCACATCCGCATACTTCCGTCCTTCTTCTTCACGAATAGTACCGGAGCTCCCCATGGCGAATGGCTTGGCCTAATAAAACCCAAGTCTAGGAGTTCTTGTAGCTGCGTCTTTAACTCCTTGAGTTCCGTAGGTGCCATCCAGTATGGTGCCTTAGAGATAGGCTCGGTGCCTGGTACTAGTTCTATCGTGAAGTCTATTTCTCGAGTTGGCGACAATCTTGGCAAGTCATCGGGAAATACCTCTGGAAATTCTTGTATAACTCGGACATCTCCAACCTTAAGTGGCGTCTCCCTTTCCACGTTTGTGATGCTGGCTAAGAATGCTTGAAATCCTTTCTCCATCATTCTCTGAGCTTTGAGAGATGATACTGGCGGGGTGCGTAATCTTGAAGCTTGTCCCATGAAGCATAATCTTTGGCCGTCAAGAGTTTCGAACATCACCTTCTTCCATTTGCAGTCGATGGTTGCGCCATGCCGTGCTAGCCAATCCATGCCTAATATTACGTCGAAGTCCTTGATCACCAGTTCTATCAGGTCTCCTTCTAGTTCTATGTCCTCAATCTTGATCGGTACGCCTCGTACTATCCGTGATGATAGAACTACTTTGCCCGAAGGCAACTCGGTTACAAACCTAGTTCTAAATCTTTCACAAGGTTTGCCTAGTTTTTCTATCATTCCTAATGAGATATACGAATGAGTGGCTCCTGAATCAAATAATACATAACATAAGTTATTGAGGATAGAAACCTGACCTGTGACCACCTTGTTGCTAGCATCAGCCTCTCCTTGGGTTAAAGTAAAAACCCTAGCAGGAACCATCTTTTCGTCCTTCTTCCCTTCTGGATTTTGCTAAGGACAATCTCTTTTACGATGCCCTTCTTGACCACAGTTAAAACACTCCTTGGTGTTTGCGCGACATTCTCCAGGATGCTAATTCTGACACTTAGGACATGGCGGATATTCCACGTAGCCCGTCCTATTTCCTCCAATATTTGTTCGTGCCCTCTTATCGTTGTCGAATTTCTTGTTATCCGGATGCCGTCTTTTCTGGCCGTTACCGTTGTTGCTGGACTGATTGCTGCCATTATGGTTGTTGTTTCGACTGGTCTGTGGTTGACTTTGCTGTCTAGGTTCAGGCTTCCCGGCTTCCTCTTTACTTACATTAGCCTGCAACCTCTCTACTTCTATTGCCGTCTCAAGAACATCGGCATATGTAGTGTTCCCCGGGTTTGCTAGCTTAACCCCTATCTCGATCTTCGGTCGAAGTCCTCTAACAAATTTCTTCACCCTCAGAAAATCAGTTGGAACCATCTCGGATGCGAACTTGGCTAAGCGGTGAAACTGATGAGCATACTCTGCCACTGATAAACTACCCTGCATCAAGTTAGTGAACTCCTCAACTCTCGTAGCGAGTACAGCCGAATTGTAGTACTTTTTGTGGAAGAGCTCCACAAATCGGGTCCATGTCATGGTGGCCGCATCATGAGATTGCTGGACCAAGTCCCACCATATCCTGACATCCTTCTTGAGCAAAGATGAGACGCAGGATATGCAGTCCGCATTACTGAGATTCATGTGCGTCAGAATCGGCTCCACATTCCTTAGCCACTCTTCTGCTTCAAAGGGGTCTGTAGTCCCTTCGAAGTTTGGAGCGTTCAGCTTACGGAACCTCTCATATACTGGCTCCATGTTTGGTACTGGATATGGCACGAAGTTCTTCATTGGCCATCCCCTATATGGACCAACTTGTTGGGGTGCTGGGGCCATTTGCTGTGGCTGCGTCTGCGGCTGCGGCAGAGGCTGAGTTTGAGCCTGTTGGCGTTGTTGCTGCAAAAGTTCCTCGACTTGCTGTCGCAGTCTGGCGATCTTCGCAGTGTTGTCAGCTGGTGGTGCCGGCACGTTGCGGCGGGCAGTAGCACGCACTCCCCTTCGGCGAACTGGAGGGACTTCATTGGTTGCTGGAACAACGTTGGAGGCGTTTCCGTTGGTGCGTGCGGATCTTCGGAGCGACATCGTAGCAGAGTTCTAACAGTTGTAAGAAACATGTTAGAACTTTACCTAATAGGCTCTAAGGCAAAAACTTATTCTAAAACAAACATATCTCGGACCTATTTATTATGACTTCTTATGAAAAATTATATAGGTCTTTATTTATTAGTTAGAGTGGGTTTCTATACTTAGAAAAACAAGTCATCTTTATATTCTAAGTGTGTTTCTATTTATCCTATATGAATTAATTCTCAGGCTCGAAACTTATCTTTGTTCCAATGTTAACCATATTGAGGGAGGGCTGGGATCAGTAAAATCGTTCCCACTACTATGGCCCCCTAACTCTCAATAAGGAAACTTGGTTCATTGATTTGTATCCACCCTCACCGAACTTAGTCATTATTCATTTTATTTATTACTTATTATGATTGCGAAAATAAAATCAAACTCATACATGATAATAAAATAGCATGTTATTCATTTGGAAAAAGTTTTTCACTCATTACAATCATAAAATAAAGAAAGAAATAAAACAAACACTGAAAACTACTATTCTAAAAATCGGGATCTTCTACATCCGATCCTTCATCTAGCATATCGTCATCTATCTCCTCAAAATTGTCTTGAGCCTCAAAATTTCCTCGGGGAAGATTCAAGAAGATCCTATGCTGTTGCTCATTAGTGAATTGAAACTCTAAATCATAGGTGAACTTAAGTATGAGAGAATAATATCTTAGGGCTACTTGTAAGTCATCATCATTATTTATAGTCTCCCATATTTCCTCTAAAGTTGAAATTACTGAAGGAAAATCTTTTAAATGCCTAATTACTAGGGCATATTGTTCTGTAGCTCTCATCATGATTTGCTTAGACTCTTGAAGATGACCTATCTCTTTGTGGAACAAGATCAATCTCCGAGTGATTTTCTCTAGTGTTCCTACGGTGTTCCTTGGCTCCCTTATTATTTTTAAAGCCTTAATGGCTCGGATATCCTCATTGCTTAATGCTCCGTTCATACTTAACTGAAAACATAAACACTAAAGTCGTTAGCTATACACTTAAGCAAAATAACTATAACTTAAATACTTACTTGGCGGTCAGATTCAGAGCTTTGAGCGTGTGTATCGAGGAGAACTTCATGTGAAGGAACCGTTTGCTCTGATACCAACTGTAATGACCCAACTACTCTAGAATTTTGGACCATTAACGAAAACTATACATACTAATCCTTAATAAAACTTACAAGTGAAAATACCATAACTTTATTACGAAACTTGTAAAAATAAGAGTTAAACTTACATAAAATTTAGGTTAGGATATGGGATCCCATTGTTTTAAAAACAAAACATATCTTAATTGAAATGAAAAGAGATTACATAAATAGTGCGGAAAAATACATGTAAAAAAAAACCATAAAACAAAACTACATCCTCGAATCGTAACGCTCGGCTCTTGAATCCATTCCACCTCAATACACATTCTCCAAGCTTCCAAGAACCTTTCCTGCCACCAAGACTATTTTCCTGCACATATAAAAAAAAAGGAATGAGCCTAATGCCCAGCAAGGAAAATCTAACACATAGTTCACATACATAAATTTCATAAGAAACGTAAAAACATAACATAACACTTATATCATACACATACTATAATGGCCATTATTACTTGGGGTCCCATAGACTAAACAAGTCATATGCTCATTAGATTAGTGGGGTCCTACTAGCTAAGCAGGTCATATGCCCATAATCTATTTGGGGCTTGTTAGTCATATGGATCATATGCCCAAGCCTACAAACATACATTTCATAACATAAAAACCATAAGATAACATATAAAACATATAACATATGAATTCTATCCTATTTTCCTTACCAAAAATACCGGGATAAGAGGACAGAGTTAGGACTTTGGAACACTCCTAAAAATCATTTGAAAAAAAGAGTGAGTATAGTGAAGAAGAGAAATGAAAGGAATGGAAGGACTAAACCATTGAGAAAATACTTACCAAAAACTTATGTGCAAGTTCTTAGATTTCCTAACCAAAATAAAAATAAGGTTAGAAGGCTGAGTAGAAGACTATGAGAAAGAAAATAATATAATACCAATGAACTAGAGTGTGGAAATACCTTGAAGACTTGTAAGACCAATCTAAACCTTGAACCGAAATACTATAAAACCTTACTTCCCCAAGTGTTTGATAAGCTTATTATGATCAAGCTTATGATTCCCAACCCAAGTGTTTACACTCTCACACTCACCTAGCAACTTGCAGCCTCTGAACTTAGAGCAATAGATGAATAATGGCTGGGTACTAGGTCCTATTTATAGAGTTTAGGAATGAAAGGATCTTAATTTAACTTGAATAAAAATAATGGCTTTTTAAGTGAAAATAATTTGAATTATCGTTCAGCAGAGGCTGCAGACTCGTTCAAAAAGACGCTGGACTTATCAAGAGGTTGAAGAGTTGAATGGAAAATGATTTCAAAAACATTCAAAATATGCTGAAGGAGGCGATATATCGCCCCCTATAGGCGATATATTTCCTGGACCATTATGCCCGAGGCAAACGTGCATCGTTTTGTGTTTTCCGTATCTACGTGTTGCGATATATCGCCCCCTATAGCTGCGATTTATCGGCATACGCTGATTATTTAAACACGAAATTACACATTTTTAGCTTAATTTGAATTGAGTAAACAACCTTGACTAAGCCCTTAAACATTTTCAAAGTTGCTGACTGACCTTAGAGTATTCAAATTTTACCCTTATTAAATTTAATCCTCAAAATACTTAATCTTTAATCACCCATACATAACATGTGCTTAAAATCCTATTGGTTCTTATCTAAACCTTATAGTATAATAAATATTATCCTCAATATCAGTCATATTAATCAAACCTTTGGTTAAAATTAATATTCTTAAACTATAGGTTAAACTTAGAAAATCTACAAGTACTATTATGAGTGTCCAAATAAATCTCGGTCTGAACCAAAAATCCACATTCATAAAGATAATACTATAATTACTATAATACTACTATCTAACTAGCTAAGTAAAGTTCTTGGACTCCACATATTGGGCATGGATTGGTTAGCAAGGCATGGCATAACCATCGACTGTAGATGTAAGCAAGTGACATTAGAAACTCCTGACGGTCAGAGACTATGTTTTATGGGAAAGGTTTCAGGACTACGGACACCACTTATCTCATCTCTCAAAGCTTAGAGGATGATAGAGAAAGGATGTCACACATTCTTAGCAAGCGTCACAAATGTGTCAAAAGAAACACCACTAAAGGTTGGAGACATCCGCGTTATAAAGGAATTTCCAAAATTATTTCCTGACGACTTACGAGGGTTACCGCCTACTCGGGAAATTGAATTCACAATTGAACTAGTACTGGGAACCAAGCCTATCTCAATGGCATGATACCAGATGGCACCAACCAAACTCAAGGAGTTAAAAACACAGTTACAAGAACTCTTAGAGTTGGGTTTCATCAGATCGAGCCATTCGCCATGGGGAGCACCGGTTCTATTTGTGAAGAAGAAGGATGGAAGCATGTAGATGTGTATCGATTACCGCAAGCTGAACAAGGTGACAATTAAGAATAAGTACATGCTACCCTAGATCAACGACTTATTTGATCAACTCCGAGGAGTGACTGTGTTTTCAAAGATTGATCTACGGTCCAATTATCACTAGCTCAAGGTATAGGAAGAGGATATACCAAAGGCAGCTTTTAGAACTCGATATGGACATTATAAGTTTTTAGTTATGTCTTTTGTTCTTGCAAACACTCCAGCCGCATTTATGGAGGTCTTCAAGGATTACTTGGACAAATTCATCGTAGTGTTCATTGACGATATTTTGGTGTACTTCAAGGATGAAGTTGAGCACGAGGAACATTTAAGATTGACTATGCTGCGACTGAAGGAGCATCAACTTTACGCCAAGTTCAAGAAGTGCGAATTTTGGCTTTTGGAAGTAGCGTTCCTTGGCCATATAGTATCCAAAGACAGAGTTGCAGTAGACCCAACTAAGATAGAGGCTGTGAAAGATTGGCCAAGACCTAAGAATGCGTATGAAGTGAGAAGTTTTCTTGGGCTAGCATGCTATTATCGAAGATTTTTAGAAGGCTTTTCTAAGATAGCCACTCTGCTTACCAACCTGACTCGGAAACAATAAAAGTTCAACTGGACGGATAGATGTGAAGAGAGCTTCCAGTTGCTCAAAGATAAACTATGCTCAGCCCAGTTCTTTGTTTACTGACACCCACCGACAAGTTTGTAGTATACTGTGATGTGTCGAAGCAAGGTTTGGGTTTGGGTTGTGTGTTTAGGCCTCAAGGAAGCTGAAGGAGTACGAGCAATGCTATCCAACACACGATATAGAGTTGGCAGCGGTGGTCTTCGCATTGAAAATCTGGCGCCACTATCTTTATGGAGAACGATGCGAGATTTATACGAACCACAAGAGCTTAAAATATTTCTTCACACAAAAAGAGCTCAACATGAGGCAGCGCAGGTGGTTAGAACGAGTAAAGGATTATGACTGCGAAATCCTATACGACCTAGGAAAATCAATCATAGTTGCAGATGTGTTAAGTCGGAAGAGTTATGGAAATTTAGCAGTATTATTCGAAATAGAAAAGTCGCTTCAACAAGAGCTGATTAATGCCAAAATAGGACTAGTCATTGGTAAACTGGCTAGCTTGTCCATCCAGTGAAGTCTATTAGAAGATATACAGATCGGGCAAGGGCATGATGACACGTTAATATCGCATATGGCTGCAGTCAAAGAAGGCAGGACTACTGATCTCTCCATATCATGACAGGGGTTCTTGAGATATAAAGGACGGGTGTGCATGTCGAATGACCATAGAATTAAGATGAAGATTTTAGAAGAGGCACACACTACCCCATACTCTGTTCACCCGAGGTCGACCAAGATGACTCACGACCTTAAGGCACTATAGTGGTGGCCGGGAATGAAGAAAGACATAGCAGAGTATGTGTCCAAATGCCTTATATGCCATCAAGTGAAAGTGGAACATCAGCGACCTGTAGGCTTATTGCAACCGCTTAGTATTCTAGAATGGAAGTGGGAAGACATAGCCAAGGACTTCGTGACAGGATTACCACGAACAAATAAGCAACATGACTCGACTGGGTTGTAGTAGACAGACTCACCAAGTCAACTCACTTATTGCCTATCAAGACTACGTATACTGCAGACTAGTACGCATACATTTATGTTCGAGAAATAGTAAGATTGCATGGAATCCCTAACACCATAGTATCTGATATAGGATCGGTGTTTACATCTAGATTTTGGGGAAGCTTGCAGCAAACCATGGGTACCAAGCTAAGTTTCAGTACGACATTTCATGCTCAGACAGACGATCAGTCCGAGCGTACCATACATATTTTAGAAGATATGTTGCGCGCTTGTGTACTAGACTTCGGAGGATCGTGGAGTAAGTATTTTCCACTTATAGAATTCTCTTACAACAATAGCTACCAGGCAACGATCGGTATGGCACCCTATGATTTACTCTATGGAAGGAAGTGTCGATCGTCGTTACATTGGGATGAGGTAGGAGAAAGACAACTTCTTGGACCCGAAGCTGTTAGAGAGGCTCAGGATGTAGTGACGCTGATTAGAAAATGTATGCTCACTGGTCAGAGAAGACAAAAGAGTTATAGGGTTGCCAAGCGGTGAGATGTGGAATTCAAAGTCGAAGATCAAGTCTCTTTAAAGATATCTCCTATGAAAGGAGTGAAGCGGTTTGGGAGGAATGGAAAAATTAGTCCCTAGTTTATAGGTCCTTTTGAGATATTGGACAAGGTGGGAGCAGTTGCATATAGATTAGCCCTATTGCCAGCTCTAGCAGATAGCCACAATGTGTTTCACATCTTGATGTTGCGTACATATGTGTCAGACCCACCTCACATCCTTAAGTATGATACAATAGCACTCAAGAAAGACCCGAGTTACGAGGAATGACCGGTTAGCATCCTAGAGAAGAGGATGAAGGAATTATTGTCTCAGAGTATCCCGATAGTCAAGGTCCTATGGAGTAATAGTTCAGAATGGGAGGCAACATGGGAGTTGGAGGAAGACATCCTAGCACGGTATCCAGAATTGTTTGGTAAGTAAATTTTGGGGACAAAATTCTTTTAAGTAGGGGAGAATTTACTTA